>NC_058369.1:168711430-169377680 GCF_018350175.1 Felis catus | reverse complement strand
CCTAACCCTAACCCTAACCCTAACCCTAACCCTAACCCTAACCCTAACCCTAACCCTAACCCTAACCCTAACCCTAACCCTAACCCTAACCCTAACCCTAACCCTAACCCTAACCCTAACCCTAACCCTAACCCTAACCCTAACCCTAACCCTAACCCTAACCCTAACCCTAACCCTAACCCTAACCCTAACCCTAACCCTAACCCTAACCCTAACCCTAACCCTAACCCTAACCCTAACCCTAACCCTAACCCTAACCCTAACCCTAACCCTAACCCTAACCCTAACCCTAACCCTAACCCTAACCCTAACCCTAACCCTAACCCTAACCCTAACCCTAACCCTAACCCTAACCCTAACCCTAACCCTAACCCTAACCCTAACCCTAACCCTAACCCTAACCCTAACCCTAACCCTAACCCTATAACCCTAACCCTAACCCTAACCCTAACCCTAACCCTAACCCTAACCCTAACCCTAACCCTAACCCTAACCCTAACCCTAACCCTAACCCTAACCCTAACCCTAACCCTAACCCTAACCCTAACCCTAACCCTAACCCTAACCCTAACCCTAACCCTAACCCTAACCCTAACCCTAACCCTAACCCTAACCCTAACCCTAACCCTAACCCTAACCCTAACCCTAACCCTAACCCTAACCCTAACCCTAACCCTAACCCTAACCCTAACCCTAACCCTAACCCTAACCCTAACCCTAACCCTAACCCTAACCCTAACCCTAACCCTAACCCTAACCCTAACCCTAACCCTAACCCTAACCCTAACCCTAACCCTAACCCTAACCCTAACCCTAACCCTAACCCTAACCCTAACCCTAACCCTAACCCTAACCCTAACCCTAACCCTAACCCTAACCCTAACCCTAACCCTAACCCTAACCCTAACCCTAACCCTAACCCTAACCCTAACCCTAACCCTAACCCTAACCCTAACCCTAACCCTAACCCTAACCCTAACCCTAACCCTAACCCTAACCCTAACCCTAACCCTAACCCTAACCCTAACCCTAACCCTAACCCTAACCCTAACCCTAACCCTAACCCTAACCCTAACCCTAACCCTAACCCTAACCCTAACCCTAACCCTAACCCTAACCCTAACCCTAACCCTAACCCTAACCCTAACCCTAACCCTAACCCTAACCCTAACCCTAACCCTAACCCTAACCCTAACCCTAACCCTAACCCTAACCCTAACCCTAACCCTAACCCTAACCCTAACCCTAACCCTAACCCTAACCCTAACCCTAACCCTAACCCTAACCCTAACCCTAACCCTAACCCTAACCCTAACCCTAACCCTAACCCTAACCCTAACCCTAACCCTAACCCTAACCCTAACCCTAACCCTAACCCTAACCCTAACCCTAACCCTAACCCTAACCCTAACCCTAACCCTAACCCTAACCCTAACCCTAACCCTAACCCTAACCCTAACCCTAACCCTAACCCTAACCCTAACCCTAACCCTAACCCTAACCCTCACCCCTAACCCTAACCCTCACCCCTAACCCTCACCCCTAACCCTAACCCTCATCCCTAACCCTCTCCCCTAACCCTCACCCCTAACCCTCACCCCTAACCCTAACCCTAACCCTCACCCTAACCCTCACCCCTAAACCTCACCCCTAACCCTAACCCTCACCCCTAACCCTAACCCTAACCCCTAACCCTAATCCTATTTGCCCGTGTCTAATTTTTGCGATCGTCAGCAACATCTTCCATAGGCAAGTACTCGTCACAACACAGGTAAAATGCCGGCAACCTTGTAATGCTGTGCTCATTGGAATATCAAGTGCGAGAAGTGCTGTTAGAGGCAATGAAAATCTATCTACTCCTGAACTCAAAAAAAGCACTCTTCATGGGCACTTTATGCACGTACGTATCCATAAGACCTAACACCTTATCATATGGAATCCACCTGGAAAATCATCAATAACAACAGCCGCTGACCACTGTAAACCCCCACCACCACCATTTACCTATAGGCTTGTAATACACACTCCAACTGCTAGAGAGACTCTTCTCAGCCAAAGAACTCTAGAGGGACAAACTATTACAGTGACATAAAATCCTACTCCTTGAAAATTCCAGCCATTTAGACAAAGTCACAGAAGCCACACCCATCTTTAATGAAAAGGATAGACATCTCGTAAGCCAGGTGCTGCAGAGAACTCTTTCGAAGTAACTCCACAGCAGACTCCAGATCTGTCTGTCCTCTTCCCACGATTACCAGGTGCAGCACATTCTTCCAATATCCCATCTTTAGAACAATACCTTGTATTGTCCTTGTCAGTCCCACATGTAGGCTCAAAGTGAGCCCTGCGAAAGCCAGACCCCTTCTTGAGAGTGGTCAGTCTCTTACACCTATACTAGCAGATGGGAGGTGCCACTCTCCCCGATTATGCAAAAGGCATATGCAAAAGGCATATGCAAAAGGCATATTCCTTATTTGCAAAATTATTGACAGTGAAACACCACAGATTCCTCGCACCTTCTTGAACCTAGGTAAATTGGAGACACAGGTTGGCCAGGTGCTATTCCCAATCCTCACCACCCCCCACTCCCCCTTATTTTGTATGTTCCACACCAGTTTCCATCAATTTAGCTCATTCTCTGCCATTGTCTCTTCACAATAGTACAGTAGTTCTGAGGTGCCAGGACTGAAGTGTTGAGTACTAAGCTAGCACTTTGGACCTACTCATTACCAGAAATAGTATTCATTTTATCAATAGATGCATCTCAAAAGATGTTGCCACCATGGCAACTGGAAAAGTCCTAACAACAGAGGACCTAACAGTCTATTCCAATCTCCACAACACCACACTCTGACTACAGGGATTGACTCATCCATGGGCATGTAACCTGGTCCCAGTCAATGAGATAGCAGGAACCTCAGTTCTTGACCTGCAGAGTAAAGTGTGAGGTGGACCACCCAGGCTGCAGACCTTTCCATCAGGATGGCAGAAGTGGCCTAGGCTAGGCCAGTGCCCCCCACCACAGAGGGCCCAGGAAACGGGCCCTGAATCCTGAATCCCACACATGCTAGGTCCTTCTCCTAACTCATGAGAACCATAAATGCCTTCAGGGTCTTGACCTGAACAAGATGACCATCTGCATGGTATATAACCCACAAGATATACCCACGGGTCAATGGGGATATATTCAGCCAAACAATACCCACATGTAATTCAACCACAGACAAACATCTCATAGGAAGCTAGAGGCACACAGATAAATGTGGGAGAATTCCTGAGGCCATAAATGTTGGCTAATTCCTCCATCATTCTTTGTCCCTTTCCAGTTTAGGGGCCAGGGTCAAGCAGGATAGATCCCAGTGTACGCCGAGTCTGCCATTTTAAAAACAAGAGCCCTAGGGGTGCCTGGGTGGCTCAGTTGGTTAAGCGTCCGACTTCAGCTCAGGGCATGATCTCACGTTTGTGAGTTCAAGCCCCATGTTGGGCTATGTGCTGACAGCTCAGAGCCTGGAGCCTGCTTTGGATTCTGTGTGTCTCTCTCTCCCTCTCTGTCCCTCCCTGCTCATTCTCTGTCTCTTTCTCTCTCAAAAATAAATAAACATTAAAAAAAGATTTTAAAACCAAGAGCCCTCTCACCCATCCTCCATAAAGTTGCAAATATGGGGTGTTATAAACTTACCACCCATGGGCCAAATGTGACCTCCATCTATTTTCTGTAAATAAAATGTGGTTAGAACACAACCACACACATCAGTTATGTATATTCTGTGGCTGCTTTCAAGTCACAATGCAAGAGTGGAGTCATTGTCAGGAAGACCACATGGGTTGCAAGAACTAACATATTTTCTGTAAACAGAAAATCTTTACAGAAGATTTTACAGAAAGTCCTTTACAGAAAATCTGTACTGATCCCTGTTCTAAAAGATAGATATTATCATGTCACTCTTTTGAGTAGAATACAGTGCCTTCTGGATAAAATTTACTCTCATAGGCAAGGGCGCCCATCACTTTAGCTAGACCTCCATATCCATCCTCCTCAATTTACACTTTTTTAGAAGTTTATTTATTTTGAGAGAGAGAGAGTGAGTAGGTAAGGGGCAGACAGAGAGGGAGAGAGATAATTCCAAGCAGGCTCCATGTTGTCAGTGCAGAGTCCAACACGGAGCTCAATCTCGCAAATCATATGATCATGACCTGAGCTGAAATCAAGAGTCAGAACCTTAACCAACTGAGCCATCCAGGTGCCCCTCTAATTATACTTTTAATGGCACATCTACATGCCTGAAACCCAATGAGAATTCACTGTAGTTTCCATGTAGTGATGTCAAAAATGGCGGTGCACGTGTAAATGTGTGAGTGTCAGTGTGTATTTACTCTTTGTTAACCACAGTATGCAAGTAGAACACAATACAGTAGAATGCCTTCTGTCTCACAGTAATGGCCATGTTAAGTGATTACATAGTGATATCAGAAGGAATCCACTTTCATAGAACAAAATCTCTTGTCCTGGGCACCATGGCTGGGGCACACAGAGAGACAAAGATTTACCCTGCTCATCAGGGTTTTGAAGGATGCTTGCTGTTCCAGGACAAAGGATCCAGAATCCATTCATATCCATTTGTCATCCAGCCAGGCAGGTGTGACAGAAATCTCCTGGCAGAAAGGACAGACAGAGAGACAACAACGGCACGAAAAGTGCTACTGTAGAGGATACTCAGGAAGAGGACTGTGTGTATGCAGAGTCAGCCAGACCAGGGTGTGGAGGGATTGGGAATGCTCCAAGAGGATGAGCACATTTGTGTCCTTGCATGGCTACACATGTCAGGGTGACCCGGCATTCACCAGACAGGAAAATGACAGGGTGGTGGGTTGGGGGAGCATCAATGAGGGATGAACAAGCAACAGAAAAAAGCAACTGCTGTCCCAGCCCAAGACATTCAGTTAGTCCCTTGGGTTTGCTCAGGCCTACTCGGGCCCTCTGTTCCCCCTGTGCCACCATCCACCCTGATAGCTCTGGGAAAAACTGTGTCATCAAACCCCCCTACCTCCCACCCCCGTCTCACCCACCACAGGTCTTGCCAGACCCAGAGCACCAAGGAACCCCACCATCCTTGCAGTCTACAGACCAAAGACTGTAAGCCCCTCCTAGCTGGCCAGCCCTCTGTAGTCCCACACACACGCCCCAGTGGTAGTTAGTGATGGAAATCCAGCTGGAATCTGAGCTATACTGTCTGCTCATCTCACGTTCACTGAAAGGAACAGGATTCTACCCATGAAACATACTTTGTATTTTCACTCTTTAAAAAACACATTTTCTTGAGACTTTTATGCCAAACTGTCTTCTGCAAGGCAAAAGCTCAGTAATAAGATTTCTTTCAGCACAATTTCATTTTACATACTCATATGAGTCTCTAAAACTGGTTGTATGTAACAAGAGGTATGCAATTGCCATTTATTTCAAGTCTGAGATACGAGGGCAGAACACACTATTTATTATTGTTGTTTTCACAGTATGTTAAGTTTTCCCACCTTTATTTCCAGAACCAAGGACGGGGAACAAAGGCAACACAGATCCACACACTTTAAAATGTCAACAGGAGTCTGCAAACCCAAGTTCTCATAGGAGCTAAAGTTTAAGGACCAGAGTGAAAAAAGGGGGAGGCAGAAAGTAACCAAAAGAAAATGTTATGTGTCTGTGAGCTGGCCACCTTCTCTGCCTGTTGGAAGCAAGCCATGCCTAACAGGAGGGAGCCACACCTGGACCTGGTCCCTCAGTTTGGGCTGCCCTTGAGCATAGTAGAGCATGTGCTGAGCTTGGGGGGGGGGGGGGTCAGGGCAGGGAAGGGCAGCTGGCCACAGATGCTACCTGCCAAGTACCTGTAGGACTAGCTCCCAGTCCTCAGCTAACATTAAACAATAATTGTGTTTATTTACATATTTACTGTGACAGGTAATGTTCTCAATACTTTTAATGACTGTATTCTTTCCTGTTTTATTTTTTTAAACCACTTCATGGAGGAATGATTGGGATACAGAAAGCTGTACATAATTAATGTATGCAACTTGACCCTGACCGTAACCCTAATGTCTAGTTATGATATACTTTGATTCAGAATATGGTTCATAAATTACATGATGGTTTTTAGGAGCTAGGGGATCCAGGGACCAACCTTATTCTATCTTATTCTCCCTTGAATCTGATAAGTTGTAACACATTTTGCCAAATGCCATCTGGAAAGTGGCCTCACAGGGACAACAGTGAGTAAACATTAGCAAAAACCTAGCCACAGAGCCAATTCTTCCTGCATCAAACTTGCTCATTCGATGTTTACAAATCATTTTATGGACTACTAAAAGTGTGACTTTGTTGAATTTTTAAAAAAACAAACTAATTCTTTGAAACTGTTAAAAGTATAGTATGTTTTAAAAATTCTTGGAGTTGGTCTCAGGATGAGCAGATCAAGACCCAGGGGCCTAGGAAAAGGCTGTTATTATGGAATATATTCAGATTTAATTAGGAAACAAGTATGATTTATATTGCATTTATTTTCAGAAAGCATTTGTGTCAACTATTGAACCCACACAAAATAAAATAGTTCCGAGGAAAACAAATTAAGAACAAGCAGCCACAAGAAGCAGAGAATAACCACACCCAGGAGCAAAGAAAACATACTAGAGAGACCATGCTTAGGCCAATTTGGAGTCTGTAGATCCTCTGTAGCTAGAATGCACCCCCAATGCCACTGGATGTCATGGGTCAGGCAGAGATCATACCCTGATGCTACACTATTGTAACCAGTGACAAGTTTCCTGGTCACTTTCTCCATGAGACTCCCCTCCCTTGACTACTCCAGCTTGCTTCTTAGGATTCCCATTCCTCTTTTTTTTTCCATTAATTTATTTTTTTAATGTTTATTTCTTTTTGAGTGAGAGACAGAGTGTGAGTGGAGGATGAGCAGAGAGAGAGGAAGACACAGAATCTGAAGCAGGGTCCAGGCTCTGAACTGTCAGCACAGAGCCCAATGCAGGGCTGGAACTCATGAACAGTGAGATCATGACCTGAGCCAAAGTCAAATGTTTAACCAAATGAGCCACCCAAACGCCCCTCCCATTTCTCTTTTTGACCCCATTTCTTACTTTTCTCTTCACTTATATAGTGTGACGTATGTTTAATTACATACTATTCTGTCATTTAAATATTTTCGTCGTGTTACCAGTGAAACTGTACTTTGCATCATCCACCCTGATTTATAAGCACTTGTTGCATTGCACAACTTCATTGGAGACTAGGAATACTCTAGCAATGTCATGGGACTAGTATCCTGGACAAGGTCCCCGTTGAGCACGCTCATCCTGCAGCTGTTGCAATGAAGGCTTGATCCAGGCACTGCTGTTTTTGTGCAAGTAAGACAGCACAAGGCAAATTAGCCAAAACCTTGGCTTTTGGTACAGAATTGCTCATGGCCCCTCAGCCACACCAAATGGTGTGTGGGCACATCCCGAAGACGCTTGCTAGTTCAATGTTCCCTAGGTAACTTCCATGGGACAGCCATTGTGTCAAATGGGGGGACTCCATATGGGAGAGGGGATGGGAGTCAGAATTCCTGAGGTAGAATCAATCTTGGAGACTGCCTAGAGCTTAATAGGAGTTCATTACATAGTTCTTGAATGAATGAATAAATTAATCTAAAACCATTTCCTAATTTTATAAATGATAAGCCTGAAGGTCAGATTAAGTGACTTGCTTAAGTCATATTGGAAATTGGTGACAAAGGCAGACTGAGATCTGAGATGACCTCCAGCATGATCCCCCAGAGTGGCGTCTGCTAGCCACAACCACCCATTTAACTTTTCTGGACTCCTAGACTCTCATGTGACTGACTCTTCATGTAGCAGACTCTGGGAATGAAGTTGATGTCAGTGTCATAGAAACCTCCTACACTGGTTATAACAAAACTTTGTGATGTCAATGGAGTCTCAAGCCCTAGGCCATCTCAGAGTTTGTCTGCAAAGATATGGTTGGTGGGAAACCCACATGTTGGCAGAGAGTAGAGGAAGATTGAAAAAACGTAGCAAAAGAGGTGGGTGCTCATTTTACTTCTGTCCCTGCATGACGTAGTGATATCCAGCAGGACAAGTCCCCCAAAAGCTACCCAGAACCTCTGCAGAACTCACCCCTCACACTTGAAGCTGGGCTTAAAACATGGGTCATAAGCACTCCTGGCAGCTCAGGGTAGGACGACATGAGACATAACAAAGCCACGGCATTGACAGATGTATATTCATTGAGCAATGGATTTCTCCAAATATATTATGAAAAAGGTAAAAAATTCACTGATAAAACATCAATACTTTTAATTAAAAGTAAAACCATACACATCACAGAATAACTGTTCAATTAATAATATTTATTGCATATTTATTTTGTGCAAATGTATAGCTCTAGTCCTAACCTGGGAGCTTGCAAAGAGTGTGGGATACAAAGAAGAGGTCAATAGTAGGAAAGAGTGCTGACTAAAAGAAAACAATGTGGACTAACAGGGCCACCATATTCAGAAGGGCCATTAGGAAGCCCCTCTGAGAAGGTGGCATTTGAGCCAAGATGAGAATGAAAGGGGAGCAAGGTGTGTGAATGGCTATCTGTGAGAAGAGCAACAGAGCAAGTACATTTTCTTAACGTAAAAGATAAAACATAAAAGTCAAGCTGTTTTACTTGGGTGTCACTATGGGAGCTTTGATTCTTTTCCCTAACGTTTTGGGATGCATGCTTACTTTTCCTCACTGTAAAATGCTCATGAAAAATGCTTTATTTAAGCATTGGCATCTTTTATTAAAAGGCAAACAAGTTAACCCTAGCTGATGATAGTCTTCAGAGAAGGGACACAGGAAGGTTGAACTTTAACGGTTACAGAAAGCTGGACCTGGGGGCGCCTGGGTGGCTCAGTCGGTTAAGTGTCCGACTTTGGCTCAGGTCATGATCTCGCAGTTCGTGAGTTCAAGCCCCGTGTCAGGCTCTGTGCTGATGGCTCAGAGCCTGGAGCCTGTTGCAGATTCTGTGTCTCCCTCTCTCTCTGACCCTCCTCCGTTCATGCTCTGTCTTTCTCTGTCTCAAAAATAAATAAACGTTAAAAAAAATATTTTTTTTTTTAAAAAAGAAAGCTGGACCTGAATGGCAGGATACATGGGAGCCTCCAGTGTCAGGAGTCTCCTTGTATCCCTGAGTGGAAACAAGAGACCCTGAAGCAGAGTCATTTCTGGGGAGGCCCATGCTGTGTATTTGCTTGTAGTGCTGCCTTCCCACCTCTAGCCACCTATCTGCAGGACTCCTTGCCCAAATACTCCAGCCTGTCTTGATGGCTTCCTTGTCTGAACTCTCAGATCTGGCAGTTTCAGCATGTAGTGACTCTCTAATTAGTTCATATACATTTCCTTGGCAATCCCAAATAGAAAGGAAGCTCCTCCGATGTGGGGAGACAATTACACATACTGTTTATACACATATGTTTTTATTGTTGAGAAAGAGGTAGGAAAGTGTAGGCCGAGACTGTGATATAATTACACAGGGAGAATTCCGCATGACAGTCCAAATTCAGGCAGTGTGGAAGAGATGGTAAGGAGAATGCTGCTGGGCACGAGTCTGAGAGGCAGTGGGCTGGCAAGCCTTGTCCAAAGGCTTATTGGTGATTAGTTATGAAATGTGGTACTTCTTGATGCCATAAGCATGACCACTTCTACATTTTAATTAGAACCAGAGGCAGGAAATGCAAATAGTAGAGCAAAGGTTAGTGAGGAGCAGCTTAGGAGACCCCATTCCTTTGATAAACAGCTTCAAAAAAAATAGGGGCACTGGGTGGCTCAGTTGGCTCAGGTCATGACCTACCGGTTTGTGGGTTTGGGCCCCACATCGAGCTCTGTGCTGATGGCTTGGAGCCTGGAGTCTGCTTCGGATTCTGTGTCTCCCTCTCTCTCTCTGCTCCTCCCTGCTATCTCTCTCTGTCTCTCAAAAATAAACAAACTAATTAAATAATTAGTTAATTCGGGGCTGCCAAAGGGAGGAAATCAAAAGGTCAGATAACAAGCAAAAAGGCAGTGTTATGCAATCTTTGGCTAGCATGGACACAACAAAACAGAGGGTTTTAGTAAACCCTTAGATCATGACTGATCTTCCTTGTTGGCTTGCCCCAGATGCATAAACTCAGAGAGATAAGGAGTGAAAAGTAACTTACATGTGTTCTACTTAACACAAGAAGATGGTGAGTGACCTCCAGGACGCACTCTGAGTTTTAGTCTTGTATTACATATAGGATAGTAAAATTCATATACAAAGACCCTTCCAGCTCTAAAATCTTCTGATCCTGGGTCTCATACTAAATTCAATATTTGAGATATACTTTTTTATTGTATAGTAAATTCCTTGGGATTAGGCACGCCTTTTGTATTGGGTGTGTAGAAAAAGACTGGATGATCATTCCACATTTTGAAAATATCATCAGGCTGAGAAGTCTTTGATCTTTTCCCTAAAAGAGGTGAAAAGGAGGGTAAATGGCTTAACTTCATTTCTTAACATCACATTGAGTTTAACGGTGACAAAATATACCAAAACAAGTCAAAAGGGTTATGAACACAATGTCTATGAGATAGTCTTCTCTTGTATTTGGAATGCAAACCATTTGAGAGGTAATTATCTTCTTCTGCCTGTATTTATTAAGAAGCTCCAAGTTTCCTCATTGCACTCTCTTACACTTTTTGGTATATGTAATATTTTTCCCCATTAGCTGCCATAAGCATTACATGAGCATGAGCAATGGAAAGGTAACTTTCTGAGAGGCTGGTATCCATGGTACTGCAGCTGATGTGGATGACTCTATTCCTGTAGCTTGAGAAGTGATGCATTCCCTCTGGGTTTCCTCAGAGGAACAGCCAGACATCTTTGGCCAAAGAGTTCTGCAGAAGGTGCGTGGCATCTTCTTAGTTACCTCCATATTTAGATGATATGTTAGTACATTCTGGACTTTGTATGACTCTGATCCCACGAGGCCAATTATAGTGGCAGAATTTCACCTTGACCTCCCTCCAAGTCTCTAGCAAAGTAAATTGTAGACCAGTAGTCCAGAAATGGGCATACTCATCAGAATCACATGGGACGCTGAATCAGAATCTCTGGGGTTGCAGGCTAGAAATCTTGATTTAAATAAACTCCATAGGTTATTCTCATGGAGTCAAAGAGACACAGGTTCATACATCAGGATTTGGGACTATTGGTGTATATCATGCAATATCCAAGACAGGTCTTCAGTGTCACAACTACATTTGAAAGAAAACAATCCAGGCAAAAGTTGAGGTATCACCTCATAAATAATCACATAGACTCAATATAAAGTTGTATTTAGAAATGAAGAGGGAAAGTATATCTTTTCTGCCAATAATTTCCAACAATCTGCTTCAAGGCATCTTTTGAATTTGTAATGATGATTTCTGCCTATACGAATCATGTGATGCACTGAAATGGTGGCAGCTCTCATATACTTCCTGTCCACAAAAATTTCTTAAGGGCGCCTAGGTGGCTCAGTCAGTTAAGCTTCTGACTTTGGCTCAGGTCATGATCTCACCATTCGTGAGTTCAAGCCCTGCATCGGGCTCTGTGCTGACAGCTCAGAGCCTGGAACTTGCTTCAGGTTTTGTGTCTCCCTCTCTCTCTGCCCCAACCCCTGCTTGTGCTCTGTCTCTTTCTGTCTCTCAAAAATAAATAAACATTAAAAAAATTTTAAGGGGCGCCTGGGTGGCTCAGTCGGTTAAGCATCCAACTTCAGCTCAGGTCACGATCTCAAGGTCCGTGAGTTCGAGCCCCGCGTCAGGCTCTGGGCTGATGGCTCAGAGCCTGGAGCCTGCTTCCAATTCTGTGTCTCCCTTTCTCTCTGCCCCTCCCCCGTTCATGCTCTGTCTCTCTCTGTCTCAAAAATAAATAAATGTTAAAAAAAATTTTTAATATATTAAAGAGTCTATGGTAAATGAAGAATCACAATCTGCATAATTTTTTAATCTTAATGTTAACCTATTACTGCTGTATCCAGAGATTAGGTTTGAAACCAGCCGAACTCAGAATCATTTTAAAGAGGCAATATCAACCAAAATATTCTTTCCCTTAGGCAGCTCTTCAAAACTGATATAAATTCTTGTCTATAGTTACTTTTAACTTTCTCCTGAGGTTGTTGCAGGTCTCACTTGTAACTTTCTACAGGAGCCAGGGCACATCTGTCCTGTGCCGACATGGGTTTCAGGAATGAGGAGGGGCTGCCCTGAATGGCTGCCCCTCTCTGAGCAGCAGGAGAGCTTGGTTACCATGTGTCTATTCCTGTATTTGTGCTCTCAATAGCTTATAGATAAATTCAAATTTCTGAAAATCATTTTTCTGGTGACCCCATTTTTCCCATGGAACTCCACTTTGTTTAATCAACTTGACAATAACCTTCATCTCCTGCTTAGAGGGTACCCCAGGGAACCCTCTAAGGGAGGAAAAATGAGTCCTTAACTTGCTTTGAAATGGCTGCAGCAACACAACTAGTAATTCTTTCCAGCTGGGAGGGATTTTATTGGAGAATTTCAAGCGTAGGTTCTTGGCTCAAGCATGTTGCCTCCCCCGAAAAATTAGTAATTTTTTTAACCTTGCAAACCTACATTCCAAGTTTGGCATTCTCTTGCTTTTCTTTACATTCAGGGCTTTGAAACAGAAAAATAAGAAAATACCTCTTTAGATTAAAAATGAATTTTGCCGGGCGCCTGGATCGCTCAGTCAGTTAAGCGTCAAACTCATGATTTTGGCTCAGGTCGTGATGTCATGGTTCATGCGTTTGGGCCCCACATCTGGTTCTGTGCTGACAGTGCAGAACCTACTTGGGATTTTCTCTCCCACTCTCTCTCTGCCCCTCCCCTACTTGTGCTCTCTTGCTCTCTCTCTCTCTCAAAATAAATAAATAAACTTTAAAAAAATGAACTTTGCAAACATTCCATAGCATTCCATTTGCAATTCCATAAATTTGCAAAAATTATTCCATAAAATAATTCCATGGCCATTATTTTTATGTATCTTTCTAGCTACAGTTTCTTGTAGTTTCCTTGGTGTGCCTGATTCTAAATAAAGGCTTCTTTGTTTATTTGCATTTACAGGAGAAAAATTTCTAAGCCTTTGCTCATGTACTAGAAATTTTCCCACAGCAAAGATTCCCCAGACCTTCCTCCTCACATCTGTGTTATAGGCCCTGACCTTTCTAGGCTTCTATTTGCCAGGAACCAGGACAGTAGTAGTAAGTATGCATGACAACACTGAAAAAGAAGAACAGGACATTTTATGGGGCTCCTGGCATATTTCTTGTGATATATTTTAAAACCGAGGGAAATTGTGCTGAACTGTTTTTTTTACTATCCTAAGTTCTAGGTTGTTTATTGGGCCAGTGACCTTTGCTGAGCTCTGACTTACAACTACAAGTTCCTACAAGTCATAGACTCTTCTCTATTGTCCTGAGTTTTTTTCTTCCTGTCTCCAGCTTGCCTTTCCTTACTCTGTGTCCTCAGATGGCTAAGTTTTCTTCTGCTCTCTGATCAGTGATGGCATGATTTTAGAGCCCAAGGAAACTCTTAAAGGAAAGGATTACAGTGACAGAAATTGGCAAGCACATCTCAGGTCACTACAGTTTGTCACTTCTGCTTCACTGTAGCCGACTGGGTAGCAGAAGAGAGAGAATGAAGAGAGGCATGCTTCTCTGTGTGGGCTGCTGGGGCCCCTGGGGTTTACCTCACTGTTCATCCAGAACCTGCAGTATAGACACTCCACCTGTGGAGGGGTGGTCTTCATGGATCTGAAGCCTACAGCATATGGGTAAAACGGCAGCTGTGGTGAGGGAGAGTGTGTGTAAGAGAGGTTGAGACAGAGACAAAAAGGAGACAGAGAGACAGAGAGGGAGGTTTCATGGCAGGTGGAAGGCACTCCTTTCTTTTCCTTCCTGCAAATCTAAAATAAGTGATGTTTTGGGAATTTGGTGTATCTGAAAATAGTTAATCAGTTGATTAATGTTTTGGCTCCTTCTCTTCTGCACTTAGATAGCTTTCTCACTGACTCTTCATGTCTTTTCAGAGTGGGGCACCTGGTCTAGTTGAGTGGCTTTCTTATGAGACACCAGTGGTAAAATTGTGCCAGGGGAAAAAGGTAATATCTGATATACAGTAAACATTCAATACATTTTATTATTTTTAATTATCATCATTATTAACTACTCAGTGAAAATGATTTTTTTCACTCAATAGTGAAACCACAGGCATTTTTTATATTAAAATCCCTTTTTAAAAAACTTTACGGGGCGCCTGGGTGGTTCAGTTGGTTGGGCGGCCAACTACAGCTCAGGTCATGATCTTGCAGTCTGTGAGTTCGAGCTTTGTGCTCGACAGCTTTGTGCATTTACTTTGCATAGGGATCTTTGCTGACAGCTCAGAGCCTGGAGCCAGCTTCCAATTCTGTGTCTTCCTCTCTCTCTGCCCCTTCCCTGCTAGCTCTCTGTCTCTCTCTATCTCAAATATAATAAACATTAAAAAAAATTTTTTTTAACTTTAATAATAGGTTCTAATATAGTAAGGCAAAGTTAACAGGTAATCGCTATCTGACTAATTGGGGTGACTTGGTTGCTTCCTTTCATAACTTAATACGGTGGTTTTTGTGTGGCATGGTAGTCTATGTGTCAAGTGCATTGGATTCAAGCTTGAAACACTCTGATCAAAAAATGTAATGTTTAGGGTTTGGGGTGGCTCAATCAGTTAAATGTCCAACTCTTGATCTCAGCTCTGGTCTCGATTTCAGAGTAGTGAGTTCAGCCCCATGTTGGGCTCCATGCGGTGCATGAACCCTACTTAAAAAAAAATGTAACCATTATATTACCTCCCTTATAGGCAGACCACATGTTTCCCACCTCTTTCTTAGCTCCAGCCTTATGTTTTCATTGAACAGCTCACTTTCTGTGTCTCAGACATGAAGCTTGATGCTGAACCACAAAACATACATTATGAGTCTTTCCTCATGGAGCTTCCAAGTAAGAAGTACAACAACAAAAAGGCAGAAAGACAGACAGGAGAATAAAAAATGTGTGTAGCTTCTTAATGACTCTTAGAAAGAATCAGTAGGTCTGTTTGTGTTTATCTTCATTGTTTGCTTTCCTGTCATTTTCAAACAAGCAACAAAAAAGACTGACTTCTCTAAAAGTCAAGAAATGAAGGGACTTCTCTCAGGACCAGAGACAGACAGGTAAGCTGCAGGCCAGACAAGCCTGAACCAAGGTCAGTGTCAGAATGCCTGACACTCCCTCTGGTCAGTCATTAAATCAATGGCCAGGGCATGTTTATGTGCTACTATCAAGAAAAAGAATTCAGAAAAAAAACTAGTAAATTTACCATTTTTTTCTTTCCCTTCAAAGTTTATTGAACTTCATGTCTTATTGCAACAATAGAGTTAATGTTTGCTTAAGAACTGTATACAAAAGAAAAGGAGGACAGTGAGCCACTGGGTCCCAAGAGACATACAGTCTGGTGGCTCCTTTGCACTTTATCATGACTGACTTCCCTATAGCACTTGGTGCTAGTGGACACCTCCATCAAATGCCTTCTCCTTTTGGGTCTGGGACACCTCTCTCTCTTGTTTTTCCTTCCGCCTGTCTAGCGACTCTTCTTCTGCCTCCACGGTGGGTTCCTTTCTGCCCCCCTGCCAAGACTTGTGGGCCCCCTCAGGCTTCTCTCCTCTACGCACTTTCTCTCAGCCACATAGTGCAGTCACTTGGCAAGAGTAACATAAGATCATGTAGATGCAAGGAGAGTAAAACCTTGGATTGCAAGTAATTTGGTCTGCAAATGTTCCAAAAGACAAGCAAACATTTCTAATAAATTTTAACTTGATAAACGAGTGATGTCTTACAGTACAAGTAGTATGTGATGCTGAATGTTACATGATCACAACTGAGCCAATGGCTCTTGAAATTTGCTTTGATATACAAGTGCTTTAGATTACAAGCATGTTTCTGGAATGAATTGTGCTTGCAAACCAAGGTTTTACTTTGTAAGGTACACAGTGGAGTCACATCATACATACATCTGACTTTCATGCATTCAACAGGGCAAAGCAAAAATAAAAATAACATGTGTATGTGCCCAAGGAAAAACAAAATGAGGGTGATAATCTGCTGTTTTGCCCTTGCCCCCATAAGGTATCTTGTTGGGCTAGTTATAGTCAGGTGTTTAAAGATAATTGTTAAGAATATGCAACATACTTCCTAAACACAAGCCAGATTGATGTTCAACCCAAGAGGCAGAAATGTGTTTGGATGATGAAGGGGAATACTGCATGAGCATTACAGAGAGAAATCTGTCTGTATGTTATTTTATAACTTACAGGGGATATAAGGAAAATGACTATGTGCTGTTCCTGCTCTCAGATGACTTGAGACCTTCCAGAATAAGAAGAATCCCACCATAGACAAGAAGTTGTAATGATTGCAATGGACAGATAAAAAGACATGTAAAGGTGTCACTTACAATATAGAGAAGAATCCTACTCAGTACCAACATTTCTTTTAAAAGAGAGTTGTGTATTATTATCCTGCACTATTTCTGCAGCCCATCCCTATTTCCAGCTCCCTGGTAAAAATTCCTGTGAGTTGCCCAACAATCTTGCCCACAACTGAAAAAACTGGCTGTTTCCATGGAGAGCAGACACAAATCTTCCTCTGCTCTCTACATTTTTCCTGTCCTTGGATTTATATTTTTAAGTTTGAAAATGCTCTATTGCCTCAGGATGCATCAGTCCAAATTAACAGAACATACAAGCCTGACCCAAAAAACTGAAGCAATCACCTATTGCCAAGTGAACCACAAGGAAGGCTCTTCTCCTTAGGGACATGTTGGCCTGAAAGATGGTTGTACCATACTCTGGAAACAGGACTAAAAAAAAAAAAAAAAAAAAAGAATGCTCCCAAATTCTCAGATTAGAATTTGCTTTGGGGCAGAGGTAGATATTTAGCCATCCAGTGCAGGAACGGGGAGAATCAGGAAACTCTAAATCCAGAATTTTTATGCTAAATAAGATTAAAGAAATAACATTTCATAAAATGACCTTAATGCAGATGTATTGTTATGTTAATAGTCTCCTGATGCATAAAATGATTTCTTAAATAACTTTCTGCACCAACCTTCAAAATAATAGAACCTCAGAGATTCAAATGTTAACTAATTTGGGAAAGCTGACAGGGAAGGAGAGGGCTTTGGTTAGACTTAGCAATGATTTTGCTAATGGATACTTGTTTCTCTTTACTTTCTATAAATATAAAGTTTACTCCTTCCTCCCTTCCCACCCTCCTTCCTCCTCTTCTTTCATTTTTCTCCCTCCCTCAGGTCCTCTGTTGCCCTTTTCTCTTTTTTTCTTTTTTTAAACATTAATTTATTTATTTTGAGAGAGAGAGAGAGAGAGACAAAGAGCTAGTGGGGGAGTGGCAGAGAGAGAGAGAGAGAGAGAGAGAGAGAGAGAGAGAGAGAACCCCAAGCAGGCTTTGTCTTCAGGCCTCATCACAAGCAAATGATCTGAGCTGAAATCAAGAGCTAGTCACTTAACCACTTAACTGACTGAGCCACCCAAGCACCTCTCACTCCTTTCTACTTTCCTTCCTTCCATTCAGTCATTCAATCGGTATTTATTCAGCACTGGGGGATTTACAAAGAAATGTAACAAGTAAAGTTTTATAGCATTTATAAAGCTTTATGTAGTTAATGCAGCTTAATGGCTGAAAAGGGGTGAGCAAGTTAAAGGCAATCATTATTTGCTCCATTCAAAGTTGTTATAGATTGGTTTTTGTTTGTTTGTACAAAATTTGAATCTAAATATCTTTGGAGGGAAAAAACATAATGAACTCTATTTCCCTCATCCCATATTGCCTTCAGATCATTACTGAACAATAATGATGTGCATGTATAATTACTGTATTTTACAATGATTTTTTCTGCTTAACATTATCTCATATAAAGCTTATATCCTTATTACTATACTTGGCTATTTAATCATTGATTGGGTTCATATAATGGTAACTTTCTTAGTATTCCTTTACTATTGGACATTGAAATTTTAAGTTTTTGGTCATAAATTACACTCAACTCTATTTTGGTTCTTTGGAATTGATTTTGGATGTGTAATACAGATCAAATGAGAAAACCAGTTTCATTTCACATAGTACTAAATTGCTTTTCAGAAACATTGCTGGTGTTACCAGAAATGTGCAATGCTTTCTCCACCCTCACCAACATTTTCTGTTATTCTTATTTATAGTTGCTAGTTTTGGAATCATTAATGGTAACTTACAGTTCCTCTAATTTCTATTTCTTTATCCTCCCTAGGAAGGCTGCAAATTTGAGGCTCTGGCTGAGGAGCATACTGATTTTCTCCCCTGGCAGGGAGAACCATTCTGTAATAGGGTCACACTTCAAGGATTGCACGGTCTCAAGAACGTGTCTGGGCCACATGGATGGCCATCAATCATGTTTTCATTGGGGTAATTCTGTTTAAAATTCTGATAATTCTGTTAGCTACCCTGTGACTGTTACAAGCGTCCCAGTTTAGGGGATAATTATGTGGCCACCTTAGTGGTGAGGAAGGAGGGGCAAGCCAGCCAGCTAGCCACCTACCTTCACATGTGCCCAACATCAGGACTGTGATGTGTGAGCTCCAGCTTTGTCTTCCTGTGAGAGTTCTTGGCTGTTTCTTCAGGAATAGGTTGTATTTCCATGCTTCTGACTGATCTAAATTTTCTGTATTTGGGATTAGACTTTTGTCAGTTAAATTTATCATCTATGATTTTTCTAATTTTGTAGCCTTCTTTTCAAACTTCATTTACTAAACTTCATTTAATTCCTGTGTCTCTGAAAGAAAACATTCTCCTTTTCTATGATGATAAATTCCATTTCTTCCATAGTCTGGAATAGTTCTTACTTCTTCAGATGGAACAATCCTGTTATTTCAGTATTTTTATGTGGAAGTCAGATAATTCATTAATATAGTGTATTACATGGTATCAGTTATGGATCTAAGTTAATTGACTTTCATAGTGATGCTTAATATTTCTAATGTTTTATTTAAAAATGGACACAAAGGAACATTTTTGGAACATTATCCTTTGATGATTAAATATTAAGCACGTATGCCAGATGGAACAACATATATTGACACACTTTACAGTACCCAGGGAGTAAAATTATATGATGATTAAAGTCAGGCAGCAGGGAGAGATCATTTGAAGATAACATTAGGTATAAGCAAAAGGCTTTTCTTTAGCCTAATAACTACAATTCTTTGGGAGATGAGACAACAAAATCTTCCAAATACAGAAATGTTTCCCGGGGCACCTGGGTGGCTCAGTCAGTTAAGCGTCCGACTTCGGTCAGGTCATGATCTCTTGGTTTCTGAGTTTGAGCCCCGTGTTGGGCTCTGTGCTGACAGCTCAGAGCTTGGAGCCTGCTTCATATTCTGTCTCCCCCTCTCTCTGCCCCTCCCATGCTCATGCTCTGTCTCTCTCTGTCTCTCAGTAATAAATAAACGTTTAAAAAAATTTATTTTAGGGGCGCCTGGGTGGCTCAGTCGGTTAAGCGTCCGACTTCAGCCCGGGTCACGATCTCACGGTCGGTGAGTTCGAGCCCTGCGTCGGGCTCTGGGCTGATGGCTCAGAGCCTGGAGCCTACTTCCGATTCTGTGTCTCCCTCTCTCTCTGCCCCTCCCCCGTTCATGCTCTGTCTCTCTCTGTCTCAAAAATAAATAAACATTAAAAAAAATTTTTTTTAATTATTTTAAAGAAATGTTTCCTTCTGTCGTGGTAAATGAAAACCAGGGATGTTTAGGATGGAAGAGTCTTCAGGGTCTTGTGGAGAGACAAATGAGACCTTTGGAAGGATGTCCTTGGAAGGAGATTCATTCAGCGTTACTGGTTGGTTATCTAGCTTGACTGCACCCAAGCTTGTATGTGTATATAGATGCATGCATTTTTCTAAGGGTGGTGTCCATAATTTTCACCAGATCTGAAAAGTGTTCATGATACCTCTGTAGTTGGTAACTAACAACCCAGTCTCTTCATTTGATAGATGAAGTTGCCGATTCACAAAAAGATAACATCAATGTACAGGGCTAAAATCTGATTAGTGAGTGAGCCAAGACTAGAACTCGGAATTGGGCCTCTTGACTCTTTCCATCACAGTCTGCTGTAGAAAGCCGCCTATCTTTTTTTTCTTAACTTTTATTTATTTTTGAGAGAGAGAGAGAGTGTGTGTGTGAGTGGGGGAAGGGCAGAGAGAGAGGGAGACACAGAATTCAAAGTAGGCTCCAGGCTCTGAGCTGTCGGCACACAACCTGACACAGGTTTGAACTCACATACTGCAAGATCATGACCTGAGCCAAAGTCGGCCACTTAACCGATTGGGGCACCCAGGCGCCCCTGCCTGTGTCTATTTTCAGAAAGAACGTATTTCCCTTCTTCCTCTACACAGCAATGGGTACTTGCTGCCTGGGTCAGCCCTAGGCAAAAATATGGACAGGTATACTTGGCTTCTGGCAGCTTACCTTACCCATCCAGCACCCATCCTGTCTTTATGCCCCTAGACTTGTTACTATGTTTCTCCATCAGATCCTGTCAATTTCCAATTGTCCTCACCTATCAGAAATCTTTCCTGGGTGCCAGAGTGAGCATTAATAAATATCAGTTTTCTGAGATGTGGCTGTTTATCTGGTTCCTTCTTCTGGAGCCCTGACCGCTTACTTTGTGCAATTTCTTTCGCCCTCTGGACACATGGTTTCATTAAAAACCCAAGTTTCATTTTATGCAAGATTTGTTCCAAATAGACCTTGGACTTGTGGAGCCACAGAGGGATCCATCTCTGTAGTATGCTCCCTCTTTCTCCATGCCCTGATTTTAAACCTGTTCCATTCCCATATCCTGTATCTTGTATTCCCACATTGGTCCCCGACTGTCCAAGGAATCACAATCTAGTCCCATCTCCTAAGGTAGCTTCTGATACTCAAAACAAATCCCCCCCCCCCCCGCCAATAAAAATGTATTGGCCTCGTATGTAATTTTTCCAGGGCTCAGTTTTTGGGTAAATAATTGGAGATCAAATTTCTGGCTGTTAAAAATATTAAGGTATTACTAATTGAAGCTGTCTGATACACTATCACCTCCTAAACTTATTTACATTTTAAAAGGGAAATTCTTGAAACAAATGCTTCCGTGCTAGAGCGGTAGATCTCAGTGTTGCATATTTCAGTCACTCAAGCAGAAGTGATGGAAATGCTATTTGATAGCAGTAATAACAGTTAACCAACGCTTGAGTACACATTTTATGCCAGGCTCTGGTCTAAGTTCTTTTTAACTAAATTATTGCCTGAGTTCTTATTTCTTAAGAACCTTGGGATAAGCAAGTCTTATTCCTATTTTACAGATGGCAAATAGAGGGCCAGAAACACTGAGTAGCTTGTCTACATCACATGGCTAACAGCATTGGGCCAATATTTCACCTCCACACTCTACCATCTTTTAGCAAGAAGTTTTCAAACGTGAAGTTAAATTAGACCACAGGTATTCCTCAGGGCTTATCTTTGGTTTTTATTCCTGGAAACATTTTACTGATTTTCTTCTGCTCTCTCGGTCTGTAATGCTTAGAAATTTTAAGAGATTATGGGAGGAAAGGAGAAGGTCAGACTCCTGAGATACCTTCTTGTTTACTCTTGGATCTCTGACCCGAGCCTACTTTTCCACGGCTATATATAGCACACCCACTGGGAACTTTAAATATTTGTTTTATTTTATGTTTGAGAACGAAGGCTTGGTACAAATGTTTGCTCTTGTTGTGTTTACTTTATAATAACGGAGTTAAACTTGAGCTCTCAAGATCTAATTACCCTAGCTTCTGTCAAACTTGTCCCTTCTCCATCAGGTTACAATGTTGATTCTTTGAAGTTATTTCCCATTTTACAGCTCCATTTATCTATTGTCTGCAGGTTTTTATTTTGTGACTTCTTTTTCCTGAAGCATTAGGCATGAGGGTAGAGCCTATTATGGCTAAAATGTCAAAACCCAGAGTCCTTAGTATGGGCCACTCACGTGTCCTTGCCGAGTAATGCCAAGAGTTGGCCATAAGCTCTCCCTTGCCCTTCCTCCACACCCACCCCAGCCAATCAAGGTCCTGAGCTCTAGAGAAACCAGTCTCTGACAACCACATGGAACCAATTCATGAGAAGACTGGCAGGATTGAAGGGTAGCTTAAGCTTCTGAGGATATTTACACTTAAACAAGCGAGTGTATCACAGTAAATGAATTACTAGCCGGTGATGCTTGAGACACAGCAGCAATAAGCTGAAAGGATTTTCTGTAGGATGTTTATTACTTTTCATTTCAGTTACTGTACTTCTTAACTCCAGAATTTCTATTTGAGGAGTTTAAAAATATACTCACAATTTGAACCTCTTATTGGTACTCTATTTAGTGAGACATTCTCACTTTCCATCAGTTATTTTGGCATGGTTTTCTGTTTCTTTGAATATATTCAAAATATCTGATTTGAAGTCTTTGGCTATTATGTCTATTATGTGGGCTTCCTCAAGGAGTTTCTATTGGTTGCTTTTTCCTCCCTGTATATGGGCAATGCTTTCTTGTTTCTTTGCACTCATTATAATTTCTTTTTGAAAAATGATATTTTAAATAATACAACATGGAAACAACATGGAATCAGGTTCACCCCGTCTCCAGGGTCTGTTGCTTTTGCTTTTTGTAGTAGTTGTTGTTGTATTTGATTGCTTTTATTGTTTTAATGTTTATTTATATTTGAGAGAGAGATGGAGACAGAGACAGAGCACAAGTGGGAGAGGGGCAGAGAGAGCCGGAGACACAGAATCTGAAGTGGGCTCCAGGCTCTGAACTGTCAGCACAGAAGCCTGATGTGGGGCTCGAACCCAGGAACCATGAGAACATGACCTGAGCCAAAGTCGGATACTTATAACTGACTGAGGCACCCCGGTGCTTCTTGCTTGCTTTTTTATTGCCTTTTCTGCACCAATTTTGTGAAGTCTGTTTTCTTTGTCATGTGTGCCCACTGAAGTCTCTGTTCAGTCAGTTTATGGACAGATAATGATTGATCCAATTTCCTTAAACACCTGGAACCACTAAGTCTCCCAGGCTTTGCTACAGGATTCTATGTGAATGCTAGGGCACACCCTCAACAATCAGCCAGGCAGTTGACAACTCTGCTTTGGCTTCCCTTCTTGCTTGTTCAGAGTCTCAAGGTCAGTGGGAGGTGAGAGCTGAGGGTTTTCTCTTGTCTTTCCTGAGCATGCACATAGCCTTGGGGTGTCAGAACTTTACAAAGTTCCTGCAGGCCTCTCATTATCCAGCTTTCCTTTTATGCTTTCTGGTCAGCCTACAGTTTGGGAGCTGTTATCCGCTGCCTCAGGCAGCTGTGCATTAAAAAAAAAAAAAATGGCTGTGATTGTTTTCAACAAGTGCCCCTGGGGAAAAGGCTTTCAGGCTGGTCAAGCTCCTAGCCAGCTCAAAGATAGACAGTTTTGCAAGTTAGGATCCTCCAGAGAGCCTCCAGACAGGAGGTCAAATAAAGACAATTCTCCCTAGAGACTGATCGAGCTCCAGCTGTTTCTTGGCTCTAGTGGATTGCAGGTTGCTGGTTCTCATTGTGAAGGCAGGTTGTTAGTTTGTGAGGCTACCATGTAGCTGGACTAGGATAAGTAAAACAGAGCCTGTTGCTTTTCATGAGATTCAGCCAATTATTAGTTGACAGCCCTCCAGATATTTGCAAGCCTTTGGTTAATTTTTAGTCCTTTGGTGATTCCACAGTTTGTGCCAGTGTTTGTTTCCTTTATGGAAAAGAGGGTTTTTGGAGCTACCATTTTTGATGATGTCACTCTAGGATGTTTATTGTAACAACACACTAAATCACACATAAAACTAGCAAGCTTCAAACATTTTGCTTGTTTATATCAGAAGAAAAATACCTAAAATTATGCACTCTCTTGCATAGTTTTAAATTGACAGCAAAATTTATTATAACTGCACATACAGGATATAATTTCCAACATTTTGTAAATGCTGACATTTCAAATGCTGAAGCTACAACACTACTCTTTTAAGTGTTACCAATGAAATCTAAATACACTAGCAGCGTGATATCCATCATCCATTTAAACACATGAACAAGTTCCACTTTAACAGACGCAAAGTTTACATGAAGCCTCATTCCTTTTGAAATCTTATTTACATTTCCACAGAGTTTTATCCTAAGGTAATACAGTTTTTATCGATCAATTACTGTATACCAATTGAAATTAATATTTAGTCATCCAAGTCACTTTCCTGGACCACTACTCATGTTCTAAATTGGTCCTTGGTGTGAAGCGTCTGCACTTAAACCAAAGTTGCATCCAAAATCATATATCTTTTATGAGAAAGAACGTACAGAAGTTGAGAAGCTAGAAAGTAGGTCTCTTAAAACTACCCATGTCCAAAGAAAGTCCTTACATACCTCAAAAATATGAATTCACACTGAGGACCACCAAATTCTCCATTTCACAGCATCAGGGAACCAACACTATTTGATGAATGTTCATGATGTACTAGGTATAATACTTGTCCTCTCTTAAGACATTCAGATATCACTGATACCTGCTAACTGGGATTCAGGCTGATTACTCAATTAAGTGTCCCCTCTGACATACCATACTTTCCCCCAGGGATGTAATCACATTTATTAAATCTAGATGTAAGTCAACACAAAACCAGAGAAAATCATGCTTTCCATTAAAAAATAAGCAAACTCGGGGTGCCTGGGTAGCTTAGTCGGTTGAACACAGGTCATGATCTCATGGTTTGTGAGTTCAAGTCCCACATCGGGCTCTGTGCTTGACAAGCTCAAGCCTGGAACTTGCTTTGGATTCTGTGTCTCCCTCACTCTCGCCCCCCCCCCCCCGCTAGTGCTCTGTCTCTCAAAAATGAATAAAAACATTTTTAAAAATTTAAAAAACTAAGCGACTTAAGTGACTAATTTGAAGTGTTCCTTAACACAGAATTATCTGTAAGTCCTATTAAATTAAATAGGAATGTTCATAATCATCAAGGGCAATTTTAGTTTGAGCATTATTCAGTTATTTTAATGCAGGACATTTGTTTCTTAGCTCGTTTCTTAGTGTGCTTTTGAAAAGCAGTGCATAAATAGACATTTTATGAATTGAGTTATATTGTCCATAATTAGGCAATTTATTATTTAAAGATAATTTTTGAAAATAACAGCATATCCTTTGCTGAGTGAAAATGCATTCTCTAATGTGCCTTGTTAAATTTTCATGGTCCCATAAAAGGTTTGCTCAGGGGACCACAGTCACTGCTCTCTCATTTTATTGCTGCTTTGCTTTACAAGGGTTTGTCATTTTTGGTTTTTTTTTTCACTTTAAAAAGCCGTACACTCTTTTCTCAGCTCTGGGAGAGGGCACAGCAGTTAGTTTTATGAAAAAAGTATTACAAATTTTTAAATCACAAAATGCATGTAACACTGGTCATGATAAATGTTTTAAAAGATATACTTTATGATATCTCTGAATGTTGAGTCTTATTTCATTGGCACATAAATGAGTAGAAGTAATGATAAAAGAGATTATTTTGGTTGATAAGATTACAGTTATGTTCTTTACAGCTATGTGGATCCATGTAAATTAAGGAAATTTGTTGATATTTTATAAAATTATTATTAGATTAAGAGGAAGGATTTAGGTATCTTCTTAAACTTTGCTAGAAAGAAACCAAGAGCAAATTGTGTATTTTGAGAAAGCTTTGTATTACTTAAAAACTGCCAATTGTCTTCACTACCCCCTGCAGGAATATATTTGGAGTTCAAGTTATTTAAATAAGTTCTGGTCAATGTTTTACTTTAGCCCTGGGCTATACTCTCCTTAAAGGATTGCCCCAACCCAGGAAAGCAAACATGCTAACTCCTTTAAAAAATAACAAATATGAACAGTTATCTCTCATCATTGAACACACAAGCTCAGCAAGGAACAATCCTGTTTAGATTGTGGTTTTGAGCCTGTGATGAAGAAACAGATTACAAAATCCAACAATCACCAGAATATCAAATTCTATATTACTCTGTATTACTCCACTTAGAGAAAAGAAAAGGAAAATGGAGAAGATTGGGAATAGAGGGTCTATCTGGGCACAAAGGTATGTTTAATGATTTTTTTAAGAGAGTATCTGCAGTTGAAAAAGATAGTATTTTGGTTTAATACGAAGTTTATGTAAGCTAGCTTTAGATGGCTTTGGCTCAAGCAAACCTAGTCAGGACAGAGTTCCTGGCTCAACCAGATGTTGTGCCATGATCATCTTCCTCATGTTGGATACAAATAAGGCTATACAAGGAGAATGTTTCCTTTCTTTCAACAAACACTATTTTGGTAAATTGTTCCGGGCACCCTGAATCCAAGTAGTGATGCTTTTCTCCCCAAAATGGATAAATCATTCCCTTAGTATTAGTTATCTACTGCTGTGTAACAACTTTGCGTAAACTCACCAGTTTAAAACAACTTAAATTTATTCTCTCACAGGAGTTTCTGTGTGACTTGCCTGGGTCCTAAGCTTCTGGGTTTCTCATGAGGCTATGATCAGGTGTTGGCCAGGGCTGTGATCTTATCTGAAAGCTTGACTAGAGAAGGATCTGCTTTCTAGTTCATTGGATTATTGGTCAGATTCTGTTCCTTAGGACCTGTTGGACTCAGGACCTCAGTTTCTTATGGCTGTTAGCCTTAATTCCCTGCCACATAGGGCTCTTCCGCATGGCCACTTACTTCCTCATAGCCAGAACAATGCAGCCATCACCTTTGCTGTATTCTGTGCATTGGAAGCAAGTCCCAGGTCCTGCCCCTATTCAGGAGAAGGGGATTACACAGGGGAAACTACACAGTGGGCACAAAGGGGCCACTTAGAGTCTCTCTGCTCCATCTTCCTTACAGAGTACTGTGCCCTTGCACAATATGTGGCCCTCCTCAGAGGCCACTGCCATTTATTTTGGCCTCAACAGATTGAAAGGTGTTGACTATATGGAAATCCTTTTGGTTTTCCTTAAAATTTTTAAGGGAAAAGGTAAAGGTACTAAAAGGAAATATGCATATTTGTCTTTGCCTTGTATCTTTTCAATCCATCTTGGAACCCTGTCTTGTTAACATGAAATGGGGCATCAGCTCACCCCAGTATGTCATGTGCTCTTCCCATTTTATTGACACTAATTGCCCCCACCCTCCTTTTCTCTTCTTTAGCTTTTCGATTTACAAGTAGAGACCTGTGTAACTATAGATCTGGAATATTGAGATAACTCTAGTCCAGCATCTCCCACCCCTGAACTCTTTAAAATGTTAGTGGGTTATATGAGGAAAAAGGTTTCCAGGGTAGAAATATTGGGAAATGGGCTAATAAACACTAATAGATTTCTTCACTGTGGGTCTTTGCTCCCAAAGCCTTTGTTTGGCTTCTGGAATCCACCTGACCATCCTAGGAGCATGTCAGAAGTCTTGGAAGCAGCCCTACACCCATGGTGACATGAGATGGTGTATAAATGCTCCAGCAGCAACACCTTGGCTGGGGTACTTGGGAGCAGGCTCCACACCCTCTCCCAAAGTACCCCCCCCCACCGAAAGCTTGAGTCCCAGTTGAACACAGAGTGGGTTATTTCCTTCTTTTTCCCCTTTTTCCCTATTAGTTTCCTTTTTTCTTTTTATCTTCTATTTTCCTTCCACTTTTCACTTTGCCATTCCCCTATGGCGGCTTCCTAGGAACTATCCCAAATATCTTGCTTACAAGCAACTTTCTGTCTCAGGTTGTGCTTCTGGGAGAGCTTGGCCTAGGACAATCCCGACAGACTTTACCATCGAGCTCATTTGTTAATTATTGCTTTCTGACTTTCTTCTATGCGTATTCATCAATAAGATCATAAACTATTTGAGGGAAGGAGCTACACTTACTGAATCATCAGTTACCCCTACAGTTTCTGGAATAGTATACAGTTTTATGGAGTGACATAGTGTCATCGAGTTCCCAAAGTTTCTGATCATGTCAAAAGCTTTTATTTATACAACCTAGAGTTTAGGAAATGGGATGCTCATATGTTTACTACAATGCGTTTTAAAATATATACATGCTATTCAAATGTAGGATCTTATTATTGGTGGCTGAACTCCTGGTTTTGGTTATATATAATTTTTCTGTACATAGCCATCAAAAGGAAAGTCAGTTGGGAGAAAATAGCCCATGCCATCAGGAATCAATGATTTGAACATAACATGAAGACTTTTTTTTTTCCTTTTGAAGTAAGAGATGGGAAGATATCTGTTATTTAGAGTAATTCACAATATCACAGAGTCAGAGGGACCTTGGGACCATCTAGCATCTGACCTTTGTCTATCCAGTTGGTAATTTGCAAGGAGGTCAAGACAGTCCTTATATTTCAATCATAAGACTTCTGGTAAGTCAGAAGACAACAGTAGAGTTAAAAAGTATCTCTCATTATAGAGTATTTCAATTTTCTCTGATCTTCTATGTATAAGATCATTAAGCTTCAGAGAAGGACAGACCTGGATTCTAGCTCTGTCACCAGAAACTAATTTTAGATAAATCACTCCTATTTAAATCTTAGCTTCCTTATCTAAAAAATGGTGAAATAATAATGAAATAAACTTCATAATGTGGTTGTGGGGATTAAAGCAAATGAGATAGTTAATGTGCATAAGGTGCCTAGTACAGTGTTGTGCATTTAATAAATTCCCAGTAAGTGGTTCCTGTGACCACCACCATTGTCTCAATGTCATCAGGACCTTGTGTCTCTCATAGCAGTGGAGATGGGGAGTACAGGGGAGGTGTTCAGCAGCACCAGCTGAGTGAACAAATGCTCCTGCCCCCTCAGACTCTCCTGCTGCCCCAGTTCATTGGGAAAATGTGCCCATCCTGGGAATGACAGTTCTTCTACACCCTTCAAGAGTTTGACAAAGTGTGGGTATTAGATCTCTAACCTCTTCTCTCTGGGTCATTTTATACACTCTTGTCTCTGGGTCCACCTTGAGCAAAACTCTAAAGTTGATAGTGTTTTCCTTTGGACTTTACTATGTCCCCTTTAGTCTCTGTTTCCCCAGGATCTAAGTTCTCCCAGCCTCCCCCCATGTTTCCTGTCTTGGTGAATATTCCAGTTAAGCTCTTCCCCTCCATTAAGCCTTGCTGCAGTGACTGTGTCGATGGAAAGAGTCTCACCTACAATTACACTAAAAAGTTAGTTAACTTGGCATCTTATCAGCACTCAATGGCTTACTGCAATATATATATATATATATATATATATATATATATATATATATATATATCTTACTGTATAATCTCATGCTTTTAGGAAAATGGGTGAGTAGAGGAGCAGATATTTATGGTAGGCTTGACTTCACCTGATTTCTTTAAATCAACAGCAGGATATGTGAGACCTGATATAATATCAGCCACTATTTCTTATATTTGTTAGTGTACTATATTGAATAATGTCCTCCCAAAATTCATATCCACATTGAATCTGTGAATGTGACCTTATTTGAAAATAGGCTCTTTGCAGACACAATTAAGATGTAAGTTGAGATGAGGCCATATTGGGTTAGGGGAGGCCCTTGATTCAATCAAGAAGAGGCCAGTATGAAGATACACATGGGGAGAAGAGGCCACTTGAAGATGCAGTCAGAGCGAAGTTATGTTGCCTGCATGGACAACACCTCTCTCTTGGGTAATTTCAATCAAGCCTCTCAGATCCAGGAAGGTCAGATCAGTGCAACATTGAATATTCATGAGTCATAAAGGAAAGTCCAAAATGTCGTCAGTATTCTCTGATTTAAAAGGCTTGCATGTATATAATGAGTAAAAATATGCTTTAGCATCTGGGAAAATTCACTTACATAAAGACACAGTCTGTCAATGTTGCCCAATAACTATAATTCTGTCATTTTCCCTCAAACAACTCATAACAATACTTTAAAGCCCATAAAAATTAAGAATGCATAGTCAAGATTTATTTCAACTAGGCCCAGAAATGATGCTGGGCCTTGTAAACAAAGTCCCAGGAGCATCACCCCTTGGTACAATATTTTAGGCATGAGCACTTTGTGTTCTAACATGGGGTAGATTCTGAAAAATCCAGTATATACATGAATTCTAATTTGTTGATGTCTTTTGTTGAATTTATAATCCAAAACATGTTGGAAAATGTAAATATTTTTACTAAACAAAATTAAAGAACTAATGCCAGGATAATAACTTACTTTTAAGTTATTATCAGCCTACATCAGCTGCAAAATCAGCTGTCTGTATGTCAAAGAGAAAGAAAATTACTCTAAGCTTTGTAACGTTCAGGATAAGCAGGTTGTAAATACATATATATTTTACTTTGACCTTGTCTCTTGACTGAAAAAATAGCTACCAATGAACAGAGAAGTCTAGCACGTGGATATCCTCCAATGTACATGGACTTCTCTTTGGAAACGTCCATTTGTGGTTTCTCTTCTAGGTTTCCCCACATCAAAAGTGGAGGATAGTGCTGAAGACCAAGGCTTTGGTGTCAGATTAATAAATTTATGCAAACATTTATTGAGTACCTACTATGTGCACACTGAAGATACAATGGTGAACAAAATAGACTTGGTCCCTACCTATGGAGGTCTTATTCTAGTGAAGAAGACAAACAGTAGAGGAGTAAATAACAACAGAATTTCTAATGGGAGTAAGTGCTGTGAAGTAGTGCAGTAGGGTCAGGAGAAAGAGCTTGGGAGGTCAGGAAAGGTTACACTGAGACTTCTGAGGGGACCGAATAATGAGTGACCTATGTGAAGATCTTGTGGGAAAGCTTTGAGGTAGAAAACATAGTACATGTCATGGCACTGGTGTAGAAGCAAGCACTACATCTCAGGGACAAAGCAAAGCAGAGAGAGGAAGAATGGTGGAGGGTGGGCTTTGGTGAAGAGTTTGGCTTTTATTCTAAATGTAATGGGAACCCCCTAGAGGCCTAGGCAGGGAAGAGACAGGATCTGACCCCTGTCTGAGAAAAGTGGCCTTGGGAGCTGGGTAGGGGTGGAGACTGCAGGGAAGGTGGGGCATGAAGGGCGGTCAAGAAGCTTCTTCATGATCTAGACAGAGGCACAGCAGGTATGACTGCAGAGGGAGGTGGAGCTGCTGAGAAGTCGTCAGGGGTAGATAGGTTTTCAGGCCTCAGGCCCCAGGATCTGATGGAGACCACAGGACAAGAAATAAGGTTTCCTTATTTGGGGAAGTATTTTTGGCTTGAGCTCCTAGGTAGCGCCATTAACTGGAAAAAAGAAAAAAAAAAAGTCAGTGATTAAAAGACTTGGGAAGGAGTGTGGCCCAGTCCTTGAGTAAGTGGGTAGGACTCTTGGCCTCAGATGGGGCACTAAGTTTATCCACTGAGACAAGAGAAAGCCAAACACATGGGCAAAGGTATAGGCAAGTTTGACAGCTTCTGGGTTGGAGGATAAGGTTCTGGTCTGATTGCTTGTGTTTCATTTGTGAAATCATAAAAGGTGTTGCCTGCATATGATAATGGGAGTGGTCATGGCAGCATCCTGAGAAGAGCAGCAAAGATGTGACTTTGAGGTCTTGGAGGAGGCAAGCATGTTGACCAGGGTACGGAAGGACCCGTGCAGCCCAGAGAACATCTGAGGTTTGTGGTCAGAAGCAAAGCAAGATCACTCACCATGTTGGCGGCTTAGAAGTCTATCAGATTAAGGTTACATAGAACCAAAGGGATAAATCCTTGGTGACCTGCGGATGGAGAGGTAACAGGCCAGTGAGGTCTGGGGTGTAGTGCTCCCATCTCTCCCAGGAAGGAAGAGGTAAATTCATTCTACTGGGAGCTGTTTGCAGGATATGTCAGAAGCACTTGGGAGAAAGGCTGTCTGCATCTTTGTGGGAAAAGACAGTTTTGTAAGGAACCCATGAGGCTCTGTGACGTGTCCTTTACACCCTTCCTGGACAGGGTCATGACAAGGAAGGGCTTGTTCCAGTTCTGGAGTGAATCTAGCTCTGCCATTTAGTAACTTGCTGACCTCAGGCAAGGTACTTCTCATCTGGAAAAGAGAGGTTATAATACTACTTGCTTCAAATTTTGTTATGAACATTGAAAAATTGCTAGGTATAGCACTTGATACATTTTTAGGTATGGAAGATCCATTCAATAACTCTTGGGTATTATTATTTGTAAAAATCTAGTTTTCACAATGAAGATGAATCAACTCCACACTCTGTTGTTTCATCATTCCCAAAAAGGAGAGTGGATATTTTGAGAAAATTGTCAAGCATCAGAAAGACCCTCTTGAGAAAGGAATCTTCTAGTGTTGAGGGTACTAACTGAATCTCTGTCCAGCTTTATGACGACAGCTTAGTGTTGGAAACACTTTCTCAAATCAAGAGTTTGGGTACACACACACACACACACACACACACACACACCACATAAAACACTTATGCCATGCAAGCACATGTGGATTTAGTGCCTCTGGAGAGAGCTTACACCATGTGCTTTAATGAGTGGGAGAGCTGTTGGACAGACATCCTGGTGACCTGACAGTCTATCATTAAGTAGCTAGTATCTGCCTCTCTAGAGCAGTGCCTGACCGTCTCACTTCTCTGTTTTAAAATTAGACTCCATTTTTTTTAACAGAAGAGAAAGCAGTCGTGCTGAAGACTTCTGACTGATTAATATGGCTAAAGCCTGTGGACACAGCTGCTTATATCTCCAGTTCACACTTCCTTACCAACTCCTCAGCATAGTCTTCTTGATAGTGCAATGCTCTGGTTCTGCTCTCTGCTGCGCTAGTGGAATCTGGCACCAACTACATGCACAGGAACTGCAGATTATATAACACAAGGGATTACAGCGTGTTTCGTGGACACAAAGTGTCCTGTAGTTGGAATGGAGATGATCTAGGCCATGCTCTGTAACCTGCTGAGGAAGCCATGGAGAACCGTAGGGATGGACAAAGTTGCCTAAGACTTAGTACCATATTACTGCAGAGCTAAGACCATAATCTAAGGCTCATGGGTCTCATTCTAGTGCTATGGATGTGTATTTATTTTACTAACTAATTGTGAAAGAAAAATTAGAAAATCCAGATGAGTGGAAAAAAAAAAAAAAACATGGTATACATGAGACTTTTCCCACCAAGAGAAAGTCACCATTGACTTTCAGTATACACTTCTCCGTCACTCCCTTCCAGATCCAGTTTGGCACAGCTGAACCTTCTCGGCAGAATTTAGGTCATATATGAAACCCTTGCTGCAAGAGCGTTTGGACAGTATACTGTAACTTCCCACTTCCATAGTTTAATGATATAAGTGAACTGTGTAGGGTGACATCAAATAGGCCAACCCTCAGGATAGACACCATCATGTGTCCATGTTAACACACACACTTATACAACGTCATTTTAGGGTTGCATAATATTGTTATTCAAACTAGATCTCCTGAATTTAATCTCCTTAAGGCATATGCCTAGAAATAATAAAGCCAGGAAGAGAGTACATGATTTTCCCGCAGGCTTTTACTCTAACAAACTATTCTCCAAAAAATTACATCCACATGTTAGAGTGTTCACTCAACTCCTAACCAATGCTGGTTATTACTTTTTTCCCAAATATTTTCCATTTTCATCACCAAAAAAAAGACTCAAACAATATTACCTCTCACATTTCCAATAGCTTTATTTTAAACTACAAAGCAGAAATTGCCTAAGAAAAAAAATTTAGGTGAACAGCAGGAATTCAGGCATTTTGAAATATGTTAGGTTTTAAGCTGGTGTTCTAGCTCAGCACCAAAATGACAAGGAAACAAAATGATTCGTATTCATTCAAGAATTTCCAATGCATTATCACTATTTTTATTTAAGTAAACATTTCAAATACCCAACTAAGCTCAATGCTTTTAAGTCATATGTTTTTTTGATTCAGAGAGATATCAATTTTACCAACTTTATCTGGTCCCATCTCAAAACGTTGTACATTAATGCTCTCTCACTTCACAAGCAGCACTAACTGTACCTTTTATTTTTCCATTTTTATTCTGAATGCTTTTTCAGTTTTTTTGTTTTTTAATCACTGAATTTATCTAAGGAAAGAGGAACAGACACTCTTCACACATATAAACTATGTGTGACAGCATTACAGTCTTTAGAAATGTAATTGATGACTGGGGCGCCTGGGTGGCTCAGTTGGTCAAGTGTCTGACTTCGGCTCAGGTCATGATCTCGTAGTTCATGAGTTTGGGTAGGCGGACAGCTCGGACCCTGAAGCCTGCTTTGGATTCGGTGTCTCCCTCTCTCTCTCTGCCCCTCCCCACTCATGCTCTGTCTTTGTCTCAGAAATAAATAAACATTAAAAAAATAAAGAAAAGAAATTGATGTCTGTGACTTAAGGTGAAATGATTGGAAGCTTGAGCAGAAATGAAGGTAAATCCTAGAATGAAGAAACTCCAAATAATTGAGGGTGTGTAGCTGAATACAAGTGCTCACAACCTTCAAAAAAGAAACTTTATATTTTAATGTCTGCTTTTCTCTCCTTCAGTCTAACTGGTCCAAACCCAAAGCACAGGATTACTCCTTAAGAATTCTAATTCCTGAGCTTTTAACAAACTTGAAAAAGAGTTTATCGGTTTTAAAGTATAATTTCCCATCATACAGCATTTTTATCAGTCTGGATTCACAGGGGCTCAACAGTGACCCTGGTCATCTTTTCTTCCCAGGCACTTAACAGTGTTTGTAAAACAGACATCATGTGCCCAGCTGGACGTTGGCTTGAGGGAGACACCAAAGAAGTAGGCATGGATGAGGGGCACCTGGTGGCTCACTCAGATGCGCATCCAACTTCAGCTCAGGTCATGGTTTCTCAGTCCGTGAGTTCAGACCCCATGTCAGGCTCTGCACTGACAGCTCAGAGCCTGTAGCCTGCTTCAGATTCTGTCTCCTTCTCTCTCTTTGCCCCTTCCCTGCCTTCACTCTGTGTCTCTCTCAAAAATAAAATAAAAACATTAAAATTTTTTTTAAAAAAATAAGTATGCATGGATCAGATGAGCATATCAAAAAGCATGACAAGGTAAAAAGTGATGTTTTAGTAATGATCACCTAGATCAGGAGTTGGCAAACTGACCCACAGCCCAAATCTGGTAGTCACCTAACATGTAAATAAAAATGTACTGGGACAATTACACTCTCCCATTTACAGATTGTCTGTGTCTGCTGTCATACTACAACAGCAGAGTTTTAGCATGATGGTGTGACCATATGGCAGCGTGGGATGTGACTGGGTGACTGTGTGGAGGTGTGAAGGTGTGGCTGTGTGGAGGCGTGGCATCTATCAGTAATTTTTTCCTTTTTATTGGTGGTACCACAATTTGGTTATCCATTCCTCTGCTTATGGACCTTTGGATGGCTTCTAGTTTGCAGCTATAACAAAAAAACTAAAAACAAAAACCCTGTTAAGAACATGTACAAGACTTCATGTGGATATGTGTTTTCATTTCTTTACACTGAATAGCCAGGAGTGAAATGACTAGACTGTATGGTAGAAGTATTTTAACTTTTATTTTTTTAAGAGACTTTTAAAGTTTATTTATTTATTTTGAGAGAGAGAGAAAGAGTGTGTGTGTGTGTGTGTGTGCGCACACGCACAAGCTGAGGAGGGGCAGAAAGAGAGAGGGAGAGAGAGAATTCCAAGCAGGCTCCATGTGATCAGCACAGAGCCCAGTGCAGGGTTTGAACTCACAAACCCTGAGATCATGACCTGAGCTGAGGTCGGATGCTTAACCGACTGAGCCACACAGGTGCCACAGAAATATGTTAACTTTTAAAGAAACTACCAAACTGTTTTCTACGATGGCTGTACCATTTTATGTTCCCATGAGCAGTGGATGAAAGTTTCAGCTGCTCCACACTCTGACCAATACTTGATATCATCAGCCTTTTTACTTTTAGCCTCTTTGAAGTATGTGTAGGTAGGATCCCACTGTAGTTCAGTTTGCATTTCTTCAATGACTAATCATGTTGAACATCTTTTCACACTTGTATTTGCCATTTATATATCTTCTTTCGTGAAGTGTCACTTCAGGTCTTTTGTGTCTGACCTATGAGTGACTCAGGCGTTCAGCTGAGACTTGTGTAGGTGGTCCGAATGTCACTTCTGTTCTCAAAACTTGTGTCTCCTTTGTCTGGGTCTTTCCTGCGTGTACATAGTTAGGGTTGAGACTTGTGTGGATTCATAGACAGAGTTGGAGAGCACCTTCGCTGGCCATCTCCCTCTGCCATTTCCCTATGCACTTGGGTCTTCAGGGCCTCTTTCAATTGTTCCTTGTAGACTTTCGGCCACCAGCCAAATGACTGGAGGCTGCTGCCAGGCGGGGAGGAGATCCATCCCCATGTAGGTCACCTCTTCCAGGTGTGACTTCCCTCACAATATTCCCTTTGTATTTATTTTTCAGAATCTTTGTGAGTTTTTAATTTGCCCACATTTTGGTTGTAATCAGAGAGAGGGCTAGGCTGTACTGGGCTTACCCGACCACAATGGAACTAGAACCAAATTACTAAATTATAGGTAATTATTCTGTAACCTGGTCTTTTTTATTGGACTACAAAGAGATCCTTTTCCTCTCCAACCCCCTTCTCTGTGTGTGTATGTGTGTGTATACTTTTTTTCTAAAATACCAAGAATTCTGGCAATAATTTTCAGAAGTTGTAGCCTCCACACTCAAAGATAATTATTAGGTAGCTGATGAATGGCTGTTGGAGTTTAACTGACCTGCCATATTGAAATTCAATCAGACTTGATGGGGTGTACTAGGATGACTAAACTGGAAATATTTTGTGCATTTCACTATTGAATGGTGAGGAGACAATCAGCATGTAATAAATTCTCATTTTTAATAAACTGTTTGCAGTCTTTTTAGTAAAAATGACAAGATTCTATGGGTTTAGTGACAAATCTAGAGAGACCAAAGACTCACGAGACATGACTCCTTGCAAGAATTTGAATGGCATTGGCAATTCTGTGATGAGTGAGAGCAAAGTCTTTAGCCTTGGGTGAACCTTCTCCAAGGCCCTGGATCTTTTGGAAGCAGCATCAAAATCACGTTGTATTCAAGGTGGGCAATTATAGTATTGGTGGGATGAGGCAAAAAATCAGCAGTTTAGTCTACGTTACCTTGTAGGCAGGTAGACTATGAATCTGAATTTTTCACAGTGATGATGTGTTGGTGGCTGCTGAGATCCTTTTGCAGAGGTGATTAATCTGTTAAAACACACATGAAGATTTGGAGATGCTTCACAAACCATTTCAAATATAAATTTGTCCTACATTTTTTCTCTAATTGTTTCTGAATAAATGGTGCCACAATAATAATATGACAAATAAAGCTAAGAGAGGAGTTGACTGGTAACATGTGGTCAGTATGATAGAGGCACCTAAAAACTGGAAAAGCAACCTAAGGAAAAACCAAGATATCTTTAATTACCAACTTTCAATTTTTATTATAGTCAATATAACCAATATAATAATGGATAGTATTAAATTTTCACTGGAAAATGATTACTTTTTTCATTCTGTGGGATTTCTTTTACTTTTGAAAAAAAATTATGTTTATTTTATTCTTGAGAGAGTGAGAGAGAGAGAGTAGGGGAGGGGCAGAGAGAGGGTGGGGACATGGAGTCCAAAGCAATTCCAGGTTCTGAGCTGTCAGCACAGAGCCCAACAGGGGGCTCAACCCCACAAACTCTGAGGTCATGACCTCAGCTGAAGTTGGCACTCAAGCGACTGAGCCACGCAGGAGCCCCAGATTTCTTTCGCTTTTAAAAATTGGACTTGTAGATATTTTGTCCCATTACAGGGTGTAGGCAGATATTGGAATGTGAACGAACATTTATGTTTCTGCTGTGAGCATGTGAGTACAATATATATACCTGAATATAGCAATTCTAAATAAATTACCAGAGACTTGAATCAGACTGAATTTAAAACCAAAATAGGTATGACAACACTGTTTTTATAAAATTTGAACTGAAATCTTTGGTTTGGCATAACATCACATTTAATTAACTCTTTGGAGTTAGAAAGAACTGGGTTCAGATCTCAATTTTTTAATTAGTATTACTGTATGATGCTGGGGAAGTTATTCCTCCTCTCTTAGCCTTAGTTTCTTCATGCAAATGTGATAATAATGGTTGTTGGGAGAATAAATTTAAAATTTTATGTAAGTCACAATATAAATGCTCAATAAATGGCTCCTATAAATATTTTTTAAATTGTTACTACTTGTATCTTGGGACAAAATAAAAACATATGGAACCTAATTAATTACTGCAAGTCAGAATTGGAGCTATGTATTCAGTTTTTCAAAACAAACCTCCCCAGGCTGATTTTTCATTTGATTCAAACCCCTGAGCCAGATAATGCTTTCAGCAGAGCTCAGGGGACCCAGAATAGCAACTTCCTGTGTCTAAAACTCACATGGCCTCTTCCTGTCTCAATTCCAAATCTTCCCGTTTATGGCTCTTATCTTGTGTCTCCCCTTTTCCAACATCTGCCAGTTTTTTAACACATCGATCAATTTATCTGTAAACAATCCTGTCTCTCCTCAAAAGTCAGAGTCATGAATGCCCCAGCCCCTTTAGAGATTTCCTTCTCAGCCTTCTTGTGTGGTGTTTGGTGTCTGTCAAAAATATTGAAAACGCCTGTACTGCTGACAGTTAGGAGGGTGTGGCTGGCAGGTTCCCCCTGACGCTCAGTGAACAGGAGACATAGGAAACAACTAACCTTCTCTGTGGATGCAGTTACTCCTGAAAACACAGTATTTAAAGTCTTTTCCCCATCTCAGCGGAGTTGTCTGAATGAAGAAAACTTGGTGGATTTCTAAGGAGACAAATAAAACACCCTCAACACAAGCTATAATTTGCAACCATCAAACTTATTTTTTTGAGATATTTTCCAGAATTTTATTCCTCTTATTAATAACTCTGCTTTATGTTAGGTTTGTATGTCATAGAGAATAAATTTAGTTCTAGATTTGTTGTGCAGAAGATACAGTAAATATGAAAATCTTTATTTTTTAAATGTTTTATTTATTTTTGATTAATAATTAATTAATTAATTAATTAATTATTTATTTTTATTTATTTATTTATTTATTTAAATGTTTTATTTATTTATTTATTTATTTAAATGTTTTATTTATTTATTTATTTATTATATTTTGAATAAAATATAATAAAAAACATTTATTATTAAATGTTTTATTTATATAAATATAAATATTTATATTATTTTTGAGAGAGAGAGACAGAGTGTGAGCGTGGGGGGGGGGGCAGAGAGAGACAGGGAGACACAGAATCTGAAGCAGCTCCAGTCTCCAAGCTGTCAGCACAGAGACCCATGCAGGACTCGAGCCCACGAACTGTGAGCTCATGACCTGAGCCGAAGTTGGACGCTTAACCGACTGAGCCACCCAGGCACCCAATATGAAAATCTTTAATAATTTATTTTAGAGAAACAATTTTTAAATTTACAAACATATTCATCTCAGGAAGAGGTCGAGCTCATTTTTATTTAGTTCATTTTCATATTTGGGTCTCTTTCTTTGTTTGAATCAAGTGAAAACACAATGTTTCCGCATTTCCTGTTTATATATTTTATATATAGCATCACTAAGCCATTGGGACAGACTACACTGGTGCTAGTTATGCTTTAAAACAAAATAAACATTACAAATTCTATTAACTCTGATCACAGGTCAGACTATATTTTGATTGATCATATAATGATTTAAACATTTATCTTTTTCAAAAGAAGCATTCAGAAGCTTTTTTCAGCATCTATTTTTAAGAGTCACAGGAAGCTTGAGAATTTGTTTTATAATCTCTCTCTTGCCTGCAAACAAGAATATACTTATATTATCCCCCAATAGGTAGCTATAACAATATGGAAAATATTTTTAAATGCCCTCATGTGTACCATAAAAGCATTTACATAAGAAATTTCAGCAAAAGCCAAAAAAGGGAGGGGGGAGGGGGAATAAAATATAATCATTATTTTTGAGGGGCTGTTGGCAGGTCTCATTTCCCCCCCTTCTTTGACTGGAAGCATTTGCTCCTTTTGGCTTATCTTTTCTTTCATATTTTCTTTCCTTTACTCCTTCTTATGGGTCTAATTATTTTTTCCAAGAAAACTAATGGCTCAAGAAGAGGAGTGACAGTTTAAAGGCAGTTCGACTCCAATGATAAAGTGAGGGGAGCTGCGTGTGTTTGTACACAGAGAGCATTTATGATCTCAACAGTTCCAAAGCAAGAGCCTGGCTTCCCAGAACAGCCCTGGCCATCCTCTGTTACTCATCAATTTCAGGGCTGCTGATTGCCAAACAAGTAACAGAAACTTTTATGGATCTCTCAGACTCGCAGAGTTGACTTGGGTGCTTTGAAACAGAAGCCAAGTGTTCATTCCCGGTACCAAAGTCTGTACTATCCTATTCCCAAAGGCAGGTCTTTGGAGGAGAGGAGGTGTGGGATGGAGTGGGGTTGGTGAAGACAGACTTTGGGGCACCCCTTTCAACAGAAGCCACGTTCAGTCCAGAGCTCCGGACTGATTAGCAAGTCCACTGGTCTGACGCCTCTGACCGTATTTATCATAGTGGGAGTGTCCTGAGCTACTGCAAGTTAGAAGTGGGAATCTGGGTCACCAAGAATTTCAGTTAAGTCAATCAACTGAATGGGCTGGACTTGATACTTCTGACACTAGAAATTTAAAAAAGACTAAGTCATAGTATCAGAGTACACTCCTGACTTTCAAATTCTTAACCTACGTTTTAATGGTTTCATAGAGTAGAATAAGGAAGTGATGTCCCTTCCTCCTAAAGCTTGTGCTCTGAAACACAACCATGTGTCCCTCTTCTGGTCATACCCGTGTGCTCCTCACCAACAGGATTAGTCCAGTCCCTTGGAAAGGCCTCATCTGAAGCCTGTGGCATAATTTGGAGAAGCTGCCATCCATTCAAGCTTACAAGCCATGAATTCCTCAGATACACCTCAATTTTGTTGAAACCCATCTTCCGGAGTACCTGAACCCTGTGCTCATTTCCACACACACTCCTCTCTCCCAGAATATCCCACATCCTCGCTGGCCTCCAACTCAAGGTAACAATGTTTGGGGGACCTGAGACCCCTTTACTGTCTGCCTTTCTTCTGTGTCCACTTTCCTCAAATTCTGCTTTCTTCCATTTGTCCTTGATTGTTGAGCATAGCTGGAGAAATTAATCAACTATACCAAAAGTCTTGCATTGTTTACTCAGCAAAAAGTGATTGCTTCCTTCCCTGAAAACCTGTAGACTTTGCATTTATCCTGCAAAATCCATCTCGTAATGCTTTCATTCTTTACTTGTACATTATCTGTCACACACTCCTTTAGAGTAAGAAAAATGTCCTATTCATCTTTTTATCTCTCATTGTACCAGATCAATGTGTAGCAGATAATACATGTCTAATCAATAGAATGTGTTCAAAATTTATTAAATTGAGTCAAAAAGAACGAAGAGAAGATAGTTTGATTGATGTTGGAAAACTCCTCACAGATGAAACTTGTGTGTGACCTATAATATCTGGTTGGATGGTCTCTTAAGTTGCACACTTACTATTTCATATATGTAAACCTTACATAAAAGAACATATTGCAAGGTCCGTAAGTAAGGAATAGCATGGTACATTTCTCTTGAAATTCCCAGTATTAATCCAGTGTCCTAAATAACCCACTAAATCATAGAAGGAAAAGGGACTGTAGAAGTGGGTCCACAGATCTCCTACCTCAGAGTCACCTGGGAAGGTTTATAACATACAGTTTCTTGGACTGTAGCCAGGACCCACTGAATCAGAACTGCTGGGGCACGGATACAAATGACTTTAAGAATTCTCAGTGCAATTCTGTTTGGAAAATAAGTTTGAGAACCAGGAATATAATTCAGTTTACACAGTTTACAGATGGATAGACTGAGGGAGGGCCAGGGAATTTAAGTGACTATCTTAAGACTGTCTTGCAACAGCAAGAAGTGTCTGACAATCTTCCCACTCTTGAGTTGACTTTCCCCATGCCTAGATGTTTCTCATAGAGACCTTGTACACCTTAGCCCTACAAGCAAGTCTGCTCAGTGGTAACGATGCTTTACTTCAAGCTTCAGCTGCACATTTTGCCTTCTCTGAGGCTTGCTGTGCATCAGGCATGCATGGCCGGAACTGCAGGGAGTGTGTGCTCCCTGAGGCATCTCTCAACCTGTGGGAGTGGGGGGCTTGGGAGCTGATGCTTCTCACCTTCACGCCTTTAGCAGATAATTCTGACAAGCGTTTTACATGCTCCTCAGAAAATCCTGGTGGCCAGTAGATAATGCCTTCTTGTGTCAACTTCCCCTATTTTCCTGCTTCCCTTTCCCTAAACTTTGATTTCTGTTCTCTGGAATCACTTCTGAGGTAAACAGTGTGTACACAAGCCCTTGCCTTTTGCTTTTTGTTCTGCTTTGACAGAACCCGGACTAAAACAGGCCCTTAGGATGAGATTTTGGAGCCAGATCTGATGGCAGGGAAGACCCATACACCAGCAACAAATTACTGACTCTTATCTGGTAACTGGAATGTGTGAATCATCAGGCCATGTGGTGGCTCTGGCAGTTGAATGATTTAGGGACAACATAAATAAAATTAAAACAGTTATCATGATCATAGACTTAGTTGACTTTTATTAACTTCTTAGAAGCCTTGGAAAAAGAAAAGAAAAAAAAGAAAAGAAAAGAAAAAGAAAAGAGAAGAGAAGAGAAGAGAAGAGAAGAGAAGAGAAGAGAAAAGAAAAGAAAAGAAAAGAAAAGAAAAGAAAAGAAAAGAAAAGAAAAGAAAAGAGAAGAAAAGAAAAGAAGAAAGCAGTAGGCTTAAGATTTAGCAAGCCAGCAAGAATACCTGAAGCTGGTCCTCATGTGTTCCTGAGTGGCTCCCAGGACTGAGTGATGTCCTCCAAGGAAATGAGACAGAGATATCAGAATGGCCTTAGTACAGTGTTGAGGAAGAGTCGAAAGCTTCAGAAAGGTGGAAATATTAAAGTGAATTTATTATGTGATACCAATATACTCTATTGGGAGACCCTGAAGAATATTCCCTTCACTAAGGCTATTAACAAGTCTCTTGGTGAGGGGACACTGGTATCATTTAGTAGCATGGGATGACTGACCCATGTCAGTCTGAGATTGGCAGTAGAAGAAATAGCTATGGAAATATATTTCCTTGTCAGTTGGGATTAAAGAGTTCCAGAATGGCAGAGGCCAGGTGGCAGTACGAAACTGTAAGGAGCAATGTAACCAAAATTGCCAGAAAGAGAAAAAAGGAAAGCATGTATGTTTGTGTTCCTTGAACCACAGGAATGTGGTCAGGCAATGGTGGGTCCCTCATGGTGTTTCAAGTGGAGAGACAGATGAACAGCTGACTTAGGGTGTTGTTTGAGTTGTAAAACAAAAAAATCAACTTGATGAGATATCTACGTTGTGTTTTCAAAAGGTCACTTTGCATTGTAGAAAATAGGACATTAGTAGCAAATCTAGGTACAGGGAGAACAGTTCAGAGACTTGAGTAATTAAAGAGAAAGGATGAAGGAGTTGCAGCCCAGGCTAGTAGTGATGGAAGTGAGAGGTATGGAGGGACGAGGATCATGTTTGGAAGTACATATGATGGAACCTGCTGGCAAACTGGATGGAGGGTGGGGTGGAAAGGGGTACAAGGGCAATTCCCTTGTTTTTGGCTTCAGCAAGTTGGTAGATGGTGGTACAAGAACTGCCAGGGGGAAATGGAAAGAGGTACAGGTTGTGGAGGAATCGAGAGCTCCTTCCAGAACAGGCTGCACTTGTGATACCTGTCAGGCGCCCAGGGCTGATGCCAGAGAGGATATTGGGTACAACAGTCCAAAGCTTGCTGGAGACACAGACTTGGTTACTGTTAGCACTTCCCATTATACCACTGATGAGAATTCCCAGCATGACAATGCAGAAGAGAAGATAGGGATCTCATTTGGCTCACTTTGAAATCTACGAGTCAGCCCATGACCAAAAAGAACTTTTACCATTCCTCTGAAACACTTTTTGTAGCCCTTATGAAGCTTGTGAAACTGTAAAACAATTCTGGGCAAAACTTTTGCTAAAACTAAAATTAGAATATTTGAAACTATAACATGGTTTCCATCACTGAAAAATGAAACATTACTTGAATATTCAACTATAGGTGATTTATTAATTCTTTTATAAACAAACTGAACATTAAAAAGGTAGTATATGAAGTAGTTATTGACATAGAAAGATGTTCAAAATGTGTAGTTATATGAAAAAAGAACAGTTTATAAACTATAATTGAAAAGGTTTATAAAGCAATATATTCAGTATCTATTCATAGAAAACAATCTGAAAGACCATGCATCAAATTGTTAACAAATGTCTTATTTTGTATTTATTTTCACTTTTTTCTCCCTATTTCCTTCAATGAGTATATATTTTCTTTTATAATTTGTTACATTATTGTATAAGTTGGGTAAAACAAAATTCATTCATGTTAAGTAAGAAATTCAATGAGTTTTGAAACATTTTATATAGTCATGTAAACACTAGCACAACATAGAGAATATTTCCATCACCTCCCCAAATTTTCTTTTGTTTATCACCAGCACCATCCTGGGCAATTATTGATCTGCTGTCACTCTAGTTTTGTCTTTTCTAGAATTTCACGTAACTGGAATCATCTACTATGTGGTCTTTATGTGTGTTTTCTTTCTTCATGTAACAATGCTTTTGAGATTCATCCATGCTGTCTATTGTACTGATAAGTAGTTCAATCCTTTTCATTGCTTTGTCATATACCATTGTATGAATATACCATAATTGGCTTATCCATTTACCAATTGAGAGACATTTCAATTGTTTCACGGTTTGGCTACCTTGAAAAAAAAGCTGTTGTGAACATTTGTATATAAGGCTTTGTGGCCTTCTAAGTAGAAGTACTTGGTTAAATGGTGAGCGAACATCTATAAAACATGCTTAAACTGTTTTTCAAAGTGGTTGTACCATGCGCATTCCCATCAGCAATATATGAGAGTTCCCATTTCTTCACATCCTCTTTGAAACTTGCTCTTGCCAGTCTTTTTTAATTTTAGGTATTCTAGTAATTAGGTGACAGCACCTCTTTGTGTTTTGAACTTTATCTTCATTTTTCTTTTGGTAGTAATGTGTCTGTTCAAACCTATCATCAATATTTTTATCAGGTTGTATATCTTCATAACACTGACTTTTGAAAGTTCTTTTTATAGTCTAGATACAAGTAGTTTATCAGATATATTTTTCTTTCAGCCTGAGGCTCACCTTCTCAGGTTTTTAAATTTTTTATTTATTTTTAAATTCCCATGTAATTCACATACAATGTTATATTAGATTCAAGTGTACAATATAGTGACTCAGCAATTCTATACATCACTCAGTGCTCATCATGATAAGTGTACTCTTTGTTAAAAAAAAGTTTATTTATTTTTGAGGGACAGAGTGGAGGAGAGGCAGAGAGAGGGCAACAGAGGATCTGAAGCAGGCTCTGTGCTCACAACAGCCTAATGTGGGGCTCGAATTCACCAACTGTGAGACCATGACCTTAGCCAAAGTCCAACGTTCAACCAACTCAGCCACCCAGGTGCCTCAAGAAGTGTACTCTTAATCCCCATCACCTATTTCACCCATCCCTCCCCCACCTCCCTTCTGATTAACCACCAGTTTTTCTCTACAGTTAAGAATCTGTTTTTGTTTGCCTTTTCAATTTTTTTAAATAGTGTCTTTGGAATAGTAAAAAGTCCTAATTTTGAAGAAAGCCCAATTATTGATTATTTCTATTATAATTCATTCTTTTCTTTTTATAACTAGTGTATTTTTCCCTAACTCAAGGTCACAAAGACCTATTTCTACACTTTCTTACAGCGTAGTAATTTTAAGTTTAACATTTATATCTACGATGCATTCTCAGTTAATGTTTTTTGGTATATGGTGTGAGATAAGGGCAAACACTGTTCTTAGCCATATAGATACTCAATTGTTCCAGTAATATATGTGGAAAAAAAAAAAACCTATTCTTTCTCTATTAAATTACCTTAGCACATTTGTCAAAAAATTAATTATGTGTATTTATTTCTGGATTCCATTTAGTTCCATTGGTCTATATATCTATTGTCTTGATTACCTATGTATCTTGAAATATATCTATATTGTCTTGATTAGTGTAGCTTTATTAACACATTTAAATCATGTGTTTTAAATCCTCCAAATTTGAGCTTGGTCAAAATTGTTTCAACTGCCCTACATTTTTTGAATTGGCATGAAATTTTACAATCAGCTTGTAAGTTTGTACAAAGTAATCTCCTAGAATTCTGATTGAAGTTTTATTAAATCTTTAGATCAATTTGAAGACAACTGACATTTTAAACAATAAGATTTCCAATGAATTGACATGTATCTATTTATTTAGGTCTTCTTTAAATTCTCTCAGTAATATCTGCTGTTTTCAGTGTATTGCAATACTTGGTAAAACCTTTCCTTGAGTATTTCCTGTTTTATAATTATATTGTAAATGACATTCTTATTTTTACTTTAATTTCCAATTGTTTGTTGTTAGTATGTAGAAATACAATAGATTTTGAATATTTACCTTGTATCCTAAGACATTTCCAAGCTTACTTTTTAATTCTAGTAACTTTTAATATAGATTCCTTAAGATATACACTATGTAGGGGGCGCCTGGGTGGCTCAGTCGGTTAAGCGGCTGACTTCGGCTCAGGTCATGATTTCGCACTCCGTGAGTTCGAGCCCCGCGTCGGGCTCTGTGCTGACAGCTCAGAGCCTGGAGCCTGTTTCAGATTCTATGTCTCCCTCTCTCTGACCCTCCCCCGTTCATGCTCTTTCTCTGTCTCAAAAACAAATAAAAGTTAAAGAAAAAAAAAGATATACACTATGTAGACATTTATGCAGTCTGTGATAAAAAGGGGGTCTTAATAACTTTTAAGAACTCTATGTGTTAATTTTCTCCCTTTTTGCTCTAGATAGGCCCTCTCTAGTTGAATAGAAGAGGTAAGGGGCACCTGGGTGGCTCAGTCAGCTCAGAGCCCTACTTTGGCTCAGGTCATGATTTCAGGAGGGAGTTAGAGCTGGCTTCTGGCTTCCTGCTGTCAGCACCCACCTGGCCTGCTTGGGATCCTCTGCCCCTTTCTCTCTGCCCCTCTCCCCACCCCCTTCCCTCCAAAATAAATAAGCATTAAAAAAAAAAAGAAGTGGTAAGAGCAAACATCCTTGCCTTAGTCTGATTTTAAAGGGAAAACAGTCTTCTGCTACTCAGAATGTTAGCTGTGGCTGCTTTGGAAATTCCTTTCTATTTCTAAATTAGCTACCTTACATGAATATTGAACTGTGTCAAAATGTTTTCTGCATCTCTTGGTTTGATAATGCTTTTTTTTCCCCTTTTTATTTTTAGTCTCTTACTATAGTGGACTACATTAATTAATTTTGGATGTTAAAACAAACTTGCATACTTGGGGAAAATTGCACTTAGTCATGATAAATTATCCTTTTTATGTACTGCTTATTCAATTGTCTTATACTTTACTGTTTTTATTCATAAGGGATATTCATTTTTGTGGTTTCCTTTTCTTATAATATTTTTATCTGATTTTGGTATCAAGATAATGCTAATCTCATAAAATAATAGTGAAATGTTCTTCTCTCTTCCCTTTTTTGGGACTGTTTGCATAGATGTTTTGTTTCGTCTGTTTTAAAGATTTCACCAGAGACTGGGGTTTTCTTTTTTAGAATGTTTTACCATGAATCTAATTTTTTCTAATAGATAATGAGATATCAAAGTTTTACATTTCTTCTTGGGAGAACTTTAGCAATTTGTGTTTTTTCCAGGGAATTTATCCATTTAAATTCATGGCAGACCCTTCTTAACATTTTATATCTGTAGCATTTGTAGTGATATCCTTTCTGTTGTTCCTGAAATCAGTAATTAGTGCTTGGGGGCTTTTTCCATTTGTCAATGTTGCTAGAAGTTTATCAGTTTTATTGATCACTTCAAAGAATCAACTTTTTGTTTTTTGTTTTCTCTATTGTTTTATTTCTATTTCATTGACTTCTGCTCCTATCTTTCTTTTTTCTTCTTATAATTAGTTTGTATTTAATTTGTCTTATCCTTCTAATTTCTTATGGTGAGAGATTTTTTTTGGTTGATTTATATATTTGTTATTGAAGTTCTTATAGATTTTGCTACACGTACTCTGAAGCTTTATTATTAGATAAATACATATTTAGCATAGGTATGTATTCTTGATGAATTGATCTATTTGTCCTTATGAAATATCTCACTTTATACCTGATAGTATTCTCTTTTCTGAAGTTAATTTTGATATTAATATGCAGGTATACCTTGGAGATACTGTGGGTTCCATTCCAGACCTTTGCAATAAAGTAAGTCAAGTGAATTTTTTGGTTTCCTAGTTTTGTTTATATATGAAAAGTTATGTAAAGTTATATAAAAGTTATGTTTTACTATACTGTATTGTATTAAGTGTGCAATAGCATGTCTAAAAAATAATATGCATACTTTAATTAAAAATGCTTTATTGCTTAAAAAAATGTTAGCTATCATCTGAGCTTTCAACAAGTCATAACCACTGATCACAGATCACCATAACAAATATAATAATAAAAAAAATTTTGAAATATTGCAACTAAGTACCAAAATGTGACACAGAGACCTGAAGTGAGCAAATGCTGTTGGAAAAATGATGCCAAAAGACTTGCAGGGTTGACACAAACCTTCAATTTGTAAAAAATCTGCAGTATCTGCAAGGTGCTGTAAGGTAAAGCACAATAAAAACGGATATGCCTGTAGTTGATTCAGATGTCTGTTGATTAGTGTTTGCATGGTGCGTTCTTTTTCTTTAAAAATAAAGTACAAAAGTTTTCTTTTTGCGAACATTTAAAAACTTGAGTTACAATTAATAAAACTCACCCATTTAAGTGAACATTTCTGTGTGAGTTTTGACAAATGCATACTGCCATGTAACCACTGTTAATACCAGAGCATTTCCATCAACTTCCAAAATTCCTCCCTGATCCTTTGTAGTCAACATCTCTCTATCCTCAGCCTCTGGTGAACACTGATCAGTTTTCTGTACCTAGTGATTTGCCTATCACAGATGTCATGTACGTGGAATTATAGAGTATGTAGCCTTCTGAGTCTGGCTTCTTTCACCTAATATGAGACATTTGAAAGTCACCCATTTTATTATTTGGGTACTATTAAAATAAACCACAAAATGCCAGTAACTAAACACAGTGAAGTTTTATTTCTAACACAGTTAACAGATAAGAGAGTGGGTTTCTGGCCATCAGGAAAAGTCTTTCACATGCAGTTTAGCAGTTCAATAGCCAGTCCAATGGACACTCTGCCACCTTTAGTGGTTGGCTTTCAATGTTGCCCAGCATGCCAATGCCTAGCCATTAGGTGGGAAAAGAACATGGAGCATCATGCCAGGAAATTTTGGGGGGAAGGGCTGAGAGTACTAAAGATCATTCCTGCAATGTTTGTTTCCAAGAACGAGTTCACATGGCCAAGGGCATCTGAGAAATGTATACTATTCTCAGAGTGTCCACTTCTCTGGATGACCATGGAAGAAGCAGTGTGAATTGAGATCCACAACTGAGTTTCTCTACAACACTAGTATATGGTGTTGTAGGGAATAACAAATTTGTTAAATAAATGAAATCCTTCCAATTTCAGTTTTTTGGCTCTGGAGGAGTTTCTTAAATATTTGCACATGCTGGAACAATTTGAGTTCTGGGTTATTTATGGATCACTATGGAATATTTATGTATGTAATTTTTATTAAAATTATTTCATGAACACAAATAAAATAGGTTTTCATATGAAATTATAATCATTAGCACTAGTATCTAATATCCACAAAAGAGAACTGTCAAGTCAAATATAATCAATGCGTTCTGAGTAGTTTAGGTTGGCACTCATTTCCTCCTTGTTCACTTATGTTGCCATCTGCTAATACTTGCTAGTATACTAATGTTATCAGGTGCCAAAGGCTTAAGAAAAAAATGATGAAAGAAAAATAAAATTGAGAACTGTTAAGCTACTCGCTCATTATTTTTTCAAGGAAAAGACCAGCATTGCTCATTTTGGTGATGGAACACTTAGAACCAGCTAGTAGAACATCAGTGTTCCTTAGGACCACAGTTTGAAAAATCACTGGTTTTGCGGAAAAATGGGTCCTAGGAAGTGAGGTACAGGACTGGTCACTTTTAAAGGGAAGAGAAAACGGAAAAAATCCAGGGCAGCTGGCAACATATGACAAGGGCAGACTTGCATGAGAGACCTGGAAGAAGGTCCGGCGCAGCAAGGAGACCCACTCTGGCCTGAGGTCTTGGGATCAGTATGGAGAAGGTCATCTCTGGCTTTGCCTTCTGTCCTGAGCCTCAGTATTCAATTGTTAATTGTCTACAGGCCATTTCCACCTAGATAGCCTGTTTTGTGTCAAACGCAGAGGTCTGAAACTGGTCCCCTTTACTCCTGAAGCAGCGAGCCCTCTAGTGGCCTCTAGCGTCGGTAAACAATGCAGGAGATTTCCCTCTCCTACAGGTTCCTCAAGCTTGAAACTGTGGCTCTTCCATTTCTTCCGCCCCCTGTAGGCGCTCAGAACTAATGCCTCAGCAATTCTTCCTGGTTAATGACTTTCCAGTCAGTGTCTTTCTTTCCATTCTCTCAGTCGGCAACATGGTCCCTGTCCTGAGACGCTCCCACTCAAACGTGCATAAAGATCTCCCCTGGTCTGTTTCTTGTCTCTCTGATCTAGCCTGTGTTTCCCATTGTATTCTTCTTAATGCGCGTTAGTATATTGAAGAGACCGGGATGTTTAATTCATTGTTTCCCAAACTTTTAAACTATGAATCTTCCCCTCTTTTTTGATGGTACACTTATTAATATCCCAACGAACAAGTGCTCTACACAATACTCTTTGGGGTGTGGCCCTTCGGACAAAGTCCAAATTCCTTGGTGTGACATTAAAAACATCCCACAAACTTGCCCTATCTCCTGAACCAGTTTCATCTCTCATCATTCTGGTCTGTCTCACCTTGAAGGCTTAGCCCAATTTCACTTCTCCCTTCAGGGACACCTGCTTGCTCTGCCTCACAGTGTTGTCCTTCTAGGGACCCACGTGTGATTCTGTCTCAGCCCCTCATGTGGCACTTCGTTTGTAGGGTTGTTTCATCTCCATCAGGGGCCGGTAGCTCTCCCTCACTAATTCAGCCTGACCTTGGCTTGGGCTGCAGCACCTCTGAGATTCAGTCACATCTCCCAACAGGAGGGTCTACTCTCCTGTTTTACAGTGACCCCAGAACAAGTCCACTGTATTCCAGCTCAGCTACTATCTATGCTCTCCAAGACGTGTGGCTGTTTCTAGTTCTTTCCATAGCATACCGTACAGGAGCTGTGGAAGGCTTAAAAGTATTGACTTCCTTTCTCTTACCCCCCCCCCTTTCCTGCTGGAGTTCACTCACATTGTTTGGAAACTTCCAAACAGAGCGTATTTCAGAGTCCTAAATGAGGATCTGAGCACACATCCCTATGTATTTGGCTTTAACCTCAAACTGTCTAACATCCTTCCCCAGGATTCTGGCATTTCCACTTGTTCTATGTGTGGAAGCAGAAGCCAAGATACTGAAAGGGCAAGCCTACACTGGCCAACTCCATCTTGTTCTGTGTCCTTCACCTTGACCACACCTCCTCCCCTTGAGTAACCCCCGCTCACCTGCCTAACAGGACTCGGACCCTTCCCCAGCCAATCAGCTGAGGCCACAGCCATTACCTCACCAACTGCCCTTAGGCCCCAATAAAACCTTTGTCCTTTTGAAACTCGCTCTCTCTCCCCGGTATCTCACCGCTGCCTCGGTGCCGGTAGGGGATTGAGCTCGAGCTAGCTCGAATAAAGGCTCTTTTGCTTTTACATCAGACTCGGCTCCCTAGTGGTCTTTGGGGATCACGAATTCTGGGCATAACATTTGGGGGCTCGTCTGGGATCCCCAAGACCCCCAAGGGACCCCCGACCAGGAGAGCCTGACTGACCACGGTTAGTGTTTGTTCGTTCCATCTTTTCTGTGTGAGCTCATTTCTGAAATTCTGGTAGTGCCCAATGCGGTCTAAGTGGATGCACTGGAGGAAGATGTTCCGATCCTCCCTTCTGGAGGGAGGTGGAATCCCTTCATCTGTTTTGGAGGGACGTGGAATCCCCTCAAATGTCTGAGACGAAGCAGGTCGCTCCCGCTGCTTAGCGTGAGGCCGTCGTCTAGCTTTCAGTTTTGGAGGGACGTGGAATCCCCTCATCAGTTTTGGAGGGATGTGGAATCCCCTCAGAGGTCTAAGTTAGCTTTCAGTTTTGCTTCCATGGAGTTGGAAGACTTTCCAAGGGCCCTCTGTTTGTTTCTGTGTTTCTCTGTTTTGTTCTGTGGACTTACTGGATGGACATTATGGGACAGACTCAGACTACCCCTCTACCCACCCTCTTGGCTTAAGCCCTTCCTAGCCCCACTGCCTCTGGAGCCAAAACCCATTCTTGCTTTGCAGGGGACAAAGAAGAAGGAAAACAAGAAAAGTCTTACCCAGCCTTCAGAACCCCTCTACCCTGTCCTACAAGGGGGGACTGAAGAAGAATTAATTTTTCCTCCCCCGTATAACCCCCCCTAGGATGCTGGAAGAACACCATCCTCCCCCTCTGGGGGAGGGAGGCAGACGCTGTTCCGAGAGCGGGAGGCGGAAACGCTCCAGTGGGAAGCCTGCCCTTTACCAGACAAAGGGCTCAGAGGGAGCAATCTGCCTCCGTCGCCGACTCCACTATTCTGCCCCTGCGAGCCACCGGACCCCCAGATGCAGAGGGGAATCAGCCCTGTCACTATTGGCCTTTCGCCACTAGTGACCTCTACAATTGGAAAGCTCAGAATCCTAAGTTTTCCGAGAAACTGGCAGGGCTTATTGATTTATTAGACTCTGTTCTTTTTACCCATCAGCCCACGTGGGACGATTGCCAGCAGCTTTTGCAGGTCCTGTTCATGACTGAAGAAAGAGAAAGAATCCTCAATGAGGCCCAAAAACTAGTTCCGGGTGCAGATGGGAATCCCACCACCAACCAGGCTCAGATAGATGCCTCCTTCCCCTTAACTTGGCCCCAGTGGGATTTCAACATGGCAGAAGGTAAGGAGAGGCTCTGTGTCTACCGCCAGACTCTAATGGGGGGTCTCTGAATGGCTGCTAGAAAGCCAACCAATTTGGCCAAGGTAGGAAATGTACAACAGGGAAAAGATGAATCTCTGGCTGCCTTTTTAGAACGGATCATGGAGGCATTCCATACCTATACCCCCATGGATCTGTAGGCTCCAGAAAGCAAGGCAGCTGTTATCATGGCCTTTGTAAACCAATCAGCCATAGACATTAGGAGAAAATTACAGAAAATAGATAGACTAGGAGAAAAAAGTCTGCAGTACTTACTAGTGGTAGCCGAAAAGGTATATAATAACCGGGAGCCTCCTGAGGACAAGCAGGCTCGCGCCATGGTGGCTGCCAGCAGTAAGCAGACTCGAGACCTGGCCAGAATACTACTAGCTACCACTGCTGACTTCCCCGAGGAATGAGACCACCATCTCGGGCAGCTGGCAGACGACACAAGAAAAGGTAAAGGAACCACCAAGGGGGGGAAGCAGAGGCTGCAGAAAGATCAGTGCGCATACTGCAAGGAGATAGGGCATTGGGCCCGAGATTGTCCGAAAAGGGCCGGCGGGAAGGGAAGCAAGACTGATCAAGTAAAAGTCCTAGAGCTAGATGAACTAAGCAATTAGGGGAGTCGGGGTTTGGACCCTCTCCCCGAACCCAGGGTAACTCTTAAAGTGGAGGGGACCCCTGTTGACTTCCTCGTCGACACCAGAGCACAATATTCAGTCCTCCGCACCCCACAAGGAAAACTAGCCAGCAAGAAGTCCTGGGTACGAGGGGCAACTGGTATGAGCCAGTATTCATGGACTACCCGAAGAACAGTCGATTTGGGAACGGGCCGGGTATCCCACTCCTTTATGGTAATACCAGAATGCCCCTACCCGCTGTTAGGACGGGACTTACTGACCAAGATTGGAGCTCAGATAACTTTCAGACAAAGGGGGCCTCAGGTCACCAATGGCAAGGGCCACCCCATCCAGGTCCTGACCATGAAACTGGAGGATGAATACCGCCTCCACCAGGAGGCGCTCCCGAGAGAGGATAATATAGACAGATGGATACAAGAATTCCCCTCTGTTTGGGCAGAGATGGGAGGGGCGGGGGGGGGGAGGATAGGACTAGCCGCTCACAGGACCCCGGTCCTGGTAGAGCTCAAGCCAGGAGAGAGTCTGGTAAGGATCAAACAATACTCCATGTCTCAGGAGGCCCGGAAGGGGATCCAGCCACACATCTGGAGACTATGAAGCCTAGGGGTACTAGTTCCTTGCCAGTCTCCCTGGAACACCCTCCTACTGCCGGTCAAAAAGCCTCATACAAATGACTACCGACCAGTACAAGACCTCCAGGAAGTAAATAAGAGGGTCACGGACATACACCCAACTGTTCCCAACCCATATACTCTCTTGAGCTCCTTGGCGCCTTCCAGGGTCTGGTATACTGTACTAGCTTTAAAGGACACCTTCTTCCGTCTGCCACTGGCACCCCAGAGCCAACCCTTGTTCACCTTCGAGTGGCATGATCCGGAGGAGGGCTACAATGGGCAACTCACCTGGACACAGCTACCTCAGGGATTCAAAAATTCGCCCACCATCTTCGACGAGGCACTACACGAGAACCTGGGTGCTCCACTACATGACTGTGCGGGAATCCTGGAACAAGTACATGGATTCCAGATGGACCTGACCAACCGGCCCCTCCCCAATGCTGAGGCTACTTGGTTCACTGATGGCAGCAGCTTTGTGCGGGACGGACACAGGTATGTGGGTGCAGCAGTGGTCACCGAAATGGACACCGTATGGGCGGAGCCTCTACCCTCCGGAACGTCAGCCCAGCGAGCAGAGTTCATCGCCCTTACAAAGGCGGTAATGTTGGGGGCTAGAAAATGGCTTAATAACCACCGGACTTGGGAGACCCAGTTTTACCAGACCAGCCCAAATACTCCCAGGAGGAGTTACAGCGGATCAAGAAACTCCCCATGGCTCAGGAGATAAAGGGATGGTGGTATACACCTAAAAAGGAGCTCGTGCTGCCAGACTGGCTCAGAGTCTCAATATTAGAGCACATGCATCGGTCTACTCACATGGGGGCCCAAAAATTAAAAGACTTAATCCAACATGCCGGAATCAAGATTCACGAACAGGACACCAAAATAGAGCAAGTTGTATCTGCCTGCAAGATCTGCCAACTCACCAACGCGAGAGCCACATCAAATAAAAAAAGGAACCAGGCTCAGAGGCACCAGACCAGGAGCCCAATGGGAAGTCGACTTCACTGAAGTCAAACCAGGAAAGTATGGTTATAAATATCTTTTAGTATTTACAGACCCCTTCTCTGGCTGGGTGGAGGCATACCCAACCAAGCATGAAACAGCTCAGTCAGTGGCTAAGAAGCTACTAGAAGACATCTTACCCAGGTATGGTTTTCCTGCCATGGTAGGATCAGACAATGGACCAGCTTTTATCTCGTAGGTAACACAGGCAGTGGCCAAGGAGGTGGGGGCAAACTGGAAATCACATTGTGCTTATAGTCCCCAAAGCTCAGGACAGGTAGAAAGGATGAATAGAACCCTAAAAAAGACCCTTACCATATTAACCATGGAGACTGGCGGGGACTGGGTGACTCTCCTACCATATGCCCTTTACCGGGTTAGGAACACTCTTTACACTCTGGGTTTTACTCCCTACGAGATCATGTTTAGCAGGCCACCCCCTATTATTCCCAACCTTTAGTTTAAAGATCAAGAACTTTCTTTCCTTGAGAGGGCTCCAGAGGGTGCACGAGGACATTTGGCCGCGCCTCCGTGCCATCTACAAGGGTGGCCCGACCCCAACACCTCATCAGTACAGGCCGGGAGACTGGATCTACGTCAAGAGGCACCACCAAGAGACCCTCAAGCCGCGCTGGAAGGGACCCTACATCGTGGTGCTGACAACCCCCACCACTCTCAAAATAGACAGCATTGCGATCTGGGTCCATCACACCCATGTTTGGCCAGTGGACCCCTCCTCGATCCGGAAGGACTTCATCACGCGACGGGCCGTCAATCAGGACCAACACAACCCGCTCAAGCTCACCCACCTAATATTGGTAACTCTGTTAACTCTGCTTGTCATTGCTCATGCTGCCGGGAGTCCCCACGCCCCCCAAAACATCACCTGGCAGATCATAGAAACCAGCTCGGGGACAATACTTAATCAGACCTCCAAGAGCCACCCCAGGGACACTTGGTTCCCAGAACTTTGCGTAAACCTCCAAACTCTGTTCCCCTTGTCACCATAAATGCAGCCAGTCCCATGATTGGGTCCGTAAGCTACATGACAAGGGGGGAATGAACGGGCGGGCCTACACCAGCCAACTCCATTTGTTCTGTGTCCTTCACCTTGACCACACCTCCTCCCCTTGAGTAACCCCCACTCACCTGCCTAACAGGACTCGGACCCTTCCCCAGCCAATCGGCTGAGGCCACAGCCATTACCTCACCAACTGCCCTTAGGCCCCAATAAAACCTTTGTGCTTTTGAAACTCCCTCTCTCTCCCTGGTATCTCACCGCTGCCTCGGTGCAGGTAGGGGACTGAGCTCGAGCTAGCTCGAATAAAGGCTCTTTTGCTTTTACATCAGACTCGGCTCCCTAGTGGTCTTTGGGGATCACGAATTCTGGGCATAACAATACTTGCTCTGACCTTGCTTCTCTTCCTTCCCACTTTCCAGGCCAAAATGCTTCCCTTTCTTCCCCTTCATGTCAAGAGGCTTTTCTCTTTACTATCTCTCTCCTCTCCCCAGATGGCATTTGCCCACTTCCCTTCCTTGATCCCATGGAGACAGAATTACAGCTATAGGACATGGTCTTTATGGAGTAGAAAAATTTTTAAAAATATTGCCAGTTTAATGTGTAACGAATATGGCAGCATTTTATAAATGATAAAGCCTGGAGAATATAAGGGAGCATAATATTACTAATAATTATTTGACGAAATTGAAAGTGGAGGGAACATATTGCAAATGTCTTTGCCTCCTGCTCAAGTCAGCCACCACAGTACTCTGGGCTCAGTCAGAATGATGGGCTGATTCATGGGAGAGTCCCAAGTCTGTTGTCAAGTGAGCTTTGAAGTTCCCAAAAGTGACCATATTGATGTTACATGGAGTCAGTTGCAATGAGCCTGTATGACTGTCAACATCCATGGGACCTGTGAAAAGATGTTTCTCTCCATCCCAGTCTTGTTTATGAATGCCCCATCCCAGACCCAGAGTCTGCCAAAAACAATGCTGAATGTTTAAGTTTTGGAGGTCCTAACTCAAAAGTCAGGATGAGCGTCTTTAACCCTTGTGTATCACTAAAAGGAAGCAGTTCACCCTGTTACAGGGAACATTCTGCCAAGTCTGTCCAAAGATTCTTCCCCAGCACCTCACGTCTCATTGAAAGAGTACGGAAGCCAAAATTTCTAATGCCTAAGCAATATAAAGATTTGGGCCAAAATACCTTTCAGAGCCAAAGCTCAAGTTTCTGAAGAAGTAGATTTATTTCGCTAAAATTGGCATCTTTCCAATTGAGATCACAATCTGTAATGTATTACCGTCACAGCCTGAGAAAATAGGACCAGGTTGAATCTGGGTTGCTTAGTGAGAAGTGGTCAGCTGTTCTCAAAAACCAACAAAAGTTTTCTAGGGTCATGGGATGTGGATAGACACGATAGAATATACTCCTTAAAAAGAAGACTTAGAAAGGTCTCAAGCACATCCTTAAATATCTCTGGAGTGTGGCCACCACCTGACGATTTAGTCACCCTTTAATTAATGAACTCAAACATTTGCTGAGTTGATGGTGTGCCAAGCAACGAGTTAGGAATACAAAGATGGCTAAGAAAGGGCTTCCCTTCTGGAATGTTAGCAATCTGATGGTCAACAAAGGAATGCGACTCAGAGAGCATAGTGTTGTTATAGAAGGAGGTGCAGGACAATTTCCTGAGTTTGGCTCCCATGGCTTTCGCACAGCACTAGAGGCTTAAATCCATGTTAAGCTCAAATTCCACAGAAATGAAGCACCTCATTCTTTCCATCTCAAACCAGTAGAAATTCCAGGAGTAACTAAAGTTTACATGACACCCAGCAGTTTATTTACTTGAAGTTTGTCCGAGTGGACATTTCTCTATTTTTGAAACACATGGGCAAAGTGGAAATGGAAACATTTTGGTTGGTCAAACAAATCATGCTCACGAAGGGCTAAATTCAAAGTCTGGTACGTGACCCTAGGAGGCAATCTGCAGTGTGGCCCCAGTCCCCAGGTACCTACAAGTCAGCCATCACAGGCTCTAGTGGCTCAACAGAAACCCCTGATTCTGAGCCCCCCGAAGAACCATTAGACTGACACTTCTCTCCGTCGAGCTGGTTAAAAATCCCTTGGAAGTCACTGAGACTCTTTCAGTGACACCAACTCCAGAAGAGTTCTAGAAATTCAGCAGCCATCCTGATGGTTCAAGAGCCTGTTTTATCTGGGAAATGGATGGTAGAGAAGCCATTCTCAGGTAAGTCTTTGTCTTTTCCATGTTACAAGCCTGAGCGTGAAGATCAGTGTGCATAACCTATGGCCTGAAGCATCCTTAGCTGGAGGGTGTGTCTCTCCTTGGAGGGCAGCTAGCCGCAACCGCATCGCCATGACATCAAGCTGGACTGGAGAAGGGAAAGGCCCCTATGCCACCAGCTGTGTCATCTGTATTCCAACCACTGAGTCGCACACAGGCTGTTTTGAAACTGACTAGTGTCAGATTTAGTCAGGGCATCATTTCCCCCACGTGATCAGCAGGTGATAAGGAACTACAGATGGTGTCATCGCGAGTGCTGTCCTCGCAAAAACCTGAGGGATTGACCGCCACTCCTGCTTTTGCTCCTTTTGACTAACCCATTATAAGAACTTAATAAAATGAACCAACAGCCTACAGAATGGCAGAAAGTTTTTGCAAACCATATTTCAGATAAGAGGTTAACACCCAAAATATATAAAGAACTAACATAACTTAACGACAACATCAACAGCAATAAAATCCAGATAATCCAATTTAAAAATGAGCAGAAGAACTAAAACGACATTTTTCTATAGAAGACAGCAAAATGGTGAACAGGCACATGAAAAGATGCTCTATGTCACTAATTATCAGGGAAACACAAATCAAAACCACACTGAGACATCAACTCACACCTGTGGAATGACTATCATTAAGAAAACAAAAGGCAGGGGCACCTGGGTGGCTCAGTCGGTTAAGCATCTGACTTGGGCTCAGGTCATGATCTTGGGGTTCATGGGTTTGAGCCCCGCGTCGGGCTCTGTGCTGACAGCTCAGACCCTGGAGCCTGCTTCGGATTCTGTGTCTCCCTCTTTCTCTGCCCCTCCCCTGCTTGTTCTCTCTCTCTGTCTCTCTCTCTCTCAAGAATAAATAAACATTAAAAAAATTTTTTTAAAGAATTGCGTTAAGAGAACAAGAGGCAACAGGTGGTGGCAAGGATGTGGTGATGAGGGAACTCTTGATACACTGTTGTCAGGAACGTGCGTGGGTCCAACCACTATGGAAAATAATATGAAGTTTCCTTTAAAAATGGAAAATAGTACTACTGTATGATCCAGCATTGCTTCTGGCTATATGCCCAAGGGAAATAAAAACAGAATTTTGACAAAATCTATGCACCCCCATGTTTTTTGCAACATTATTCACAATAGCCAAAATATGGAAAAACCCAAATATCCATCAGCAGATAAGTGGGTAAAAAAGATGTGGTACATACACACAGAGGAATAGTATTCAGCCACGAGAAGGGAAGATACCCTGCCATTTGCAACAACATGGATGGACTTAAGCACATTATGTCAAGTGAGCTATGTCAGGCAGAGAAAGACAGGTAGGTACTGATATCACTTATATGTAGAATCTAAAAAAAGTTAAATCTGTGAAAAAAAATGGAGAGTAAAATGGTAGCTACCAGGGGATGGGGAGTGAGGGGATAATGGATGCAAACTAAGTACACAGAGACCTAATGCACATTATAATGATATAGTCAGCAGCACTGTACTAAAATTATATAATGTGGGAAACACTTCTTCAATGGCAGTCATATTACTTTATCATATTACATGTATATACTGGCAGTATATAGATGTATCAAAGTGATAAGCTGAACACCTTAAGTTTACAAATTGTAACACGTCGAACTTATTAAGTTAAAAAACAAAACCTAAGAAGGAGCCTGAGGGACCCATTATAAAGCTGCAAACACCCCATTACTCCTGGTCTTGCCCACTCCAAATCTCCCCAGGATGTTTTTGTTTCTCCAAAACTTTCTAAAATAAGATTCATAATATGCCTAAATATTAACCATTATTCTGTATTAAGTAATCATAAATATTTACAGTGTAAAATCCTGCATGATTTTAAACCACCAATGTCTGTAGAGTACCTACTTAGCTGTTATGCATGGACACTGAGGAACGTTTCCATGTAGCATGTGTTCATGTGTCATGAACGTTTTCATGACACATTCCCAGGAAGACTGTCAGGTCCAGCTTCCCAAGTGGGCACAGCTGCATTCACTACTCCCTTTTGCCCTCCTCAGTCAGTTCTCATTTCCCGAATGGACAAAAGGCCAGTAGGCCTTGCCTGGCTATCCTCAGAGTGTCTTTGCCCTAGCGGGGACAGAGATTATATTTCTTTTTATGGAGCTAGAGGAGAGGATCATATATTAATTCTAGAAAGCTCAATGTCTTATAAAGCTCAGCTCTTTATAAGTCTTTCAGAAAAGTGTGCACTTGACGCAGTCTTGCACAGGAGTTAGAAATGAACTGCAGCCAGGTGTGAAGGGTTAGGCTCCTGTTGACACAGAATCAGGGTGTGGTGGTGCCTTTGGCAGGTGACGAGGGGAGGTCTGGTCAGGAAAAGCAGAGAGGTAATCAGAAACCTAGGTGTTTCAGTAGGAAGGTGAGTAGAGATAAAGGTTGGCAGAAAGCCTCAGAGAGTCCCAGGTACACATAGTACCAGCAGCAAAAGCATAGTCACTGACATGAGGCAGGCCTGAACCTCCTGGCAGGGAAGCCAAGAAGGTTCTGAAGATGTGACTCAGGACCCAGACCAGAGGCATAGACCCAGCTTCCATAGAGGTGAAGATTTGACCCCAAAACAAAGCTGCTAGCATCAGACAAGGTCTTAACAGGACTAGTTGTAAAGATTCTTTGGCTTGGTTCTGAGTCAACTAAGGAAGACTCCTGAGTTCTTTAAATTCTTCAAGGGCAGGGGAGCCTGTGTGGCTCAGTTGGTTGGGCATCCGACTTCGGCTTGATCTCACAGTTCATGGGTTCGAGTGCCACATCGGGCTGCTCCATACCTGGAGCCTGCTTCCGATTCTGTCTCCCTCTCTCTCTGCCCCCCCCCCCACTCATGCTCTGAGCTTCTCTCAAAAATAAATAAACATTTAAAAAATGTTTTAAATAAAATAAATTATTCAAGGCCAAAGTCAACCTTCATTCCAAATCCCACTAAGAGTGGAGGTCAAGTACTCCCTGCTGCATACAAAGCATAGCCTTTAGCTCAGGAAATGAGGCTGGTCCTGACAGTTTCATGAAGTTTTGCTTTCTTTCTAGGAGAGTTCATTGTGTTTTTTTGTTTTGTTTTGTTTTGTTTTATCAGTGCCAGACATCAAAATGGAGCCTTGATTACATCCATTCTCGAATTTTACTCTTAATGAAGTCTTCTGTTAGTGGATGCTATGAGGCACATGACATCATAACAGACACTTTTAAGTAAATTAGATTTGAAAACAACATGTTAAAAGAGTTTAAAACGTAATGAAATGGTTAAATAAGGATGAGCAATGTGGTCCCTATAATAATCACTAGAGGAGTTCTCTGGGGACTCAGGAGAGCTAGCAAATTTGAGCCAATAGACACAAGAAATAGACCAGTATCCTCCATGCAGAAAACCATCAGGCAAAACAAGGTGCCAGGATGGATCCTTACGTAACCCACTTTGTAAGGATATTTTTAAGACCTAGAAAACAGTATAAAGATGAAAATAAGAGCAAACAGGTGACCACACATGGGGTTGGGTTAATAAAATATTGCTGAATAACTGAAGAGTCACTGGGCACCTAGACACCTCTCTCCTGCCTCATTTCTGTTACTCTGACCAACTCCTATGAGGATCACCTTTATTCATTACTGTACCCAGAACTGATTCCTGATGCCAGGGTGAAAACTCTCCACTAACAATCAGTGCCTCCTTCTCTGAGACCTTCATCCTTTAGAATATTTTTGCAGAAATGGTTACCATTCTGCAGTTCTCAAACTTGAGTGTGCTTCAGAATCACTTGGAGGACGAGTTAAAATGCAAACTACCAGGAAAACACTCTTTGAGTTTCTGATTCAGTAGGTCTGAGGTGGGGCCTGACAAGGCTAATTCCCCAAGTAATCCTGGCGATGCTGCTGGTGTGGACCAGTTCTTGGAGAAATTCTGCAGTGTGGAGAGAGAACTGAGACAAATTGTTGCCAAATGTCCAGGACGCAGCCTCCCTCGGTGACCAATCTGAGCAGGCCAGCTGAGCAAATGTTTGGCTGGAGAAACCTTCACAGCTCAGCACCTCAGTGGAGGGTTAGAAGAGGTAATTGGGAATTCTCTTTTCGTTTCTCCACTCATGCCTTCAAGTTAGAAAGGGACCTGTTAGGGGAGACAAAGACATGAGGATCGTTAACCTGTCAAATAAATCACTTCAGGAGGAATCACGTGCTAATATATACAGACTCCAAATAAAACTTGAATACATTTATGAATGGTAGATTTCTAGTAGAATAGTAAAAGAATCTAGGGTGTTTACTAAACAAAGTTAGCCTTCAAAATTTTTATAAGATTATTTGTCTATCGTTTGTCTTATAGGGAAACCAATAAAAACAAAATGCTGAACTGGATGAACTATTGACCTGACGTAACATCAAAATCATGCTCTTAAGTTTTTGTAGATTGTTTTTGGAGAGCACTAGAGTATACTGGTGTCCTGGATGCTTTGAGGAAAATAACCATTTTACTTTTCCGAATCTCCCATTAGAGCAGGAAATTTGCTTGTCTTGTTCCCTATTTTATCTCAATACCTGGCACATAAAAAATATTTAAAATGTACTTTTGAAGAGTGTTGAATAATGACAATGAAAAATACTTCCTAACATCCTAGAGCCCATAAAGATGCAAATGAATAGATATATATATAAACCTGCGTCAGCGGACTCTAAACATAAACAATTTTTTTATGTTGTTGTTACAACCCAGCTGAAAAGAAACAGGTACAAAGCTATGAAAACTTTGTGCCACCTGGATGGCTCTGTCGGTAAGGGTCCGACTCTTGATTTCAGCTCAGGTCATGGATCTCACAGTTTGTGGGTTCGAACCTCACATCAGACTCTGTGATGACAGTAGGGAGCTGCTTGAGATTCTGTCCCTCCCTCTCTCTCTGCCTATCCCCCCACCCAAAATAAATAAATAAACTTAAAAAAAAATCTCCAAGCTATGGAAACTAAGCCAAAGCCATTTATATGATATTGATAGAACAGAAATTGCTCCAGTGAAAAATGACCAAGAAATGATAAGGCTTATTGTAATCAAGGGAAAATGGCAAGGCAAATACTAACACTGGTCAATGAATTTCTAAATCTATTGTGAAATATTAAAACATACAAAAGATGTAGGGTGTGATACAGTTAATTACTGTTCCCACAACTTAAGAAATTAAATATTACGAAAACAGTGGAGGTCCTTAATGTAAACATCTTTAATCACATTCTCTTGTCTCCTCACTGGAGGTAACACTTCATCTTGAACTTTTATATTAATAATTTTTCGATCCATCTAGACTTTTACTAAGCATGTATACATTTTTGCATGTGATAACCTTATAACTAAATGGCAAATATATTCTCCTAGAATATGCTTAGAAATCCATCCATATTATTTTTGTCTGTAATTTTAATTCTGTTATTTTTTTTAACCCCCAATAAGACATAAGACATTACTGTTCTGTAAAGTTAGGGCTGGTTTAGATTTACTTAAGTGTAAGTCAATTTCTTTGCTTACAAGTTATGATAGTTACATTCTTGAATACTGATTAAGAGCTAGTTATTGATGTAAAATGCTTTCTGTGTATTAACTCTAATCTTCACAAAAACTCCAGCAACCCTCAGCTTGTTCTCTGTATTTAAGGGTCTTTTAGGGTTTGCCTCTCTCTCTGTTTTTATCTTATTTTTCCTTCCCTCCCCCATGTTCATCTGTTGTTTCTTAAATTCCACATATGAGTGAAATTATATGGTATTTGTCTTTCTCTGACCGCCTTATTTTGCTTAGCATAATACACTCTAGTTCCATCTACACGGTTGCAAATGGCAAGATTTCATTCCTTTTGATTGCCAAGTGATACTCCGTTGTATACATATACCACATCTTCTTTACCCATTCATCAGTCGATGGACATTTGGGCTCTTTCCATACTTTGGCTATTGTTGATAGTGCTGCTATAAACATTGGGGCTCATGTGCCCTTCTAATCAACATTTTTGTATCCTTTGGATAAATATGTAGTAGTGCAGTTGCTGGGTTGTAGGGTATAGAAATTTTATGAAAGAAATTGAAGAAGACGCAAAGAGACTTTAATAAGAAAAGAATACCTTGGGGCACCTGGGTGGCTCAGTCGGTTAAGCGTCCGACTTCAGCTCAGGTCATGATCTCACAGTTCGTGAGTTCGAGCCCAGCGTCGGGCTGTGTGCTGACAGCTCAGAGCCTGGAACCTGTTTCACATTCTGTGTCTCCCTCTCTCTCTGCCCCTTCCCTGCTAATGCTGTGTCTCTTTCTGTCTCAAAAATAAATAAACATTAAAAAAAATAAGAAAAGAATACCTACGGAATTGTAACATATTTCTCAAGCATAATTATGAAGAAATTGGTAGATTATACATGAAAAATAGCAGTCCTTTACACTGATGACTGGACGGTACTTTACTTTTACCGGGCCAAGTATCTTATACCAATGGAAAAGAAACATCACTTGTTTTTATTACAGTGAATTTTTAAAGTATTTATTTATTTATAAGTGTATTTCACTTATTTTGAGAGATAGAGAGAGCACGAGTGGGGGAGAGGCAGAGAGAGGAAGAGAAAGAATCCCAAGCAGGCTCTGCACTGTCAGCATGGAGCCCCACACAGGGCTTGATTTCATGAACTGAGATCATGACCTATGCTGAAATCAAGAGTCAGATGCTTAACCCACTGAGCCACCCAAGAGCCCCTTAAAAATAAATATTTAAAAAGCCAAATACCATTAACTTTAAACTTTCAAACAACACCAAATACAGTAAGAAACAGATTTTTTCAAATGCACGCACAAAACTCAATTCCTCAGTGAGCACGGACCTCAGTTGGTAAGAAATGATGTCCACCTTGACATTAGTTACTTTAAAGTGAAGATATAGCGTTTTATCAGTTGAGCAACTGTGTATTAGTACCAACCAACACTGGGAGTTGGCGTTTTACTTGTAAGGGTAAAATTAGGTTGTTCTTATTAGTAAATGTATTTGTAAGATCCTCTACTGGTCCTAAACTTACAGATAATCCCAATGACGGAAGGTCTTGTTAAGAAATATTTTGCAATTTTCTCATAACAAATGGATTTGAGGACTTTTCCATATGAAAAGCCTAAGTGATTCCTTCTTAAATAGAGTCTGATTATAGTCAATGCCATACTCCAGCAAGCTGAGCAAGTACTTAACATGATTAACAATGTTGTGCCTCTCTAAAGTGTCAAGAACCTCTCTGTCGAACAAACCAGCAAGTAGATTTTGTTTCCAGCGTTATGGACTGACTGCATGGAATGTCTGCTTTGGGGCTGGCTAATGTGGCTTTAGCCCATCTGAGCTCATCCCAATGCCTCATTTCCAGTCTATGTTCTACTCCAATCTATCGTTAATGCCAGGAAGTTGCCTATATATTTGAAAATCTCTTCTCCAATTGTACAATTTGTCGGAATTTTGTGGTTGCAAAATGTCTTCACAGTCTTTATTCAGTTCATAGCTAGCAAACACCAAAGGATTAGCTGAGATCATAAGTTCAGTGACTTCATAATTTAAAATTTTTTTAATGTTTATTTATTTCTGAGAGAAAGGGAGACAGAGTGAAAGCAGGGGAGGGGCAGAGAGAGAGAGAGAGAGAGAGAGAATTGGAAGCAAGCTCCAGGCTCTGAGCTGTCAGCACAGAGCCCAATGTGGGACTTGAACCCACGAACTGTGAGATCATGACCCGAGCTGAAGTTGGAAGCTTAACCAACTGAGCCACCCAGGCGCCCCATGACTTCATCAGTTTTCAGGGAATTATGTTATCTTTGTCCTACTTGGAAAAGTTGCTGCTGGTCATACTCATAATTTTCCTGCAAATATGTTATTCAACAGAGACACCTTATCAGTTGTGCCTTGTTTGTCCTGCATCACGGTTTCACCATGGCTTTGGCAGCAAGCTTGATAAATGTTTCCCCAATTACTCGGCAGCTCCAGCCTTTACAATTAAATTCAGTATTATAAAAGAAGACTTCATGGTTTCTGCATTTTAATCTCCTGTCACTCTGCATCTTAGCTTCAGGTGTTCTTATACATTCTTCCGCTTTGAAAACAAAAGAAAAGTAAGATTTTACAGGATATTTGTTATATGTTTCATAAGGCAGCTCTTGATAGTGAATGACTTTATATTATGATTTTTGTTTTCTTTCTTGCTGATACTTTTGCAATAATAACAGAAGTTTTCCGTGAGTAATTAGCTTGATCGTCCACCCCTTCAAAGCGTGTTGTATCACTTCACTAGCACTCACATTTCCACTCAGTCTACGCTTGTAAAGTCCCAAGATTTCAAAACAAAGCAGAGAGAAACAAAACAGAGTTCAGGCGCTCTATCAGCGTATAAGTGCTGTTCCTATAATACCTCTCATTGCAAATTATTCTCATCTTCTGGGGTCCCTAGCTGCTGCAGTGCTGAGACCCAAGTCTCCAGTGATAGACAGAAGTTTATCTCTTCTGCACAAACCACCCAGACCATGGGGATGTTTGGCTCAGTACAGCCCCTTAGGGGCACAGACCCCTTTGGTCTTATTCTCCTTTAGGTGTTGTTCCATCTGCAATATCCAGCCCAAGTCACCTCCAGAGCAGCAGCCATTCCCACCCTGGGGAGGAATGAAGGCAGGCAACTCCCTTTGAAAATGTGGTTCCTGGGGCGCCTGGGTGGCGCAGTCGGTTAAGCGTCCGACTTCAGCCAGGTCACGATCTCGCAGTCCGTGAGTTGGAGCCCCGCGTCGGGCTCTGGGCTGATGGCTCAGAGCCTGGAGCCTGTTTCCGATTCTGTGTCTCCCTCTCTCTCTGCCCCTCCCCCGTTCATGCTCTGTCTCTCTCTATCCCAAAAATAAATAAAAAACGTTGAAAAAAATAAAAAAAAAAAAAAAAGAAAAAGAAAATGTGGTTCCTGAACTGTGGAACCTACTAAGTGTTCTACCACATCTGTTCTTGTTATATCACCTTTCTCTATATTGTAGCCAGAGCAATTTTTAAAATGAAAGTTCATGCCCCTTCTGTGCTTAACATCTTACTGCACCCACTGTGTGTATCAGATAAAATTCGAACTTCCTAACACGAACAACAAAACCCTGCACGATCCACCTGTGCTTGTCTCTGCTGTGCTGTGCCCTTCTCCCTGCTTCTATCACTGAACCAGCTCTCTCCCCCATTGTAAACCTTGTCACACGCATACAGGACTTAACACAGTTGTGATTTTCTGCTTGCTTCAGGACTATTGGTTTAAACTCTCTGACCTTCTCAATTAGGTACAATGTTTCTGGTTGTCAAGATGACAACAACAGAAGAAGAAAATTGAGTCAGGAAATTTTTTAAATTTATTGAGACTTGTTTTATGGCCCAATATATGTTCTATCTTTATGAACATTCCACATACTTGAGAAGAATGTGTTTTCCGCAGCTGCTATGTGCACTACATTTAAATAAGTTAAAATGATTAATAGTGTTGTTCAAATTTTTTCACCCTTCTATATAAATATATTAATAGAGTGTGGTTGTAGATTTACATACTTCTCCTTTGAATTCTGTAACATTTTTTTAAATAATTTTAAATTTATATTATTATTTGCAAGATTTTTATGTCTTATTGGTGAATTGACCCATTTATCATTATGCAAAATGTCTTCATTTTTTAAAACAGTCCTTGTATCAAAGTCTACTATGTCAGATACTAATATAGCTAGCCTAAGTTTCTTTTTTTTATAATTTTTTTAACGTTTATTTATTATTGAGAGACAGAGAGACACAGAATGTGAGCAGAGGAGGGGCAGAGAGAGGGGGAGATACAGAACCCAAAGCAGCTCCAGGCTCTGAGCTGTCAGCACAGAGCACAACGCAGGGCTCGAACTCACAAACCGTGAGATCATGACCTGAGCTGAAGTTGGACACTTAACCAACTGAGCCACCCAGGCACCCCAACCCTAGGTTTCTTTTTGTTAGATTTGCATAGTATATCTTTTCTTATTCTTTAATTTAACTATATTTCCCTTTGTACTTTAAAGTGTGTGTCTTTTAAACAGTTGATAATTGGAATTCTTAGGATTTGTAGGTATATACAGTAGAATGTGAAGATCATAGGAGTAGAGTCAATGAGTTTTGACAGCTGTATACACCTGTATAAGCAACAACAGTAAAAATGTATAGTGTCCATGAGAGTCGTCCAGGGGGTTTCCTCTCTTGGTAGCTCATCCCTTCTAATTGCTGAGTATTATTACTGTAGTATGACAATACCACAGTTTTTGGTTATTGTTGTTGTTGATGGACATTTGAGCTGATTACAGCTTGGGGCTATTATGAATAAATGGTTTAAAATTCTATACCAGTCTTTTTGTGGACATAGCTTTTCATATCTCTTTGCTCAGTACAAGGAGTGGAGTTTCTAAGTCATAGGGTAAGTCTATTTAACTTTATAGGAAACCACCACCCTTACTCCAAAAGTGACTCAAAGTTCTAGATGGTCACTAATCTTCAAACAGGTAATGTTTGACTCTTAAGTTATTATTTATTCTAGCGGGTGTGAAATGATATCTCGTTATGATTTCCATTGGACTTTTTCCCTGATAACTAATGATGATGTGCCAGTTGTCACGTGAAGTTTTCCCCCATTTTTCACTGGACTGTCTTTTTCTTAATGATTCATGGAAGATTCTTGTATATTTTGGAGTATTTGCCAGTTATATGTATTGAAAATATTTTCTTCCAGTTCATAGCTTATTTTTTCATTTTCTTAAAGGTGCATTTTTAAGAGTACAAATTGTCGATTTTCGTGAAGTTCAGTTCATTTTACTTCTGTGGTTGGTAAGGGTTTTTTTAATTCTTGTTTTGTTTTGATTTTGTTTCATGTTTAGGGAAATGTTTGCATATCTCAAGTTCAGAAAGCTCTCCCTATGTTTTCTTCCAGAAGGTTTAGAGTTTAAGATTTTATGTTTAGATATAAAATCCATCTTGTGTTACGTTTTTGTGCATAGAGTGAGGTAAGATCGAGGTTCAGGCTCTTTTCCCATGCGGCCATTCCATTGTTCCAGCACTACTTACTGAAAAGACATTCTTTGTTAAAATTTTCTCATGCTTTTTTGAAAACACATTGACCATATATGTGTGTATCTATTTCTGGACTTCCTACTCTGTCCTATTGATCTATTGTCTGTCCTAAGCCAATACTTAGCCATGACCCTCCCTGAAAGGCTCAGCCCAGCCCTGCTAGCTCGTGGCCTTCTCCCCACTGCCTCCCTTTCATCATGAAGACATACCCTACTTGTCTTCATTCCCAGGCAACACTAACAGCAAGAACTGGGCTCTCCAGGTCCTGGAAACACCCGCTTCTCTGGAGACTGCTCCTCCCCCCTCTTTCTTAAATCTTTGGGCCCCAATCTGACCTATTTCCAAGGGTACAAGTCAAGGAAGGCAGCCAAAAACCAAAAATCAGTTTACATAAGAGTAAGTTTCCATCTGGAGACAGCATGTTTGTCTCACTTGTATGGAGCAGTGTAACTCTGTATCATGACCTCTCTCTCTCTCTCTCTCTTACACTGTGTCTCAGCCTCACCTGATTTTACCAAAAGTCCTATGAATATTTTCTTAATAAACCACAGTTTGTCTTCTGAGGAGAATTGTTCAGCTTCATACTCTCACCCATAACCTCACCTGATATGGCTTATAGGATCCCATGTTTTATCCTTTGTGTGTGGAGGGGGGTAAAATATACATAACACAAAATTCAGCATCTTAACCATTTTATTTTTTTAATTTTTTTTTTTAATTTACATCCAAATTAGTTAGCACATAGTGCACCAGCGATTTCAGGAGTAGATTCCTTAATGGCCCTTACCCATTTAGCCCATCCCCCTTCCCACAACCCCTTCAGTAACTCTGTCTGTTCTCCATATTTAAGAGTCTCTTGGGGCTTCTGAGAAGATGGCGGGGTAGGAGGACACTGAGCTCACCCCGTCCTGTGGATCACTTAGATTCCACCCACACCTGCCTAAATAACCCAGAAAATTGCCAGAAGACTAGCAGAATGGATTCTCTGGAGCCAAGTATAGACAAGAGGTCCAGGGAAGAGGGTAGGAAGGGCGGAGAGGCAGTGCGCGCTACATGGACTGGCGGGAGGGAGTCAGGGCAGAGGGGCAGACCGCCGGCAAAGCAGAGCCCCCGAGTCTGGCTTGCAAAAGGGGAGGGGCCAGATGGAGTGTGTTCGGACAGCAAGCAGGATTTAACATCTGGAAGGTTATAAGTTAACAGCTCTGCTCAGAGAGCGGGAGGGCCGGAGGACAGCAGGAGGGAGAGTTGTTGAGCCCCGGACAACAGAGCGCAGCTTGGAGGGGAACAAAGGTACTCACCAGCGCCATCTCCCTCGCCCATCCCCTAGCCAAAATCCCAAAGGGAACCAGTTCCTGCCAGGGAACTTGCTTGCACCACGCAAACACCGAACGCTATGCTTCTGTGGATCCATCCCTCTGGTGGGTCTGATTCCCTCCCGCTGCCGCAGGTTCCCTCTTGAAGCGGATCACCGAAGGATAAGCGAGCTGAGCCTGCCCCTCCCGCCCCTGTGCACCTTGCCGATCCACCCCAGCTAATACGCCAGATCCCCTGCACCACAAGCCTGGCAATGTGCAAGTAGCCCAGACAGGCCAAACCACCCCACAGTGAATCCCACCCCTAGGAGAGGGGAAGATTAGGTACACACCAGTCTGACTGTGACCCCAGCAGTGGGCTGGGGGCAGACATCAGGTCTGACTGCAGCCCCGCCCACCAATGCAAGTTATTCAAGACAGTACAGAGGAAGTGCCCCGCAGTTCCGCACCACTCCAGGGACTATCCAAAATGATAAAACGGAAGAATTCCCCTCAAAAAAACCTCCAGGAAATAACGACAGCTAACAAACTGATCAAAAACTATTTAAGCAATGTAACAGAAAGTGAATTTAGAATAATAGTCATAAAATTAATCACTGGGCTTGAAAACGGTATAAAAGACCGCAGAGAATCTATTGCTACAGAGATCAAGGGACTCAGGAACAGCCAGAAGGAGCTAAAAAATGCTATTAATGAGATGCAAAATAAAATGGAGATGACCACAGCTCGGATTGAAGAGGCAGAGGAGAGAATAGGTGAACTAGAAGATAAAATTATGGAAAAAGAAGAAGCTGAGAAAAAGAGAGATAAAAAAAATCCAGGAGTATGAGGGGAAAATTAGAGAACTAAGTGATGCACTAAAGAGAAATAATCTACACATAATTGGTATTCCAGAGGAAGAAGAGAAAGGGAAAGGTGCTGAAGGTATACTTGAAGAAATAATAGCTGAGAACTTCCCTGATCTGGGGAAGGAAAAAGGCATTGAAATCCAAGAGGCACAGAGAACTCCCTTCAGATGTAATTTGAATCGATCTTCTGCACAACATATTATAGTGAAACTGGCAATATACAAGGATAAAGAGAAAATTCTGAAAGCAGCTAGGGATAAACATGCTCTAACATATAAAGGGAGACCTATAAGACTCGTGACTGATCTCTCTACTGAAACTTGGCAGGCCAGAAAGGAATGGCAGGAAATCTTCAATGTGTTGAACAGAAAAAATATGCAGCCGAGAATCCTTTATCCAACAAGTCTGTAATTTAGAATAGAAGGAGAGATAAAGGTCTTCCCAAACAAACAAAAACTGAAGGAATTCGTCACCACTAAACCAGCCCTACAAGAGATCCTAAGGGGGATCATGTGAGACAAAGTACCAGAGACATCGCTATAAGCATGAAACCTACAGACATCACAATGACTCTAAACCCATATCTTTCTATAATAACACTGAATGTAAATGGACTAAATGTGCCAACCAAAAGACATAGGGTATCAGAATGAATAAAAAAACAAGACCCATCTATTTGCTGTCTACAAGAGACTCATCTTAGACCTGAGGACACCTTCAGATTGAAAGTAAGGGGATGGAGAACTATTTATCATGCTACTGGAAGTCAAAAGAAAGCTGGAGTAGCCATACCTATATCAGACAAACTAGACTTTAAATTAAAGGCTGTAACAAGAGATGAAGAAGGACATTATATAATAATTACAGGGTCTATCCATCAAGAAGAGCTAACAATTATAAATGTCTATGTGTCGAATATGGGAGCCCCAAATATATAAAACAATTACTCACAAACATAAGCAACCTTATTGATAAGAATGTGGTAATTGCAGGGGACTTTAACATTCCACTTACAGAAATGGATAGATCATCTAGACACACGGTCAATAAAGAAACAAGGGCCCTGAATGATACATTGGATCAGATGGACTTGACAGATATATATAGAACTCTGCATCCCAAAGCAACAGAATATACTTTCTTCTCAAGTGCACATGGAACATTCTCCAAGATAGGTCACATACTGGGTCACAAATCAGCCCTTCATAAGTATACAAGAATTGAGATCATACCATGCATACTTTCAGACCACAATGCTATGAAGCTTGAAATCAACCACAGGAAAAAGTCTGGAAACCTCCAAAAGCACGGAGGTTAAAGAACACTGTACTAAAAAACAAATGGGTCAACCAGGCAATTAGAGAAGAAATTTAAAAATATATGGAAACAAACGAAAATGAAAATACAACAATCCAAATGCTTTGGGATGCAGTGAAGGCAGTCCTGAGAGGAAAATACATTGCAATCCAGGCCTATCTCAAGAAACAAGAAAAATCCCAAATACAAAATCTAACAGCACACCTAAAGGAAATAGAAGCAGAGCAGCAAAGACACCCCAAACCCAGCAGAAGAAGAGAAATAATAAAGATCAGAACAGAAATAAACAATATAGAATCTAAAAAAACTGTAGAGCAGATCAATGAAACCAAGAGTTGGTTTTTTTTAAAAATAAACAAAACTGATAAACCTCTAGCCATGCTTCTCAAAAAGAAAAGGGAGATGACCCAAATAGATAAAAATCATGAATGAAAATGGAATTATTACAACCAATCCCTCAGAGATACAAACAATTATCAGGGAATACTATGAAAAATTATGTCAACAAACTGGACAACCTGGAAGAAATGGACAAATTCCTAAACACCCACACACTTCCAAAACTCAGACAGGAGGAAATAGAAAGCTTGAACAGACACATAACCAGCGAAGAAATTGAATCAGTTATCAAAAATCTCCCAACAAATAAGAGTCCAGGACCAGATGGTTTCCCTGGAGAATTCTACCAGACATTTAAAGCAGAGATAATACCTATCCTTCTCAAGCTATTCCAAAAAATAGGAAAGGAAGGAAAACTTCCAGACTCATTCTATGAAGCCAGTATTACTTTGATTCCTAAACCAGACAGAGACCCAGTAAAAAAAGAGAACTATAGGCCAATATCCCTGATGAATATGGATGCAAAAATTCTCAATAAGATACTAGCAAATCGAATTCAACAGCTTATAAAAAGAATTATTCACCATGATCAAGTGGGACTCATTCCTGGACTGCAGGCTGGTTCAACATTTGCAAATCAATCAACGTGATACATCACATTAATAAAAGAAAAGATAAGAACCATATGATCCTGTCAATCGATGCAGAAAAAGCATTTGACAAAATTCAGCATCCTTTCTTAATAAAAACCCTCGAGAAAGTCAGGGTAGAAGGAACATACTTAAACATCATAAAAGCCATTTATGAAAAGCCCACAGCTAATATCATCCTCAATGGGGAAAAACAGAGCTTTCCCCCTGAGATCAGGAACACGACAGGGATGTCCACTCTCACTGCTGTTGTTTAACACAGTGTTGGAAGTGCTAGCATCAGCAATCAGACAACAAAAGGAAATCAAAGGCATCAAAATTGGCAAAGATGAAGTCAAGCTTTCACTTTTTGCAGATGACATGATATTATACATGGAAAATCCGATAGACTCCACCAAAAGTCTGATAGAACTGATACATGAATTCAGCAAAGTTGCAGGATACAAAATCAATGTACAGAAATCAGTTGCATTCTTATACACTAATAATGAAGCAACAGAAAGACAAATACAGAAACTGATCCCATTCACAATTGCACCAAGAAGCATAAAATACCTAGGAATAAATCTATCCAAAGATGTACAAGATCTGTATGCTGAAAACTATAGAAAGCTTATGAAGGAAATTGAAGAAGATATAAAGAAATGGAAACACATTCCGTGCTCATGGGTTGGAAGAATAAATATTGTTAAAATGTCAATACTACCTAAAGCTATCTACACATTCAATGCAATCCCAATCAAAACTGCACCACCATTCTTCTCGAAGCTAGAACAAGCAATCCTAAAATTTGTATGGAACCACAAAAGACCCCGAATAACCAAAGTAATATTAAAGAAGACCAAAGCGGGAGGCATCACAATCCCAGACTTTAGCCTCTACTACAAAGCTGTCATCATCAAGACAGCATGGTATTGGCACAAAAACAGACACATAGACCAATGGAATAGAAGAGAAGCCCCAGAACTAGACCCACAAACGTATGGCCAACTAATCTTTGACAAAGCAGGAAAGAATATCCAATGGAAAAAAGACAGTCTCTTTAACAAATGGTGCTGGGAGAACTGGACAGCAACATGCAGAAGAATGAAACTAGACCACTTTCTTACACCATTCACAAAAATTAACTCAAAATGGATGAAGGACCTGAATGTGAGACAGGAAACCATCAAAACACTAGAGGAGAAAGCAGGAAAAGACCTCTCTGACCTCAGCCGCAGCAATTTCTTACTTGACACATCCCCAAAGGCAAGGGAATTAAAAACAAAAATGAACTATTGGGACCTCATGAAGATAAAAACTTCTGCACAGCAAAGGAAACAACCAACAAAACTAAAAGGCAACCAACGGAATGGGAAAAGATATTTGCAAATGACATATCGGACAAAGGGCTAGTGTCCAAAATCTATAAAGAGCTCACCAAACTCCACACCCAAAAAACATAATCCAGTGAAGAAATGGGCAGAAAACACGAATAGACACTTCTCTAAAGAAGACATGCAGATGGCCAACAGTTACATGAAAAGATGCTCAATGTCGCTCCTCATCAGGGAAATACAAATCAAAACCACACTCAGATATCACCTCACACCAGTCAGTTTGGCCAAATTGAACAAATCAGGAGACTATAGATGCTGGAGAGGATGTGGAGAAACGGGAACCCTCTTGCACTGTTGGTGGGAATGCAAACTGGTGCAGCCACTCTGGAAAACAGTGTGGAGGTTCCTCGAAAAATTAAAAATAGACCTACCCTATGACCCAGCGGTAGCACTGCTAGGAATTTACCCAAGGGATACGGGAGTACTGATGCATAGGGGCACTTGTACCCCAATGTTTATAGCAGCACTCTCAACAATAGCCAAATTATGGAAATAGCCTAAATGTCCATCAGCTGATGAATGGATAAAGAAATTGTGGTTTATATACACAATGGAGTACTACATGGCAATGAGAAAGAATGAAATATGGCCTTTTGTAGCAATGTGGATGGAACCGGAGAGTGTTATGCTAAGTGAAATAAGCCATACAGAGAAAGACAGATAACATATGTTTTCACTCTTATGTGGATCCTAAGAAACTTAACAGAAGTCCATGGGGGGAGGGGAAGAAAAAAAATAAAAAGGGGCTAGAAAGGAAGAGAGCCAAAGCATAAGAGACTCTTAAAAACTGAGAACAAACTGAGGGTTGATGGGGGGTGGGACGGAGGGGAGGGTGGGTGATGGGTATTGAGGAGGGCACCTTTTGGGATGAGAACTGGGTGTTGTATGGAAACCAATTTGACAATAAATTTCATATTAAAAAAAAAAAAAAGATTAGTTGGCCTAGGTTTGTGGGTCCATTTCTGGGTTCTCTATTCTTTTCCATTGATCTATGTGTCCATTTTTGTGCCAACCATCTTAACCATTTTCATATGTAGATGTTCTGTTGTATTAAATATATTCCCATTTTTGTACAACCATCACTACTGTCCATCTCCCAAATGCTTTTCATTTTCCCCAGCTGAGAATCTGTCCCCATTATAAAACTCGCATTTCCTTCCCCAGCTCTTATAAACCATCATTTTTGTCTTTATGAATTTGAGGCCTCTAGGAACATGTAAGATGGATCACACAATAATTATTCTTTTCTGACTGCCTCATTTCATTTAGCATAATGTCTTCGAGGCGACAATCAATGTGACAGATTGTCTTTCCTTTTAAAGCCTGAAAATATTCCATCATATGCATATCTTACATGTTTATTCTTTCATCCATTGATGAACACATGAGTTGCTTCCACCTTTTGGCTATTGTGAATAGTGCTGCTACAAACAGGTGTGTGCAAATATCTGCTCAAGTCCAGGCTTCCACTTCTTTAAGCTATGCAACCGGAAGTGGAATTGCTGAGTCATACGGTAATTCTATATTTAATGTTTTGAGGAATTGCCATACCACTTCTCACAGCACCTACACCATTTCACATCCCTCTAGAGTTTGAATTTCCCCATATCCTTGCCAACACTTGTATTTTCTGGGTTTTAAGGAAGTATCTCTTGTGGTTTTGATTTTCATTTCTCCAGGAACTAGTGATATCGAGCATCTTCCTCTTGTGTTTCTTGGCCATTTGTCTATTTTCTCTGGAGAAATTTTTACTCGAATTCTATGCCTATTTCTGTTTTTTATTTTATTTAAATCAGAGTTAGTTAACATATAGTATAGTATTGATTTCAGGAGTAGAATTTAGTGATTGATCACTTACATATAACAACACCCAGTGCTCATCTCAACAAATGCCTTCCTCAATGCCCATCACCCATTTAACCCATCCCCCCACCCACCTCCCCACCAGAAACCCTCAGTTTGTTCTCTATATTTAGGATTCTTTTATGGTTTGCCTCCCTCTCTGTTTTTATCTTATTTTGCCTTCCCTTCCCCTATGCTCATCTGTTTTGTTTCTTAAATTCCACATATGAGTGAAATCATGATATTTATCTTTCTCTGACTGACTTATTTTGCTTAGCATAATACATTCTAGTTCTATCCACACTGTTGCAAATGGCAAGGTTTCATTGTTTTTGATCACCAAGTAGTATTCCATTATATATATATACATATATATATAATATATATATATATACATATATATATGTATATGTATATGTATGTATATGTATATATATATATATATATATATATATATATATATACACATCTTCTTTAACCATCTTCTTTAACCATTCATCAGTCAATGGACACTTGGGCTCTTTCCATACTTTGGCTATTGTCGATAGTGCTGCTATAAACATTGGGGTGCATGTGCCCTTTCAAACCAGCATTTTTATATCCTTTGGACAAATACATAGTAGTGCAAATGCTGGATTATAGGGTAGCTCTATTTTTAATTTTTTGATGAACCTCCACACTGTTTTCCAAAAAAGTTTATCAGTTTGCATTACCACCAGCAGCACAATAGTGTTCCCCTTTCTCTGCATCCTTGCTAACATCTGTTGTTGCCTGAGTTGTTAATGTTAGCCATTCTGACAGGTGTGAGGCCATATCTCATTGTGGTTTTGATTTGTGTTTCCCTGATGATGAGTGATGTTGAGCATCTTTTATGTGCCTGTTAGCCATCTGGATGTCTTCTTTGGAAAAGGATCTGTTCATGCCTTTTGCCCATTTCTTCACTGGATTATTTGTTTTGGGGTGAGTTTGATAAGCTCTTTATAGATTTTGGATACTAACCTTTATTTGATATCCCATTTGCAAATATCTTCTCCCATCCCATTGGTTGCCTTTTAGTTTTGTTGATTATTTCCTTTGCTGTGCAGAAGCTTTTTATCTTCATGAGGTCCCAATAGTTCATTTTTTCTTTTGTTTTTCTTGTCTCCAGAGACATGTCTAGTAAGATATTGCTGCAACCGAGTCAAAGAGATTGCTGCCTGTTTTCTCCTCAAGGATTTTGATTGTTTCCTATCTTACATTTAGGTCTCCTCCGTTTTGAGTTTATTTTTGTGTGCGGTGTAAGAAAGTGGTCCATGTTCATTCTTTGGCATGTCGCTATCCAGTTTTCCAGGCTCCATTTGTTGAAAAGACTTTTTTCCATTGGATATTCTTTCCTGCTTTGCCGAAGATTAATTGTCCATACATTTGTGGTTCCATTTATATGCCAACAAATTGGGCAATCTGGAAGAAATACACAAATTTCTAGAAACATATAAACTACCAAAACTGAAGAAGTAGAAAATTTCACCAGATACATAACAAGTAAAGACATTGATTCAGTAATCAAAAATCTCCCAAGAAACAAGAGTCCAGGGCCAGAGGTTTCCCAGGGAAATTGTGCCAAACATTTAAAGAAGAGTTAATACCTATTCTTTAGAAGCTGTTCCAAAAAATATAAATGGAAGGAAACCTTCCAAATTCATTCTATGTGGCCAGAATTACCTTGATTCTAAAACCAGACCAAAACCCCACTAAAAAGGAGAATTACAGACCAATCTCCCAGATAAACATGGAATCAAAAATTTTCAACAAGATACTAGCAAACTGAATCCAATAATACACTGAAAGAATGATTCACCACAATCAAGTGGGATTTACTCCTGGGCTGCAGGGGTGATTCAACATCCTCAAATCAAGTAACGTGATAGATAACATTACTAAAAGAAAGGGTAAGAACCATATGATCCTGTTAATAGATGCAGAAAAAGCATTTAACAAAATACAGTATCCTTTCTTGATAAAAACTCTCAAGAAAGTAGGGATAGAAGGAACATACCTCAACATCATAAAGACCATATATGAAAGACCCACAGCTAATATCATCCTCAATGGGGAAAAACTGAGAGCTTTCCCCCTCTAAGGTCAGGAACACAACAGTGATGTCCACTCTCACCACCATTGTTCACCATAGTGTTGGAAGCCCTAGCCTCAGCAATCAGACAACAAAATGAAATAAAAGGCATCCAAATTGGCAAGGAAGAAGCCAAACTTTCACTCTTTACAGATGACATGATACTCTATGTGGAAAACCAAAAAGACTCCACAAAAAACTGCAGCTAGAACTGATAAATGAGTTCAGCCAAGTTGCAGAATACAAAATCAATGCACAGAAATTGGTTGCAATTCTATACACTAATAATGAAGCAGCAGAAAGAGAAATCAAGAAATGGATCCTGTTTACAATTGCACAGAGAACCATAAAATACCTAGGAATAAACTTAACCAAAGAGGTAAAAGATTTGTATGCTGAAAACTATAGACAGCTTATGAAAAAAAATGGAAGAAAACACACAAAAAAATGGAAAAACATTCCATGCTCATGGAATGCCATTAAAATGTTAATACTACCCAAAGCAATCTACATATTCAATGTAATCCCTATCAAATTAACACCAGCATTCTTCACAGAGCTAGAACAAACAATCCTAAAATTTGTATGGAACCAGAAAAGACCCTAAATAGTCAAAGCAATCCTGAAAAAGAAAAACAAAGCTGGAGGCAACACAATTCCAGACTCCAAGCTGTATTATAAAGCTGTAATCATCAAAACAATCTGGTACTGGCTCTTTTGCCTATTTTTTAAGCTTTTTGTTTGTTTGTTGTTGTTGGGTTATAAGAGTTCTTTATGTACTCTGGATAGCAATCCTTCTTTAGAAAATTGTTTTGTGAATATTTTCTCCTATTTTTATGGGCTGTCCTTTTAATCTGTTGATGTTCTTTGATGTACAAAAGTTTTAATTTTGATGAAGTCCAATTTGTCTATTTTTTTCTTTTGTTTCTTGTGCCTTTAGTATTGAAGAAATCATTGTTAAATCCAATGCCATGAATCTTTCCCCTCATGTTTTCTTCTAAGATTTTTATAGTTTTAGCTTTTGTGTTTAAGTCTTTGATCCATCCTGAGTTAATTTTTTATATTGTGTGAGGTAGGGATCCAACTTCTTTTCTCTTTTGTTCTTTCTTTCTTTTTTTTTTTTTTTTTTCATGTGAATATTAAGTCTTCCCAAAGCTGTTTATTGAAAAAAGTATCCTTTCACAATTAAATGGTCTTAAGTACCCTGGTCAAATAGCTTATGTTTAAAAATGGTAATGTTCTCAACTTCCTGTGCCAATATGTCACACAAGTTTTAGATTTACTATTGTTGTTCATTACCTTATTAACTAGTTGTAATTGGGGTATTGAGGGCTATCAGATTCATTGTGGGGAGTCTAAGGGATAATGTTCTGTCTATCTACATCTATATTTATAACTTCTTTCCCTGTGTTGTTGGGTTCCTCTGAACTTATCTCATTATGTTGTATGTTTTCATCAACTTCAAGCTCACATTCAAATTTCCTACCTTCAAACATTGATCTATTTAGCCAATTTAAAATTTCAACTATAAAAGGTAAATAGAGATGGATGGTAAAGTTCCCACTTCAACACTTTTAGTCTTTTGTTATCAGGAAACTCCTTGCAAAGAAAAGTGACTTTAGGCCTAATCTTTTGTTTATAGACAAAGCATTTGGTGGAATACAGTTGTGGCAGAAAGTTGAACTGTTAACATTTTGTGTAATGTCAATTCGTTTACTCCATTGAACATCTGTGTTGTGTATTACATGCTGGGAAATGATTCTGAGGATAGACTAGTGAAACAGAGCAGGCAAAATCCATGTTTGCAGGGAGGTTATATTCTAGTGGGAAGCCAATGTGGAATAAAAGAATAGAATCACATTCCTCTGCAAGAGGACAAACTGAATGCCTCAAAAATCCAGGCACTTGATTCTGGCCAAACTTGCCAAAGACTTTAGTTTATGCTCATTTATTTCAGTGGACTAACCCTGCAACTAGCCATTCTCACCCCAGAAGCATGTTCTTAGCACAGCTATCACTGAATTTACTAAAATCATAAATTAGTCAATTCTATAATCACTGCACATAAAATTTTCAATTATCCAGGTCATACCAGATAAAATGTGACTGAGCAATGTATAAAGGTGAGACTTTTTGTGAATTTGTTTGACAAAACTTTTTAAATGTTCAAAACTTCAAAACTTTTCAACTAAATCCTTCAGGAGCATGTTCTCGTTGCCTAAGCCCTATGCATCACTGCTTGCTCCTGGCCACCACACAACAGTTGGAGAAGCATACATGTGAAGAGAAAACAATGAGCTTTGGAGTCAGACAAGCCAGGGTCTGAATTCCAGACATGCTTCTTATTATCTGTCTGTAAAGTAGGGATAATGGTGCCTACGTCTTGTAATTATTACAGGAATTAAATGAGATCGGTGATGCAGGAAAAGTGTCTGGTATAGTATGTATCAAATAGTAAGTGCCCCAAAAATATTACCCAGCACTTTTGTATTATTACGCAACAGTATTCATTACTCTCCCTTCATGCAAACAAGGAAAAGTCATGGGAATGCTAATGTCTCTATGAACTGGGGTCTTCTATGATCTCTTTGGAAGACTATGCAGTTAGACACAGTGGCAGAAAAGCTGAAAGAGAAAAGTTTCCTCTCCTCTGACCCTTTTCCTGGTTGATGTTGGAAAATTTTCTTCCACTTTTAACTCCATGATTTTTTCAATAATCAACATATTTCCATCCTCATTTTCTACCCACCTCTTCCTTTTCCCTCCCCTCAGCAAATATATTCACATTTTGTCACCTGTGGCTCTAGAATGTTCGCACAGGATGTTGTGTGATGTGAGAACTGGTGTCTCCAGCAACCCCAGGAGAGTCCATTCACACCAAGTAGAAACAGAACATAATCCCCACAAGAGGTCAGAGAACATGGCTCTGCTATTTAGCAGGAGGCTGTAGATTCTTTCGAGATACCTTCTAATTTGGGGGTTCACCGTCCTTTCTGCTTCTCAGGAATAAGGACAAGGATTCGACTCCTAAACAATACCTCTTAAGGGCTCTTGGACTGCTTTCCATGTATGTGGTCATCGTCATGAGTCTCAGCTGCTTGAGCTACTTAAACAATTTTGTTTATAAATTTTTCTCTATATTCTTAAACATTGTTTTGGGAAAGGAAAAAACATTTCTTTAAGGTAACTTATTCTTGTATTCGTAGATTTAACTGTTGGCTATGAACACAAAGGATTAATTCTTTTCTTTTGAAAAGAGTGTTTTTTAATTACGCACAATAGAAAATGTAAATTCTCATGTTCTTTCATTAACCTGAATAGTTTGTGAGAAATAAAGAATATAAGAAAAAAGACAATGTAGGAATTTTTTATTTTAAAAGTAAAGAGATGTTTCCAGAAGATGTCTCAGTATTGACCTCATAATTTCAGTAGGAGGGAATCATTCAATCCCTTGACATTAAACTTCAGTTAGAAACCATAGCAGTCTTGGGATGCCTGGGTGGCTCAGTCAGTTAAGTGACCAACTTCAGTTCACGGCATGATCTTACGGTTCATCAGTTCAAGACCCGCATCAGGTTCTGTGCTGAACTCTTGTTCGGAGCCTGGAACCTGCTTTGGATCCTGTGTCTCTTCCCCCACTTGTGCTCTGTCTCACTCTCTCAAAAATAAATAAATGTAAAAAAAAAAATTTAAGAAACCACAATAATCTGGACCAGGAATTTATAAACTTAGATCCTCCCAGGTAGCACCTTGGTGGTGGGTCTTTGGTCAGTTCAAGTTCTTTCCTCCTGCTCTTTCTCTGAAGCATGGAAATGCTAACGTATCTTCAACTTACTTTACAGGTTTAGTATGCAGGTCAAATTGAATACTGTAGAGACTTCCCAAATGAGTAAGAGAAAATGTTTGGGGAGGAAATAGGGTGCTTTGACTCCTGCTTTGACTTGGTTTCAGTTGTGCTATTTATTTGGAAATTTAGAATATTAAGAGAGCTCATAAATAGTGGCGTTTGACAAAGTGGGTTACAGTTTTAAAAGTTGAGAAACACTGAGTGGAAGTATGTGCTTTGTACAAATGTTCTTATGCTAAAAGCATTGTAAGCATTCTCTTCAGTGAATAAAACAACTTTTTGCTCAAAAAGCAAACGAAAATTTAGACATATTATACTTTATTAACTAAGACAGAGTAGCAGTCAAGTAAATATTTTAAGGTTTTGGTTGAACTGAAAAAGCTTTCTGAGTTCCCTGCATTAAACCAAGAGCTCCTTCCAATCCTTCTGACTTGGATTGTGGGTGTGATTACATCATGTTGATCTGTAATCTGGGTGGCTTGGGGTGACCTCAGAGGTGAAGGACTGAGTCAGGGTCATAAGATGTGGTAAGGAACACTTCTGGAAGTGATTCGAAGAGTCCATCGGCCTGGAGAGAGAAGGTGCCACACTCATTTCCCAAGGCTGTGGCCTTTGTACATTTGCCTTCCAACAGCACCTTTCCAGACCTCCTAGCCCATCCCCTCAGACCAAGCTTATTCCGTTGCTTATTTTATTTGTTAGTTTTTATTTAAATTCCAGTATAGCAACATACAGTGTTGCATTAGTTTCAAGTGTACAATATAGTGATTCAACAATCCCATACATCACCTGGTGCTCATCACAGGTGCATCCTTAATCCCCATCACCTATTGAACCCATACCCCCCCCCCCACCTCCCCTCTAGTAACCCATCAGTCTCTTCTCTATAGTTAAGAGTCTGTTTCTGGTTTGTCCCCCTCTCTCTTTTTTCCCCCTTTGCCTATTTGTTTTATTTATTAAATTCCACATATGAGTGAAATCATATGGTATTTGTCTTTCTCTGACTGACTTATTTCACTTAGCATAATACTCTCTAGGTCCATCTGCATGGTTGCACATGGCAAGATTTCATTCTTTCTGATCGACAAGTAATATTCTATTGTACATACCACATCTTCTTTATCCATTCATCAGTGGATGGACACTTGGGCTATTTCCATAATTTGGCTATTGTAAATAATGCTGCTGCTACCAAAACAGAGGCGCCTGTATCCCTTTGATTTAGTGTTTTTGTATTTTGGAGGTAAATACCCAGTAATGTGATTGCTTGATCATAGGATAGTTCCCTTTGTAACTTTTTGAGAAACCTCCATACTGTTTTCCAGAGTGTCTGCACCAGTTTGCATGCCCACCAATAATGCAAGAGGGTTCCCCTTTTTTATTTTAATTGGATTTCCATGATGTTATTTGCCCCAGTCTTGCACCTGTTTAGGAAAGACTCAATCGAAAGGGAACATGAGAAACTGTGAAGGACCTCTTCCTGCTTCATTTTTTCTGTCATAGCAAACTCTTCCATCTGGGCATTGTGGCTTGGGCAGCCCTTATGTATGTCCAAACGCTCTTTAAAACGTGTTTGTTGAGAAGTTATTGTATCCCAGGAACTGTGCCAAGCTGTGAGAATACAATACTGACCAAAAGAAATGGAGTTTACAATCTAGTGGGAGACACAACCACTTAAAAAGATAATTTTAGAGTGTGTTATATTTATTTGGGGGCAGACAAATTTTAGAGTGTGTTGTATTTATTTGGGAGAAAAAGTCTCTGTCTCCCTCTTTCCCTTGCTTTCAGAATTGTTATGGTTCACATCTGCTCCTTCGATCCCCTCCCTTCCCCCTTCCACTACCACCCCCAAGTTCCATCCCCTTCTCACATACACATTTACTGGCAGCTAAGAAAAGGGCAACATTTTTAAGGGAATAAACAGCTGCCTAACTCATAAGTGTTGTCCAAGATTACTTTAAAAATCACATTTATAAGTGAAACATTTATGTTTCTCATCAAATTTGGTAAAGAATATTCTTTCTCTCCTCTCCTTTGGGACTCCCATTATGTGTATGTTGGTGCATATGATGGGGTTCACAGATCTGAGACTCCATTTTTCTGTATTTCTTTTTCTTTGTTTCTCAGACTGGAAAATCTCAATTGATTTATCATCAATTAAGTTTACTATTTCTTCCTTCTGACAGCTCAATCTGCTATTAGCTATGATACTGAATTTTTCTCATTTTAGTCATTCCATTTTTCAATTTCAGAAGTTCTCTTTGATACTACATTATACTTTAATCTGCTTATCAACATTCTCTTTTTGGTGAAAAGTCATTCTTTTACTTTCCTTTAGTTCTTTAGACATCAAACTAGATCTAACATTAGTACCTAGGACATATTTATAATACCTGATTTAATGCCTATGCCTATAAAGTCCAATGTCTCTGATTTTTTACAAAAAGTTTCTCTTGACTACTTTTTTTCTGTTACAAGCCAAGTTTTCCTGTTTTGGATGTCTCATAATTTTTATTGAAAACTGGGCATTTTAAATAATATAATGTGGCAGCGCTGGGAATCAGACCATTGCCCTGCTCCAAAGTAGTTGTTCTGTCTCTTTGTTATTATTACATTGCTGTTTGTTTTGTGACTTTCCTGAATTAATTCTGTAAAGCCTATATTTTCTATTACATGTGGTCACTGAAGTCTCTGCTCCATTAGCTTAGTGGCCAGCTAATGATTGGACAGACATTTCCCTAAAATGTCTTGAACCAGTAACTCTCCTAGCCTTTGCTGTGGGGCTTTGTGTGTGAGTTGGTGTTTCTTTAATGCTCTGGCAGGTACTTTACAACTCTGCATCATCCATTTATACCCTGCTTGTGGAGATCTTCAAGGCAGACACAAAGTGAGAGATTTGGGTTCTCTCAGGTCTTTCCTGGGCAACATGTGCATGGCTTTTTGTATTCTCAGGAATATTTTGGAGCTTTTCAAAGCTCTATGAATGTGTTATCCCTCAGATTTCCCTTTTGTTATTCCAGTCAGCTTCTTGTTTGACCCAGAAGTAATTGCTGCCTCAGGCAGCTAGTGTGTTAAGCAATTGCCACTGATTTTTTTTTTTCCATAAATGACCCAGGGAAAAGATTGTTTATAGTGAGTAAGCTCTGAGTCAGGTCAAATAAAGACAAGCCCTTGAGTGGAGGTTTCCAGAGAACTGCCAGACATGTCAAATAGTGGCAATTATCTGGGCATGGGACTTTGGGCAGCTTCAAACCCATCCTATTCCATCCAATGGCTACTTGTCACAGCCACCATGACTGTGGCGCTGTTGGTTTTCCGTGCCACTGCAGAAGTAGTGGAGAAGGGTTGGCATAGGAAAAGTTAAAATGCCACAAAAATCTTACCAAGATTCAGCCATTTTTCTTGAATAAAAATTCCTTGGGATGTTGCAAGCCTTTGGTTAAATTCTAGATTATTGAAAAAGTTTATTTTGACAGTTTTGCCAGTCTTCTCATTGCTTTTATGGAAGAATAGATTTTCCAGTCTTTACTCCACTATTCTGGGAAGGCTGTTTAATCTGAAAATGGAAGTTTTTAAATAATGTATATATTTACCTAGTAATAGGTGGTTAACAACTAAAATGTGCAGTAGTTAGGGACTAATAAATTGGTAGAGAAGCAGGAAATGTAGAAGGCCTGAAGAATGAAAAACAAAGAAGCTCTCAATTTAGATGAGCACATCTACCCCAGACTCGGGTCTCTTGGGAGAGGGTGCGGCTGCCACAATGCGCCAGGGCTGGGAAGACCTTGTTGGAAGGTGGGGCTGATGAATGCAGCACCCTAAGGTGAGTCCTGCCACACCACCCCGTGTCCACCCACTGGCAGATGGCAGAACCACACCTTCCACTTGGTATTCACAAACCCTAACATTGTCAGCTGGCAAAAGAGATCTCTATGTACAGTTTTCATATCACAAAGCAAGGCCAAGAAAGATGAATTTCAATCAGAGAGGCAATATATTGATAACCAGAACAGCATCTTTTGGTAATGGAAATGTAATCCTCTGCAATGCGTCCAACTTTTGTCTCTGTCATCCACGCAGAAGCCGGCATTCTATGAGCAACCCCCCAAATGATAGCTTCTTTATTTAAATGATGCTTCGGACTTATCAAAACACAAGGTCATTTATCTAGGAAGCTTTCATCCTGTTAGTCAACTTTCAAATGTTTCCTGCGCTCATTTGGTAGGTTCTTTGAAAGTGTGAATTTTTATTTATTTTAATATTTTGCATCTAAACTCTAGTTGGATAAATCTGAGTATCTGAGAGCTTGGTGTTTGTGAGCTTTCAGTTTGAGAATAGAACTGCCTTAGTGAAGCACTTAGAGAACTCACTTAGTGAGGCACATCTTCTGTTCTGCCAGATTGATTCAGCCTCGTTATATTTAGGTGGTATTGATGAGAGATCATGGGGCGGACTGAGGACAAAGTGCAAGCTAGCACACCCTCCCTCCCCCCAGTTGGGACAAGTGTGACATTCTTCAGGCACTCCTGGCTGCCTGAGGACAAAGGAAAGGAAAGAAAATAAATGGTTAACTGATAAGAGATCACAGTTATGCAGGACAGGAGTCTCCATCAGTTTGCAAATATCTTAGTATATTACAAGAAAAAGACAATCTTACCAATAGCCTAATCTCCAGAAACCTGTGGACTCCATTTCCTGGACCCCAACATCACCGTCCAAAGTGATGTGGGGAACAAAAGCAAGGAGGAAATGACAGGTAAGACTGACAAATATTTGAGGCTGGCAGAGTTAAACAGTTCTCCAGGAACCCCCTACCATCCTAACCTTAATGGCTTACTAGAAGAAAAACAATCTTAGTTTGACAATAGCCAGGCCTCAGGTGACTTAGGAGTCCTCTTTAGCATATCAAAGTCCCTCTGGAAGCCTCCCTTTTGACTTTACTCCCCCCACCCCCAGCTTCATAGTACAGAAGGAGCCATTCTTCACAATCCCAGGGCAGCTCTTCCTGCCCACGGGTCTTGTTAAAGACATCTTCAAGAATTCTTGTTTGGTTATCGAGCTCCGGACCCCACGAACCCCCATCACCCCAAAACTTCATCAGTATGAGTAAATTCCAAAATGTAAACCAAAAAGGAACAAACTGAAGTTTGAGAAACCACCCTTTCTGTGTCTGCAATTGGCTCCTAAGATTTTCTAGGGCAAAAACTTCCTGACAAGATATTTTTAAATAACTTTGTTTGGGATGTCATCTTCTGCAATAGCTTCCTAGCTACATGTTTATATACAAAACAAAGAATTTGTTTTTGGAAAAGCATAAAAACTAAATACAGTTGGCTACGGGACACAATAAGAAGTATCACGTGAGCAATTGTGACCTAGCAGGAGTTGGTATTTCAGAGAGCATACAGTTGCATAGAAATGACGCGCATGAATCTCCTTGTCATCTTGAATATTTTATGGTGATTTCCTTTTACCTTAAGATTACCTTAAGATTCTCTGGCATTAGAATTTAAGGGAGAAAGTAGTGTAAAACGCAATTTTCTACAATATAAAATGCAGGCAACAGGGTATAAACTCCCTTTATTAAAAAGCCATTTCAGGGCACCGGCATTCATGCACTAGCAGAAACTAATAGAAGCCACATGCCTTCATGTGGCTTGAACAAGTCAACAGCCTTTGTTGTTGTGGAAGTAGTGGTCAATTTTGTCAAGGCTATGGAGGTACTACAAGAAGAGAAAGAAAAGATTTGAAATGACAGAACACAAAATTTCTGTAATTACCAGATGATTTTGATGAGGTTTTGGGTGACGTGGGGTCTGTGGGATCTGGAGCCAATGGCCAGGAAAGAATTCTTGAAGACATCTTTGGTGCAAAAAGGTGATTTTATTAAAGCATGGGGACAGGATCCAAGGGCAGGAAGAGCTGCCCTGGGGTTGTGAAGAGTGACTGTTTTTACACTATGGAGTTGGGGAGGTAAGGGAAAAAGGAGACTTCCAGAGGGATTTGGATGTGCTGAAGAGGACTCCTAAGATACCTGAGGCCTGGCTATTGTCAAGCTAAGGTTGTTTTTCCTCCAGGAAACCATTAAGATTAGGGTGGTAGGGGGTTCCTGGAGAAATGTTGTACTCTGCATTTGCCTCAAGTATTTGTCAATGGGCTGCAGGTTATAAGGAAATGTAATCTTACCTGCCACTTCCTCCTTGCCTTTGTTCCCCACATCACTTTGGAGGGTGATGTTGGAGTACAAGAAATGGAGTCTATAGGTTTTTGGAGATTAGACTATTGATAAGATTGTCTTTTTCTTGTAATATACTAAGATATTTGCAAACTGATGGAGACTCCTGTCCTGCATAACTGTGATCTCTTATCAGTTAACCGTATCAGTTAACCATTTATTTTCTTTATTTTCCTTTGTCCTCAGGCAGCCAGAAGTGCCTGAGGAATGTCACACATACCCCACGTGGGGGGGGGGGGGTGTGCTAGCTTGCACTTTGTCCTCAGCCCCCTCATGCTCCCTCACCAATTTTGTAACGATAATGTGTGTTTTCATGGGAAAAATTACCTCTTTGAAGACTTCTGGGAGATATTTTCACTCTTGATGTGGGATCAGAGACAAAGGTTTTATTTTCCAGTGTCAGTCTCAGACAACTGTAACCCCAAACCACCAGGAGCCATGTGCTTACTTCAGAGGGGGTTCTGCCTCCTGGTGCCTTCCCAGCTTCCAAGCAGCCAGTATTAGATGTGTTGAGCACAATCCGTGAGAACTTCTCATGAGGGCCAGTAAACAGGCACCTTAGAGCTCAGAAGACAGCTCTTTCAGGGTCCCTCCAGAGTAATTGGCAGGTTTCCCAATGGGGTTAGCCAGCAGGAATATCAGATGCCTGGCAGAATGACTTCAAAAATAAGCATGGACCATGAGGGGGGCCTGGGTGTTTCAGTCAGTTAGGCATCTGACTCTTGATATCGGTTCAGGTCATGATCTCATGGTTCATGAGATCGAGCCCTGCATCTGGCTCTGTGTTGAGTGTGGAGCATACTTGGGATTCTCTCTCTCTTTCTTTCTCTCTGCCCTGCTCCGTGTGTTTCAGAAACTGGTCAGGATCACAGCAGAAGAACCAGCGGCACTCGGAGATACTGGAAGGCAGGAGGTTTATTTCACACGGGGTTGCGGGGGGGGGGGGGGGTGCTCAGAGGAGATTGCTCTCCAGAGGTCTGAGTCCTGAGCTTAAAAGCAGAGGGGACAGTTTATAGTCTGTTTGAGCACAGCAAGCGGGGTAGGAAGAAAAACACAGGGAGTCTTCGGGCAGGGACTGGAATCCCCCATCAGTCCCGTTCGCCATCTTATAACAGATTTGTCCCTATTACATGCACTCTCTTTCTCTCTCTCTCTCAAAATAAACAAATAAACTTAAAAAAGAAAAGAAAAGAAAAGAAAAAGAAGCATGGACCATGAAATTTTTTCTAAGCTTTAAGCCCGTTGATCTCTATTACTGTTCTGAGGGTTAAATAAAGAATAGGATATAAAAATCCGTGGACTTTCATGTCCTCATCTGCTCAAAAGACAGATATGTTAGGAATGGGCAGAGGGTCCGTACACAGTGTCCAGGACTCATGCAGCTTGCTTGTCTCCCTGGAAGTTGATGGCCCGGCACAGCTGTTCCAATAGCAATAGCCCAACCCAGCTCAGAGCTCGAGGAACAGCACAGGCCTGCACACCACGAGCTGCACACCTCCCTTCGTTAACAGCTGGATTTAACTAGTCCTCTCTTCCTTACTTTTACAGCCAGCAGACCCTATGCCCAGCTTTCCCAGTTCCCTCCTAACTATCGTTCCATCCATACCACTATACACGTGGACAAGAAAGTCACCTCAGAAAAGTCAGGCTTGTGATCTGGAGAATGCAGTCTGCCCTTCATCCACAATGACTTCACACTCCTCACTTTCTAACATTTTTTTAATGTTTATTTATTTTTGAGAGACAGAGACAGAGACAGAGACAGAGTGTGAGCGGGGGAGGAGCAGAGAGAGGGAGACACAGAATCCAAAGTAGGTTCCAGGCTCCGAGCTGCCAGCACAGAGCCCGAAGGGGGCTTGAACTCACAAACTGCAAGATCATGACCTGAGCCAAAGTCAGACACTTAACTGACTAAGCCACCCAGGTGCCCCCACAATCCTCACTTTCAAAGAGCAAATGCCCAGTGCAATATCTGGAGACCCGATACTGTTAAATCTGGGCCTTTGTCTACATGGACATAAAACTCTCTATGGGAAGTATGTTTTACAAAAAATGTACCTCCTTGTTTTTTTTTTTTTAAAGAGTCACACTTTTTAAAAGAAATCATTAAACTATAGTTAATGTACAATGTTATATTGATTTCAGATGTACAGCATCTTGATTCAACAATTCTGTACATTACCCAGGGCTCACCATGATAAATATGGTCACCATCTGTCACCATACACCCTTACTAAAGTAGTACTGACTCTATTCCCTATGCTGTACTTTTCGTCTCAGTGACATAGTTGTTTTATACCTGGAAGTCTGTACCTCTTTATCCCCTTTACCTGTTTTGCTCATTCCCCATTCTTCCCACCTCCCCTCTGACAACCACCAGTTTGTTCTGTGTGTTCAAGAGTCTATTTGTTTAGGGTACCTGAGTGGCTCAGTCAGTTGAGTGTCCAACTCCTGATTTTGGCCTAGGTGGTGATCCCAGGGTCATGGGACTGAGCCCCTCATTGGGCTCTGTGCTGAGCACGAACCCACTTAAGATTCTCTGTCTCTCCCTTTGCCCCTCTCCTCCGCTTTCACTCTAATAAAATTAAAAATTAAAAAAAAAAAGAGCCTGCTTATTTGTTTATTCATTTGTTCTGTTTTTTAGATTCCACATGTAAGTGAAATCAAATGGTATTTATCTTTCTCTGATTTATTTCACTTAGCATAATACCTTCCAGGTCCATCCTTGTTATTACAAATGGCAAGATCTCATTCTTTTCTGCGGCTGAGTAATATTCCATTTTGTATACGTATATCTTCCTTATCCATTCATCTATAATCGACCCTTGGTTAATTTAAGGGTTGAAATTACCAGCTAAGAGGTCAGCGAATTGCTTTTTGTGAATCTACACTAACTTCAAATTAAGCCTATTCTCAGAAGTACACAGACTTAGTAATTGGAAACACTTTCAAGCTCTTCTGCAATCATTACTGGCATAGGACTATCGAGTTCACAAGGAATCACATCTTTTAAAAGTCTGAAAAAGAGTATTAATTCTTTAATTATCAATAATTATATTCAGCTTCCCTTAAAGCAAAGATACTTAACTGAGAGAAGAGACGTATACTGTAAGTTCAAGCCATCTTTACACTTGCTTTCTCTTACCTGGTTCAAGAAAGTGCCTCAAGTCAACCTATTCTTTGGATTGGAAAGAGAGGTTTTAGGACAAAGTATCACTTTATAAGTTGCATATGGAACATTGGCTCCCGCTCGACCTGAGTCCCAAGTGGCACAAGCCCTTGAGGGCTATAATCACATCACCAAGTGATACCCACTGGGATACTTGCCTCACACAAACTGATAAAAACTCCATTCTGGGCAATTCTCAATCTACAGGCCATGAATTCGCATTCCATGTATACTTGATACTACCAGTACCGTATGGCTTTCTCTGGCCATTTTAGCCCACTGGCTCCCACAAGAAAAGAGTTTCCACAAACTTTCCCAAGGCAGGGGTTTCCAGCCCAGGCATCCAACCCTGTCATCTGGAGCCACTGATTCTCCTTTCTGGGCCTCTTTTTCTAATCCTTAAAATTAGGGAGGTCTTTCTCACCACTAGGATTTTAGGATTCTTTTCTTGAGGCTCATGTAAGTCCCACTTCATTATGAGGAAATGGAAAGAAACCAGGGTGGTTACCCAGTTCTCAAGTGCGTGGTAGAGTGAGAGGTACAGGTAGAAGGGAGGCAGCTGGTGCAGTGCCATCCCTACGCTTAAAAACCATTTTTGTTTGTTATTCCTTAGGACTGACACTTGAGAAAAAAGTTTTACTTCCTTTCAATCAATTTTCTATCTCCTCAGAGATCGGATTTTTTGCAAATATATGCCATAAATTTGACCTTCTCCCTAAACTTATTTAAAAAGTAAACTAAAGGGGCACCTGGGAGGCTCAGTCAGTTAAGCATCTGACTCTTGATTTCTGTTCAGGTCATGATCTCACAGTTTGTGAGTTCAAGCCTCTTGTCGGGTTCTGTGCTGACAGTACAGAGCTTGCTTGGGATTCTCTCTCTCTCTCTCTGACCCTCCCCCACTTGCTCTCTTTCTCTCTCAAATAAATAATATTTTATTATAATTTTAATAATTATTTTAATTATTTAAAATTTAATTTAATAATTTTAAATAAACTTAAAAAAAGTAAATTAAAAAGAAAATCAACGAATAAGTATTTAGTAAGCATCTATTTTATAGTTATTGTTGCTGTGCCAGGGCTAAGAGGTATATAGCAACTCTCTTCCCAGGAGAGTTTATAAGGCAGTGACCAAAAATTATTTAGCAATGAAATAAAAAAGTAACTGGTTCATAACAATGTGAAGGAGCAGCCTCAGGAAGGCACAGGGATGCTGCAGTGGGCTGTGAGCATTGCCCTTGAATCCCCCAGCCAAGCTGCACTCGAAGCCACCTGGCTTCAGGCCCTTTGTCACGTGCCCTCCGTCTGAGTTTCTCTGTATTTGGAAGGGCAGAGGCACCCCCCTTCCAGAGCCCCAGTTCCACCAGCACACTGTGCCTGTCCACTGTCCCAAGCTGAGGGATTTATTCCCTCACCCCTCTCCACATTTTACATTTTGCATATGCCTTTATTATATAACTTAGCACTTACACTGTGAAGTAAACTTTCAGTTGGGTATCATTCATCTTTTTTACCACTAAACCACAGCAGCTACCACACACAGTAGATCTTCATAAGTGACGAATCGGGTTGGTTGTTCCAAGAGCTGTGATGAATGGAAGTGTTAGAGTCCCACCTGGGCGTTGAAGATTCGGGGTGAAATGTGGCTATTGACAGCCGTTGCAAAGGCATCGTGGTGCACAGGCCAGTGGGAGCAAAGGGAGGGAAAATAAAGCAGAGAGTCCCCAATGAAAAACAGATGAAAACTTAGTAGGGAGCCCGTGGTAAAGGACCTTAACCAGGCAGCAGAGCCTCAGCTTGACTTGGTGGTTGTTGGGGAGCCCATTCCCCAGCAGGAGGAGGGCATGCAGACAAAACAACTTCTTGACACTTGCCTGGCCCAGGGCAGCCGTGATTCCTTCCCGTAGGCTGAACGAGACCAGGAGACAGGGTCTGGGAAGGAAGAAGCAGAGGCAGGAATTATGGGAGGCTCTTGACTATGAAGAAGTGACCGTCCTGCTCCGTTTAGTCTAAAGGCCTTTAACTAATGTTGAAATGTATCTTTCCATGACTAACTTAGTTTAAAAATTGGGAAGAATTTCTGTTGGTTCTGAGAGACCTGAGAATACTTTACTCAAGGAGACTGTGAACTTTCCCTGTCTGCCTGTGGTTCCCTGGCAACACAGCAGAAACAGCAGCCAAGCTTGAATTGTGTTGGTTGTTACCCAGAGCAGCCAGAATTAGCTGTAGCCCAAGGGTAAGTACACGTTGTAGCCTTGGGGCGTAGCCAATGCTAACTTCAGAAGAGCAGCCACCATCAAGTACAGGGCCAATGGGATTCGGGGAAATGAGTGAGACAAAAGGTCAGGCACAGAAGCAAGAACACAAAGCAGGCTATACAGTCAAGACACTTTCTGGGACAGATGATACAAATTAAACTAAAACCAGTGTGCAAAAATTGGATTTTTTTTACTCCTGTAGCTGTGAAGTCCAGGAGTGATAAGGGGTTGTGGACAATGATGCAATGGGGACTTGGTCTCTCCTCCTTCCTGCTCTGCTCAGCTCACCGACAGCTCCTTTCCGGGGCCACATGGCTCACGTGCCCTTCCCTGAGTAATGCCAACAGAAAGGAGGCACTTTCCCTTCCCTATAATCCTGTCCCAAGTCAGGAGTTCAGTTTCATTGGCTCAAAGGGCCATGTGCCAGTCCCTGAAGTAATCACAGCAGCCAGGACATGTAATGTTTGGATGGTCAGGGCTAGGTCATGACAGCTTCTGGAAAATGTGGAGAACAGATGGTTCGCCAAAGAAAATCAGGATGCTGTCATCCTAAGAAGAGTGACTGGCAGAAATAAGGGAAAGCCTACAACAAGAGAAATGGTTCCTACAGCAAATCCCTTTACCACTGGGTGCCAGCTCCTGACTTGAGCTGGGGCCACAAGCTCACAGTCTGAGAAGGGTATCAGGGATTTCACAGAAGGAGATAGTAACTTTTCTTAAATGGTTTCTTCCAGACTCGGAGGTAGAGGAATAAACTATGTGGTCAACCTCCCTGATACTTGTCCCCTTCCTAGTCCCCTGATTTTCCCACCCTTGGCCATCTGTTAGATAGTCAGATTTCAACCAAGCTAATTATCCTTATGCTTGGCCAAATTAATTTACCATTTCTTCTAGGATTAACACCTAGAAATATGCCAAATACTCGAGAAATGGACTGTTAAAATTTCTCTGGTATCATATACCCTGGTATCTTTGAAAACACAGAGTTAGGAATCAGCTTTTCTATCAGCGATGTTTTGCTATCAGATCCTAATACATAGTATATGCTAATACCATTTACTTTCAGAATTTTACACAAACCCATCACTTGGCCTGATGACACTCAATACTGGTTTATATGGTAGTTGAATGTTTTTTTTTTAAATGTTCTTTGTATAATAAGAGATCTTTCTAACGGGTATATTTTCATGAATTGGTGGGCGGGGGAGAGGGGGGTGGAGAATTAGGTAAACTAGCCTGGAAAGATTTATTCTTAGTGAACCCAGAGTCACTGAGATCCCATAATACCATTCAACTCCTAGAGCAGAAGCCACATTTTTCTCCCTTTTTTTCTGTTATTTTATAGTGGCCAAATAGCAAACAGGCACTCAGAGTTCACATGTAGAAGCAGAAACAACACACCTCTCAAATTAGTGGAAAGGGATTATTGGTTCCATGGTGGAGGTGCCTGTGAAGTGTAGTGCGGCATTGAGTTCTGGGCACCATGAGTCAAGAGGCCCAGTGAGAGGCACAGAAAAGTTGATGGTAAAGGAATTTAACACATTAAAGAGAAGACACAGGGAAGCATGATATTTGAAGTTCCATAATGTGGAAGAGGGATTATATCTATCCTAAATTCCCAAGGGTTAAATTAGGAGCAAGGGAGGGAACATTCAGGTGGGGATTTGGGCTCAGTCAGAACTGTCCAGAGGTAGCCTGTGTTGCCTTTGGGTGAAGACCTCGGGTGCTTCTTGGCTTTGGGTGTATTCTAGAGGAGTATGGGTAAGCATAAGCACCAAACGATCTTGCTCTAAGATGCAAACATCTCTTCTTCTACTATGTGAAGCTAAGCTCCCTGTGTGGGGGGCCTTGTCCTTCTAAAGGACTTTGATGGGCCAATCAACTTCAACATCTAGTTCTTTATCAGCTCCTTCCCATCATGACTTAAGTGTCTCTGATCTTAAAAACAAGCCCAAACCCTAATATTTATCACATCTCCTTCAACTGCTGATCCTCCCCTTAGAACTTGCAGCCAAGCTTCTCCGCTCCTTTGTCCAGATGCACTGTTTGCTTTGCCTTGAACACACTTCACAGACCAACCAGCCTACCTTGTGTTTGTACCACTCCTCTGAAAACGACCATGCCAACGCCGTTGATGATGACTGTAAATCTGACAGACATACTTCAGTCTTCAAGTTGGGTGATCTCTCAGCAGCACTGAAATGTGACTGCCCTGCCCTCTGGAAACATCCATTTTCTTATTGCTTCCATGCTACACATTCCGGGCATTCTAACCACCTCCCTGACTGCTACCCCACGGTCTCATTTGTCATCTATTCCTGCTGTGAAGCAGAGGCTCAAGAATCTGCATTTTCATGGGTGTCCCCAGCGATTCTGGCACCGGAGACTGGTGGACCACACTTAGAGAAACAGTGCCTTATGTGATGGTGTCCCACTGGCCTCTTTCCTGACTCTACTTCCTCTTCCACAAGCTCCCCTGGATTTAACTACCACATAAAGTAATAATTTCCAAAGGACTCTCCCTTGGGCTCCTAAACTGTAGATATAACTTGCTTCTTAACATCTTCACTTAGACCTCAGGTTAGACATATCTGAAACTTACTCCTTATCTTCTCCCAGCTTCCTTTTCCTCCAGACTCTATGTCAGGCCATCCCCCAGGGAACAGAGCCAAGCAAAACCGAGTGTGAAATGGATCCTGAAAGGAGGGGAATTGAGAATAATCAGTAGAACCTGCCATCTATCCAGTTGTTCATGCCAGAAACTTAGAAATAGCCTTTATAGAAGCTCATTACCAACTTCTGCTGACTCCAGCTCCTAACTGTGACACAAATCTTGCCATTTCTTCCCATCTCCATGCCTCCAGTCCTGTTCAAATCCCCAGCATTTCTCTCCCACGCTACACAGTTTCCTGTCTGGCATGCCTTTTTCAAGCCCTCCTATTGCCCTTTGGACAGAATCCACATCTTTATCTTATTCCTCAAGCCCTCTTCTGACCCTCTCCCTCTCTACCCTATGGAAGAGGCCTTCCTCAGTTCTCAAATGCACATCCTTCTCCACTACAGGCTTCAGCGCTGGGTGTACTGTTTTTCCATCTGGAACGATCTTGTCTAAGTCCTTATCATCACTTGGGTCTCAGATTAAATGTTGGTTCCACTAGAAGACCTTTCTCAAACTCCAGGGCCCTGGGGATGTAGCCTCTTCATACTGGTTATTATTCACCTTCCTTGGTAAACGCTAAGCTCTTTGAGGCCACAGCTAGTGTTTGTATTCCCACCACACAGGACTTGTAGTGTGTAGATTCAAGTGTCAGAGGCCCTTTGAGGATCAGACACAGAAAAATATAAATGTTTATAATTGCCTAATGTGGCCTTAGGCAGGTGCACTTCTGTCCTGTGCTCCCAGTGTCTCTTTGAGTTGAGCCTGGCAGAGTGTAGGGTCTGTCTGGAATCCTGCTCCCTCACATGCACACACTGAACTCACTTATGGTGTGCTGGCTGGATCTCCCTCCCATCGTGCTTCTTCCCTTCTGCTTGTGGGAATTTTCTGTCATGGATGGTCCAGGTTCCATCTGAGCAACAACCATCTCTAGGCATGGCCAGTCTCTAAGCTGCGATTGGACAGTCTGTGCAATCGCACCGGATGATCTTTAGATGCCTTGACTAGATTCTGTGATGCTTCCTTCTTTGCTTCCTTCAGAACCCACATCTTTTCTGGTAAGGCACACATTTAACCAAGCTTTCCAAGTCACAGGAGTTTGGAAAATTCAGGATTTGTGTGTCCTTCCCACTGCGTCTGAAGTTCTGGAGCTGAACTGTTTCACCTGCTTCTGAACCAGTATATTCCCATTAAACGTACAATCAAAATTGCATCTAGTTAGCCAGGCTTTAGAGGGAAGGGGTAGGGGGTGGGCAAAAGGGGTGAAGGGAAGTGGGAGGATTAAGCAAGCCACAGTCAATAGGATTGTGCTAGAGCTGTGTGGTGACACTTGTGGTGAGGGCAGTGTAACCCACAGACTTGGTGAGTCACCATGTTGTACATGGGAAATGACTGTGACATCTTGTGTTGGCTATACTTCAGTTAAATGAACAAACAGTAAATAGCCAGGCTTTAAACCCAGGACTCAGAAGAACATTGAAAAACCTGGGACATGTAAATCTTTCCCTCTAGATTTCCCTGCCAAGTCACCCCATGTCAGGATCCCTGTAACACTTGAAGAAAGAAACAAATGATGAGAAGTGCCTTGGAACAGAACCCAAAGTCCTGAGCTACTTGGAGCCCTCTGAAATGGTTGCTTGACCAGAGGGACCTTAAAGCAAAAAACCTTATCTTAAACCAACAACAAGTGTCAGCCATGTGCCCTCTCCATGAGGCTTTTTACATGATCCCGTGTTTATATCAAACAAAATGCGAATGCTGTCCTGTGGATGTGTCGAAGTTGGTGGCCTTGCCAAGGGCTTCAGAAGGACTGCCCGGTCAGGCTACACAGAGTAAGTAGCTAGAGGCCTTCATGGTGCAAATGTGGTCCATCTGGCCTTGCTTTTGTTTGGCTTAAGGCCCTGAAAGCTGGGAGCCCCAGCTGCCTCCAGCCGTCAGCAGGTATAAACAAAGTACCCACAAGGGCTGGCGCTTGGCTCATGGATGATTGAGGATGAATAACGCACGAGTTGCCCCTAGGCTGTCTGTTTCTAAGGGCATCCAAGGGAGAAATTTGTTGCTATAAAGATAACCACTTGGAGAAACGCCACTGATAAACTCATTGAAATGGATGTGGGGGAATGCTTTTCAACGATAATTTTTAAAAAGCAGATTTGTTGGGGCACCAAGGTGGCTCAGTCAGTTAAGCTTCAGCTCGGGTCATGGTCTCACGGTTTGTGTGTTCGAGCTTGGCATCGGGGTCACTGATGTCAGCACAGAGCCCCCTTCTGTAACCCCTTCTCTCTGCTCCTTCTCCTCTTGCGTACTCTCTCTCTCTCTCTCTCTCAAAAATGAACAAGTCTTTAAAAATCTTGTATCAAATGTGCTTCTTCTTTTTTTTTTTTAATTTTTTTTTTCCAATGTTTATTTTATTTTATTTTTGGGACAGAGAGAGACAGAGCATGAACGGGGGAGGGGCAGAGAGAGAGGGAGACACAGAATCGGAAACAGGCTCCAGGCTCTGAGCCATCAGCCCAGAGCCCGACGCAGGGCTCGAACTCACGGACCGCGAGATCGTGACCTGGCTGAAGTCGGACGCTTAACCGACTGCGCCACCCAGGCGCCCCTCAAATGTGCTTCTTAACATTCCTCTACCTTGTTACCTTAAAACATATAAAAAGTCAAATCTAAATCCTGATATTACTGAAGTTCTAGTTGCATATTCTTTTTTCCAGTTTTGTAGTTCACTGCCAAACAAGCATTTAAGAGGGATGAAATAACCCTTCAAATAATCACAGCTCCCTCCAGGCTCCCCAGCATTGCTCCCGGGGAGGGGGGGGGCCCATTTGGCAGGAAAGGTTATGTTGAGCGGAAGGGGCTGGCGGGCTGTGCATGATGAAGTTACAGGGATTCTCTCTCTTCAGCTGGTGGCTGCCTTCATTTGCAGCATAGATGTTACTTTGTTCATCGCTTGCTGTATTTTGATGTGCTTGTTTGCAGGACTAAATTATTGCCAGTCCTGCCAGAGCTCAAATTTATGAATAAAATTAGGTAATGCTTAAAAAATGGGCACAGTGGTGTGAACTTGAAAATTTTGTAGGATTTAGGTCAGTGGCTAAGGAGTTTCTCTTCCTTTCAAGTGTCTGTCCATTTCCCTCTTTGCCGCATTACCTCAGCTAGCTGCTCTGGTCCCACAGGCTGTCCCTCTGGTCACACTGCGTCTTCCCCTAGTACTGCTTCCCTCTTGGCCCTTCTGCACCCTGAGGCTGCACCATGCCCTCTGACTGCGGCAACCTGGGCCCACACTCCTGACACCTCTTCCCAGACAGGCAGGTGAGTACTGAGGTTCCTCCTCCTGATACAGACCCCAGGCTGTGGGGAGGGGGGTATGCGATCCTGGGTGAGCTACCCAGCCTCTGGCCTCAGCGGTCTGTGTAGAAGCATATGTTAAAGGCTTTAATAACGCCCAAGTGGGACGATGCGAGTCAGATGCTTCAGTGCCGATGTCTTCCTCCTCTGCTTCCTCCTGCTGTCTACTCACAACCTCGGTGCTCTGCTGGCAGATGGAGTCACCACTGACCGGGACGCTCTCTTCCTCACTGTCATGCCCAGCGAACCTTGGCGTTGGAGAATTTTAATTCTTTCCTATCCATGGAGTCTGTCCCTTCCTCTCCAATCCCGTGGCTTTTGTTTGGATTTAGCCCCTTGCTGTCTCTTGTGGGAGCTGGATCCTTTAACGGGCCTATCTCCCTACTGACTTTACTTTCACCCCTCTGACTCCACCTCCACCCTGCTCCTGGAGTTATTTTTATTAATGGAATCTGACCCCGACACTCCTTGCCTCAACATGTTTCCACCAGCCCCCATCCCTGGAGGGCGGGGCCCTGAGCACCTGGGCAGGTCGGCCTCCTTCAGAGTCATTGACACGCGGGTGCCAGGCTGTCTTCTCAGGCCAGGCTCTGCCCAGGACACCCACCATTAGCCAAGAAAACACCACCTCTTCCTGACAGACACAGCTCAAAGGTAGTCCCTTCAACCCAGTCCACAAGCGAGTTTGCTTACTTTTTCATTTTTGTCTCCACTAGGGCCATTCTTATGACATATTTCCTTACGGTAGAAGCTGTTTAACCCAAAACCCATAGGACCAAGTCACTGCGTTAATGAAACCGATCGATGCCAAGGTGAGCAGCGGGCCAGAGGCTCTAGGTGACTCTGACCCACCCTCACACCAGCAAAGTGGGGCATTCGCTGTCCCTCAGTGTGTGCCACCTGTACTCACTAAGAAACAACACTAAGTAATAGCACATAAACTGAAGAAGTATGAATGGAGAAGTGAAAACAGGTTTTTTGTTTTATGGTAACTCCTTTGAATTTATTAAAGAATTAATAAAGCAAATTGCCAAATATTTGCTTAAGTCAGTATCACAAAATTCTGTAAGATTTTTTTAAAATCACAAAAATAACAGAATATGCAGTTCTAAGATAGCTTTTCCTCAGAGTCCTTAAATTCTTTTTCATTTTTACTCTCACAAAAAAGTGGACAGCATAAATGAGGTATTATGGGTGAGGTTTATTCCAGGAAAAACATGGAGAATTCCAGACAGCAAATGTTGTCCAAGGACAAGCTATGAGTTGAACGGAAAGTGAATGTACTTTAGTCTTTAAGTTAACGTTTTTATGAATTTCTGGTCAAATTAGTGGAACCGAGGGTGCTGATAGAAGTCCCCTACCAGAGTGCATGGACCTTACCTCACCTGTGTCTCATTGCCCAGCAGAGGACCTCGCACCAAGGGGTCACGTCGTGTTTGCCAAATGAGGGAAGAACAAACTGAACCAGGCCTCAGGGCAAGAAAGAAAACCGACCTCCCGCTGCCTTGCACTGAAACCCAGCTTCTGTAGAAGAGAGAATTTCAGGAAGCCCACACACAGGGCAAACCCTACAACTGGGAGCTAAAGGTAATTCTGGGATCACCAGAGCACTTTCTGGGTCATCACTTAACACTGAACATTTCCTGAAATGGATTGGTTCACTTTTCTGGCTGAACACGCTTGACCCTCTGATGATTCAGAAGGCACAGGAGCGTCTCGCTGTGATTTGGGACATGGCTCAGAATATCAATTCTCCTTGTTTGTAGCAAGTGTGGGGAATTACGATGAACCTGCACTGACCCCCAGGGGTCGCCAAGCTTGAAGCTCTTCTTCCTGACGCCTCCAAGAACTCTCTGTGAGCAGCTTATTTTCAGGTCCTCTGCTTCTCTCTTAAAAGTCAAGTAAAGTTCTGAGTTGCTAAATTTTGATAAACTAGAATGTCCCTGTATTGTTTCATAGCTAAGTCACTAATTATTGGGCCTGGCTCCACTTACGGCTACCCCAGGGTATTTTCCAGGCTCATCAAGTTTGCATTGAGAGGCCCCAAACTGCCGTGTGAACTTGTTACTTTACAGGGCACTGTCAGCCTAGAGGCATCTCACGCTGCTCAGGGCTCGTGATGGGGAATCCTGAGTGCTTCCCAGACCACCTGTGGAGAAGACTAAATTACATTTCTAATGTCCAACTCATTACAGACTAATACTGCTATAAAACACAGGAAAAATCAATTACCAGAAACATAAAATTTAAAAATGCGTACACTACAGCAACTTCTTACTCAATACTTCTCCAGAGGCAAGGGAAACAAAAGCAAGAATGAACTATTGGGACCTCATCAAAATAAAAAGCTTCTGCACAGCAAAGGAAACAATCAGCAAAACTAAAAGACAACCAATGGAATGGGAGAAGATATTTGCAAATGACACATCAGAAAAAAGGTTAGTATGCAAAATCCATAAAGAACCTCTCAAACTCAACACCCAAAAAACAAATAATCCAGTGAAGAAATGGGCAAAAGACATGAATAGACACTTCTCCAAAGAAGACATCCAGATGGCCAACTGACACATGAGAAAATGCTCAACATCACTCATTATCAGGGAAATACAAATCAAAACCACAATGAGATATCACCTCACACCTGTCAGAATGGCTAACATTAACAACTCAGGCAACAACAGATGTTGGCGAGGATGCGGAGAAATAGTATCTCTTTCGCATTGTTGGTGGGAATGCAAGCTGGTGCAGCCACTCTGGAAAACAGTATGGAGGTTCCTCAAAAAACTAAAAATAGAACTATCCTACGACCCAGAAATTGCACTACTAGGTATTTATCCAAGGGATACAGGTGGGCTGTTTCGAAGGGGCACTTGCACCCCAATGTTTATACCAGTGCTATCAATAGTAGCCAAAGTATGGAAAGATCCCAAATGGATAAAGAAGATGTGGTATATATATACAGTGGTAATATATTACTCGGCAGTCAAAAAAAATGAAATCTTGGGGCGCCTGGGTGGCGCAGTCAGTTAAGCGTCCGACTTCAGCCAGGTCACGATCTCGCGGTCCGTGAGTTCGAGCCCCGCGTCGGGCTCTGGGCTGATGGCTCAGAGCCTGGAGCCTGTTTCCAATTCTGTGTCTCCCTCTCTCTGCCCCTTGCCCGTTCATGCTCTGTCTCTCTCTGTCCCAAAAATAAATAAACGTTGAAAAAAATTTTTTCAAAAAATGAAATCTTGCCATTTGCAACTACGTGGATGGAACTGGAGGGTATTATGCTAAGTGAAATTAGTCAGTCAGAGAAAGACAAATATATGACTTCACTCATATGAGGACTTTAAGATCCAAAACAGATGAACATAAGGAAAGGGAAGCAAAAATAAGATAAAAACAGGGAGGGGGACAAAACATAAGAGACTCTTAAATATAGAGAACAAACAGAGGGTTCCTGGAGGGTTGTGGGAGGGGGGATGGGCTAAATGGGTAAGCAGCTTAAGGAATCTACTACTGAAATCATTGTTGCACCATGAGCTAACTAACTTGGATGTAAATTATAAAAAATAAATAAATTATAAAAAGTAAAAAAAATGCTAAAAAAAAGGATTAAATTGTTAAGATAATATCTAAAAAAATAAAATAATAAAATACATACAAAAGCAAGTCCTGGATTTTATTAGATTTAGGAGACATAAAATCATACTTTAATAAATATAACCAGAACATAGTATAGTACGGACAAATTACCATAAATGCACGAGTAGTTCACTGAACTGTACATGCTGGGACACATATAACTCTTCATCACTCTGCAGTCATAGCTACATGAAAACTTATGAAAGCAGTTGCCCACATGCATGCTTTGAAAGCATTTCAAGTCTTGGAGGTAACAAGTGTTGGAGGCTACAAATGAAGCTGCTTCTTGCCTGGTGTATCTAATCTAAGCAGGAGAGATGAGAGACACTGTGTGCAGGGGTGATGTACAACCGACCAGTTTTCATGCTTGGTCTTTAGAAGCTCAGAGAAACCGGTCTGACCGAGGTTTCTGGGGCATGCAGGTTGTTGATGGGTTGGAAGGAAAGATAAGACATCATTTTAGCAGGCTTAGGGTAACCCTGTTAACTTTCCTGGAGAGAAGCAAGCTGTACCCTCAACCTCTCATCAAGAATCGGTATTAACTGTACATTCTGTAAAGTCACAGTCACTGTTCTGTCAGACTGACAAATGTGTCCTAAGGTGCCACACCCATGTGGTAGACCTGCTGTGCAGGAGTGGCCGACAGCACCCATGCACATGCAAGCTCCACACCACCAGGGCTGCCTCTGCCCACCCAGGACGGCAGGGAGCTCACACCTTGGGTTACCGGGAATGCTACGCTGCTGTAAGGTTTCTGGAAGCTCTCTCGTCTGTCCGTGGGTGGCCACCACACTTTGAGTAGTCCCTTGCTCCTGGGGAGTTAAGTCCCCTCCACCCCTGGAACTTATCTGGAGAGGGCTGGTAGGTCCTTCAATCTATGATTTTATTGGGTTTTGGACAGCACTGATGGGCCTGCGTGTGTTTAAGTGTGTGCCCACATGAGCATGCGAGGTGTGTGCTTGTGTGTACAAGTGTGCACCCCATGAATGTGCGTGTATGTGTGGGATTGAGGTGGGACACAGTAAGTTCTGTGTGCTGCCCTGTTTTGTGGTTGCCTTACAGTGAACCCCTGAAAAGATCTATTTGAACAGTAGTTTTCACACACACCCTTTCTTTAAGTTTTCAAGTTAAATCACCCACAGAAGTCACTGTGTAAAGCAGACAAGTCGAGCCTCTCAGTTTATAGGCATGGGGTGGGGAGGAGAGACCTACCTCTTCCCTTGATCATTCAGCCTTTCACTGGGAAAACACTTCTATTAGAAGATGAATGGGGCACCTAGGTGGTTCAGTTGGTTGAGGTTGAGCGTCTGACTTTGGCTCCGGTCATGATCTCAGTCTGTGAGTTTGAGCCCCGCGTCAGGCTCTGTGCTGACAGCTCAGAGCCTGGATCCTGCTTTGGATTCTGTGTCTCCCTCTCTCTCTGCCCCTCCCCCGCTCATGCTCTGTCTCTCTGTCAAAAATAAATAAACATTAAAAAAAACTAAAAAAAAAAAAAAAAGAAGATGATGAAGACAGAAGGCGAGACCCACTCACACAGGAGGAGAGTGCTGGAGTTCCTTCCATGGAGATCCTGCCTGTCTCTGCCTGGTGCCCTGTTCTCCACTAGGCCCAGTGTCCACAGCCATGCTCAGAGCAGAACTTGAGTTATGCAGACCCACGTCAGGGTTCCTCCTGGAGAGTGATCCTGAAGTTGACCCAAGTGACAAATTCGTTAGTATATAGGCCCAATGGCTAATACAAACGACTAAAAGCTCATTGGCACTTCCAAAGGAAGGGGATGAAGGAGCTGTCCATCTGGCATATTCAAGGCCAGGGGACTCTCAGCATCCAGAGAACAGGGACACTTGTTCTGACCCTCTGGGGACTGTCTCCTTCTCTGGCAAGTGGATGACGGGAGCTCACAAAATTTTATGAAGGAAGGAGGGAAAGAGAAAAACAGGAAGGAGCAAAGGGTAAGAGAAATGTGCATCTGGAATTCTGCATTGTCATCTGCAGGTAGGCTATTGGCACCACCGATAGGCTATAAGACTCATCCAAAGACACATACTAACTAGGCTATAAGACTCGTCCAAAGACACATATGAAGGAGCACAGTCCAGCGAGAGTCTCTCACTTACTTGTCCATTCACATCTCCAGCACGTGTGTACTGAACTTCTGTAACATGCCAGGATGGGGTTCTCTGACAAAACACAGTCCAGATGGGAGAACCACAGGCAAACAGGTAATTCAAAGATGTAAGATAAGCCCATGGGAGGGCCTAATTCCACACGAGAGGCTTGGGGCAGCTTTCTCTGGGAGGGGGCCTGTGAACTGATTCCTAAAGGAGTTAGCCAGACACATGAATGAGGGATGATTGGAGAAGTTTCCGAAGCAGATAGCAGAGCATACAAAGCACACATAGCTCTGTGTGGCTCACGTCTAGACCCAAGGCAGGGCTGGGAGAGGTGGGGCTGACTCCAAGCCACCGTGCCCCCTTATACCACACTGTCTCCCAAGGAGGAAGCAAACCATGCACATTTTATTCTCGTCATAAATACAATAAGTAATGCAGGGTATTGCCTCTTTGATTAGGGTAGTTGGTCAAAGTAATATAATCACATTTGAGAAAATCTTGAAAACAAACTAAAGGGGAAAAATTCTTATCATTAATCTTACTACTAAGTATGGCTAACATAACCAATTGAATAAATTTCCTTATATTCTTTTTTATATGCATATTTTGTGCAAAAAGAAAAGTAATCATAGTATATGTACAATCTTGTAATTTGCTTTTACAGTAATCTTTATACCATAAGTATTTTTTTTAATTTTTTTAATGTTTGTTTATTTTTGAGAGAGAGAGACAGACAGACAGACAGGCACAGCATGATCAGGGAAGGGGCAGAGAGAGAGAGGGAGACCCAGAATCAGAAACAGGCTCCAGGCTCTGAGCTGTCAGCACAGAGCCCGACGCGGGGCCTGAACCCACAAACTGCATGATCATGACCTGAGCCAAAGTCGGACACTCAACCGACCGAGCCACCCAGGCGGCCCTGTAGCATAAGCATTTGTTCATGTTACCATACAGTCCTCACTGGTGCATTTTACATCTGAGAGCCAGCTACAGCTTGGCCTCCTTCATTCCTGGATGCAATATAAGGCCAGACACACAGCATTTAGACTGAACGTCAGGAGGATCTTCAATCCTCAGCCAACTGGCTGAACACCTATCTCATGCCAAGCAAGTGCCAAGAAAGTTTCCAACAGTGCTGACATTCTGGCAGGGAGGCATACAATTGAGTTTAAAAACAACAAAACTGAACAAGATGATTACAATGCATGTTGCGTTAGCATCGTGAAGAAAACACCCAGGGTGATGAGACGGAGTGTCTCACTTAGGCCAATGGGCTATACTACTCTAAATTCAATAGTTTTGTCTGTGAACTGGAAATTATTTTTTGAGTTCCTGTTTCATAGGATTTTTCTCAAAAAAGATGATAACTTTTTTTGAATTTAAAAACCAAACAGAAAAATTAATATTGCTATGATTATGATTGGTGACATAGCTCATTTTTCTCTAAAATAATTGATAGCATCATGTTTAGACTAAAAATTTCACTTGAAATATTAATGGAAACTTATATTTATTACAGAAGTTGTGAGAAGGACCAGGCGGTGTGAGCTTTCCTACTGATTTATTACCAATAACAATAACAGCTTGTCTTATTTTCCATATTAGAAGGAAAACATTCTTTCACTATTAAGCATGGTGGTTTTTCATCCTTTGGCAAGTTGGGAAAATTCTTTTCTATTCCTAGTGTATCTTGAACTTTTATCATGAGTGGATGTTGACTTATCGAATGCATTTTGAGCATCTATTGATATGATCATATAGTTTCTCTTTTTTGTCTGTAATATGATGATTACATTGTTTGGTACATTATTTTGATTATAATGCAGGAAGGTGATTTACATTGTTTGATTTTGGACTGTTGAACAAGCCTTGTATTCCTGACATATACCTGATTTGGTCACTATGTATTAGCCCTTTTTAAATATGGATCCGATTTACTGAAATTTTGCTGAGGATTTTTCTGTCATTATTCATGAAGAATACTGGTCTGTAGTTTTATTTTCTTGTAATTTTTTTTCTGGTTTTGGCATCAGGATAACTCTGGTCACACAAAATGAGTTGGGAAGTTTTTTTATCCTCTTCTATTTTCAGGAAAAGATTGTATAGAGTTAGGTTTTTTTTTTTTCTTTGAATATTTTCTAGAATTTACCAGTGAAACCATCTATGCCTGAAGTTTTCTCTGTTGGAACGTTGTTAACTATAAATTTGTTAGTAATATGGAGCTATTCAGATCATCTGTTTCTTCTTGAATGAGAGTTGGTAGTTTGTATCTTTTAAGAAATTGTTCTATTTGATCTAAATTATCAATTTATGGGTGCAAAATTTTCTGTAGTAGTACTTTAAATTCCCTTTAATATTTTCAGGTTCTTTAGTGTTGTCTCTATTTAGTTCTGATAATAATAATAATATGTGTCTTCTCTCATCATGGGGCAGTCTGGCTAGAGGTTTATCAATTTTAGTGAACTTTTCAAAGTACAAGGTTTTGAGTTCATTAATTTTCTTTATTGTTTTCAATATTATCTATTTCTGTTTTTATATTTATTATTTCTTTCCTTTGTCTTCCTTTGTGTTTAATTTTCTCCTCTTTCTTTAGGTAGAGTTTCTTCTTTTTTTCCCCTAAGGAAAACATTTAATGCTAGAGTACTTGCCTCTAGCCATTGCTTTAGCTAAGTCCCACAAATTTTTATATGCCTCATTTTAGTTTTCATTCAATTCAAAATATGTTCTGATTTATCTTGATATTTACTTTTTTCTTTTTTTTATTTTTTTTAATGTTTATTTATTTTTGAGACAGAGGGAAACAGAGCATGAGTGGGGGAAGGGCAGAGATAGAGGGAGACACAGAATCTGAAACAGGCTCCAGGCTCTGAGCTGTCAGCACAGAGCCCGATATGGGGCTTGAACCCACCAGCCGTGAGATCATGACCTGAACCGAAGTCAGATGCTCAACCAACTGAGCCACCCAGGCACCCCTTGATATTTACTTATTGACCCATCTCTAACCCAGAGATTTTTTTTTTGATTTCCAAATATTTGGAAAAATTTTAGCTATCTCTCTTTCATTGATTTCTTTTTAAAAAAATTTTTTTTCAACGTTTATTATTCATTTTTGGGACACAGAGAGACAGAGCATGAACGGAGGAGGGGCAGAGAGAGAGGGAGACACAGAATCGGAAACAGGCTCCAGGCTCTGAGCCATCAGCCCAGAGCCTGACGCAGGGCTCGAACTCCCGGACCGCGAGATCGTGACCTGGCTGAAGTCGGACGCTTAACCGACTGCGCCGCCCAGGCGCCCCCTCTTTCACTGATTTCTAATTAAATTCCTTTATAATCAGATATCACACATTGTGGTCTCAATTCTTTTAACTTCAGTAAGAACTGCTTTATGATCCAGAGTGTGGTCTATCTTGATTAATGTTCCGTCTGCACTTGAGAAGATGCACTTGAAGTGTATATTCTGTTGTTAGATCAAGTTGTTTGATAATGTTTGTCAGATGTGTATATCTTTACTGATATATATCTTTCATCTACTTGTTCCCTTGATTACTGAGAAAGGAGTATTGACATTTTCAAGTATAATTGTGGATTATATCTTACTTCTATTAATATTTGCTTTATGTATTTTCAAGCTCTATTGCTAGGTTCATGAACATTTTTAGAATTGTTGTGTCTTCTTGATGAATTGACCTTTTGTGTAATATCATTTTTATGCCTTTTATTTTTCCTAGTCCTGAAGTCTACTTTGTCTCTTGATGATATGGTCACTACTGACCAGCTCACTTCTGACTCGTGCTTGCATGGTATATCATGGGTTTCTTATAGACCGCATGTAGTTGGGTCTTCTTTACTTATCCAAATTGATAGTGTCTTTTCATTGATGTGTTTGGACCATTTACATTTAATATAAGGATTGAGATATTTGGACTTATATCTACCATTTTATTTTTTTTCTTCTTTGTTTTTCTGTTTCACCTTTCTTGATTTCTTTAGGGCTATTTGAGTATTAATAGTATTCCACCTTAATTTATCTAAATTTTTGCTCTTTGTATTATTTTTATCATGTTTTTTATGGTTTGTATTCATTTTTATAGTGTTAACTTAGATTAATTAATGCACCACTTTAAGTAAAATAGAAGCATCACAGTCTAAAAGTCCTTTTACTTTCCTGCCTTTATGTTCTACTTTCCAAATATATTACATTTACATGCATTGACACCCCAAAAAGTTTTTTTAATAATTTTTGCTTTCAACAATTGTATGCTTTAAAGACCTTAAGAAGGGTGCCTGGGTGGCTCAGTCAGTTAAATGTCTGACTTCAGCTCAGGTCACAGTCTCATGGTTCATGGGTCCAAGCCCCACATCAGGCTCTGTGCTGACAACTCAGAGCCTGGAACCTGCCTTGTATTCTGTGTCTCCCTCTCTCTCTGCCCCTCCCCTGCTTATGCTTTGTCTCTCTCTCTCTCTCTCTCTCCCTCTCTCTCTCTCTCTCTCAAAAATAAATAATAAACATTAAAAAAAAGTAAATTAAAAAGACCTTAAAAGAAGAAAGATAGTCTATTATTTTTACCCATATATTTACCACTTTTGTTCCTCTTCTTTCATTCTTCAAGTTCCATGTTTTCTTCTGTTACCATTTTCCTGCCACCTGAAGAATGTCTTTCAGCATTTCTATACAGCATAAAAAAATATTTTCTTCTCCTTCATCTGAGAAATGTTTTCATTGCCCTCAGTCCTGAAGTATATTTTCACTAGATACAGAATTCTAGATTGACAGTACTTCTTTCCAGCACTTTACAAATGTTTCACTGTCATCACCTCCATGCTTTCTGATGGGAAATTCAGTCACTCAAATTGCCATTCCTGTATATGTAAGATATCATTTTTCTCAGCTGCTTTCAAGGTTTTTTTTAATCTTTGTTTTTTAGCAATTTAATGATGGTATATCTGCATGCAATTTATTTGTCTGTTTATTTGTTTTTAGTTTGTCTTTGTTGAAGTTCACTAAACTTCTTCAGTCTGTAAATATGTCTTTCACCAAATCATCAAGTTTTCAGCCATATTATCCTCAAATGTTTTTTTTTTTCTTCATCAGTCTATTTTATTTTTAGGATACTCCAAGCACATAAAAATCATACTTTTTGGTATTGTCCAATGGATACCTCAGACTGTCAAAATTTTTTCCTTATTATTCTCTCTGTCCTTCAGACAGATAAATTTCATTGCTTCTTCTTCAAGTTCACTGTCTTTTTTGTTATCTCCATTCTGCTATTGAACCTATTCAATAAGTTGCTTTGCTATTATTTTCATTATTATTTTATTATTGTTGTTATTTTACATATTTTTCAGTTCCAAAATACCCAATTTTTGTAATAGTTTCTACTTCTCTGCTGAGAATTTCTGTATGTCCATGATTTCAAAAGTGCTTACAGACCATGTTTACAATAGCTGCTTTAAAGTCTTTCCCATAATTCCAACATCTGAATCATCTCAAGGCTGGCATCTATTATCAATTCCCTTAAGAATTAGACATACTTTTTGGTTTGCAGTATTTTGAGGAATTTTGGATGGTATACTTAGCATTTAGTCTATTAAATTGTGAGGGTGCTGTTAAAATCCTCTAGGGGTCCCTGGGTGGATCAGTCGGTTAAGCGTCCAACTTTGGCCCAGGTCATGATCTCGTGGTTTGTGGGCTCAAGCCCCATGTTGGGCTCTGTGCTGACAGCTCAGAGCCTGGAGCCTGCTTCAGATTCAATGTCTCCCTCTCTTTACCCCTCCCCCACTCACACTCTGTTTCTCTCTCAAAAATAAATGAACATTAAAAAAAAATTTTTTTTAAACCCTCTAGAGAACACTGATATTTTGTTCTATCAGGCAATCAACCTGGTTAGGTTCAAACTAAAATTTTGTCCCACCTTATATAGGTAGTAATTACAATAGCAATTCATTTTTCAAAGTTTTTGTTATGCTCATTTGGTTATGCATATAACAAGTTTTGATGTATATAGTATTTTCACTTTTTTCAGTTCCAAATATTTTTTTATTTTTTGCCTTTTTTTGAACCATAGTTATTTAAAATAGATTTATTTTACCTGCTGTAATAGGTATTTTGAGAAATATACAAAAGAAGAGAAAATAGTCTCCATAAAACTATCCCTTATTTCAATAATTATCAGCCAATCTTATATAGGGCCAATTTTGTTTTATCTATCTTCCCATACATTCTATTGGATGATTACGAAACATATTCCAGTCAATAAATAATTTCATTCATAATTATTTAATCATGTTTCTTTTATAAGAAATCTTTTAAAAATTTAGCCACAATTACATATTACACACTAAAAATTAAAATAACTCATTAAAGCCAACAAATATCCAGTTAGTCCAGAAGTGTATTTTTAATTTCTAAACACAAAGAAATTTTATAGTTATGTTTTTTCCTTCTTTTATTCTAACTTAACAGTGCTGTAATCAGAAAGATATTTCATCTGATTTCAATTCTTCAAAATCTACTCAGTACTCTATGGCATGCCAATTTTTGTTCCATGTGTATTTGATAAAAATATGTATTGTGCTGTTTGGGGGATTAGTTTCCCCCCACACATATACTAAGCAGGCCGAATTTATCTGACATTTTTAGATTGCTCATTCTATCAGGTACTGAGAGAAGTGCATGAAATTCTCCCATTGTTGTTGCAGGGCTTTTGGGGTTTTGTTGTTGTATTTTAGTTTTGCCTACTTTTTTCTTTATATATTTTAACACTGTTATTTGGAATATACATAATTAGCATTAGTAGAGCTTCCAGTAAATTGTACTTTTTATCTTAACGTCTGCATTGATATGTAGCTTCATAATCTTTTTATTTATGTTTGCATAGTGATTTGTTTCCTATCCTTTTACTTTCAGTTTTATCTTTATATTTTATGTGTATCTCTTAGAAGCAGCATATAAATTTGGGGGTTAATCTTGGTCCTATTATTAAGTATCTGTTTCATTTACATGTAACGTAATTGTTGATATATTTCAGCTGAAATCTGTCACCTCATTAATTGCTTTCTATTTGTCTCATATGTTCTACATTCTTCTTTTTCTCTATTCACATCCCATTTGGTTGACTTTTTGTTCTTTCCTTTTTTTCTTCTATTAGCTTGGTAGTTATATATTCTATTACTATTCTCTTTTTGGTTATACTTGAGACTACTACATGCATCTTTTACTAGAAAATTCCAATTTAAATTAGTGTTTTATCTCTTTCTTAAAATTTCAAGGGATTTAGAACATGCTTTACTTCATTTGCCACCCCAAAAATCATTCTACTTATATTATATATTTTTTATTTTTATTAAATTTTTAATGTTTTATTTATTTTTGAGAGAGAGAGAGAGAGAGAGGCAGAATGGGAGTGGGAGAGGGTCAGAGACAGAGGGAGACAGAATCCAAAGTAGGCTCCCGGCTCTGAGCTGTCAGCACAGAGCCCAACACAGGGCTTGAACACACAAATCAGGAGATCATGAACTGAGCCGAAGTCAAATGCTTAACCAACTGAGCCACCCAGGTGCCCCATATTATATATATTTTAAATGTTTTCAGACATTATTGCTGTTATCATTGTTATTATTTTATACAATCCATGTTCACTCAGAATTACCACACATATTCACTGTTTTCATTGTTCTTTATTCCTCCCTGAATTTCTGAGATTCTATCATCCAGTATCACTGTCCTTCTTAAATATTTTAAGCAGACTTTACATATTTCCTTTGGACAATTCATGCTTCTTATGACAAAGTTTCTGTTTTGCCTGTCAAAAATATTTTAATTTTTTTAAAAAAAGTTTGTTTATTTATTTATTTTTGAGAGAGACAGAGTATGAGCGGGGTAGGGACAGAAAGAGACGAAGACAGAATCTGAAGCAGGCTTCAGGCCCCAAGCTGGGGGTTCACTTGGCAATTTCTGCCCCTTCAACTCCTGGAACCCCGTGTAAAAAATCTTGATCTCAGTTTTAATTAAAGAGTATGCTTATCACCTTTTTGGCAGTTAATAACATTTGGCCATGTGACATCTCTTACATGATTACCTTAGACTACTGTTTGACACGTTAGAGTAGTGTACCTGCAGGATACGACAATTGATTCTGTTATCCACACTAAAAACATGCTTTTGGTAACGTATCTGTCCTACGGACTCACGACACCCTGCATGCCCCTATAACACACCCCTTATACGGACTTGCAACACTCTGTACACATGTGTAGCACATCTCTTCTGTGGGCTCACAACACCTCATTATCCTATTGCCATATCCACCATCACCCTAAACTCTAAGCCACTTGAGGACACTCATTAAAAGATACTGATAAATGTTTGTCAGATGAAAGAATATGGGTATTTGATGTCTTCTGCTAAATTTTTTAGCCCTTGAGGAAATTCAATGTATTTCCCACACCTCCAGATAGCCCATTACGCACCATAAGCCCCTAATAATTATATGCACATTGAATAAATAAAAAGTGAATGTAGATATGAAAAGATGGGGGAAAATATAGATCAAAACATTACAGAAACAATCCCTGAAAGATAATTTGGAAACTTAATTCTGTTTATGACTACCAAGTTTCCTGCAGTAAAGATCAATTATTTCCATGATTAGAAAAAAAGAGAATTTAAAAGCATCACACTGACGAACTCATCAGGTGGAAGCGGCATCAGAATATGGAATGATCCCAGGTTGGGGGACGACAGAGCCGTGAACACACCAGACACGTGAACACAGGCTGCCTGGGCAAGCGAGGGCTCCGGGACAGTAGTGCACCCTATGAATGCCAGTGACTACTTGTGTTGGGGCTGATGACTGGTCTTCAGAAATGAAGTCCTTTCATCTACTAAGAATTCCTGTGTCACCAGGGGAACTGAGATTTTACTGAGACAAAATGATTTCTGTAATTACTAATAAGGCAACATCAACACATACTAGTGGCATTTCACTAACAAGATTCTATCCCATGAAGCCACTCAAACTGCCAGCTGAGCTCTTGTCACTGGGTCTCTGGCAGTAGTTTCATACTGCCTTTGTACATGAGGGACACAGAAATTATTCACACTGCCTTTGTACGTGAGGGACAACAGCCTTTGCATCCAGGGCCCTCAGATGGTTAAGTGCGCACTGGGTCCAAGATGCAAAAGTAGGGAGGAAACACAAGAAGTGGCAGTGACCTGCTTTGAAATCGTGCCCATGACTGACGGGAATAAACGAAGGTTCTTAGATGGAAAATCGCACATGTTAAGAAACTAGACTTCCTTCTGTCTGGAAAATAAAGTCATAAATCTTGCTTGTGCTTGTCAGTCCAGCCACAGGCAGTTCAGAACCATTTTCTCTGGCTTGCTGTGGAGGAGCTTCTGGCGTAGAGGAGGGTTTGGGGATGATGGTGTTTTCCAAGGACTCCTCAGGAAGAGCGAAAGTGCCAAGGCTCAGACCTCTTGTTGTACTATCAAGGCCCAAAGAGGCAAAAGTGACTTGCTGATGATCCCCCAGGTGTGAGGTGCCAGCGAGGTCCCTCTGTAGAGGTCTGTAGAACGACGCAGGTGGACAGACAGCATTGCACGCAGCCAGGAACAACATGTGCCCTTTAGTCTTGCAAGATGAACGTTTGCTGTTCAGTGGAGGCTGTGGTGAACATAAGTGGGCTGGTTAGTAAGAGAGGCCCACCAAGATCAAGGTGAACATTGAAAAACACATTAGCAGGGTTAACCTCCTCTGTCCCTAAGAACTTTTACCATTAGCTTTATTTATTTGTTTGTCTGTTTGCTTCCTTGTTTCACTCACTCCTTTGGGTTAAACCCTTGGAGGCTGAATTTAAAAGCCTGAAGTAGGAGGTCACTTGCGTGGCCTGCCACTTTAAATTGTGACCACCCATTAATAGCTTAATACTTAATCCTGATTGAAGCTTGCCCTGTAGTGGAATCTGGGGGAACAGGACAGGGCTCCGGGGAGGGGGGGAGTCAAAGGGGGCGGGGGAGGTCAGTGCAGGGAAGAACAGACTGGCCCACAGGGAAATGCTAAGCAAAGTGGCAAGAAAGCAGGTGGAGACAAAGAGCCTTTAGGGGAACAGAGCAGTGCCAGGAGCAGAAACACCACCACGACCAGGACCAGCTAACCCCTACTGAGTGCTCGCACTGCCTGGACCCGTTCTAGATTTTCTGTGTGTTTCGTCTCATTTGATCTTCATAATAGCCTGTGTCGATGAGACTATTATTATCTTCATTTTGCTGCTAAAGACCTCATCTGCCTTCTAAAGGTTACGAAGCCCAAGCAAAGTGTCGCTCGCACAGGGACCAACACAGTGTTGGGATAAACTCGGTTTATGCTCTGAGTCAGAAACTATGTTCTGCTCTCAAAGCCATGCAAACTCAGTGATTTTCCCTGTTGCCAATTCTGTACATTATAGTCTCCCAGAGAAAAATCTTTATAAATGACTCAGTGACATCGCATGTGATAGCCAAGGCCAAAAGGAGGGCAAGGTGAAGGAGTCTATTGGGCACAGCACAAATCCAGGCTTAGCATCAGATCCTCGGTTTCATTTAGTAGATGTTCCCCCAAAGTTTGTCCCAGGTCGTGACAATAAATCTCCCGGGGCCAATGGCCACATTCCTGCACAGTCTAGCCGCCCAAACATCTTGTGGTTGTTGGCCTGAAAGATGTGAATTCAGAGCAGTTGTTTCTACTTCTTGGTCTTTTCCCCTTGGCCCCTCTCCCTGCAGGACAAATCGCAAGCAGAGCTCTGTTCTACATACAGCTTGCGTTTGGAGTCTGAACTGAGTTTGGGCTGCAAGCTCAAATGGAAAAAAAAAAAAATAATTTATACTCAAAATCCCTCTCTCTACTGGAAATACATGAAACTTGAGCTTGGGAGCACGCCTTCACTGAGTCTTAACAGTTTACCTTGTACTAAATAGAAGGGGATCTGAAAAGATGAGGACACCAAAGGGGAGAAAAAAAAGGCAGACTAATCCCCTCAGTAAAAGAGCCATTCAGGAAAGGATTTCATCTGGACCAAGATCTCTTAATTTTTTACACCAGGAGTTAGGAGATATTGTCTGAAATACCAGAGTGATTGTCTCCACTTCATCATGGTTTTAAAACCAGATTTGTGACCAAAGAAAAAGTGCTAAAGGGAAAAAAAATTTATTTTGATTTTAAAATGTAACTTGGAAACATTTCTGGTGTGCCTGGGTGGCTCAGTCTAAGTGCCGGCTTCAGTATAGGTCATGCTCTCACAGTTCATGACTTCGAGCTCGCGTCAGGCTCTGTGCTGACAGCTCAGAGCCTGGAGCCTGCTTCGGATTCTGTCTCCCTCTCTCTGCTCCTCCCCCACTCACACTCTCTAAAAATTTAGAAAGAAAGAAAGAAAGAAAGAAAGAAAGAAAGAAAGAAAGAAAGAAAGAAGAAAGAAAAAGAAAGAATCCTGACATTCTGAATGCATGTGGGTGGGAAGCACCATTGTGTCGGGGCTTAAGCCACTCACCTCTCCAGGGCATGCCTGCCTTAAGGGATTCCAAGTCTCCACCTGGAACTCTGGTGGAGCGTTACTGCCCCAGGGGCTCCAAGGGCATGTGGGACCTGGAGGCTGACTGCTTTGGCATCCTATCCCCTGGGCAAAACCCTTCTGAGGCACGTTCTATATCACCCCCAGAGACCCTGAGCCCCAGCCTTCCACATGGGCAGTCTGCTTGTTAACGACCCTTCCCTTCCCTGTCTCTTGTCCCGGCTGTCCTACCAGCACTTCAGGGCCACCTCCCAGGCAGACCCCTTGCGCAGTGTTAGCTGCATAGGTGTGTGATGTGGAAATTTCCTCCTGAGGGAGCCAAGAACAATGCTACTGAGAAATGGTGCCTGCTATTTTCAAGGAGTATTTTGATCAGCTCTCAGTTTTGTAGCATTTTCACTGTCTCTTGAAGTCATGTGAAGTGTCTAAAATATACAAGAAAACCCACCAACTGGCTAAAAAGAATCCAAGAAGTCAAATGTTAGAGATCTTAGTCTTTCCTCAAATGGATTCAGCGTATACCTCATCTGCTTCTGCTCATAAAAAGCTGTCAGGAATTGGAAATATTGAAAGAGATATTTTTCATTCAAAAGAAAGACAATGTGAAGCAGCCAAACTGCAGTAATAAGATCGCAGTGACCTTTGACCTGTGTTTAATAGACTTCCCTAATCCCCTAAATCTATCCTTCATTTATTCCCTTTCCTGAAATTAAGGAGTTTGCTACTACCTGGTCCATCCATTTGGGTGTCTATAAAATCAATGGCTCTTTTTTAAAATAGTCTTTTTCTTCCAGAAAGAAAGAAAGAAAGAAAAGGAGGGAGGGAGGGAGGGAGGGAGGGAGGGGAAGGAAGGAGGGAAGGAAGGAAGGAAGGAAGGAAGGAAGGAAGGAAGGAAGGAAGGAAAAGAAAAGAAAGAAAGAAAGAAAGAAAGAAAGAAAGAAAGAAAGAAAGAAAGAAAAAAGAAGGGAGGGGAAAGGAGGGGAGGGGAGGGGAGGGGAGGGGAGAGGAGGAGGAACAAAAACAGGTCTATGATATTTGTAGCAGGTTGGGCCGGGCCTTGTCTCTAGATGAACAAATGACATGTTTTCTCAAGTATAACAATGGCCCCTGGATAACTGAGGTTTTCTTCTCTGATGACCAGACAAGGACTTGACTGTGGTGTCATAGGATTCTCTCTTCCGTAGGACACACGAGACCAGGGCCTGGCAGGGAGGTGCCCAGGCTTGGCCCTTGCCGGGCAGCTCCCTCCATAGTTAGTCTGCTCCACGTTTATCTCAAAGTGGCTGAATTAACCTTTAGGCAGCCAGGGTCAGCTCCTCTCTGGGCACCCAGCCACACTCCAATCTGTTAGAGGGCAGAGGCTCAACTGGTTCCTGCTAGATTGCCGGCTCCTGCCCTTCTGAATCCCAGAAGAAAGACATCTTAAAACAAGGAGGGAACATAAGGTAGACATTAAAGTTATGGTCCCTGAAATTAGGTGACTGCAACTCTGTATCAGGCTCTATCACCTAATATCTCAGTTTCTCACTCTCTTCTCAGTTTCCTTGTCGCTGAAACAGAAATACTAACGACATTTGTGCAATAGGGTTTAATGGGGTTTCATAAGGTATTTGTGCACAGTGCCTGACTTTCTGGCTGCCGGCCAGGGCCCGAGGGAGGCAGCCTGGAACAGGCAGCAGGTGGCTGGGGAGGACTCACAGAGGTGCCGCCCTGCTCTGCACTCACCCAGAGCTGGTGAGCTGGACTCAAAAGTTGCCCTGAACTACAGCTTTGAGCACCCCATGCTGCCCCTCCCTTCTTGCCGGGAGCAGAATTGGTAATTCTGCAGTGTCCTGGGTTGGGTCCTCAAATCCTTTCATCACAGCCTTCTGAGAAGCCGCACCCAGCCAGTCACAGATGGCGACAGTGGCGGGGACGAAATCTTGGAGTCATGACTGTCCTCCAGGCCCTCATGCCCCATGGTCAGGGGAGCAGGGAGCATGGGTCAGGGAACTCTGTCTCGAAGCCACCAGCCCAGGTGTGCCCTGCAGCAAACACCTCACCCACCGGCTAGCCAGTGTCCCCACGGGGTGTCCTCCCTCGGCCCCTGTGGCTGATCACCTGGGGACGCCACTGAGGAATTCCCCGGGGAACCGTGGACAGGTGGCGGCATTATGGAGTCCACCAATCTCATATAACCCAACTGCAGCCACCCACACACGGTGCCTTGGAGCAAGAAAACAAATCGGCGTCCCCGAAACTGCCGGCCTCCTATGGGTGGTGTGGGAAAACCAACACAAGGGAAATGTAATATCCTGTCTGCATTTTGCTTTTTCGGTACCTCTTCCAGATTCCGCACATTCTATTTTTAATCCTCTCAACCATATTTGACAAGCTGGAAGGACAGTACACTCCATAAAGAAAATTAAAGCAGGATGTGACCTGTTTGAAGGATGAAACATTTTAAGTAATCAGCTAAAGTGCTCTCAATTATAAGAAGGAACATTTTCAGGAGAAATGTGGGCTGATTTGTGGGCTAACAAATCTTCCTTTTCTGCAGTTGCAATGTGTCCAAGTTGATGCATTTAGCTGTTACATTGACTCATAAAGGCATTTCACTTAAAGCTCAAAACTTTTTTCATTTACTACCCACCTACCTATCTAGTTACTCATTCTGTGTAATGGGCTAGCCGAGCTGCTAGAGCAGAGCATGGTTTTCCTGCAGTCATCGGATCTTTGTCTCCGCCGCAGACCACAAGCCCTCGAGCCCAGCAGCACGTCTGGTTCTCAGGGATGTCTTTCATACATACTGGGCGCTAACTAAATACTTGCTGACTAGTGAAGAGTCAGTTGGATAATCAGGTTTTCTGTCTTGTGTGGTCCTCTGAAGACAGGCTGGCAAGTGATGGAATGTTGCAGATTAATTCACAGCAAATATGGCCATATGGGAGGCCCTAACTGGCACCACAGGGGGCAACAGAAATGTGAGTCATGGCCTGAACTTGACGAGCTTACAACTCAGCTGAGAGGTGGCACAGCCATAAACAAACAGACAGCTACATATATCAACACGGGATTAAATATCAAAATGAGTGGCACAGCCCTGTCACAGTATCTGTTCTGGACGGCCAGGCCCTGCCACGGTCTCTGTACTGCATGGCCAGGCCCTGCCACTGTCTTTGGGCTGCACAGCCAGGCCCTGCCATTGTCTCTATACTGCACGGCCAGGCCCTGCCCTTGTCTCCGTGCTGCACGGCCAGGCCCTGCCAGTGTTCTCCTCATTGCCTCACTGTGGCCTTGACACAACCGTGTTGGGTGGTGAGACGGGACAATGACGGGGAGGAGGCCACGGAGCCCCTGGCTTCTGGAAATGTTCCGGCTCTGGGTCCACTGGTGTGCCCATATGTAAAACACACATCAACCGGAGAAAGGAAAGAGGGAAAGGTGCTTCAAAGAACAGACATGTGCACCATTTAGTTGAATCCAGAAACGTGTGTATGCCTGGCACACAGAAACTTGCTGGCACCTGGCAGTACGAGCTGGAGAAGACAGAGAGACAGACGCGGTTCTTGGAAAATGTGCCGCCAGGAAGGCTTGTCTTTGTCTTCTCCTGTCCATTTGTGTAGGAAATTTCTCATCTAAGATCCTTAAACTCAAAACTTGTCACAAATGGAACAGTTAAGTACCTGGAAGATGAGTCTTCTGACACTTTTATTCTCTGCCTCTCTTCCAGCTGGAAGTGGGACATGCCAAACTCTTAAGAGAATCTCAGCACTAAAATGAGGGATAAAATGCACCCATCTTCTCGATGAGGCGTGCTGTGTGTGCAAGCACAAGCACACATGTTTTTCCTTAAAGACTCCGTTAGCCCCCCGAGGTGCCAGCCCCTGAGAGGCAGAGACCCACCTCCGGTGACTCACATTTCCCGCACCTGGCTTGGTGCACGGCACAGATGTACTAACAAATGTATAAGTATTTATAAAGCCTAATATAGCTAGAAACTATGAGAAAAAACAGACCAAAGAAAATGTGTTTCTACAGGTATATATTGTTCCATTAAGAACTTCAAAAATAACTTTTGTTTTTGTTTATAAAGTAATTGTTTAGGAACTTTAACAAAAATAAACAGAAATATAAGAAAATGCAAAAGACTCAGATTAGAGCCCTGCATTTTAGTATGCAAAAATGACCATCACAACATTAGCTCAGTCGAGACTAAAACCACAGCAAAGTTTTAAAGTCAGAGTTGACAAATTGATCCTCAGAACCTCTGTCTCCCTCTTCCATGGCTCATTCCCCAATTTTTCTGCACGGCCCTCCCCTACTGTCCGATGTAAAGCTCCGGCTCCCCACCCAGTTTCTGTATTTAAACGTTGACCAAAGCCTTGGGCTAGAAGCCGAAACCCTGCCCGAGAAGCTCCAGGCAGCAGCCTTGGAGTCTGAAAGGACTGAGGGATGGTGGGTGAGTAGGGTCCTGGGTCGTTTTTGCTATGTCCTCTTTTAGTTTATGGTTAAGAAATGGCTTATCTGATCATCTTTCTAACTAGTGATACAAGAATCAACTAGGTCCAGTTAAGTCATCAAAATAGCCCAAGTAGCTGGATCCACGGTTTGAGGACCATCAATATGCACCCGTCTGACACCCAAAAGATGCTCTTTGGACCCTGGTGGCCTCACACAGGCCCACTCAGGCAGGGCTTGTCTGGGCCTCGAGTCTCTATTATACAGAGTCCACCTGGTAGCAGGACTGGCCCCCACCAAACCAAAATGCCCAGTTAAGGACCCCTCTAGGCCGTGTGAGCTGGCTTCTTCCCCCTCTGGAAATTAAGACGATCAGTCCAACCTTCTTTAACCAAGGGCACAACAAAGTGCTGACCTGGGCACGCACGCAGCGAGGTAGGCAGGCACAGAATGTCCTGACACACAGACGGGGGCTCCCAGGCTGCCCGGGCCTGCACACAGCAGTTCAGATAGCACTACGGACGGTTTTTAAAATTTTTGATAGCGAAGCACAAATGTGACAAGCATCTCCATAATGCAACTTGATGCCGACAGAAAAGTAAAACACAAATATGTTTTAAACAACTCGAATACAGATTTAAAGCGCCCCTGTCCCTAGACCTTAGCTATGCAGCATCTTGCCAACCAGCCCCTCCTGAGTCCCTCGGAGTCCAGAAGCAGTTTTCATTCCTCGCTTTCTATGCAGGACTACTGGGCCTCACCTGCCTCGCCTTAGCCATTAGCAGGGTGCTCTACAGGAGCAAATGTCCCACCCCCCTGCTGCAGCCTACTCTTTGAGGCCACCTTAACCACCGTTTGTGAAAAATGTTCTCACTTCTCAGCTTTCTAAAGGCACCAAGTGCCTAGCATTTGCTTGGTTCTTCAGCCACACCTTCGTGAATACCAGGTAACACCATCTACGTGCAAAGACACCCCACTGGCATGACTTTTCAGTTCCTGTGTCTTTTTGTTTTAATTTAATATCTGCTCTGCTAATTTTTTATGGTTTTCTGTAAACTTGACTCAGAGTTTCTAAACTTCTTGGAACTTGGCCGCCAGAAAGTCAGATAACCAAGCTCCACACCCAGTGAAAATGGAGGTGACCGACCTGAGTGAGGCCCCAGCCCTGAAGAGCAGAGTCATTTGCCAGCTTTCCTGCCAGTGACATAAGCCATGCAGTGATCTCCTAGCAAGGTCATCTTTGGATAAGTGAATGGTCACGGCGATACTTTTCTCTCTCAGATGAAGAACTCACGCTGGTTTGCAGGTTATAGGTCAAAATTGCACAGTGAGGGTAAGACCAGACACAGTAACAGGCTATTTTCACTGCTTCCAGGTGTGAAACAGTTCTGAACTTTTGTCTTCTACAGATGCATAATAAAATAAATTATAAGAAAGGAAATTAGGTGCTCCTGGGTGGCTCAGTCAGTTAAGCATCTGACTCCGGGTCAGGTCATGATCTCACGGTTCATGGGTTCCAGCCCCACGTCGGGTTCTGTGCTGACAGCTCGGAGCCTGGAGCCTGCTTCGGATTCTGTGTCTCCCTCTCTCTCTGCCCCTCCCCTGCTCACGTGTCTCTCTCTGTCTCTCTGTCTCTTTCTCTCTCAAAAATAAATAAACACTTACAAAAAAAAAAAAAAAAGGAAATTATTTCCAGCTCTGACAGCAGAGTAAGTAAAAAGCCTCATTTTGGGGGTGCTTGGGTGCTCAGTCAGTTGAGTGTCAGATTCCTGATTTCAGCTGAGATTATGATCCCAGGGTCATGGATGGAGCCCCATGTTCAGCTCTGTGCTAAGCATGGAGCCTTCTTAAGATTCTCTCTCTCTCCCTCTTCCCCTCTCCCCTGCTCTCTCTCTCTAAAAATAAAAAAAAAAAATTAAGATTAAAAAAAGTTAAAGCCTCATTTTGTTCTTTTAAAGACTACAATAAATATGAAAATGCAGCTAACTCTAATTTTTAAATATCAATTTTGCTTGCTTTGAGAGTGTTAGAAGTAGTCAGAATAGTCTGCTAGCCTGTTCACTATCTCATTTTACAAATGAGAAGACATGTGTCCCGAGAGGCAAAATGAATGCAGGCTCATGCGGCAGGACTTGGGCAAAACCTAGATTCCCAAGTCTCTTCTCCTCAGCTATCACGAGTTAAAAATAATAGCTGGGCACTTGAGTCAGAGAGGGGATTTTTCCTTAGCTGCTATTACGTGATGTCTAGGGCAGTGTCACGCCAGGTAGCGCAGTGGTAAGCAGCACCCTGGAGCACTCAGCTCAGCACAGAACTGCTGCACTGGTTCCTGCCCTTTCACCCCCCCTCCCAAAGTACCTGTGGTATCACAGAAGGACCAACAAGAGAGACTAGAAAGTGTGGGGAAGACTAAAGGGCAGAGATTATGCAACAACATTGTAATAAAAGGACAAGGACAAAACCATTTGATATTTTCACTAACAACTCTGGTTTTGTGTATAAAAGGGTTAGCGAATGGGAACAACTGAGTGTAGAAAAGCCTTCGCTTTCATGTGGCGCATCCACTACTCCTGGAAGGACATTATCAAATATTTTAGAGCCACTTGAGTGATTAATTATCCTTCCCCGTTTATTTTAGAGGCAAACCTTTAAACTAAGTCCCATTTACGAATTTACTTCTTAATTCTCATTTCTGCTGAATATGTGGTTAAAAAGAAGAGATCTTTATTTTGTTTTCCTTCTAGCTTGTTCACTTTTTTCTCTTCTCTCTACAAAACAGAAACAAGCCATTTTGAAAGGCAACACAGTCTTCCAGATCCTGACTTCTTCTACCGGTGCACAGCTCTCCGTGCATGTGACTTCTGTCCACACCGTGCTCAGGGCCGCCTTCGTAAAAGACACGTCAGATGGGCCTCAAGACCTCTGAGAACCCTCACTCAGCCCACACCGTCGTCACCTTCACGTACACCACTCGCTTTCTTCACAGGACCAGGCCTTATCCTCCCAGGGACGTTCTTTGTGGCAAAGATTTGTTCTGTGCCTTGCGGACTGCTCTCAGAGTCCAGGTGCCGGCAACCAGAAGCCCTTCTCCGGGTCCCACACAGCCAGGCAGGGGCAGCACCACCCAGAGACAGCCAGTGGTCTAAGGCACATTTCGCTCCAGCCACTCAGTTCACGACCGTGGGGGCCAGTGGGAAGCAGAGCCTGCCTGGTCTCCCAGGGTGGACACCTGAGTGGTGAGGAGGTGAGTGCTGGGGGGAGGGGAGGCGTCCAGAGCAAGTTTTCCCTGGAAGGATATCATGCACCCAAAGGGCTTGCCCTGTGCCCTGGACTCACCATCCAGGGTAGAAATAGCATTAAATCCTTGCTGGCGGCTTTGGTCCCCTAGTACAGAAATACGTGCAAGTCAGGCATCTAAAGCACTAAATGCTGTTTGTGAGGTTTTGAAAAAGCCAGGGAAGAGAGGAAGCACTGGGAGATTCTGGCGTAAACTGGAGGCCACTGCCTTGTTTGAAAGTGACCTGGGAGAAGTATGAGCAGAAAAGGACGAGACAAGGAGGGGCCGGGCTTGAGTTCTTGGGCTCTGCCCTCTGTGCTCACAGCAGCCAGTAGGAAAGAGGCAGCTGCTTTGGGGCTGTAACTACACCATTACAGGGGTAATTTCTGTCAAGAGGCAAGAGGAACGTAGAACAGGATTGCAGAGCGTGGGTTGTAGAAGCCAAATAGAGTTAGAAGGTGTGTTGACATGTTTGCTCTGTTTTCCCCCTTCTCTTTTGCTGCAAATAATGTACGGCCTGTACTAGTTCCAAGGATTCTAGACCAAATGGAGTGAGTGAAGCAGGTGTAAAAGACACCAGTCAGCTGAGGTCGCTCTGCTCTCCAAGCTGTTAATTTTCAGCCTTTTGGTTTGAATTTATCAGCTCTGTAATGTTAGCCTGCTATGTAAAATATTAAATTATACCTACTGAGGCTTTCTTGATTTTAAAAAGTACAGAAAATCTCATCATTGATTTATCCTTTAATTTGCTCATCAGTTAATCAGTTGACTCATTCTCCCTGAACTCAATCAAATGTTGAGTAAATATTGGAGTCCATGTGATGTGTACTCTGGAAAATACTTTGAAGAGTAATCTGGTACATTTATAAAAATATTCCACATTCCACTCTACCTCTGACTTGCATTAAAAAAGAAAAAGTAGCTTTCCATAGACTTCCAATTTCTTTGTTTTTAATTTATTTTTTAATGTCTATTTTATTTTTGAGACAAAGAGAGACAGAACATGAACAGGGGAGAGGCGGAGAATGACACAGAATCAGAAGCAGCTCCAGGCTCTGAGCTGTCAGCACACAGCCTGACACGGGGATCGAACTCCTCAAATGCGAGATGGTGACCTGAGTTGAAGTCGGATGCTCAACCCACTGAGCCCCACCCCACCCCCGCAGCCCCTGACTTCTAATTTCTAATCCAGCATGCGAGAGACTTGCAAGGCATCACTCCTGTCTTCTCAAGGAGAAAACGCTGAGGAAACTGAAAATCAAAAACTTACCTTAGATTCGTCACAAAATTGAGGTCAGAGCACGGACCACTGCTCCCAGGACTGGAGAGACAGGCTGATGCAGAGAATCACAGCTTTTGGGAGCAGAATCCCAGCAGCAGAAACCTTTGCAGGAACCAGAGCTGGGGTAGGAGACCCTAGCCTGCAATTGATTAACAGATATAGTCATTGAGGACAAATTCGTGTGTTAAAACCTGTAGGAGGACCCAGGCCTAAGGGGCCTCACACTTTTGTGACTTTACCTCCAGGAATGGACCAGGTTCTCACAGTGAATATCAGAGAAAAATCCCTTCATGCTTCCAGCAGGGGAGAAGAAAAGAACCCATTTCCAAATACACAAGAGGACTCTGTTCCTAGTAAGGCTTGCCTCAGGGGAAACTAGTTAACCCCCTCCTAACCTGCTGTGGTTCTACCAGAGCCTAGACCACCCAGAGGAAAGAGAAATACTCAACTGCAGCCCACTCTAACCATTCTGTCACACTTAAGGGGAAGAAAAACTGAGAAGTACCAGGGAGTTCATGGTCTGGGGGCCTAGGCTCCGCAAAAGACTAAGACCCAATCCTAGGACTACAGAAGCCCTCCCTTCCCCCACCTCACACCGCACATCAGTAGGGTTCACGTATAACAATAGGGAAAGACACTGAATTCAAACTGCACACCTCAGACCTTATTTAAGAAGTCTCTAAGAAGCCCGACAGCAAGGGAGGAAATAACAAGGACATCAGAGGGAATTTTAGCCGTTAATATTCACAGCTACAGCAAACCATAAACACAGCCTAACTCCTAGCCAGATAAACATAAAAAGTAATACTAGAGGCCTGTTTACCTCAGCTTTTACCCGGCACAACATGTTCAACTTTGAACAAAAAATCACAAGGCCTACGAAAAGACAAAAATCACAGTCTGAAGGGGCAAAGCAGTCATTAGAAACAGACTCAGATATGGCAGAAATGTTGCAATTATTAGACCTAGAAATTAAAACAAGTATGATTAATACATTAAGAACTCTACGGGGAAGAGTGAACAACATGGAAGAACACATAGATAATGTAAGCAGAGAGGAGAAATTCTAAGAATAAGTCAAAAGGAAATGCTTGGTGGGCGCCTGGGGGGCTCAGTCAGGTAAACCTCCAACTTGCACTCAGGTCATGAGTTCATGGTTCGTGGGTTCGAGACCCACGTCGGGGTCTGTGCTGACAGCTCAGAGCCTGGAGCCTGCTTCTGATTCTGTGTCTCCCTCTCTCTCAACCCCTCCCCTACTCATACTCTGTCTCTCTCTCTCTCTCTCTCAAAAATAAATAAGCATTTAAAAAGTTTAAAAAAAAGGATATGCTAGAATATTAAACACTATCACCAGAAATGAACACAAGTGATGGGTTCATAGAATGCATGTAGACTGGGCATGACTGAGGACAGAATCAATGAACTGGAAAAAATGTCCATAGAGACTTCCAGAACTGTAATATAATGAGGGGGGAAAATGAAAAAAATGGAACAAAATATCCAATAACTGTGGCACAATTCCAGGAGCTGTAACATACACATAATGGGGAAAAGAAGAAAAGGAAAAAGAGAAATAAATGGAAGAAATATTTGAAACAATAATGACTGAGAATTTTCCAAAATTAATGGTGGGAACTGAAGATTCAGGAAGTTCAGAGAATATCAAGCAGAATAAGTACCAAAAAATCTACACCTAGACATAACATATTCAAACTGCAGAAAATTAAGAAAAGAGAAAATCTTGAAATAAACCAGAGGAAGGGGGAAAAAAAAAACACCTTACATATAGAGGAGTTAAAAAAAATTGAACTCAACTTCTCTTCAGAAAAACTGCAAACAAGAAAAAAAGGAGTGAAATGTTTTGGAGCACTGATGAAAAACCTACCAACATAAAGTTTTGTATCCATGAAAATTAACCTTCACAAGTGAAAGAGAAATAAAGACTTTCTCAGACAAATGTGACTGAGGGAATTTATTGCATGTAGCCTTGCCTTGCTGGAAATATGAAAAGAAATTCTTCAGAAAAAAAGAAAAATGATGTAGGTTAGAAACTTGGATCTCCATAAAGAAGATTGGTAGAGAAGGAATAACTTAAGGTTTTGGGTTTTTGTTTTTTTTTTTTATTTCTAATTGAGCTAACAGATAACAAATTTTTCAAAATACTGATGGAATAGTGCATTTTGTTATAGCTTATTGACACATAAAATGAATGACAAATTATAAAGGACAGAAGGATTTACTGGGAATACTCTGTTATAAGGTACTTGTTCTGCCTATAAAGTGGTACAATGTGGGGTTTTTTTCACTTTGTGAAGAAAAATTTACTCAAGAGGACACTTTCATATATTAACAGATTCCCCAAAAGACATATTAAAATCTCGAAGAGTTGGAACCAGAGGAAGGTTTGAGAGATTGTCTTGTCCAACTTCCTTATTTCACAGATGGGGACTCTTAAGCCCTAAGAGGAAGCAACGCCAGTCCCCAGCTGGGACGCAAACCCAGAGCTGCTGACTTCAGTGTTTTTTCTCTTCCTGTTCTTTGACAGTCTTGTCACTACATCTCTACAGGGATGTGTCCTCTTTCATGATATAGTGTTATTTGAAAGTGGACTTGAATCCAACTAATCAAAATTTGTGGGATACAGGAAAAACAGTGCTTAAAGGGAAATTTATAGCATTAAATGCATACATTAGAGAAAAAGAAAGATAAAAAATCAGTAATCTAAGCTTTCACTTTAGGAAATGGGGGGGGGGGTGACAAATTAAATCCAAAAATAAAAAAAATAAAGAATTACAGCAAAATCAATGAAATGGAAAACAATAAGAAAGTCAAGAAACCAAAACTGGTTCTTTACAAAGATTAGTAAAATAAATAAACTTCTAGGCAAGTTATCTAAGAATAAAAAAGAGAAAACTCAAATTATTAGTATCAGAAATGAAAAAGGGTTCATCACTGTTGATCCTGTGGACATTAAAAGGATAATAAAGGAATATTAGGAACAACTCTATGCCCTAAAGTTTAATACCTTAGGTAAGATGAATTAATTCCTTGAAAGACACAATCTACCAAAGCTCACACAAAGAGAAATAGAAAATCTGAATAAGCCTATATCTATTAAAGTGAATTAAAATAAACATTTAATAACCTTTCCAAACAGAAAGTACTGGCCCAGATGGGTTCACTGGTGAATTTTATCTAACATTTAAGGGAGAAAACATAAAAATTTTCTACAATCTCTCCCAAATGATAGTAGAGGGACTACTCTGAAATCACTCTATGAGGCCAGCATTACCCTAACACCCAAACTGGACCAGAGCATTGTGAGTAGAGAAAACTATAGACCAATATCTCTCATGGTCACAGATACAAAAATATTCAACAAAATATTAACAAACTAAATCCAACAATTTATAAAAATAATCACACAGCACAAACTTGTGGGATTTATTCCAGGTATGCAAAACTAGTTCAACATTTGAAAATCAATTAATGTAATGTATTACATCAACAAGCTACAAAAGAAAAATTATATAATTGCATGAAGTAGATATGGAAATAGCATTTGACAAAACCCAACACTTATGCATGATAAAAACTCTCAATGAAGCAGGAATTGAAGGGACCTTCCTCAATTTAAAAAAGAACATCCACCCAAATAGCCAAAACAATCCTAAAAAAGAAAAGAAAAGCTGGAGGCATCATGATTCCAGACTTCAAGCTATATTACAAAGCTGTTATCATCAAGACAGGATGGTACTGTCATGAAAACAAACACATAGATCAATGCAACAGAATAAAACACCCAGAAATGTATCCACAACTATATGGTCAACTAATCTTCGACAAAGCAGAAAAGAATATCCAATGGAAAAAAGACAGTGTCTTCAACAAGTGGTGCTGGGAAAACTGGACAGCGACATGCAGAATGAAAATGGACCACTTTTTACACCATACACAAAAATAAATTCTGACTGGATGAAAGGCCTAAATGTGAGACAGGAAACCATCAAAATCTTGGGGGAGAACACAGGCAACAACCCCTTTGACCTGGACCGCAGCAATTTCTTACTAGACACATTGCTAGAGGCAAGGGAAACAAAGGCAAACATGAACTATTAGGATACATCAACATAAAAATATATATCAACCTCATCAACATAAAAAACTTCTTCATGGCAAAGGAAACAACGAAACTAAAAGGTAACATATAGAACAGGAGAAGATACTTGCAAATGACGCATCAAATAAAGGGTTAGTATCCAAAATCTATAAAGAACTTATCAAACTCAACACCCAAAAAACAAATAATCCAATTAAGAAATGGGCAGGAAACATGAATAAACATTTTCCCAAAGAAGACATCCAGACAGGAGCACCTGGGTGGCTCAGTCAGTTAAGTGTCCAACTTTGGCTCGGGTCATGATCTCATGGTTCATGGGTTCGAGCCTTGCGTCGGACTCTGTGCTGACAGCTCAGAGCCTGGAGCCTGCTTTGGATTCTGTGTCTCCTTCTCACTCTGCTCCTCCCCCACTCACACTCTGTCTCTCTCTCTCAAAAATAAATAAACATTAATAATTTGTAAAAAAAAAAAAAGAAGACATCCAGACAGCTAACAGACACATGAAGAAATGTTCAGCATCACTCATCTCAGGAAAATACAAATAAAAACCACAATGACATACCCCCTCACACGTGTCAGAATGGCTAAAATTAACAACACAGAAACCAACAGATGTTGGCAAGGATGCAGAGAAAGGGAAATCCTCTTACATTGTTGGTGGGAATGCAAACTGGTGCAGCCACTCTGGAAAACAGTGTGCAGGTTCCTCAAAAAGTTAAAAATAGAATTACCCTATGACCCAGCAATTGTACTACTAGGTACTTGCCAAAAGGCTACAAAAATACAAATTTGAAGGAATATATGCACCTTGATGTTTATAGCAGGATATGGTTCATATCAACCATAGCCAAACTATGAAGAGAGCCCATGCTCATTGACTAATGAATGGATAAGGAAGCTGTAGTGTGTGTGTGTGTGTGTGTGTGTGTGTGTGTGTGTGTGTGTGTGTATGCCATCAAAAAGAATGAAATCTTGCCATTTGCAACAACATGGATGGAACTAGAGTATATTATGTTAAGTGAAATAAGTCAGTCAGTCAGACTCTTAATGATAGAAAACAAATTAGGGTTAATGGAGGGAGATAAGTGGAGGATCGGCTAAATGGGTGATGAGTATTAAGGAGGGCACTTGTTATGAGGAGCACTGGGTGCTATATGTAAGCAACAAATCACTAAATTCTATCCCTGAAACCAATATTACATTATATGCTAACTGTTAAAATTTAAATAAAAATTTGAAAAAGAAAAAAATGGTAATAAAAAAGGGAAAATAAGGTAAAATCAAAAAGAACATCCAGAGGAGGGGGGGACTCCTACAGTTAATATCATACTTAATGGTGACAGACTAGATACTTCCCTAAAATCAGGAAGGCATGAATGTCCCATCTCACCATTCCTATTCAACATCATACTGGAAGTTCTAGCTAATGCAATAAGACAAGAAAAAGAAATAAAAGGTATACAGATTGGGATTGAAGAAATAAAACCATTTTTGTTCACAAATGATATCGTTGTCTATGCTGAAAATCCCAAAGAATCAACACAAAAATACTTCTTACAACCAATTAGTGACTACAGCCAAGTTGCAGGATACAAAGTTAATATACAAAGGTCAACTTCTTTCTTACAGAGCAGTAATGAACAATTGGAATATAATTTACCATTTATATTAGCACCAAAAAAACCCCTGAAATACTTAGCTATAAATCAAACAAAATGTGTACAAGATCTGTATGAGGAAAAGTACAAAATTCTGATTAATGAAATCAAAGGAGAACTAAATAAATGGAGAGATAGTCCAGGTTCATGGATAAAAAGACTCCATATTGTCAACAGGTCAGTTCTTCCCCAGTTAATCTGTAGATTCAACACAATCTCAGTCAAAATCCCAAAAGTTATTTTGTGGGTATGGACAAATTGATTCTAACATTTATATGGTGGCAAAAGATCCAGAATAGCCAACACACAATTGAAGAAGAAACAAGTCAGAGGACTAACAATACAAGACTTCAAGGCTTACTATAAAGCTATAGTTATCAAGACAGTGTTAAAGTAATATGTTAAAAGACAAAACAATTAAAAGAGTAGACAAATAGATCAGTTGAATAGAATAGAGGGCCCAGAAATAGACCAAGCAAATACAGTCAACTAGTCTTCGACAAAGGAGGAAACGCAGTTCATAAAGAAAGGGTAGTCTTTTCATCAATAGTACTGGAACAACTCATTCACATCCAAAAAAAAAAAAAAAATGACTCTAGACACATATTTTACACCTTTCACAAAAATTAAGTTAAAATAAATCACAGACCTAAATGTAAAAGGCAGAAGTATAAAACTCCTAAAAGTTAACACAGGAGAAATTACAGATGACCTTGAGTTTAGTGATGACTTTTTATATACAACACCAAAGCATAATCCAAGAACAAAAAAATTGGTAAGTGGGACTTTATTAAAATTAAAGAATTTTTCTCTGTGAAGGAAATACTAAGAAACTGAGAAGACAAATCACAGACTGGGAGAAAATGTTTGCAAACCACCTATCTGATAAAGGACTAGAATAAAAAAGGTACAAAAAAAATTTTTAAGTCAACAATAAGAAAACAACACAATTTTTTTTAATTGGCAAAAGATCTGAAACAGACACTTCACCAAAGAAGATATACAGATGGCAAATAAGCATATGAAAACATGCTCTTCATTATATGTCCTCAGGGAAATACAAAATAAAACAATAAGATACCATTACACCCCTCTTAGAGTGGCCAAAATCTGGAACACTGATAATGCCAAATGCTGGCAACAGAAACTCTCCTTCATCGCTGGTGGGAGTGCAAAGTGGTGCAGCCACTTTGGAAGAGTTTGGCAGTTTCTTACAAAGCTAAACACACTCTTACCATATTATCCAACAATTCCACCTGTAGGTATTTACCTGAATGAGTTGAAAACTTATGTCTACACAAAAAAACCCACTCATGAATATGTATAGCAGCTTTATTCATAATTGCTAAAATTGGAAGCAACCAAGATGTCCTTCAATAGGTGATGGACAAACGTGCAGCCAGACAATCGAATGCTATTCCATGCTAAAAAAAAAAAAAAATGAGCTACCAAGTCTAAAAGAAAAAAAATGGAGGAACCATAAATGCATGTTGTCATGTGAAAGAAGCCAATCTAAAAAGACTATGCACTGTATAATTCCACTATGTGACATTCTCCAAAAGGCAAAACTATAGAAACAGTAGACTTCACACCTTAGTTAATAATAACATTGGCTAATCAATTTTAATGATGTGACACAATAGTACAAGATGTTAATAAAGAGAAAACTGGGGCACCCAGCTGGCTCAGTCATGTGACTCAATCTTGGGGTCATGAGTTTGAGCCCCACATTGAGTGTATTATGACAACCTTGGAGGAGGAAATTACAGAGGTGGGAATTACGATGATTTTGGAAATTGTAACCAGCAACTTTCTAACAAGTCAAATGAAGAGTGGAAACTTTGGTGGCAGCAGGAATATGGGGGGACCATATGGTAGAGAACGCTATGGTCCTGGAGGCAGTGGAGGAAGTGGGAGTTATGAAGGGAGAAGCCAATACTGAGCTTCTCCCTATTTGCATGGGCTTCTCTGTATAAATTGGAGAGAATGAGAGCCCAGAGGTAACAAAACAGCTTCAGGTATTGAAATAACAATGTTAAGGAAATTCTTATGTCAGTCATGCATAAACAATGCATGATGTGGAATGTGAAGGGGATGTCAGAATTGTGTCCTTTCTACTCAGTTTTACTGTGAACATGTAACTGCAACCACACCTTTCCAGATGCATCTTACACACCACCACCATGCTTCCTTTATTCTGGGGAGAGGGGGTAGGAGGGCAAGGAACAGGCCCCTCTCCGGTGTTTCTGAAGGCTGCTGGTCCAGGCTCAGCTCAGGGCTGTGTGAAAGAACATCAAAGGCGACTCAGCCAGTTATGTCAGAATTTAAACTCAAAGGCCAAAAAAGTACAATCAATTACCCCACATTTCAAAGTGAGGTGCTAGACCATCAACAGAAGAGTTGCCAAGGGAATGACCCCAAAGACTCTGCTCCAAGTTGAGTGGGAGAAGAAGGCCAAGAAGGCAGGACTTTTAGAGGACAGCCCCCACTGACACCGCCCTTCCCCATAAGGGAGCAAGGGGACACCTCCCCTCCCTCAGACCAAGTATAGCACCTCAAGCTCCATCTGGGGAGCTTGGCCTGTGTCCTCTGAAGGAAGTAGGAGTCACTCTGACCCCCAGGGAGTCTGAAGGTGAGGCCACATCTGGCAGACTGCCCCATTTGGCAAAACAAAGGGTGTGTTTTTATTCTCCTTAGCCAGGGGTCAACTCCCATGGAATATCTTGAAACTCTTCCTTTCAGGCAGACAGACTAGAGAGGAAAGGAAACCCCAGTAGAAGGGAAACCTGTGGGAGCTGCAGGCATCCTGAGAGGCATCCTTCACGTAGAAAGGGCTACAGCTGAGGGGTCTCCAGCATTACTGGATCAGGGGAGGCCTGAGGAACTCAAAAAGCAACCCGTGCTGTGCCAGTAAGTAGGGCTGTCTGACTCTTCCCACCCTCCCTCTGGCCTGGAGGATGCCCAGCCTACAGTGGTAAAGTCGTGTGGAGGCTCCTACCCCACCATGCTGTGCACAAGACTGGGCTGGGAGAGAGACTTTTTATTTTTATTTTTATTTTTAATCCAAGTGAGTTATCATATAGTGTAATAATGAGTTCAGGAATAGAATTTAGTGATTCATCACTTACATGCAACAACACCCAGTGCTCATCTCAACAAGTGCCCTCCTTAGTGCCCATCACCCATTTAGCCCATCCCCCCACCCAACACCCCGCCAGCAACCCTCAGTCTGTGTTCTGTATTTAAGAGTCTCCTATGATGTGTCTCCCTCTCTGTTTTTATTTTGTTTTTTCTTCCCTTCCCCTATGTTCATCTGTTTTGTTTCTTAAATTCCATACATGAGTGAAATCATATGATATTTGTCTTTCTCTGACTTACTTCGCTTAGCATAATACACTCCAGTTCCATCCATGTTGTTGCAAATGGCAGGATTTCATCCTTTCTCATTGCCAAGTAGTATTCCACTGTATATATAAACCACTTCTTATTTATCCATTCATCTGTTGATGGATATTTGGGCTCTTTCCATACTTTGGCTATTGTCAATACTGCTGCTATAAACATTGGGGTGCATGTCCCCCTCTGAATCAACTTTTTTTTATCCTTTGGATAAATACCTAGTAGTGCTATTGCTGGGTCATAGGTAGTTCTATTTTTAACTTTTTGAGGAACCTCCATACTGTTTTCCAGGATGGCTGCACCAGTTTGCATTCCCACCAGCAGGCAAAAGGGTTCCTCTTTCTCTGCATCCTCACCAACATCTATTGTTGCCTGAGTTGTTAATTTTAGCCACTCTGACAAGTGTAAAGTGGTATCTCATTGAAGTTTTGATTTGTATTTCCCAGATGATGAGTGATGTTGAGCATCTTTTCATGTGTCTGTTAACCACCTGGATGTCTTCTTTGGAAAAGTGTCTATTCATCTCTTTTACCGATTTCTTCACTGGATTGTTTGGGTTTTTTGGTGTTGAGTTTGATAAGTTCTTCATAGATTTTGGATACTAACCTTTTATCTGATATATCATTTGTAAATATCTTTTCCCATTCTGTAGGCTGCCTTTTACTTTTGCTGATTGTTTCCTTCACCGTGCAGAAGTTTTTAACTTGATGAGGTCCCAATAGTTCATGTTTACTTTTGTTTCCCTTGCCTCTGGAGACATGTCAAGTAAAAAGTTGTTGCGGCTGAGGTCAAAGAGGTTGTTGCCTGGTTTCTCCTCTAGGATTTTCATGGTTTCCTGTCTCACATTTAGGTCTTTCATCCATTTTGAGTTTATTTTTGTGTATGGTTTAACAAAGTGGTCCAGGTTCATTTTTCTACATGCCACTGTCCAGTTTTACTCAACACCATTTGCTGAAGAGACTGTCTTTATTCCATTGGATATTCTTTCCTGCTTTGTCAAAGATTAGTTGGCCATGCATTTGTAGGTCCATTTCTGGGTTCTCTATTCCATTCCATTGACCTAAGCGTCTGTTTTTGTGCCAGTAACATACTGTTTTGATGATTACACCTTTGTAATACAGCTTGAAGTCCAGAATTGTGATGCCTCCAGCTTTGGTTTTCTTTATCAGCATTACTTTGGCTATTCAGGGTCTTTTCTGGTTCCATACAAATTTTAGAATTGTTTTTTCTAGTTCTGTGAAGAATGTTGGTGTTATTTTGATAGGGACTGCTGGGAGAGAAACCTTTTAAATTAAGCAGTTGAGAGTTGTTATCCCACAGCACCGGGACTTTACTATCTGGAAAAGAGATCCTCACCAGAAAAGGACCTAGGGCTGCCAGGGTCTCACAAGGCTGCAGGCGTAAAGGGAATTTACTCTAAATGAACCCACCTCGCTGGATAGGTCAGCTTTGGCTGAACGTAGGAAGGGCCGGAAATGGCACGGGCAGACTTGCAGCCCAGATGCCACTAACCCAGCCTGGGGCTGAAACCTGGGTTGTATCTGTCCATCCAGGCAGCCAGAGCCAGGAGTGGGGCCAAGGGGGACACATCCCCAAGGCAGCACTTCACATCCATATACGTTTAAAAACGTTTGCATAGGCTCTGCATGGCTCATATTTGATTTTTATCTTTGTCATCATCTTGAGAAATAGGCCACACACGTGTCAGGAATTCTACTCCACAGCTTGGGAAAATAATGCAATCTTATGTGGCACAATGCACTGAGCATTGGCTCTGTGCCCCAGGGTACCCTGAGGTACATAGAGCATAAGGAGCCATGCTGCTTGGTGCCTATAGGAACTGGAAACCACAGGAGACCCATGGGGTGCAAGGCCAGGGTCTAGGCCCAGAAGGGCATGCCTGTGACCGCCTTCTGATCCCCCTAGACACACAGTTGTGAGCGGGCAAATGACTAAAAGTGTTCTTCAACACCCCAGGCTTTTTTTAGGGGGCAAGAGGAAGTACATGTTTTCTTGAAATCTAGCATCCAGGCTTTTAAAAGTCACACAAATTGGGATACAGCAAATGGTGAATTTACTCATAGGTACAAGTTAACAATGGCCTTGGGGGGTGTGGGAATGACCTCCACCCAAGCAGATATGGTGCCCAGAATTACTCGTCTCGGCAGAGGAACCAGAAGGACTTCAGAGTTATGTGTATTCAAAGCTTACTTTCCTCTTTTGGTATTTCGTTGTGAGCGATTTCACTCTCTTCTGACCAGGAAGATCTGAGGCTTCCCCTCACTGAATCGATAGGTTTCTGGGCTTCTAATCTGCTCAAGCTTCCACCATGAAAGCTTTGGTTCTCTCCACTCAGAGCTGAGCCTGGAAAATCCAGGGGAGCCACAGGCGAAACAGTGCCAGAAAATGTGTGCTGTGTGGGCAAGGGAGTGCTGGCAGAAGAGGTGTCCAGGCAGCAGGTGGGGAGGGCAGCTGAAATGTGTCCTACAGTTTCCACCCCCTCCTGGGTGCCCTCTCCACTGGCAAGTGCAGGTGCCGAGGGCAGGTGTGGTCAGAAGACCTGGGGGAGCAGGAGGCAGAGGTAGGGCCCTTGTGACCAGAGCCCAGGATAGGGACCAACACTTCTGCAAGGCATCAGCGCAACACGGTCAGTAAGTCCAGTGCCAGAGGCCCAGAAAACTAGGCCAATGCTGCACCGCATCAGGCCCCCACATAGTAACTCCTCTCCCAGCTCTGAGAACACATAGGCCCTTCTTCAAGGAAAGTGGGAAAATTCCTGGGAGAGTGCGCATTTATCCAAAAGGGACAGCACCACCCATCCCACCATCATGGGGAATTCTGAACAAGGTAAGAACAGTCAGAACTAAAGAACAGTTGGCTGTGCGTGCCATCTGCAAGGTGTATAATTGTGGCTCTCATACAGTATGGATTTTGCTCCCCATCGGGTTGATTATCTGTCAGGTTCTCAAGCCTCCCAAACTGGCCACAGTTCATGATTTCTCCGATGCTGGCAGCACCTTCATTGTTCCTTGTGCTTCTGCCCAAGGTCTTTATCTGAGATGCTTTCCACTCTCCAGTCTTGGTCTCCCACCTGTAACCATTCCTCTGAAAGGTCACACTTAAGTGTCCACTCCTCCAAGCCCCTCCCACAAAAAGCCAACTCCTCCTTCTCCCATTAGCCTGTATCTCATTGTCATCCCGCTTCCTTCATGTCAGATGAACTCAGACATGGGAAGACACCTTGTGTCTTGCCCTGAACCCGATGCAGTAATGTTTAGAGTGTAGGCCCTCAACAACAAAACATATATGCATGCATTAATGATCTTGGTTCTTACAGCCACACTCTGAGGTGGAAGGCAGGTACCCTTATTCTCATTTACAAATGGACATATAGCTCAAAGTTCATTGCCTTGCTCAGGGTTGAATAGTGGGTAAAAGAAATGTTTGTCAAACTGGACCCAGGATCAATAAGCTTCTAGACCCCAAACTGCACACGTAGAGCATCCAGATCTTGGCCTCTCCTATTGTTCCCAGCAGAAGGACAGATGATAGACAGACAGACAGACAGATAGATAGACGATAGACAGACGGGTGATAGGTATTAATGGATGCATGTAGGGAGGGGGAGGAGTGGTCAGAGGACACAAATGATAAAAAGCTAATGAGGTAAAACTTTAATAGCTGAATCTAAATAAATGATGACAGCTCAGGGCCTGGAGCCTGCTTGGGATTCTGTGTCTCCCTCTCTCTCTGCCCCTCCCCTGCTCGCACTCTGTCTCTCCCTCTCTCTCAAAAATAACCATTAAAAATAATTTTTAAAAAAATTTTAACGTTTATTTATTATTGAGAGACACAGAGAGACAGAGCATGAGCAGGGGAAGGGCGAGAGACAGGGAGACACAGAATCTGAAGCAGGCTCCAGGCTCCGAGCTGTCAGCACAGAGCCCGACTTGGGGCTCAAACCCACGAACCATCAGATCGTGACCTGAGCCGAAGTCTGATGCTCAACTGACTGAGCACCCAGGTGCCCCCAAAATAATTTTTTAAAGGGTGTTCTTTGAACTTTTCTTATTCTAACCTCTGTGTAAGTTTGAAATTATTTTCAAAGGAAAAGTCAAAACCACAACAAAATTATCTGTTTCATTCTTCATTGCTAGCTACCCAGCAACTAGCTGTAATGCTAAAATAATCCATTGGGAAGTTTAAAGCGGACGCGATGCTTCAGGAAATGCTCATTTCTGTCTCAGGCCTCTGCACCTGCCGGCCCCTCTGGCTTTCACCGCTGGACGCAGGCAGGACCTGCCACCAGGGGGAAATCTGCCCAAACCCAAACGCACTCTGATTTTCCTCTTAATTTCCAGTTGCCCCAACCGGCCCCCACCCCTAGCCCCCTCCCCCGGCTTCGAAGGTAGCACACGCACCCTAACTGGGTTTCTGGACACTTTCCTGGGCGTCTTTTCACTTATTATTTAACAAGGAGGACACAAGTGGGCGCAAACCCATCTCGGTTCACACCTGGAGCCTGTTCCCAAAGGGGATCACTCCCCAGTGGCTCTTCCCCTGACCTCTCCACTTGGGGTCGGGCGGGCACTGCCAGCGCCCGGCCCCCCGCCGCCATCTCCTTTCCGCTTTCCCAGCGGCTGAAGGCGCGAGCGGGGGCAGGGGGTGGGGCGGTGAGCGGGAGGAGGGGGCGCGGGGCGGGGCCGCGGGCGCGGGGGGCGGAGCCGCGGGGCGCGGGGAGCAGCGGGGTCCGGCGGGGAAGCAGGCGGCCGCCCCACGGCAGCTGCAGGGCGCGCGGCGCTCGGACCGCGGGAGCCGGGGGTGCGCGCCCGCGGCTCGGCCCATGCGGGCGTCGGGGGCGCGGGGATGAGGGCGCCCGCGCTGCTGCCGCCCGCGTTGCTGACCTGCTGCGGCTGGCTGCTCGCCCCGGTGAGTGCGCCCCGCGACCCGGGTCCGCGCCCTGGCTCCCCGGCTGCGCTGCCCTCCCGCGTCCAGGAGGTGGAGGGTGGGGGGTGGGAGCTGGCCCGGAGACCTCCGCCCGCCCGCGCGCGCCCCGCCCCGGGTCTGGGGGAGCTGCGGACCCTTCCCCGCGGCTCAGGGAGATGCGTCTGTAGCCCCGGGTTCGCGGGGCGCGGGACCCAGCTTCCTCCAGGGCGCTGGTCCCGGCGGAGCTGCTTCGGCCGCGTCTTCCCGAGGCGCGGGGCACCCCGAGCGGGGTCAGGGGACCGGGCTGAGGCCACCTGCACGGGCTTCCCCCGCCGGAGGGAAGTGAGGAGTCCCCCACCTCCCGTAGTTGCTCCGGGGTGTCACCGAGGGACACGCTGTGGCTAAAGAAAGTTTCCTCTCGGAAAAATACCCTTTTCGTCGCTACGAGAGCACAGCAGGAAATGATGCCCTGCAGAGCAGTTTGTTAAATGACTGTATTAGTGGGACATTCCTGTCATTTGAAGACCTTTTAAACAAAATTGTCAGCCTTGTGTCTTGCTTCCCCCGTAGAGCGAGGCCGTTGTGGCCGGTTGAGTGCGTATTGCAGCCGGTCCCGGCCCCACAGAGCCCCAGCCCCTCCTGAGGAGGTGAGGCCGAGGGCGGGGCTACGTAGGTAGGGAGGTGGTGATCGCACTGCTTAGGGGGCAGAGAACCTACTAACTCCCCTGTCTGGTGCTCAGGCTTAGCAGGCCTCTCCTCCCTCAGAGGAAGGCGGTTGGACAAGACCTTTGTTAGTGATTTTAATGCTTTGAAAGAGCCAGCGAGTTAGAAGTACCAGGAGTTATTCTGGCTGATGCAGCTTTCATTTCTAAGATGCCCCAAAGTAAGTCCTTGCTCTGCATGTTCCAAGAATGTCAGGAACCACAGTGTCTTTTTATACCTTGACAAACATGTTTTAAGTCAACATAACTTTCCTAATTCTGAAATGTAAACCATTGACTTGTTCAGATAGGAAGGTACAATCTGTCTGAAACCAGGAGTTTCTACAGTTTGGTGGTTGTCCGGAAATGGGCTGCAGGGAGGCGCTTGGTGTCTTTCTTAAAATGAGGGTAGATGTGGCGACAGTATCAACGTTTCCCTCTTAATTCTGTTCAGAAACTGGATTCCTGGTTAGAGTTCTAGCTGACCTCTTTGATAGTAGGATAATTAAGTATAGATGGCCATAGTATACTACCCAGAGCATGACTCTCTTAGAGTAAAAATAAAATTTTGGTCAGACACGGGAGGGGGTATGCAGCCTGCTGTGTGAGCACTTGGGGTGGGGGAATAAAAACAGAGAACATTGGATTTTCATGAAAGCAAATCAGAGAATATTTTCTTCTAAGGCTGAAATGTGTCGTTTTGTCTTTTCACCGTTAATGGGCAATATTAACTACACCTTTGGTTCCTGCGACCCGTTGGGAGGGGAAATCAACCACCTCTTGTTTGGTGGCAACCACAGTGACGCAGCCCTTCCCACGCTTCGTCTCCCTGCTTACCCCTCTGATCGTCCTGAAAATCTTCGCACCAATTCCAAAGTTTCAGATGTGATCTGCAGTCTCTACGAATAACGTTATCCTATTAGAGCTCTGTTGAGATGCAGAGGTTGTGGTCCTTAGGTGAGGCGTGTAGGCGTCTGGGCTAGCGTGTGGGCATTGAGAATGGTCTGTGAGGAGATATGTACATCCTTTAATTAAATCAAGGACCACGAAATGGAGGGCTCCGATACTGAAAGATGATTAGGATCAAAGAGCTTTATTACTGCCAGATTAGTACCAACATCATACAGTGTATGATGTTAGTAAGCTGTTTTCCTGCTCAGTAAAAAAAATATTTTATTAGATTTTATGTTTGTTTTAGAATTCCTTCACAAAGTGAATTTGTTTTCATAACCATGCCAGAAATATGAAGGTGACTGCTTTTAAATGAGTGTTATTTGGGGAGCACTTTGGAACCGAAGGGTGTTTTATTTTATTTGGTAGAACTGTTGTTTGACTTTCCTCTTCTGGTGGAATTTTTAGTCACTTCCATTTTTTTAAACCTTGACCAGGTGAACAGTGTTCACCCAGAATGTCGATTTCATCTGGAAATACAGGAGGAAGAGACAAAATGTGCAGAGCTTCTAAGAACTCAAACAGAAAAATACAAAGGTAAGGTAGTCACGGGGTGAGTGTGATGGTCCTAGCTAGATAACCTGACGGGCAGATAGCTGATGCCTCACTCTAAACATTGAGGTTTTAAGGTCACCTGCGTCTTCACGTAAAGGTCTGTTTCCACTGTTTTCTAATGAATGCTGGTAAAACTCCTATGAATATTAGGGGCGGCAGAATCCTTCACACAATAAACCTTTTGAAAGAAAGCCGTAATCCTTAATAGTAACGGTATCCATCGTTTAACATAACAGCAACAGTTACTGAAATAATTTCATGGGCATTGTTATGCTTTGCAAAAGCAACTCCCATTTCTACGGAATGAGTATCTGATTTCTTTCCTTTAAAAACTGTAGTCACATCACAGATTCTTTTTGTCAAATTAAGAATGGTGGAGGAGCGCATGGGTGGCTCTATCAGTTAAGCATCCGACTCTTGATTTTGGCTCAGGTCATGATGTCATGGTTCATGGAATCAAGTCCTATGTTGTGCTCCTTGGTGAATGCTGAGTGGGGAGTCTGCTTGGGATTCTCTGTCTCCCTGTCTCTTTGCCTCTCCCCTACACACACACACACACACACACACACACACACACACTGACTCTCTCTCTCTCTCTCTCTCTCTCAAAATAAATAAATAAATAAACAGTAAAAAAAAAAAAAAACCCACCAAATATATTTAAAAAAAAAGAATTGTGGAAATGTCAGAAATCAAATAAGAAAATGAGACTTGTGTTTTCCCAAAGACGCTATTGTGTCTAACTAACCCCTGTTGTGAATACCGTGAATTTGCTCCTTTTATTTTCTCCAGGTCAAAGGACACATGCTGGGACCACATACATTCCAGTTAGACACACTCCAGGTCTATAAACTCAGAAAGGTGCTGTGACAACACCCAAATTATAACAGTAGCAAAAACCTTTTGTCCTTCAACTTTCTTTTTCTCTGTCCATTTTCAAATTAAAATCAAAGTAAGACTATGTTATGTGTTCAAATAGTTTAGTGTCCCGCAGAGGGACTTCAGACCAGAGTTACAGACACGGGCTTTGTTCTAGACCAGCACTGCCCAGAAGAAATAGAATATGAACCACATAGGGAATTTTTAATATTCTAGTTGCCACATTAAAATAAGTTTTAAAAATGTGAGATTAATTTTAATATACTTTATCCTAATACTTGTATCCAAGTCATTATCATTTCAACTAGTAATCAATATAAAATACTGATGAGAAATTTTACATTTTTCGTATACTAAGTCTTAGAAACCCAGCCTGTATATCCAAATACATCCAAATCATTATCATTTCAACTTGTAATCAATAGAAAATATTGATGAGAAATCTACATTTTTTGTATACCAAGTCTTAGAACGCCAGCATTTATTTTGCTGTACAGTTTGGACCCGCCACCTTTCGGGTACTCACCACAGCCAGTGGCTCCCATGCTGGACAGTATGGCACCAGACCTCTACTAACATAGACATCCTGTGCTCTTTCTGGTCCCTTCTGGAGCCTCCGCTTGCTTGGCTGAAAAATGAGGTCTGTGACCCCAGGACTCCTCCAGCCTTAAAGATCTGTGATTTTGGTAATGCACAAATGGTCCTGAGGCCACATCTTCCAAATGGTCTGGTAGAGCTGTGACCAGAGAAAGGCGAATGAAGCAGCTCAGCCCCACAGCAAATGTGGACCAGGCGTCACTCCTGTGCAGAACTCTATGCTGACCACGAGCCAGGTGTGAGGACAGAGGAGACACTGGTTCGGCCAGCCAGAACCTCAAGATGAAACAGTCGTCATGGCCACTGAGGTCTGTTCCCTGTGGTGAAAATTAAGAGATTTAAGACAAATAAATGCTGAGAAGAGACAGACTTAAGAATTGTCTGGTGAGTGGCCAGTGGACCCAGGGCCCTGCAGCTCCGTCCACACTGCCTCCTGCATGAAGGGGGATGGAATGCTGTCTGCTGCATCCTCGGTAGGTGACCCTGGGCTGTCCACAGACTCCTGGACAGTGGGAACTTTACCCCCTCACGCCATTATTGCACAGTCAAGTTGTTGACGTGTTCTGAGGCTGCCCACAAATGGCGTTCACTCACTGGCGTTAATTTTTCTCCTGGAGCATGAACAGACCTGCTTCTTCATGTGAGTTCTTCCACTCTTCAAAGGGCATTCATTCACAGGCTCCATGGGGCCGAACACATCCAATTCCTGCAGACTCCCCAGGCCCTCTGCCATCCGCTGTGGATATGCACAGACACTCCCGAAATGCGGGAGGGAAGATTGCCTTGACGTGGCTGGCACATGCCCACAGGTTGCATTCGATTTCATGATTGTTGATAGATTGTTTGCAGACAACACACCTGTCCCTCGCGTGCATCTGGGGTCTACTTCCCTCCCCTTGCTTCTCTCACAACTGATGTTTTAGGGAAAAGCTCCTAGAATGCTTAGTGTGGCTTGTTTGTCACTCTTGATTTCCCACATTCCTCAAGAACATTTTGTTAACAAATAGAAAACTGGCACTGTTTCAGTGGGCAGCAAGGAACACTTAACATTTAAAAACTAGAATGTGGCTCATGACTTCCCTTCTGAGGAATCCCATCACAGTTGGCCAGGGGCTGGCTGGATAATGGACAAAGCAGGACAGAAGGGGCATCTGTAAGTTTGTGCCAGTGACTCACCTCATGGGTGCTCTGTGGCGGGAAACGAGACTAGTTCAGGGAAGTTAGGTTTTCCGCCATTATGAAATAGGATGTTAACTATCCACAATCAGGGTTTTTTTAATATATGAAAGATTCTTTATCCCTAGTTGTCTCACATAGATGGAGTGTGGAATTCATTGGTTCAAAACAATGTCCTTTTAGTTTTACTCTGTTCCAAAGGCACGGGTCTGACCCCTAGTCCCTGGCCAGTCCTTCATGAGTCTCAAGTGTTGGCCTAAGAGAGAGCTGGTGGCCGTGTGGCAGGGCAGGGGCAACATGGGACGGTGGGGACGTTGGGAACTGTGGATGGCAGCTCCTCCTTACGACCCTCAGTTGTTACCGTGAGGAAATGCAGGTGCCAGCCTGCCCAGTTCCCGTGTTCAGAGAACACGGAAATGCAAACTTATACATAAAATATTCCAGTTTCTTAAGAGTTTGCAACTAGTTCTTTTAAAAAGTTTGGCAGGAGACAAGCAAACCCCCTCTGGGGCAGACAGACACTGCCTGAAAGCTGTCAGATTCTTGCATGTGACGGTACGAAGACGGGTCAGGACGTTTCCAACGTTCATTAGGGTCTCCTTCACACGCCCTTCCTGCCTTGGTCTTCAGGGTCTCAGAGGTGATCTGTCTGTGACCCACACCAGATGGCTAGACGGCAGTATCTAAGTAAGGGCAGAGTCTTTGAAAATCACTAAGGTCACCTTGACATCAGCTGGAGCAGAGAGAACATGGTAGTTTTAGATAGAGGCCGTCACACATCTTCCTTGTGTGGAGTGGTGGAGAAAAGTCCCTCGGTTTTCTTGCAATGACAAAGTGTGAGTCCTTAGACATTTTCTTAAATTGAAAATTTTTATTATTACTATTAGCTCTATAGCAAAAATATCTGCGTGTGACCCATTTCACCTTTGGGTCTGCAGGAAGAGCCCGCTAACAGGCCAGCTGCCCTTCAGGAGACAGGTGGCATTGTGACAGTCCTTTAGGCCTGGCCACCCGTCAGCTTCTGTAAAGAGAGACAATTTGTGTTCTAAATTCCTTTTTTTCTTACTTTTTGAAATATGCAGACCTCAAATGCCAGGGTTATAGATAGTAAAAAGTCACCAGAATAAAGACACTGTACATGAGGTAAGCCAGGAGCAGAGCGAAGGCATTCTGATCGGATGAAAGTGTACGTTTGCTCACTTTCGGCAAAAGTAAAAGTGAGAGGAGACATTAAGCGTCCGTAGAATCTACTTTTAAATTTGTAGAATTCAGAAATTGGTGTGAAAACAGAAGCAAAGAAAACCAGCTTTCAGTTATAGTAAGGTAATTCGTATAAATCTGACAAGGAATTCTTTTTATTACATGCTGAATCTAAAACAACACAAACACATAAATCCAGAGAAAATAAACAATTTTAATTCTAAACCCCTTTAAAGGGTTCACTTTATAAGGAAGAAAAGCTTAGGAAGTATTTAGAGCTTTGCCACTTAAAATTAATTCATCGACAAGACTAACTTAATGCTCCTAATAGACGTATGAGGCCTTCCGAGGCCACAGGTGCCTAAAAATACAGCTAAAATCCGGCAGTGCTCCCTAGCGGTGGCCCAGGCTGACCTGCGTGGGAGGGCATGAGTCAGCTCCTGCAGGCTTTGCCTGTGCACAGATCGGACAGGAACTTCTGTGGGACTTTGTATTATTCCTGCCTAGACCTGGAGGGGTGTGGACTGTGTCTGAGAGGAGCAGAGGTGGCACCTGGGTTTTCCTGGCAGCTCCACCCCCTGAGCTGGACCATGAAGGTGCCGGGCTGAAATGGCCATGATGGCAAATGTCAGCTTAGGACCAGGGCCATGGGAAGCGCTCCACTGGAAGACTTACTTTTCTCTGACTTTTTTAAACAAAGGGTGCTTACTACGTTAATTTTGATCGATGTGTCAAGAGCTGTGAGGGGTTTGGAGTCCCCATACTTGCAAGCTAACCAGTTGGGCCGCCACGGTTTCACAGATGCCTGCGGGCCTGGGACCCTGGGTCAAAGACAGCAGGCCTGGGACCCTGGGTCAGAGACAGACTTGACCGCTCCCAGCAAACAGGCAGCTGGGGTGTCATGTTCACATACTCCCTTCCCCCAGATCCCACAGGACTGACGCGGTGCCCGCGGGCAGTTTGTGTCACAGCTGAGGAGCCCTCAGTGTCACGGGAGGCTGCTGGCCCTCCCGCCCAGCCTTTGCTCCAGAGAAAGATGCTCTCTCATTTACTGGGGTCAGCCCAGAGGGAGGCACTGTGCCTGTCCATCAAACCTGTTTCACAGACATTCTCAAAAAGACAGTTGGGACAAAGCTGTCAGCACTCGTCCCAGGACAGCGGCTTCTCAGTAGGCTTGAATGTCCTTCTTCTTCTCCACAGCATGACTGTCATGACCACGGCTCGCAGTCCCCCCACGCTGTCCTCAAGGGGGAGAGGGCATTTCGTCCCCATCACGGCCCAAGGCCTTACACAGTACTTGGCATTTAAAAAGATACTGAATAAGCTTTTGCTGAACAAATTAATGAAAATTTTCACATTAAAAATTAAGTGATATATGCACATGAAAAAATACCATTCAAAAACGTGTCTAATGGTTAATGTTCCCCACTCCAAACCTCCAGCACCCCTCCCTTACCTCCTAAAGACCGTGCGCACACAGTGTGTAATGTGTCCCCGTTTCCCTTTTGTACAGACGTAAGCCAGGCGCCACGTACCCATACACTCCGGTCTGTGCTCGGTCTTTCTTTTTGTTTTCGACTTCAGCAATGTATTTGGTCACGGCTGTGTATTTAAATATTCTATTAAGAGATGCATAGTGTTCTAACATACTATTCATCCGTCTGTCCCAGGCTCCTGGGCTTTTAGGGAGCTTACAAGCTGTGCTCTAATGCCTGCATTTGTTCATGTGAATAAAATACTTCACCAGCGTTTGACGGTGGACTTCAAGCCACTGATCATGAAATTGAAACATTCTCCTCATGTGACTGAATAACTTGTTAACAGCTTTCTTATTTCTGTGATGGTTTTGTCACATAAAATGTAAGTGATTACATCCCATTTTACGTCTCATCTCTTCCTTGCACCTTTTTATCACAAAGGGAACTAAACCCTTTCAGAAAATCAAGTGAGGAAGCTGTCTCTTCTGCAGACTCTTCCTGGATCCCCACCTGTCCGAGGCACCTGTTTCTGGCCAGCGTGGCCCGTGCACAGAGAGCCCTGCTGTCACATGCTTCATCTGCTTTGTGGTTGTCTTTCTCCCTGCAGAGCACGAGCCCTTGAAGAGCAAGCTCCATATTCGTGGCTTTCTATCCCTGGTCGTTACAGACACGCGAGCAGATGTGTAAACAGAGTACCCACCGTCTTCTATTCATGTGGGTCTGAAGGGAGGCATTCTGGAAGTTCACGGCATGGCCAAGGAGAATGCAGCTGCCCTTCTGATGTCAGTGTGGTGCTAGAGGCCCGCTTCTTCCCCCTCCCCTCCCCACTGACATGGTGGGCTCTTGTTCTAGTCCAAATATCTCTTTGGGCCGATAGATTAAATAGCCTGATCTGTTTTTTCCCATTGAACTGGGTCTTTTTTTTTTCTTGACTAGATTTCTCGTAATTCTAAACTCCTTAGAATCAGCTAGTAGCCTTGGTTATATAAGTAATCAATAATCATTTATTGAATTTTCTGAAAGTAACGACTCTAAGTTTACTTTTTACAGGAAAAAAATCTCACTGAGAAAGATTCTACCTTGAATTAAATTTTTATGTTTAGACTCACAACAGAAATCGTAAACAAGAAATCGGTTTCTCGTAAGTGAGATACCTGCACACCTAGAAGCCACGGTGATCGCTGATCTTATTTGGAAGAAGAAGCCTATAACCTGAGGTTAAATCCCAGGAAGGGACTTCGAAGTGGGCTCACACTGCACTGATTCAGACCAGGGTCACTTCTCCTGTCCTCCCTTCTAAGACCGGCCCAAGTCCCTTGGTGCTGGTGACCCCAAGGCTCAGCTCAGCGGCTCAACAATGGCCTTCACTGCTTCTGCCTCTTCGCTTCGTGTGTTCCCCTCTAAGCCCAAATTTCTTCCTTCCCCCAGATTCTCACAGGACCAGTGGCATGTTCTCCTGCTCTTCTGGTTGGTGGGAATTGGGCTGTAAAGCTGGGTTTCTTCTCCAGATGACCCTGGCATCACAAGTTCTGATTCGACTGACGTTCTGTTGTTTCCCGTTTGCGCGCCCATCACGTGCGGTGTGTACAGGCAGGAGTTTCTGCAGCCTGCTGTCTCTGGGGTCTTTTGCCCTGGCATGAGAGCCCTGTGGAGGCCCCCAGCCCCCCCGCACCTGTGCTCTGTGCACACACGTCAGACAGAGCCACGGTTTCTGCCTGGCGCTGGCTGTCCTGGCACGGGGCCAGTGCTGCCATTGGAGGATGGAAGGTAACGAGTATCACTATGGCATGACCCCCTCAGATCCTTGGTGGATTTTCTCCTGCACGGTTTTGATTGTTGGGCAGCCCTTCCTGACAAGGACTTGGAGATTTGAAGGTGTTCAGTTGCAAGGCTTTGTAGGGTTTTCTGGGTCAAGCACCAATTCTGGGGAGCTGCTTTGAAATGCCCTGTGGCCAAGCCTCTGGTTTTGAGCGGCTGCCTTGTATCATGGCATGAGTGAAAATGAGGCTGTCTTGTCATTTGCGGACACATTGGCTGAGTCTGTCTTTCATTAATTTTTTCAGCATGTTTTTATTGAGTGTATACCAGGAAGGAAGGCATGAAGCGAAATTGGATGGAACATGATCACCCCCTCTCGGAACCCCAAATCACGTCCCCAGCGGCATGGGGTGAGCGGGGATAACAGGGCTTTGAGTCAAAAGGTAGTAGGATTTCTGAAGGGAAACCAGAGAATGTAGGCATACAATAACATCGTTTACTTGGAACCAGAAACTGACAGTGATAGAAAAATGATTAAGGACTTACATCATCTTTACTCAGAGATAAGACAGAGTGAGGGTGGGTGGGAACACTACCAAGAAAAATTGATGCTTTTTGATAATAAGCTAATCAGTGGCCAGTATTTTGCAAATTTACTACACACACTTTATGCACAGCAGTCCTCCTGTTCAGTGACGTCATGTGTCCTGTGTCAGACCTGGGATGGATTCACTCCCACCTGGCGGCTCCCAGACACCCTGCCACCAGGCCAAGCCCTTTTGCATCTCGGTATTGCTTCTGTCATGACAGTGAGCACACACCCTCTTGTATTGCAGGCGTCCCTTTTCCGGGTTCCTCAGCCTCTTGGCACAAAGGCTTCTGCTGGAGGGACCCTTCCTTTCTGGCACGGATTGATCTGAGAAGCACAGGCTGTGTGAATTCCACCAGTGTGCAGGGCAGAGGGAGGCACCAGGCATGCTGTGTCCCTGAGAGGCTGGGCCATGTCTCAGGACGAAGGAGGCAGTTGTGCACACGGCAGATGTCAGGGCAGCCCTCCATCCTGATCTGGATCAAGGCGCGTCGAAGTATAGAAATGCGAAAGAACATTCTGAGAGTCTCGTCCAAAGTTGGTGGCAGACAGAGCCCAGGTCCCTGGCCTCCTAGTCAAATGCTGTTTTTACAAAGCCATGTTTGGTATCTTAGCGAGAACATGCTTTAGAAAAGGATTTTCCTTCCTCTTTAGTGTCTGCTTCAAAGAGACAGGAGATTCCTTTGACACTACACGATCTATTAGCCGAGACTGTGCCTAGGTCTCTTGAGTGCTCACTTTAACTGTCAGCATGTTCAGCTGAAGCTACCTCTTTGCATAAGGGATTCCATCATTTGTGAAATCAGCATTTCCTTTTCTCTGGCCTACAGTGATGGTTTTGAAGTTTCGGGACAGGACCTTGATTGGTACCTTGTGCCTTTGGCCTTAGTTTCCTCATCACACCCCTGGTGGGGTCCCTCAGTCCTCTGCTCTTCTGTGTGGACATAGGCCTGTCACCGGCTGCTGTGGTCTTTCTGCAGGTGGAGACCGGGAGGTCCGGGATGACAGATCCATGGCCCAGAGCATTCCCAGACGTCTGCACCCCCCTGGGATGGCATGCTTACTGTGACTCAGTCAGCAGTGCTCTGGCAGCCCAAGAGCTACTTCCAAAGACTCCCTCCCTCCTATCCCAGGGAGATATTAACACAGCTTTTTAAATCTGTGACTTCTTCACAGCTCCCTCCTTTCCTGCGGAGAGAGGACAGAGGCCTGTTTGGGAGGGCAGTGGGGGTGCAGCCAGGATGCCTGGTGGGGCCCTGCCCACGTAGCCCCAGTGACAAGGGCAGCACATCCTTCCTACTGCCCCTTCCCCAGCACTTCGGCTCTGTCCTGTGAGCCCCTGGGCTCAGTACCCTGAGACACTAAAAGATCCACGCAAGCCCGTCTGCCTGCTCCTCAGGAGTTCAGAGGAGGGAGTGTTTCCACTGGGGGGCTGGGTGCTGGCTGTGTTCTCAAGCTCCAGGGCTTGGACCAACAGTGAAGGGGAGAGACACGTGTTGGGAGTGCAGGGCGTCAGCCCGGGGAAGGGCTAGGAACAGGGAAAGGAAAACGGAGTTGACCCCCAGCCTGGATTGCTGAGAATAAAGAGCCTACCGAGGGATTCTGGAAAGTGAGCTGCACCTCAGGTAGGCTCTTGGGGCAGACGCTTCTGAGAGGAGTCATTAGGGTGGCCCTGGGAGCGGAGCAGCCTGCTAAGTGAGTAACATCCCAGGGGGCACATGAAGGTGTCCGCTGTGGGGGAGGAGGGGAAGAGCCGTTGCCACAGATGGTGCAGCCAGCAGCCCAACTGCAGAGAGATGGCGGCCGGGGAGGCCCTGGGGGCTGGACGGTGCGAGTCAGCTGCCCTCCAGAAGTGCAAAAGGAGCATGAGACAGAGCTGAGCGCCGAGGAAGAGGTGCCTTGGGGTGGGGACCACTGAGTCCACGTGGGAGCCGAAGAGAGAGGCAGAGGCAGAGGGCCGCTGAGCGGGTGGGACCGTGTTTGGCAGAAGGCCTTGCGTGCAGACGCGGGCTCAAGGGCAGAGCTGAAGGAAGAGGCGGGCAGGGAGGACAGGGTGAGGTATCAGGGGCCCCCACACCCCCGGGGGGATGGGGCCGAGGAGGTCACCAGACCTGGACTCGGGGCACTGGCTGGCAGACACTCGTGGGGACCCTGGCGGCCGTGTCGTACCGGCCCTCTTAACAGCTGCACTTCCCACAGCGGCCGGTCCCAGAGGGAGCTGGAGGCACCCTTGGCTTGGAGGAGCAGGGCCGGGCGTGTCTGTGCTTGGGCTGGTTCTCACACCCAGGGTCACACTCCGCTGTGCGCCTGCTGTGCTGTGTGTGAGGACGATTTGTCACGCTCCTCATAACACTGTTCGATCTATGTCCTGGAACGATCCTGGGAAGTCACCCAAGTCCCGATCATAAATCTGTGGAGGATTATCCTGGGAATAACATGGCAGGAGGCCCAGCATATTAGCCTCTCAGCAGAGCGGTGCCCTGCCCCGCCTGGAGTTCACATGGTCCCGACTTGTCGAAGACATTGGGAGCAAGGCTTTGGAGAATTTTTGACATTTAAGGAAACAGAGGCTGCTTGTAAACGGCGATAACAGCAAACACTTCAGTGAGTGAAAGGCACAAGCTGGTTGACACGATTTAGCACACGCATCAGTTTCCCTAAACCGACACCATTTTAGGGCCTTACACAGGCTTCTGAAGGCAGCCTGAGGAGGGTGTGGGTGCTGCCCTGGCCTTTGAGGTGTTGGCGGCCCATCCCTGGGCAGCGGTGCTGACCAGAGGGTCCCACCCACAGGCATCAGATTCACTCAGGCTCAACTTGGAGGACATTCTGATGTTTGGGATTTATTGGATTTGGCATATTTTTAAATTTAAAAAAAAATTTTTTTCTTAATTTATTTTTGAGGAAGGGAGAGAGAGAGACAGAGCATGAGCTGAGGAGGGGCAGAGAGAGAGAGAGGGAGACACAGAATCTGAGGCAGGCTCCAGGCTCTGAACTGTCAACACAGAGCCTGATGCGGAGCTTGAACCCATGAACCGTGAGATCATGACCTGAGATAAAGTCGGACACTTAACCACCTGAGCCACCCAGGCGCCCCAAATTTGGCATATTTTTAAAACACGTGAGTTCAAACTTGATCTCTTTTTTGAAAAATCCTTTTGTTTGGTTAACAGCCTTGGTTGATTCTGGGTTTTGAGTCTTGGTTTAATGTGAGTTTGAGTCCCAGAATATGACTCTCACTAATGGAATCAACCTGCACCACCAACCCCAAAATAAAACTTTCCTGCTTCCAGATGCAGAGTTTCAAAGCGATCTATTATCAAAGTGCCATCCAACGGCAACGTCGTAGCAAATGGTATTTCCAGACCTTAGTTGTAGTTCACCTCCAGGCTACTGAGAAGGGCATTACTTCATTCGGCACCCTAATTAGACAGAATATTGGGGTATCCTGGCATTGTCTGAAAAATACCTTCCCTGTAAAATATTCCTTGTAGCACCTTAAATGCCTCTGGAGTCCAGGTCGGCTGTGGGACCTGGGTTTTCTAATGTGTAAAATTGAGGTGTCTCACAAGTGACCTACGGAAGCAGTATGGCCCCAGGGCCTCATCCAGGCCTGCTTAGCTGTTTCTTTCAGGGACCTAAGGCTTAGGGACCTGCTTTGTGGACTCGTGCACAAGCCCCAGGAATGATGAAGCACAAGTCCCCAGGTGATGTCTCTGTGGTGTATTCTCCTGCTGTATCTTGGTCAAGGCCCTCCTGGCAGAGGTAACTCGTGATAGTGCAGCCTTGGGAACATAGTAGCTGCTCACTAAACACGGGTTGAAGAAATGAATACTTGTTACTGCAGATGATAAGAGGGCGTGGCTCATGTCAGCTACAAGCCTGTTACATCACGAAGAAAGTGCAGGCTGTTGGTTGGACAGTGTGTTGTTTCGTTTCTGCCTCCACGGACAACAGACAGCTAGGTTGTCACCATGCCCCAAGCTTGTTCTATCAACTTCACTTCCAGACCCTTCCGGGAACACGCTTCTGGCGTGTGCTTGTCTTTCACCTACACTGATGGTCTGTGAATGTCCAGAGCACATTCATTAGTCCTGAAGAGTTACTGCATTGGCTACGTCCCCTCAAAAGGCCCCTTTCTGCTGTGCTGCCAGTAAGCATTATTTTCATCATTCCTGATTGCAACACTGTAAAAACATTTTTTAATGTTTATTCACTTTTGAAAGAGACAGAGCATGAGCAGGGGAGGGGCAGAGAGAGAGGAGACACAGAATCCGAAGCAGGCTCCAGGCTCCAAGCCGTCAGCATAGAGCCCAACGCAGGACTTGAACCCCTGAACCGTGAGATCATGACCCGAGCCAAAGTCGGACACCTAACCGACTGAGCCACCCAGGCGCCCCATGATTGCAGCGTTTTTAAAGCAGCATTTAGCACCATACCCAGCTTAGCAAATGCATGGATGTGTCTTGCCGTATCTTACTGGTAAATATTTTAAGAACAAACGATGTAAATATGCATCCTTAGAACAACAGAAAGAAGGAATCCCTCATCTAGTAAGACTTGATCATCACTTTTCGGGCTCAGATTAACTAGGGTTCTGCAGGACTTAGCGTAACAGGATATTTGTAATTGGCCCCCGAACTGGCAACGTGCAAAGATATATACAAGGAGGAAACCAGAAACCCAGGGAAGGACTGGTGGGAAAATTTAGGAGTGGGAAGTGTGTTTTGGAGCCTCCGGACCCAGTGGCAGGTTTACCGGTGATTCTGTCCACTGTCCACAGGGCTGGGAGTCTGGACCTGCTGGGCATCTCCAGGCAGCTTCCTTTGGACTTTGTCAGCCACACTGGGGAGCCTTGTTTACAGTAAATGCTGAGACGAGCCCAGCACGAAGTGTTCTCTGCTTCTGGCAGTGCTGGAGGGAGGACTGCCGTGTCTCTACCTCATGCACTCTGAGCTCAGGCCACAGAGACCCTGGGGTCCTTCCTGTGCTGTGTGCTCAGCTCAGGCTCCTGGGAAGCCCTGCCTTGAGTGTCGGGAAGTGATCTCTGTGTGTATGGGGGTGGTCTCTGAGCAGAAAGTCAAAGCTGGGTAGGGAGGAGAGTGTTAAGTTGTTGCCATTTCTGCCCATTGAAGACTCCAGAAGCAGAATTAGGTCTGAGAGCAGAAATTACAAGTAGCCCAGTTTTGACTGCAGGACATGGGACAAATCTTACAGTGACCTGAGGCCCCGAGGTGGGAGGGTTACTTGATGATGTGCTGACCGCCACTGGGAGAAATTAGAGGGTCCAGAGCTGCCCGTTGGGGCTACATCTGGTCCTTTGAATCCTGGGTGCCCACCAGTATGTGGCGTCTAGAGTGAGGGGAGAATGCTGGTCACAGAGTCTTCCTGGCTCTGGGGCTCTCGGAGACTTGTGTGTGTGTTCACCTGTTCGTGAGCACCTAGCAGGAAAGGAAAAGCTCGTGTCCCCTCAGTGAGCCTGGTGCAGCACGGCCCTGGGGCCAGCTCTGTGGGGCCAGCAGGCAGGGGCTGGGCAGCAGTCGGCTTGTCCGGGGATTCAGGTCAGAACAAATGGCTGTGTTCACAGACAAAGCACTGTGTACAAAAGGTTTCTTCCAACTAAATTGGTGAGTCATTCCATTGAACTTTCAGTTCTTTAAATTGATAATAGGCATGGAGGGGGGCTGGAAATGGGAAACAGATCAATGACTTTGATGACCAAAAGGAAGAGACCATTACATAAGAATTTTAGAGCTCAGAGGATCTGTGGAAAGCTCCTAGGTGGCTGCCAAGCCATGCCTGTCGGGACTCCTCCAGTTCTCATTCGGATGGGAGGGACTGAGAACACAGTTCACACGGCCCAGGCATTCCTCATGGCAGGCCGCATGGTGAGGCCGCATGTGCTGCGGGGCTCTTGTCTCAGCTTTTGTCTGGTTCATCCTCGTCCTACAGGAACAGAGTGCAAAGCGGGGCTCTGTCTTCAGTCAATAACAATGAGTGAGCCCACTGAAAGCAAAAGGGAGCAGCTGCTTTGGAGGCGTTTTCAGGGCCTATGGGATGAGTCCCCATGAGGGCACAGGCCACTGCCTCATCCCTGAATTCGTCCTTGTCCTCTGCCCAGGAGCCGGCCTGCAGGGTCCAGGGGCTGTGGCTGAGAGACAGAAGCTCTGTCCGACTGCACAGGGAAGGAGGGGGTGGAGGTTTCCACCAAGAGAGGCTCTCAGCCTTCCAGACACACTGGGCACATCTGCCCCTTGCCCGCCCAGCCCTCGCTGCCCCTGCCACACCACAGGCCGCTGGCTGCCCATATCTGATCAGGAAACCAGACTGTGCCTCAGCCCACAGTCATCAGAAACTCGAGGGGCACAGCCTGCATTTCCCACTGGGCAGGCACGAAGGGACGGCACCCTCTCAGATCAGGTCTGGCACAGGCATATCAGCGCACGGTTTAACAAACATGAGAATTGTGAGTTTCCCTGCATGCTGCACGCTAGACTGTTAGGAGAGGAACGTGGGCACAGTGTCTCCCTTCTCCTCTTTCGTGGGCTCATCTGACGTGGAAACATGCTTCCAGTGGGTGTAGAATGCACACCTGGAAAAATACGTAGAATTTTAAAGACATATTTCAGTGAGGTGCTTTTACTGTGACCTTAAGTACTGAGAAGTTCTCAGTGGACAGATGCTGGGGCAGTGGGATTTGATGAGGGCTTGGATGTGTTCCCAGTGGGTCTCATGACCTGAGACAGTCTCGCAGCCTCTTGAGGTAGGACCTCCCCGCCGCACAGCAGTGTTTCCCAGATGAGCTGTGAGTCTCTTCCCGATAACAAAATTTTGCGTCTTTTAGAATGATTGTCCCACTGACCCTCTGAACAGTCACGTTTCCTACTTTCTTTTTGTCCCTGGCAAAGCATTGGTACTTATTTTGAGGGACCGATGAGGGCAATGACAAATGGAGTGAGAGGTGACATTTGTTTTTAAAGTGCTTTTTCCTATTCAGAGATGTCCAGTGATTAATCTGGCCTGAGTCACCCCAGACCAAAATACAGGCCACAGGGGCTGCAGGGGAGCGGCCCCCCGGGGCAGCCCCTGCAGAGGCCCCACACCCCCAGGCAGAGCCGCCTGCCTGGCACTTCCAGGGACTGCCTCATGGGCTGCTGCCCCCAAGACTGGGCCCCCTGGCTGTCTACACCCCACCCTGCTTAAGTCCCTAACACACAGAGGCTGTGTGGGCCAGGGGTTCAGGCTCTTGTGCCTGCCTCTTCCTGTGTGCCATATACACCAGTGGCCTTTTGGGGTTTTGGTGACACAATGAGTTCACGTGTCCAGAGTGTTGAGGGCAGTGACTCGCCCACAGGAGGTGTTCTCTCGGTCAGCTCTGCCACCATCACCACTAACACTGTGGCCCCGTCTGTTTCTCTTAGTGGCCACATCTGAGGGGCTGGTTGTCGGGCTCAACTCCTGGGTTTGTGGAGGTGCAGAGGAGGGGCGGGCACTTCAGCACCCTTAGGAGCACCTGAGGCGCTGTCCCTGCCTGGTGAGCACCCTCTTGCCTCGTAGCCTCTAAATTTTCTGCCCGGGGCGCTGTCGGGGATCACTTCCACTTTGCAGAGGGGGAAACTGAGGTTTAGAAAAGTTAAGCACGTGCTCATGGTCAGAACCAGATGTGCTGTTTTTCTAGTCTTTCTTGAGCAAGGTTTAAAAACTAAAAAGTAAATGAAAACTCAGCATCTGTCATGAAAGCCCTTGGATTTGATGGTGTGTTTCCACTGTGGGCTGAGGATCCCAGACGGAGGCCTTTCCCCTTTTCCCCTCCTGCCTCTGTTATTAAGTACTTTTCAGTGTCTCCCCCCGCCCCCATCTTCTCATGCACATGAACTCTCAAGCCACCCGCACGACAGAGACAGGGACCAGGACAGAGGACCCGTCTCTGTCTCACTGCATCAAAACCGTTTCTTTTGCGTGTTCACGCAGATGGACTCGGCTGACAGCGTTTCATATACAGCTTCTGGAAGCCAGTAAAATGGTTCCTAGCAGAGTATGCCTCCACAGCCAACCCACTGAAATTCCTCTTCTGGGACTTTGCTCAGGATTCTGGCAGTGGGGACGGCAGAGAAGTCCACCTGCAGAAACTGCCCCTGGAGAGGCGCGGGGCTCCCACCTGGCGAATGCCCGGTTAACAGGGAAGAAGAAAGGCTCCTTGGTCAGCAGCCGTTGGGCCCACTGAGGGAGCTCTGGGCAGGCCTCCCAAGCTTCCCTGCAATGTCTTATTCCGGAAGAAGCTTTGCTGCTCATGACTTTAAACTTACATTGAGTTTTTGAATGCAGGAAGTTATTGGTAATGTTTACTCTTAAATGTGGAGGGAGGCATACTGCCAACCAGTGCCCAGCCAGAAACTGTTTTCTCTTTCTCTCCTCTCCCCACTCACCTGTTCCTGCGGCCCACCCCTCACTCTGTCTAGAGCCCGGAGACTCAGAGGACAAGGCCTCCCGATGCAGGTCTCCCAGCCTCTCCTCCACAGGCAGGGCTGCAGCCACTGGGTACCCCCCCCCCACCCCCGTCACTACTCACTGCTTCCTGGTGCATGCTGGAAAATGGGCCTCCATCACTCTGTGAATGTGGGAACCTCACAGTCCATCTCTAAGAGCCGGGCCCACCAGGGTTTCCTAAGCTTCTGTCTCTGGGAGTTGGTATTTGTAAGGGACAGGATTCTCTCACGGTCGAAAGGTAGATGGGTCGGGGCATGGCTGCCGCCCACAGTGCCCCAGGAACCTCACACAGAGAGGGCAGTATCCGTGTGTGTGGCCGTGGTCACGGCCTCGTCTGAAACATAAATCCTGATGTTTGCTGCAGGAGCACTGACAGGCATCCCTCTGTGCACATGTGCAGGTGCGAAGGGACTTGTCAGCAGTGGGTGGGTCACAGCTGTGTGGACGAAGCACAGCCTCACAGGCCTCCTTCCTACAGAAAGTGTGACATGATAGGAGTGAGATTCACGTTGTGCTTTCCCTAAAAATTTGTTGGTGTTTATGTCATTGAGATAATGAGAAAAAAATCCAGGAGTCAAAGCAACACAGGCACCGTCATCTGTGAGAGTTATGACTTGCCTGGAAATATTTTAGAAAATTTGGTAGAAGGATCAGTTTCCTCTCAATCATGGCAGATTCCTCCCCACGTGGTGAGACTCTGCCCTCTGACGAGATGATCTCAAGAAGGTTGAGCTACAGGTGCCTCCTTAGAGTTCGGTTCTCTGTGCCCGTGTTTCCAGCCCGTGTTCTAACAGCAGCCTTTCCTGAACGCTGTTCACCAATGTCCTGTGTGTACCCCATTGACAATGCTATGAGGTTTAAGAAAAGTCTGCAGGCCGCACACGTGGAGGGTCAGTTTTTCCAAGCTGCTGAGTCTAGAGTGCGGTTTACGTTGGGCACCTGTACTTGCTCTTCCCTTGAAATTGGCAGGTTCGCCCCAGGCAACTTGGCCAGGCTCCTGGCGAGGGCTCTCCCTGCCCACCTGTCACCCCCCTGCAGCCTCTGGGACACTTTGCAACATACAAGTGCCCCCTAAAGCTGTCACTCACCCTACTGCTCCATGAAATAGCATGCAAGCTGATGGAGAGCCACAGAAGCACTTGTCTCTGAGAAAACTAGCGTGTGCGCTCTGGGAAGACTAGGAAAAGCGAGGTGCCGAACAGTGGTAGAGTTGGAGGTGAGAATGACAGCTGGGGTCAGCTTTGGAAATCTAGTCTGGAAGGAGTCTGTCGGCCCATGTCCAGACTTTCAAAGTGGGAATCCTAGACAGACTTCAGGGTATGTGTACTCAGGAGAGACTCTGCAAAGCCCAGTAGGCAGGCCCATGCTCAAAGGAAAGGCTTTGGCTATATGTTCCAAGTGTAAGTAATAAACATACACTTTTGTGTTTTATTTTTTCTTTATTAAAGCTTATTTATCTTTGAGGGACAGAGAGAGACAGAGCGCTAGCAGGGAAGGGGCAGAGAGGGAGAGGGAGACACAGAATCTGAAGCAGGCTCCAGGCTCTGAGCTGTCAGCACAGAGCCCGAAGTGGGGCTCAAACTCCCAAACCTCAAGATCGTGACCTGAACCAAAGTCGGAGGCTTAATCGACTGAGTCACCCAGCACCCCTGTGTTTTAGGTGTTTTTTCCCCTAGCTTTTCAGTTCAGCAAGCTACTAACCATCACTTAAATGAGAGGGCTTCTTCCACATCTCTTTGGTGGGTTTTGAAAGACAGAAAATATTTGTGTGATAAGTGGAAAATACATTTTTTACCAAAAAATCTCACATATTTCTTCATAGAATATTTCAGATAATGTGCGTGGGCACTCTTGGCTGATAAACCACCACAGGGAGACAGTCTCACCTGTCCGGACTGGCTTACCTTCAGCACTAGAGTACAGATACAGCAATGACGGGCTCCATTTTCTCTCTTCGCTTTAAGCTTCTTGACAGTTTGGAAGAGTGGCTTTTAGGGTTTGGTGGCTTCCTTTAACTAGAGCTTCCTGTGAAGACAGCCGTGTTTTCCACCTGAGCTGTGATGTCACAGCCACAAACCGCGCCTGGCCGCTGAGCTCCAGTTTGAAATCAGCTACTGCGACTGAGGAAATGAATTTTTATTGTATTTAGTCTTGACTAATTTAGATTTAAATTTAAATGGTCACACGTGGCAAGGGGTTGCCATACTGGAAAGTGCAGCTCTGGGACTTCTCAGTTTTATAGCAATGTACCCTCTGGGTTCATTTTCTTTTAATTATTGTTTTAGCTAAAACTGCTGGCTTTTGTTAAATAACAATGGTGATAGCAAGTTTCCAGCCAGGTTCCTGACTTTGCTTGCACACTGTGTTTAACCATCTCTAATAATACTTTCTAATTTAAACAAGCGGTCTTTGTCCTATTAAAGTGTCCTATATTATTTTCTTATTTGGAGTTTTTGACCATCAGGAATGGTTGCTAACCTTTCAGAGTCTATTTGATACGCATAGGCTTTTCCTCCTTTCAGAGGGACTCGACTTTTTCGTCATCATCTTAAATACCAAGGGCTGCTACGAGTGCATGACAACAGTAAGCTCCCCGTGCAGGCCTGACTGACTGCCTCCCCTGGCCGCTGTGTCTTAGACAATCCACACTGCTCATCATTGTTCAGACTAGTCTCTGCTCCCAAATGTAATGTCTTCGTTCATACTGTTCTTTTATTGGGAATGGCCCCGCCTGTCACACTTCCGTCCCTCCTCCAATCTGTCCTCCAGCGGTCACATCGCAATTGTCGGTTTGCATTATTATGATCACAGCTGACCATGTAACAGTCAATATTTCCTTTCTTGTCTAACTTTATGCTTTTCCTGGAACAATAAGTGCCTGGCTTTTCTATTCCTTCATTTTCTATGTATCTATTGGCAATTAGGCATCAAACTTTGTACCAGAACAACAAAATACTCTCAAGACAATTGGATAACGTGAGGTTATCATAAAGTGCCATTTCTTCCTTAGAGCCCTCTCCTGCTGGGCCCCCCACCCTCCTGCCCCAGTTGGCCTGGTTGGTCTGGGGCCTCCCGTGGTCCTGTTCCAGTTAGGTGGCAAAAGTCAGCCTCCACAAACAACTAATGGGGGAAGGAAGGATGGAAGTCTCAATGCTCAGAAGTCACACTTGACGTGATCCTCTCGAATTCAGTCACCCCGCGCCCGGCGTCCTGCATCCGGGGCCCCTCCAAGGCACAAACACCGCCTTCCTCTTGCTTCTAGCCCTGCTGTGGGTGCTGCCTCATTACTTAGCGCATGTATGCTTTTGATCTTCAAAGTTTATCGACATCTCTGGGTGCAGCCCTTTCACACTTGTGGGTGTCATTGCTGTGAGATTGGGAAGCAGGAGAGAGAAGCCATGGGCGCGTCACTGGTGGTCTCCAGCCCTCAGACTCCCCACAGGTGTGGATGCCTCATCACCAGCCTGCCATCCTCCTGCGCCCCGGCCCCAGGGCCGGGCAGATGACTCTCCCCGCTCACTGTAGGTGGGAAGGCCACCACAGCCTCTGAGTCCTGCACTTCCCGCTACACGTGGGTCCAGTAAATGCACAAATAAAGGGACGGCTTGCCAGCGATTGAAGGGATTGACCCATCAGACTCTAGGTACTTAACTCAAATCTTACTATAATGGGAAAAGTGACTGAAATGAACCCGTGGATTTAATATGTCTCCATTAAGATTTCATTATTTAAGCAGAAATTTGTCATTTCTGTGGTGAGGACGGTTGAACCTTCACAATGACCAACGGCCAGTGGTCTGACCAATGGTCAGAACACACTGCTTTCCCGACGGTGGAGAGGCTCGGCCACTGCTGGGTTTCCCTGGAGACCTGGACACCTCACTTTCCCCCTCGTTGGAGCTCTGTTGGGAACCCCGGCCCTGACCTGCCTCATCCAAGGCTCAGCAAGCTCCTGCTCTCCTGTGCTGGCGTCCGGAGGTGTCATGTGTGGTGTCACTGCAGGGCCACTCCCTGCCCTGGTCTGTTCAGCCCAGGCACAACGTGGAGTAGCTAGTGACTCATTTGTACTTGATGACTTATTCTGAATATTTCTTTAAGAACAATATTTTCCTCACATGTGTAAGGACATTAATATAGTATGAATGTATTACTCATTTAATCATTGGTATCTAATTAAATTTTTAGAATGAATATATTTTCATTTTTATTTTATTTTTTTAAATTAAAAAAAAATTTAATGTCTTTACTTATTTTTGAGACAGAGAGAGACAGATCATGAGCAGGGGAGGGGCAGAGAGAGAGGGAGAGACAGAATCCCAAGCAGGCTCCATGCTGTCAGCACAGAGCCCGACGCGGGCCTCAAACTCACAGAGGAGTGAGATCATGACCTGAGCTGAAGTAGGATGCTCAACCGACTAAGCCACCCAGGTGCCCCATTTTTATTTTAAAAACTTCTAGAAAGTATTTTCATCTGCAAAACTTGATTTATACCCAACTTATCAGAGGCATCTGCATTCTTGAGCTAAAACACTCCTGTGTTCGAACCAAGAATGTAAATACTTCATTGGTATTTTTGTACAGTTCCTGTGCAGGACTGGATGGCATGTCAGAACTGTTGTTTGTTTGTTCTTACCTAGGCTAGCACCTCCAATATTGAAGTTAATACAGTATCAGTACCTGGGACTTGTAGTAAAAAGCCTTGGGTTCAAATGTGGATTGTCATGGTTTGTGTGACGTTGAGAGGTCATTGCCTTTCACCTTGGATGATTGGCAGTTTGTGTCCTTGCACAGGGTGTGGTGGTTGCTAAGACCCTGTAAGAGATCTGGAGAATGGCTTAAGCCATAACATTATACAAATTAGATTATTTGATAACTACATGAGGGTAACCTAAGATTTCATCACATAGATGTCATCTTGACTATTAAAATCAAGTAAATCTTGGGGCACCTGGGTGGCTCAGTCAGTGAAGCGTCCAACTTCAGCTCAGGTCATGATCTCAAGGTTCATGAGTTCGAGCCCCGTGTCGGGCTCTGTGCTGACAGCTCAGAGCCTGGAGCCTGTTTCAGATTCTGTGTCTCCCTCTCTCTCTGACCCTCCCCCATTCATGCTCTGTCTCCCTCTGTCTCAAAAATAATAAACGTTAAAAAAAAATTTTTAAATCAAGTAAATCTTATCAAATATTTAAATGTACAAATTATCCTTGAAGTCAGATTCCCTAAAAGCAGAAGTATGCCTTCATCCAGGGGACCCTAAGCCTTCAAGAGTACCCATATTATCACACTGGGGGAAGCACCTCAGCAGGAGAGAAGTAACGATTCTATTAAAGTTCATCAGTGCACATTGCACATTGGATTACTCAAATACTTTCTACCACACATCTGGTTATTTCTCCAAACCTGATTAAAACGAACACAGACGCTAACTATATTCTCAGCAATTCTGTTGGTGCAAACTTGTTTCACAAAAAGGTAATTTGCAAGATAGTTACCTAAGTAAGGGACTATCTACTTGCGAAGCCTTTGAACAGATGTGCTCCTGCTGACCTAGGCATCCCCCAAGCAGCCTCGCGTATGCTTCCGTTGCACTGGTTAGTCCTTCTTACACTGTCTCTCTCCTCCTAGCCTGCACTGGCGTCTGGGACAACATTACGTGCTGGCGCCCTGCGGACGTAGGCGAGACTGTCACAGTGCCCTGTCCTACAGTGTTCAGCAATTTTTACAGCAAACCAGGTACCGTCTGTCAGCGTTGTGTCTAAACCCCCGCAGAGGCTATGGGCTGGCTTCTCCATGGAAGGCAGCAAGAAGCAGGCTCCTTGGTTTCCTTTACTGAGTCAGGGAACAGTTGTGCCATCATCTACTGAGCTGGTTTGAGGAGCAGGAGGATGAGAAGCCTCTTGCCAGGTCAGCCACCTCAAGGGAAACAGCAGGGGAGGGCAGGCCCGAGACAAGCATGGACGAGTGAGCCTGATACGGGAGCGCCCCAAAGGGGGCGGGCGGCAATGCAGACGAGGAGCCACTGGCTTCAGGCGCCAAGGAAAACATCCGTGCAGTCCTGTGCCTCCCTGCCACTCTTGGGTGTCCGTGACCCATCAGAGAGTGTCCTCCAGATGCTTTGAGGCGCCCTGATGCTCAGGGACAGTGGCCAGGCTTTCCTCGAGCCCAGAAGCAGTCTCTCGTCCACAGGAAACATCTTGCTCATTGGACCGAGCTCAGCTCCCAGCTCCCACTTTCTGAACCGGCTCCATGTGGTCAGAAGACCCGCTGTCTCTCTGTCTCCAGGGTCCGGAGGGGCTGGCAGGGCTGGGGTGCCACCGGTCCTGCGCCTTTGCTCTCCGCACGCTGCCACAACATCTCTTGGCTTGTTCCCAGGAAGGTGGTTGTGCTGTGCTGTGCTGTGGTTTTTGTTTTCTCTTGTAAAGGATCCAGACTTTTATAACATGAAGAAATCTATCCGGAAGAATAGAAAAGAGGAGATACATCTGGAAATCAGAAAGGCAGGATACTTTCAAGCACTGTAGAGAACTTATTTTCATCTTGAGCAAGCATTACAGGGTAAAAACTCTTGAGAAGTAGAATTGTTGAAACACTTCAAGCAGAAATTTGTGGCACAGGTTGGGATGGAGGAAAAGAAAGGTTTCCTTTTTTCCCTGTGACTTGCAAGGTGAGACTCTTCCTGAGTTAGTCAGTGAAGCAGTTTGAGGGGACTTGGGGTCATACCTGCATAAGCAACATTGGTCATCTTCAAGTCAGAAAAACTAAATTATTTTAGAAAATCTAAACTCTAAAAAATATCCTATCTAATCAATACCATTTGTACTGAATGGTTTGGGCTATAAATATTCTCCCAGAAATCTCAAATGAATTGGCATAGACTTAGGCTTCCCCTAATAGATGGTAGGTTCTAAATGCCTCCAGGGGGCAGCCGGGGGTTGCACACTGGAGAGCACAAGAGCTCTGATTCTGGGCCACCTGTTGTGAGCGCCTAACCTCTGCCAGAGGGGAGCCACCTGGGGCACCTAGCCCAGGTCAGGCTAGAATGGGCCACCTGTTGTGAGCGCGTAACCTCTGCCAGAGGGGAGCCACCTGGGGCACCCAGCCCAGGTCAGGCTAGAATCTGGCTCTGCTATGAGTCATTGTGCTGCTGTGGAGAATGAAGACTCCGTGTCTGCCTTGGGTTAAATGCTTGATGCTCTTTTTTTATCCAAACAGGGAGCATGACACTGCCTTGCTGCTGTGGGGAGATCTCTACTACTAGAGAGTTCTCCTGAGTCTGTATAAAACAGCTAGGTGATCTGAAAAGTATATGCATCCCCTTATTTAACTGGTCACAAAACATGTGAACCATGAGGCACTTACACAGACTGTCAACAAATTGTGGTCCACATGGAGTGCAGGTCTCTAGGAGTGTTGGACAGAGTGTGGGCCTTAGAGAAACGTGAACATAATCCAGAGCTGGGGTCTGAGTACGGCTGGGGCTGGGGCCGACAGGCATTGGATGGCAATGGGCGGAGGCCCCAAATAGGAAATTTGGCAGGGATAAAGTGTGGTCTTGAAATACAGTTAAGAACCAGTAGGGCTTGAAACTGTATGTTACTTCCCAGTTAGCAGAAAGCACTTAGAATGTGATAGTTGCTCCCACAGTGACCTGTGGGGAGAGCCAGATCATAGAGTGACTTGTGACTATTTCGGCCCATAGACCCAGATGCTCAAGAGACAGATCTGTGCTTTCATGAAAATTGTTTTCTCTTCTGAGTTCTCCTACCTCCAGTAGCAGGAAATTGGGTGGGCTCTCTAGATGATGTCATGGCAACCAGCACCTTGCTGTCTGCTGTCCTCATGCTGCATGAGCTCCAGGGTCCGTGGGAGGCCCCTCTGAGCTGTGCTAGGATATGGGGTGCAAATCCACTCCCACAGGCCAGCAGAGTGACAGGAAAGCTGTGAGGACGCAGTTTAGCACCGAGGATGAATCTTTAAAAGGGACAGCGGCAAACCATCAAGTGAAGGAGGGAGGTAGGCTCATAGACTAAGGTTTGTTCTGAAGAGTTGACCCCTTAGGGCATGGTGGTTCCTGCTCACTTAGCGCTTCTCCAGGGCAGGGAGACAGTGGGTGTGACTGCATCGGAGGGAAAGCCCAAACAGATGGACAACAAAATGGTCCAGAGCACAGGCCCTGCAGCCAAGCAGCCTGGCTCTGAGTTCTGGCTCTGCCAACTTGTCCCAGGGGGACAAGAGTGAGTCCCGAAACTAGCTAGGCATTGGGGTTGTGGTCAGACCTTACCCTGAGGGCTGTGGAGCCTAACGCAGTGCCTGCAACACAGAGCTCACAATTGGGAGCTGCTCTCATCAGACTGGGTCGTCTGGAGGGCAGGGACCCCCACGCCCCAATAGGCACAGTGCTCCCCGTGCAGGCAAACTCACCTCCCTGCCTCTGCAGATGACCAAGGACCCTCACAGACTTACACCCAGTGAGCTTATAATCAGCTTTGGGGAGCACGCGAGAGTGACACTTGTCACCGCTCTGCTCAGGGCGCCAGGCATGGCTGCTAAATTTGGGGCTACAGCAGGTAGAGTTCACAAAGACTGGGAGGTCCTCACAAAGTGGTGGGGGTTCCCACCGAGCAGATGGTCCCCACAGAGTCAGGGAGGGGAAGAGGTCCACTCACAGAGGAGGGAGAAGGAAGTCCAAGCTCCTGAGTCATAAAGCTGTGGCTTCCCCTCTTTTCCTATATGTTCCCACTCTTACCTCCCTGGACTTTCTCTCACCTCCCTGGACTTTCTCTCTTCTCCCCAGGCTCCCTCCCACCTCCTGGCCCCTCTCTCACCTCCCTGGTCTCTCTCTCACCTCCCAGCCCCTGACCCATCCCCCAGGCCCCCTCCCACCTCCCGGCCCCTCGCTCACCTCCCCAGGCCCCTTCCCACCTCCCGGCCCCTCACTCACCCCCCCAGGACCCCCCCACCTCTCAGCCCCTCACTCACCCCCCCAGGCCCCCTCCTACCTCCCGGCCCCTTGCTCACCTCCCCAGGCTCCCTCCCACCTCTAGGCCCCTCTCTCACCTCCCTGGTCTCTCTCTCACCTCCCAGCCCCTCACTCACCCCCACAGGCCTCCTCCCACCTCCCAGCCCCTCGCTTACCCCCCCAGGCCCCCTCCCACATCCCAGCCCCTCACTCATCCCCCAGGCCCCCTCCCACCTCCCGGTCCCTCGCTTACCTCCCCCAGGCCTCCTCCCACCTCCCGGCCCCTCTCTCACCTCCCTGGTCTCCCTCCCACCTCCCAGCCCCTCACTCACCCCCCTCCAGGCCCCCTCCCACCTCCCAGGCCCCTCTCTACACATTGCTGCCTCAAGCATTTCCTGGAAGCATGCCTTCTGCCTCTGCCTCCAGGTGTCTTCCAGGCAAAATGGAGAACCCGTGTGGGATCTTGACATTCCAGTGTCTTCTTTAGTGTTTGCTGTGTATTAATGAGGAATGGCTGGCTCAGTGCCCACTCCTGGCCGCATCTGCAGAGCTCAGGCACAGGTCCCAAGAGCTGGGCAATGAGGGCCAGACAGCAGGTGTGCTGTGCAGACGAGGAGACCACTGCCTGGGATTGGAACAGGGCCCCTCACCTGTCGGCTCAGGTCCCCCACCTGTGACGTAGGACCACTAAAGGGCCCCCATGTAGTGTCAGGGTTAAATGGGGGCCTGGGCACCAAGCCTGGCATACAGCAGGAGCTCAGCGAGCCATATGCAGCCACAGCCACTCCCACTGCTGTTCTGATTCCTGACTCTGGGCAGATCTTTATCTCCTGTGGGCCTGTCTCCCTATCTATAAAATAGGGCAGTGGGGCCTCATCTCTCAGGACTCTGTCTTGCCTCCACTCCCTGCTGTGGTCCCTGCCCTCCAGCCACCCCCAGACTCCCCTGGGACACCCTCTGGAACTGGAGCAGGAGGAGGGTTGGGGGCCTGGAGTCAGAAAAATGCACGGAACGGTGGTGTTGGAGAGCGACCAGGCAGCATGAGCCCAGGTGATGCTGCCGGGGGCTTTGCTGAGACCCCCTCCCCACTTGCCAGCAGGTCAGGGTCTGGGCCCTCCCACCTGCCTCCACATGGCATGCCAGGAATCGCTTACACATATTATCACCTCCATGTGAACGCACTTTGCTTTCGATTTTGTCTGATTAATAGATCAAAGCGGGTGAACACGAAGGCTGCCCTGGGGTTGACAAAATAAGGAGTTTTTGAGTTCGAAAACCTATCTCTGCAGCTCAGTCGTTACAGAACCTCGGGCGGGTGACAGAACCCTCAGAATCTCATTTTCTCGGGTGAAACGGGAGCAGTCATGCCCACCAAGTCTGCCTTACAGTCTTGGCTCGTGTGAGTGGAAAGATTTGCTGGGGCTGTGAGTCACAGAGGACCCTCTGGGGGGTCAGCTGCTGGTAGGGATCACCAAGGCAGGAAGGGCCTCCCGGGCTCCAGCCTCCCAAAGCCCACCCAGTGAGCCCCAGCCCCGCCTGCCCCCATCACAGGCCACCAGTGCCCAGCCCTGATTTCACTCATCACCACTCAGTGACTGCGGTCACCTGCTGAGGACACTTTCATTTCAGTAGCCTGAGGGAACATTGCATCCCTGAGTTTAACATACACGTTTACATTAATTAGGAGCAAAAAAATGGTACTATAAGATCAAAACTGCCTTTACCTTATGTGATTTAAATCGTACACCCACAGTCTCTTCCTCCAACATCAGTGGTCAGTGGTGCCTGCCCGTGCTCCCTGGTCACTCTGCCTGGGGCAGCGGAGTGAGGGTGGACTGGGATAGCAGGCTCCGGAATGGTCCGTCACTGGGCAGAACACAAGTTGTCCACTGTGCTCCGTAATGATAACACCAGACATTGCAGCCATCACCGGCATAGCTACGGGCACCACCACTGTGCTTCACGACACAGAAGCTCTCCCTTGAGCCACCGAGGCCCTGCACAACCCAGGTTTCATGGGTGGGAAGCCCGGGCAGGTGAATGCACATACCTCCAAGCACTGCCTACGCTGTCGCTGCTAAGGCCGCTGTCGTGGACCCACAGACCTGACACCTGAACTTTACCTTCTAGGAAACATAAGCAAAAACTGCACCAGTGATGGGTGGTCAGAGATGTTTCCAGATTTCATAGACGCGTGTGGCTATAATGACCCTGAGGACGAGAGCAAGGTAAGGGCCCCTGCATGGTTCCCTGCACATTTCAGCCCCTTTTCCAGAAGTGCACACGAAACAGCGTCCATTGGCTACCCTGCGAGAATTGTGCAGGTTTCCTTTCCTCTACTTCTTAACGGCCCTATTTCAGTTCTGCGCCAGGCACTTGGAGTCGTTTCTTGTTCTGCCGTTGTGGAGGCGGAAAGCCTGGCTCTCTTCGCCTACCTTCAGTGTGTCTGAGCGGCACTGCCTGCCTGAAGTGAGCTTTAACGAGCATCCGTTCCCCCGATGGGTTTGAGGCTTTGCCACAATGTGGGCTGTCAAGCAGCCCCGCGGTAGTTTTGTGACCCCGAGCCAGCAGCAGGGGACGGAACTGGGCATAGAGGGTGTTTGCAAACCGAGAGGGAGCATGTCATGGCCAAGTGCCCAAGTCGCGCTGGGGCTGCGCTGGGGGCCGGCATGGTGTACGGGGGCCGTGGCGGTGTGCTCAAGATGACGCCTTTCTGAGAATGCGATCACTTAAATGATGTGTCAAATCAAGTCCGCTCACCTCTGCTCGGGGTACTGTCTGTGGGCTCAGCCCACAGCCCCAGGGCTGGCGGTCGCTGTTCTTTCCGGAACACTCACTCTGCAACGTTGTACCACTGTAGTCTTACTCTGTATACCACCAGGAAACCAGATCGCTGTCCTGCCCCTTGGGCTACATTCACTCACCCCTGACGCCATACGGACAGGTGAACGCCTCCTTACCCTGAAGTCGTGCTGTGTTTCCGCAGACGTCTGCTGTGTAGGAACATACTTGAGGCCCTTTGAAAGAGCCTGAGGGCCTACCTAGCTACTCGTGCACCTCCCGCCAACCCTGGGCCCTGCCATCCGGCCGCCGGTGAGACTGGTACTGATGTCACCGTCAGATACGATTTCCTGCGGGATCATCTTTCACGCCCCTTTTTTATAGAGGGGCTGTCTTTGCTCTCCTCACTAAGGTTTATGGTTAAAAGCCAGTCTTCCCCACCAAATCATTAAATTCTAGAAGAGGAAGTAGCTTCCATTTTAGCCGATTTCTCACTAATTGGACACCTGGCCAGTAGTCAGTGAGGGAGGAGTGCTAGAAGAGTGGACACTGTTGAGCCGTACCGGGAGCCGGGTCAGTTACCAGTACTGTCTCACGCGGTCTTTTCCCATTGAGGTGTTAGTGACAAACATCATACATACTTAAGGTCCGGGCGCACCTCGTTTTGCTGCACGTGGCGGATACTGTGCTTTCACAAGTTGAAGGCTGTGGCGAACCTGTGTCGAGTAAGTCTCTGGGGGCCATTTTTCTAGCACCGTTTGCTTTCGTCGTCTCTCTGTGTCACATTTTGCTAATTCTGACAATATTTCAAGCCTTTTCATTATTATTATATTTGTTATGGTGATCTGTGATCAGTGATTATGACTCACTGAAAGCTCAGTTGATGATTAACATTTTTTAACAGTAAAGTATTTTTTAACTGAGGTGTATGCATTATTTCCTTGGACATAATGCTGTTGTACATTTAAGAAACTACACTGTGGTGTAAACATAACTTTTATAAGCACTGGGAGACCGAACAACTCATTTGACTCCCTTTATTGCAGTATTTGCTTTACTGTGGTGGTCTGGAACTAAACCCACTGTATCCCCAAGGCATGTCTGTACACGGTACGTGTGATGTTTTGATGTGTATATGTACATATACATTGTAAAATGAATACCTCAATCGAGCCAATTATCCATCACCTCACATATTTACCTTCTTTTTTGGTGAGACACAGAACTCATTCATCCTATAACTGAAAGTTTGTGTGCTTTGACTAACCTGCCCAAATTTCCCCCACCTCTTATCTAGTCTTCATGACAGACCACCTTCCAGAAAAAAACTGAGGCTCAGAGAAAACAGGACACGGCCAGAGGCCCCAGCTCTGTTTCTCTTGTGCACGATCACTGAAATTTGACTTTTTGCTCCAAATGTATTTCACTCCCCCTTGGCATGCAGTCGCCTTTGTGGCACCTGTGTTCTCTCTGGCCAGCAGGAGCCGCTTGGCGACCTGTGTGCACCCGGGACACAGGGAACTGCACCAGTGCACTCCGTCCCGCATGTGCCAAGACATGCGAGCAGTGGTTTCCACCCTCAGCCGGGCTTGTGAACAGAGAGGGTGGACACAGAGCATCTCAGGACGTCACTAAAATGTAATGTATTCAGAAAAATTTTAAGTTTATTTATTCTGAGAGAGAGCAAGTTGGGGAGGAGGGGAGAGAGAGAGAGAGACAGAGAGAGACAGAGAGAGAAGGAATCCCAAACAGGCTCCACGCTGTCAGCACAGAGCCCTATGTGGGGCTCTAACCCACAAACCGTGAGATCATGACCTGAGCCGAAATCAAGTCAGATGCTCAACCACCTGAGCCACCCAGGCGCCCCACGTATTCCGAGTTTAACGCCACGGAACACCCTGTCAGTTCTTCCTTCTCGCCTGCTTCCAATCTGTCCTCTGCCTCCAGGTAAGAGCCGCCGTGCGCATCCTGGGGCCTAATCACCTTCGACTTTGCACATTGTGGGGGGCTGTGCTACACGCCAGAGTGATGCTCAGCCTTGGACATATTTCATATCGTTCTTTTTATATTTACTGGATTTTGCAAGAAGTCCCAGTGAGATGTCGGCCTCTCATGAGTTCCCTGTCGGGCAGGAAACGTGAGGTGCTAGAAAGCCCTGAACATGGTGGCCGACAGCTGTGGCAGCCATTTGGCTTAAGCTGCCCCAGCTGGAAGATGGGGGGACTGGTGCCATGTTCCTGGCTGCTGATAGAGCGTAGTCCTAAGTCGCTGACCTGTTCATGTTGGATCTAAATTGAGAACATGTTTTCACAGGCAGATACGTGTGGATTTCCGGTTCCAGACTAGTCCCCAACTGCTGTTTAGCTATTTAATATGACCAACCCGGGAGACGGTCTTGTTGGCTTTCTAAGAATAAAACTTGAACTGGTACAGAATTTACCCCCAGTGTCAGGATGGTTTCTGTAGCAAGAAGAGTTCACAGGGCCTGTTCTGCAGACCCTGAATTCTGACCAGGAACGGAGACTGCCCCACTTCACGATGAGCAGGGCTCCAGGAGCACTGTCACGTGTCACCTGCCTCCCAGGTGACCCTGGTGGACGGCTGTCAGACCATTCAGGGGCGAGACAACAGGTCCCTGTAATGCCCGAAGTTCCGAAACCTCCCACAGAAGTCCACCAGAGTCGTAAGTCAAAGCCAAGCGGCAAGGGTGGTTTATTGCAGGTTCGAACCTGGTCCTCTGTGCACTCGTCGCCGGTGACACAAGAGGCCACGATCAGGGTTGGTACAGCGCTTTTATAGACAGAGACAAATAGCACAGGGGAGGTTTCAAATTATGAGGGGCCTGATTAGTTGATTTTAAAGTAAGGACATTTGTTGTTCTCTGATTGGGCGTCCTTTGTCTGTCCTTTGGCGGGAAGGCTTTGTCCGTTACTTGTGGCGGGAGGAAAAAGGGGGAAGGGGGTAGGGGGTAGGGTAGGTGAGGAATGTGCTAAGCAAGCAGGTTTACAGAAGCGAGAAATGCCGGTTAGTTTATGTACAATCACTCATTCCATTACATATCAGACTACATTTAGGAAGGTTTACAACCCATTCTACTACACAGCGGGTTACATTCAGGAAAGGCCTCACAATGCTCGTAGCAAACAGCAAGCAAAACAGACTTCTCAGCAATTGTATTTCTTATCAAAGATCCATAATAAGCAGAAAAGAGAACCTAGCTTTAAACTAAGGCAGGGCTGTCATTTGGATTGTTCCTTTCAGTCCCAATGACCAGGAAAGTCTTGGATCTCTGTGGCCAGGGGGGTGGGGGCTCTGACACCCAAGTTCGACCACCCACACCTCTCATTCCACTGCGTGCAGGCGTCCCAGACTCCTGTGTGGGGTGGAAGCAGAATGTCCCAAGACATCCCGAGCAGCGTTTATTCAGAGCCAGTTGTAGGTCCCTATAAGAGGATGGGCCCGTCCTCATTCATCCATTCAACAAACAAGCATTTCTTGGGAACCACAAGTTTCTGAGTCTGTCCTCAGTTACCATGAACCCAACCTGGTTTTACTGGAGTCGCGGGTGGGCAGGAGCTGGGAACTAACTGACATCCGAGGCAATACTAGCAACTTCCCAACTCAAAGCTGGCAGCTCCTCCTTCTCTACATTTCCCTTGGGTCACACTTCCCAGGGAAACTGATGGAAAACTCTTCTGGGTCCGCTTGGTCCTTGGAAAAGCCTGGAACTGAATCCTGCCTGCGTGAAGCACAGAGCATCCCTACTTTCTGATGCTTTTCCATCCAGTTTGAAAAGCTATTTTTCTTCTTAATTAAACATTTTGGAGATTCTACAAATATCATGAACGCATATTCCCTACTAATGGATTAGAAAGTCAAAATATTTTAACGTGTACAAGAGAAGAAAATGATGGCACAAAACCACAGTGAATAATTTTTCTCCCTGATTGCAGTTTCCGCTGTTCAAATACCTTGAATACTTGCTTGTTTAAGGAATCCTGTCAAAGATGGAAAGCATGTGGCGTGGCAGCGGCACAGAGGGCCTGGTGGGTCAGAGCCCAGCTGGGCCTCCTCGGGCACTGGGGGGCCGGGGGACAGCCTTGCAGTGAGCCTAATGAACTCCACTTCTGATGTCACTCCTCGGCTCATCAGTGGCTCAGTCTCCTCCCGGTTTTATGATTCTGATTGGATTTCCTGCTCTCACACAGCAGCTCTGCTCTGGGTGTTCTGTGTGCAATCTTTGTTGACTTCAAAATTAATTAAGTTCAAGAAAAAAGTTAGCCTCCACCAAAGCCACAGACTTGTCTGCAATGGCAAAGGAATCACCAAATAAAATGAAGTCGGGAAGGGGGAGTCCCATGGAGAAAGAGAGTGTCCAAAGACCCCAGAGGGTCCGAAGACATGGAAGAAAAAAGTGTCAAAAACCCTCTCAGACAATGGCAGGAATGATGCTGCTGAAGCTGCTCCTCACTTTGGACCAAGGGGGCCCACGAGTCGCGAGGGGGTTTGGCAATGGTCTGGGCCTCGGTTTTCTGGTCTTCACAGTGAAATCATGAAGCTGGCCAGGCTTGGCCCAGACTCCCTCTGTCACCAGGTACCTGGTTTCCATATGGCAGTCTTCCTAGTCTATGTCCCCCTCCCACCAAAACCACCTTCGGGTGTGTGCCTTGGCATAGGAGCATTTTCCTCTTGGGCCTTTTATCTTTGGGTCTTTGCATAAAGGGCTTCATCGCATTACGGGATTTAAGGAGCACCCCCAGGGACCCATAGGGGTCACACCAGCAGCTGCCCTGTGTCCTTTCCCATGCCCCAGCCCGTGGAATGTTATAGGGAAAGGTGGGTCAGGTATAGACCACAGGACCCTCTCAGCTGCCCCCCACCCTTTTATGGGGCACATGGGTTCCGCATCCATGGGAGCTGAGGGTCTCCTGTCCTGGCATCACGTTCTCAGCCTCAGGCGGGACTTCCAGTAAGCGTCATTGCACCTGGAGTCATGTGTCTGCTCATCCAACCCTCCGGGCCATCCCCCACCCTGGGGCTCTCCTGACCAGGGCAGCTCCCTGCCACAGCACATTGTCCAGATCCCAATCTCTTGGCTTTTTTCCTGTGGTGAAGGCTGTCTTGAGGCCCCAGGTTGGGGACACTCTTTCAGCCAGGCTCCCTGCGTTAGTGTCTTCCTGCTGCCCATTGTCTGTACCTCTCCGATCTCCCAGGACTGCTGAGAGCTGGTGAAACATGGAAACACCTAGAAATTAGCACCCACAAGTCTCTGTGGGGCCAGGGTACCTCCTTTCCCTGAGTATCAGGAGTCTTCCTGATGAATCTTGAAGGACCCAGGGCTGCAGCTGACCCGGGGCTTTAGTCACCACGCAGGACTCTGCCCTCCAGCTGTGCAGGCCATCCCGCCAAAGGACAGCAGCCCTAGCAACACACTGGCGTCCTTTGAGCAGTGGACACCCAAAGCAGTGTACTCCATGTGTCTCCGGTGTTATATATTTGCTAACATAGTTCTTCAATAAAGAGCACTTCAGCTAAATTTAGCCAAGAGAACTGTCTGGCATCTCAGCCTCCCATGCATCAAGTGGACACATTTCTTCCATATTATGCCATATTCCTAAAAATATTGTTGCACTCTCCTCTCAGCTTTCAGACACACCAGTAACTCTTTCTGCCTAACCGCCAGTGTGGCCTCCCTGAGGTTTCCCACCCAACAACAAGGGTCACGGCCACTCGGGTGTCTGTGGTGCTCCCAGGTCAGCTGCACTTGGGCCTTTCGCTTGGTCCTCAGAAGGACCTGTAGGAGCACGCTGCTAGCCCACTGCTTGGGAGGAGTCTCTCGGGGGTGTGCTGAGCAGCTGTCCACTGGACAGGGAGCCAGAGCTGGAGCCAACACGGCAAAGTGTGCACCTCCAGGTGGCAGACTTGAGGATGCCACCTGACCAAGATCGGGGCACCTACACCGGTGTTTGCTTCCCTTACAGTTGGCCGTTTAATTCAGCTTCTGAACAAGCTCCAAGGGCTGTGTCTGCCTCGGTTCACATCAGATGGCAGGAGGGAGCTTCCCACTGTGAGTCCAGCTGAGGTGGACCGCTCGTCAGCAGTGGGTGACACTGGGATCCTGGACAGCGAGGCCGGCACTGGGAAGACCGGGCTCAGAGATTCAGACAGGACCCAGAGGGGCCGCGGGGCAGGAGGACTGGGTCAGAATGCCATAACCAGAGCACACAACACCCCGCTGCCCACGGGGAGGAGCCTGAGCTCGCGTGAGACCGCTGCCCAGGTCCAGGTAGAAATCTGACCATGAGCAGAAACGTGATTCACAAGATTCATGGGACAGACACAGTTATTGGCTATCTTTATTCTAGTTCTAACTGAACCTGTAACAATAATGGGTAGTGCTTGCCCAATAAAGAAATGAGTCTTTCCCAGGCCAAAGGAGAAACAGGATGAGAAGTTAAGAAGGGATATAAAGAAAACCTGTCATTGGGAAGGAGACCCAGGGAGTCTCACAGGGTTGGGAAGGCTCAGTCACGAGCCCAGGGCCCTGCCCTGATGAGCGGAGGCCTCTGTTTCTCTGTAGAACAGAGGCGGGGATGGGGTGTGTCCACGGAGCTGGGCTGAAGCGCTGGTAGAAGGGTGGGCGGCACCAGGCCGGTCTCGGCCCGGAACGGTGCTCCTGGGAAGGGTCTGACATTCCTGATGCTCCCTTTTCGCTGGGCTTGTCTGTGAGCAGCCTGCCTGGGGGGACAGGCATTTGGGGCTCAGGCATCTGGGAGTCTGCAAGCCTGGGGTGCTGGCTGCCCCTGCCGGGCCCTGAGGTGGGGACGGGAGGGAAGGCCCTGGTCCTCTGGCTGGTTGGGGAACAGCCAGATTACTCACTGGACGGTCCGACTAGTTTCTTCATTTGATGTACACATGTCAGGACCAAGTGGAATAACTGAAGAAAGGATGGAAACCAGTAGTGTTTGTTTTACTGCTTACTACAGAGCTCCGTTAAAGAGCCAGCAAAAGAAAGACGAAGTTTTGACAAAGTTCACCTACTGATGGTCAGTCACTTGGATGTACTTGGAGGAGGTCGTGGCTGGACACTCGGGGAGCCAGAGGCCCAGCGGACAAAGGGCAGAAACTCCTGGCAGCGGGGAGTCGTTGTAATAGCCGTGTTCTTCCTTTCAAAAGTCTTTGTTCCATTTTCTACTTTCTCAGAAGTAAACATATATTACTTTTGTATTCAAATAAATCTAATTTTAGTCCAAAAACAAAATAAAACACTTACATTTGTGCCAAGTTTGTCAGATCATTTCTCAGTTACATTTGCTTTTTAACCCTGGACTTTGTCGGGACAATGAGGATGCCTGACGGTCCCGTTGTCTCTGTCCAGCCTGTGGTATGACCTGGAAGTAGTTTACATGTTCGAATGGTGCGGGGAACCCACACGTCGCCAGCCCGATTCTCCAGGCAGCGTCTTGCCACATCTGCTCTGCTGTGTCCCGGCGAGCTGTGGGTGCATGCCCGTTGCCGCGGATAGCGGGTTGCACACACACGCCTTTTACCACTTAAAACGTGAGGGCAAGTTTTTTAAAGTGAGGATGTTCTCTGATAGAACCTCAACACTGTTCTCCAATTTAGGAAATTCGATGTTATCTTATCTGCCATCGAGGCACCATTTCAGTCAGTGCCCAGTACAAGGTCATGTGTTGCACTGGGCTATCATGACTCTTCAGTGTTTTTCAATCTGGAACATTCCTCAGTCTTTCTCTTTCATATAGGCCTATGATGTTGTAAATGCCTGTCTGTTGGGGTTTGTCTGATGTTTCTCATAGTGACTTTCAGGTCTCAGTGGGATAAATGCCCCCAAAATATCTTTGGCTGTTTGCCTCAGAAATGTCCTATTTGGATTTAAAAGAAAATCGTTTTTTCCTCTCAGCCCTCCACACCAACATAGGAATGTTCCATGCAGTTACTTAAAGTAAAGGGCGGAATTGCATGCTGAGTGGTGTGGCAGCCCCTTGGGACACGACCACCTCCCCACTGAGCCTCTCCTCTTTAAAATGCCAACACACAGCCATGCGTGAAGAAGCTGAAAAATCACATTTCCAATATCACCGCAGACCCCAAGCTAAATAACAGTGCAGAGTTTCTTTGGAAGATCAGCCTTTATTTCGGAGTAGGAGTCATCGGACAATCTTTGACTTCACCCGCTCCTCCATGAGGCATCTGAGCTCTCCAGAGGCATTTTCCAGATGTCTGCTCCTTCCTCAGAAGAGCCGGTGACCTCACAGAGGAGAGGAAGGCATGAGATGCCAGGACAGACACCTGCTGGTCACACACACGTCTCCTGGGTCATCAGCACTGAGCTCTCGTGTGCCCTCGTATGCCCTCTGACCTTGGAGCCCAACTCCTTCCTGGAGTGAGGACCTGTCCCTGCTGCCCAGATGTCTCTGATGTCTGCAGACAGGATCAGTGCCCACCTCTCCTCAACTCTGAAAGTGGGGCATCAAGGACTGGAGAAGGTCCCAAGTCACAGCTCAGGGCTCTCCCACTCCCTCTGTTCAGCCTCCAGTTGTGCCTCTGACCACCCAGAATCTCCCACAGGGATTCTCTGGCTTGGGGCCCCTGCCTTGCCCCTCCCTTCCACGGCAATGCCAGTCGGGGCTGGATGGGGAAGAGGAGACCACTCTCCAGCGTGTTCTGACTTTTTCTGTGAACACAGAACATGCACAAAGGAAGTTTGAGAACTATTTCTTCAACTGAACAAGGACTTGCGTCATTGCATTAATAACTTTTAACATCTCTTTCATTATAAAAATGGTTCTCATAAAATCAAACCACATAACATAAATCACTTACTAAGAGCAGTTACTAAGCTCTACATGGACTATCTCATTTAATCCCCGGACAAGCCAGGACACACAGCACTGTGGTCACTTTCTGATTGGGGGGTGGGGGAAGCAGAGCGGAAGGGAACGAGCCTGCGGTTTCGTGTGTTTATGGGATGTAAGCCTGAGCCGGAGAACGTGCCTGCCACCCCGTGCACCGTGGGTGGGTGTGGGTCTCAGCTCCATGGGGAGCGTGGGCGGTGCCCTTGTGTGGAGCGTCTCTCTGTGAGCTTACTTGCCGTCTAGACATGTCCTTGGGTGAGCTGTCTGTCAAGGTGTTTGGCCCGTTTTGTTTAAATGGGGTTGTTTATTTTCTCCCTGTTGAGTTTTGGGAGTTCTTTGGAGTGACAGTCCTTTGTCAGCCTGTACCTGCCTTCTTGCTCTCGGACGTGGGCTTTTGTAGAGCAGGAGTTTAGCTTTAATGAAGCCCAGGGTACCAACTCTTTCTCCCGCGGACCATGCCTGTGGTGCTGTGGCTCCGAAGGATCATCACACCCGGGCATCTCCATTCTTTCAGACATCTTCCAGGACTTGCCCAGTTTTACATTTCACATTTCAGTCTGTGATCTATGCGCGTTAATTTTTGAGCAGGTGTGAGATCTGAGTGTCTGTTCCTGTTTTGGGTGCAGACGTCCAGCCGTTCCCGTGGCATGCGGCAAAGAGACTGTCCTTCCTCCACTCCACTCTGTTCCTTTGTCACATTTCAGTGCCCGCTTATGTGGGTCTCTGTCCCAGCTCCCTTTTGTTCCACAGACACATTTGCCTGACCTCCTCTGCACCAGGCCCGCTGGATTACCGCAGCTGAACTGGTGGGCCGTAAGTCTCGTGACTGTGCCTGGCAGTGACTCCCTGTGACCGTCTGTCTGTCTAGTCCTGGGGCAGCACTTCGTCCTGTGTCCTCCCCCGGGCAGATCCATGACGAGTGGTTGATTTGTCACGTCGTTCAGACTTTTACCATTATCAGGGTGAGGTGGCAACATCCAAGCTCCTTCAAGCAGCTAATTTCTCTTGAAGAAAAAAAATCGGGACAGAAGGGTAACTGGTCTCTCCCAGACGGATGACGCCGTGGGGCTCGGGCTCCGGTCTCACCTCTGCAGCTTGAGGGCCCTGTGTCCTTAAACTGGCTTTTCCCCTCCTGGGGTTCAGGTTCCTCATTAGTGTAATGGGAACATGACTATAACACTCAGTCCGCTTCCTTCCCAAAGTTGCTAGGAGAAGTGAATGAATTTTGGGCTACATTTTGGATTATAGAAGCTGCAGCACTGTCTGAATATTGTTCAGCCTCCCGAGCTGTAGTAGTAGTACAGAATGGCTTGTAGTAGAATAGGCGGGTCTTACACGATATTTTGCCGATAACCAGCGGGAAGAAAACTTGAACTTGGCACATTTTACAACACGTGATCCTGGGCTTCATCCTGCATCTTGAGACAAGTGTAAGTCTCGGGCAGGGGCTTTGGTGTTCTGCCTTTCAGTCAGGAAATAAATGGAACCTTGGACCACACTCCCCCTGAAAATAGGTGGTTTCATGCCCAGAAGCCACCCCAAGGCGAAAGCCCCTGGACCTGCTGGCACATCCGGGGTGTCCTGCAGAGTGAAGCAAGCACCGCCCTCAACCCCTGCCTGCGGCCACCTGGGGGGAATGGAATGTGCGAGTCCTGGAGTCAGGGAGAAGCAGAGTGAGCGTCACCAGTGCTGTCGCTTGGGGCCCGGACATCCCTGCTCCTCCTGCCCAGCGTCCCCCCAGCTTGCCCTTCCCTCCAGCCTGGACCTGCACCATTGCCTTTCCCCACCCAAGGCCCCGCCTCCCACCACCTACTTCTTGCTCCTGCTCAAGCCTCGGCCATGCAGCCTGAATTCGGAGTTAGAAAGGCAGGTTAGCAGCGACTCGTTCATGTTTCAGGCATGTGTTGGTCTTGTTTATCAACAGGACTTTGTGCACTTTAAGGACAGGAGCTGTGTGGGCCCCATCCTGAGACACACGCTCTCTGAGAGCTGTTTCTTCTGCCGCTGGTGCAGAGGGGTACTTGCTGATGGGCAGGTTAATCTTCACTAAGAGCGTTCTGGGAGACCATTGCTTTCCGGACGGTGATGCGTGTGATGAAGGCATCAGTAGGTTCAGTAGAAAACACAGCTGAGTGTCCGTCTCTTGAGTTTGCTGAAGGGAGAGGTGAGAGGTGGGTGCAGCTCTTACCAGAAAGCTTCTGAGACGGCTGAGTCACGAGTCTCTGGTCTAGCCAAGGGGCTTCCAATGCCTTTGATTAAAGTGCACAGTTGGAAATCCATTTCACACTGCAACCCAGCACAAACATTCACAAAACCACACGTTCTCTGCTACTCTTCGTCAAACGTTGGTCACTGCCCACTAAATGGATCACATAACCTACTAACGGGTTATAAATAGGGTGACTGCATCATATGTCAGCCAAACCTGGCCCTTCGAGAGAGAAAGGAGGAGCTATTAATAATTACTCCAGGATACCAGATGCAAGCCAGGCCTGGCCCCGGGGCAAATCAGAGTGGGTGGTCACCCTCGTGATGACTCACTGTTTGGGAAACACTGGCTGGGCTTCTGCGTTTTGAGAAGGGCCTTGTCTGCCCTTGTAGCACCAGCACACGTGCATTCGTGGAAAATTAGAAGAAGACATAGAAATCACCTTGTCCACCACAGCTGCTGTGGGAGCAGCCCCGGTGACAGGCTGACGGGGAAAGGCCAACCCGGCCCCTTGCTGGACGTCACTGCCTCCCAGGCAGGACCGCCAGCCGAAAGCTGAGCATAGATCCTGCCTGCGCGACTCAGAAGTGACTCAGAGCGGAGGGTCCCGTCACCACCACTGCCCACCACACGCTCCTCCAGAGCCTCAGGCTTCTCGGAAGTATTGAGACAGGAAAGTATTCCTGGACTGTTTTGTCTCACTTCCCAACGTTGTGATGATGATGCTGATGAAAACCTTTTCCAAGTAAATCAGCCCCAAATATGTCATCATAACACATGGCTCTACATCCGCAGGGGACCTGGGATTATCCTGGCACTCATGCAGGAGGGCGTGAAACATGGCCGCTGGTCGCTCGGCCTGCAGGGCGTCCCCGTGCCGTGGCACTCAGTGCCCGAAGTATCTGTAGGCCTTTCTGTGTCAGAGAACACTGCGACGTCATTTCTGGGTTCCCTCCGCCGGCCAGGCTCTTCCCACCAGGCCCCTTGTGACCACACCCGGGAGCTGTCTGTGGGGAAACAAGACGATGTTAAAAAGACCAAAGCAAACATGAAAGCGAGTGTTTGTGAAAGTGAAATCACAGGTTCTGAAGCATCGGACGTTGAGGTCTTCAGCTGGGATCTCTTCAGATGGAGATGCTTCCTTGTCGTCGGCCACTGGTGCGCAGGGACGGCGAGCCAGGGCCCTGCTCCCTCGCCTCCATCATCATCCTGGCACACCCACCTCAGGTCCCCTGAGCCCCGGCTCTCGCGCTGCCTCAGGGCAGGACGGCACTGGCAGCTAAGAACGGGACATCCGTTACGTCCACTCACTGGAGGGAAAAACAAAGCCAGTTCGCCCACTTGATTGACCCGCGGTGGCTAAATCCACAGTCAGACGGCACGGCCAGAATGTATCACTTCACCTGCATGCGGAAATGGAGGCACATTTCTCTCCCATCGGTGCCCATCGACAGAGGTCTTCAGGGAGCAGAGCTGTGGCCAAACGGCCCTGACCCCTCCTTAGTCTTGGGAAAATCTGAAAGAAGTGCAAGAATCAGAATCTGAGAGATGTGTGAAGCCCCGGAGAGACATAACTTTGATCTGGAAGAAGCGCGTGTCCACTAGGCAAGGAGAGGGCGGCCACGTCAGAGGCCCAGGCAGCTCTGGTCTCCTGTGGGCACTGAAGCCACTCTGATTTAGTCACTTCACACTTATCTGTTCGCTGTGCTTAATGAGCTCTGCGTTCACCCCGATGTAACCCCCAGATGCTCCTGTGAAAACCCTCAGGGAAGGCCCAGAGGTCAGGCAGTTCCACGGTCAAGCTCCCCCCATTCCGGTGCTAAGTCACCGAGTCTTTGAGAAAAAGGGCGTGGTGCTGTCCTTCCCACTTCCCACGGAAGGACCAAGACTTGGGGGTCAGCACCAGGCGACCAAACCCACCCCTCCCACGCCACTTATTCACTGCCCTAGAGCTGCAGTTCCCTTTCTGCTCGGCAGAGACAGTCACCCCGGCCTGTCTCCCCGCAGTCTCAAGATCGGATGACATGGTAACGAGAGATTTGAAAACCATAAAGGCTTTGCACGTCGGGTTCCCAGGGGCCCACTGCAGGCTGGGTCGGGAAGGGGACAGGAGTTGTGCCTGTTCTCACAGAGCTCCAGCCACCACAGCATAACCTCGTGAGGGCAGGAGAGGACCAGGAAGGGTGGCTTCCCAGAGGAGGGGCCCCTCACAAAAACTGCTGAGGGCGGGTAGGAGAATAAAGATGGAAATGCAGAGGGGCGCCTGGGTGGCGCAGTCGGTTAAGCGTCCGACTTCAGCCAGGTCACGATCTCGCGGTCCGTGAGTTCGAGCCCCGCGTCGGGCTCTGGGCTGATGGCTCAGAGCCTGGAGCCTGTTTCCGATTCTGTGTCTCCCTCTCTCTCTGCTCCTCCCCCGTTCATGCTCTGTCTCTCTCTGTCCCAAAAATAAAATGAACGTTGAAAAAAAAAATTTTTTTAAAAAAGATGGAAATGCAGGGACACAGCATGTGGCTGGCACTTGCTCCCAGCTCCTTGTAGGAGGCGCAAGGTTGAGGAGGGCCAGTAGGGACCTCGTTACCGGCTTCGCTCACAAGCAGCCTCTGTGTGTGGTTTGGAGCAGAGACAGGGAAGGTCACACTTACATTTCACCCCTGTCTACAGTGTAGACCAGAGGTTCCGGAAGCAGAGCTGCATCAGATTCACCTGGAGGACTGCACCTTCCGGGGTTCTGATTCTGGGGCAGGTGGGGACAGGTGGGTCAGAGAGTTTGCATCTCAACAAGTTCCTGGGTGCTGCTGTCTCTGCTCGTCTGGGGGGGTCACACTGGGAGAACCACTGGTATCACGGTTCTCAGACCCAGATGCACACTAAAGTCACCTGGGAGCCTAGGCCCCGCCAAGACCAGCAAGGGGGCGCCAGGAAGTTCTCACCTGCATCCAGGCTTGAAAACGGCCGGTGTGGAAGCTTACTCTGTGGGCCACAGGACCACTGCCACGGGGTAGACAGAACACAGAGGGTGTGTGCCGCATGGATGGGAAGGAAGCAAGCTCGGAGTCAGACTGCCCCTCCCCTGCGTGGTAGGGTTTGCTGACTGCTTGAAAGTGTGTGTGACAGACCGCACACAGAGACAACCCTGAATTGCTGTGCTGACGTCGGGAAATGGGGTGGGCATTAGGAGGGCCAGATTTAAGGCCAAGTGCTGCAGAAGAGGGGTGTGTTCGTGCATTAGTTTTCAAGCATGCTGAATGTGAGACGCCTAGAAATGCATAGGTAGAAAGTTCTAGAAGGCCAGAGGACAGAATGCCTGGAAGTGCCAGAGAAGTCAGGCCTAGACGTTCCGGTTTCTGAGTCAGCACTGCATGTAGCCGCTGAGACCCTGCAGAGAGAGTGTGTGGAGCGGGGAGAGCAGGAGCCACATGGGGACCCATCAGCACTTTGGAAAAGGAGGAGAGGGACAAGGAGGGAATGATGCTAGGAGTCCAGCAAGGGCTGGTGGACAGAGGCCCGTCCATCCCGAGGGGAGGTAGATGTGCCACAAAGGGCAGGGCGTGAGGCTGAGACACGGAGCGGAGCGCGGGCCGCTCAGGGAGGCGTAGCCGGGGAGAGCACAGTTATGGGAGACTTTTCCCTCTGCAGACATAAGTGAAATTAGTCTGTAAGTTTTCTTTATTTTTATTGTTTGTTTTAGTATATTGTCTGGATTTGACACCAGACTTATGATAGTTTCATAAATAAAGTGTTGTGCTTTTCCTTTGTTATTATGCTCTGGAACAATTTTTGCATCCCAGGGACAATTTGGCTTAGACAATATGGAAGGACTCACCTGTTAAAGCCGCTGGGTCCAGTGTCACTTTTACAGATTGTATGTCATCAACTTTTTAAAAAGGTCTTCATTGGTTATTGATATTTTTAGGTTTTCCTTAAACCTGTTGTGATCATTTTTACGCTTCCAGAGCATTATCCATTTTCTTAAAATCTTGACTTTGTTAGCACAGAGTTTAGTACTTTAATTAAAACATGTGAGTGTGTGTATAAAATACAATTTAGATATTTGTTTCTCATTATTTTTCCCCTTTAGATACTTGGCAACTGCATATCTCATCTTGGCCTATACAGAAAAAAACTACTCTGTGGTGTTGTAAATCTGACCATTTCCTAACTTACTTATGTCAACGATTTATAGAGTCCTCGCTGTTCTAGGCTTTTCATACTTCTGTCAGATAAACACTCGAAAACTTGTGTCCTCGTGGGCTTGTTTCCTGGGGAGCCCCGGCCTACTGATTCTGACTTGTGTTTCTATCATTACTTCCTAATTGTCTTACTTGGCTCATTCCGTTGTTTTTCTGGCTTCTTTCGTTGATGCTTTATCTTCTTATTTATTAACAACGACATTTAAGGCCGTAATTATGCCTCTGATTATAATTTTGACACATTTGTTATGAAATGCTCCCATTCAAAATTTTTCAAATGAATTACTGTTTTTCTAGTTCTAATTTTATTCTTTAAAAGTGTATTTAAGGGGTGCCTGGGTGGCTCAGTCGGTTAAGCGTCCCACTTCAGCTCAGGTCGTGATCTTACCGCTCGTGAGTTCGAACCCTACATCGGGCTCCCTGCTGTCAGCGCAGATCCTGCTTCGGATCCTCTGTTTCCCTCTCTCTCTGCCCCTTCCCTGCTCATGCTCGCTCTCTCTCTCTCTCTCTCAAAAATAAACAAACAAAAAATCAAAAAAGGTGTATTTAAGAAAAAAGTTGGATATTCATTAGTTGCATTGCTCTTTTCAGTTTTACGATCATACATAGCATGTCCCATGGGCTTTAAAAACAAGATTTTATAGATCTGATTATTTGTGTCTGTTCTATTTACCTCTGTTCTCTACTCTGACAGTGCACTCATTCATCCCACAAATACTTAATGATTCTCTGCAATGTGCTGGGCAATATAACTGTGCCTTTTGTTCCTGTTTTTTATACACAGTGAATTCCAACTTATCAAAACACTTGGGAGCTCATATGACTCTTCATTTGTCTTATCTGGATCCAGAGTAAAAGGATAAAGCCTTTCCATCTGTTCTCTTGTGAACGCTCTTTCTAATATTTAAGGTTTACTTCTTGTTGGCTGAACTCCCTTGGTGGACAAGGGGGAGTCCAGGGCCCTGGGTCAAAGTTGGGTGTGAGAATGGGTCTGGACATCACTCTAAGAGCAGCTGGGAATCATGCAGAATGTAAGTCAGTATTCATGACGAGATGGACCGAGGATCATGGAGCCTCTCGGAAACAAGCATTTACTCAGAAGGCCCCAAATGGGGATGTGCGGTCTCTCAGGGGCTGAGGCAGAGGGTCTAACTTGGGACCCCCAGGGAAGAAAGCTGGTTTGGGAGGTAGGACCTGGGAAGACCCTGGAACCTCGGGACAAAAGCACCTGTGTAGACCCTCTATGCGGTTCTTGAAACCACTTAGCTGGTTTTAGCCACTTCTAGTGAAAATAAATTTAAACTTACATCAAAGATGGAAAACTCCACACAGTCCTTCAGGGTTCATGTTCTAAACATTAATTTTTATTCTTCAGTTCTGTCCACATAGGTGGTGTTACAGGAGTTTGGGTGCACCCAGAAGAAACCCCAAAAGTTGTCATCCTTCAGACACCCCCGATTTTCTTGTGATTTGCCTCATTCTCTTAAAAGTCGGCTGTGTGAAAGTTTCCTGTCTGCTAAGCACTGCACGCTGCACGTAATCACGGTTCTCAGTTGTTGCTACATGGCTGTTCTGTGCTTTGTTCTGTGAGACTTCCCCAGTGCTGCCTTCCACTGAGGTCTCTAGCTCGCCCTGGGGTCTGCTCTGCTTTGCAAAGGCCTTAGCAGAGGCAATTTGCAAATGACCAAATTAACCCTTCTTAAGTGATTGAAAACATAAGATGGGGAAAATCTAAACCAGCTTTAAGCAAAGTAATATAAATTGAAATGTGTATATTCCTCTTTTTTTCTCTTATTCCTTTTTTTTTTAGTGAACACATAAAAATGTCTTAATTCATACCTATCTCAATGTCCAGCTCATGCATTGTGTCCTGTTCCTTGTGGGTGGGGCCCTTCTCTCACTCATCCTGTACCCAAAGCACCTTGCTCAGTGTCTGGTTCCAATTAAGTGCTCAGTAATGGGTTGAGCAGAATGAATTAAATTAACCAGTAATACCACAAGTTCAGCAAGAAATAAAAATCTTACATAAGAAATTGGGGGTAAAAACTTCCCACTGCAAATCACCCAAAAATACTAAGTAAGGTATAACAATGCTGCTTTAAAATGCACAGCTGAGATTTCAAGAAAGTAAAAAAAAAAAAAAAAAAAATCTCAATAAAAGAGCCGAGAACAGGTGCCAGGCAACAGGGGCGGCTGGTTCCCAGGGCAACTGCTGGGTCATCATGAAGAGCTGGGATGAACGGCTTCCCAGTGCAGATGGTGGTGGGCGGCTGGAGTGGAGAGCTAGACCAAAAATCAGACCACAGAGGTGACAAAGAAAATTTTCTTACCCGCATTTGCTTTCCAGGAGGAAAATCTAAAAATCTGTCACCACAGGTGTGTCCCCCCAAAAGCTGGGTTTTCCCATTTGTGTCTTCTTCCTGGTACAGAAACCCTAAGCTGGGACATTCACGTAAAGTGTCCTGAACTGGACGCAGCGGGGGTGTCCGGCTCCGGTACACAGGTGCTTCTGGAAGGAAGCATCTTCACCCAGGCCTCAAGTGCCCACAGATCAAGTCCGAGGACAAGCTTGTCTCCCCAGTGCACAAACTACACAAAGAAGGAGCCACTGTGTGTGCAAGTCCGCAGGTACCAAAGTGAGGCTACATCCTCAAAGCTTCAGATAATGAAGTGAGCAGGCATGAGTGCATTTGAAATGTTTTTGAAAAAGTGGAAATTAAAAATATAAACCTGAAACAAGATGCTGTAGCCAGACCTTATCTGGGAAAAAATCGACCTAAAAATAAAAGTCAGGAAGATATATTACATAGGAGCTCAGAGGCAGGCTCTGCAGTGAGGAGTGTGGGCACCAGGGACGCAGCACCAGATGCGGTAGGGAGAGGGAACCACTCGGGAGGACAGCTGGTCAGTCTGACGGCAGGCCTGGCAGGAGAACATGCCATGGCTAACAGCCCGGGTGATGCACCAGTTCTCCAATGCGGAGAGCAGGATCACCCCAAATACAGAGAGAAGGCCACGACCAGGCAATGGTGCCAATGCCAGAGACCAAGAACAGACGGCCTCCTGCATGCACAAGAGCAGCAGGACAGACAGCAGGTGCCTTCCAAGGGCCTGGAGAAGATGACCGTCCACTCAGACTGTGCTGAAGCTGAACTTCCACCCAAAAATGAAAGGGAAGGAGACATCTCAGAAAAACAAACCAACAGGATCCACAACCAGCAAACCCTCATTAAAAATGCCCAGGGAATGTGCTTCAGGGGAGACTATGAAGCCAGAAAGAAGAACTGAGAATCAAGAAATAATGTAAGCATAAATAGATAGATAGATAGATAGATAGATAGATAAGGAAGCCTAGCAAAGACTTGATTAAAAGCAACAGTAGGGACATCTGGGGGGCTCAGTTGGTTAAGCGTCTGACTTTGGCTCAGGTCATGATCTCACAGCTCGTGGGTTCGTGTCCTGCATTGGGCTCTGTGCTGACAGCTCAGAGCCTGGAACCTGTTTCAGATTCTGTGTCTCCTCTCTCTCTGCCCCTCCCCTGCTCACGCTCTGTCTCTCTCTCTGTCAAAAATAAAATTAAAAACATAAAAAAAAAAATTTTAAGCAATGGTAAAATTAGGCAGAAGGCACTAAAAAACAAGGTAAAGTAAATACTGGACAGCAAATAACACAGTTGACGGGGAGATAAAAGTTACACGCAGCACGTGCACAGAATAAAACTAAAACATCAGAGCAATAGCACGAGGTACTGATCACATGCACACACCCTGTGAGGGCATCATGGGGTTCAGCACCCCAGCATAAGCAAAGTGGTTACCTGGGGCATCCCCGGGGTCTGACTCAGTTGTCGTCCTGGTTTTGGTGACTGTTGGTAGGTATATTATAGATGTATTATATGTATATAACATATAACGTATATTATAGATATGTAGATGTATTATATTAATATGTATGTAACATATTACATGTTATGTATATATTAGATATTATATGATATATATACATTATATTGTTTTCTATGCTTTTGGTAGGTTTAAAATATTGCATTTTCCGTTATTTAATGTGAACTCTGACCACAAAACAAAATCCCCAGTCCTATTTATAATCCCTCACTCAGTACAGAGAATAGAAAATGGACAAAGACTTAAAATTAGAGTTTTCAAAGACACTTTCAGAATGCCAGCATGCCCTCGCATCTCTTCTTGAGCTAAAAAGAATGCCAACAGTGTCATCACAGGTGCAGACTCCTTAAAGTCTAAAACGGGGATCTTTCTTTGCGTCTTAAGGTTCAACAAGGAAAAATCCTCCTGATATCAGATAATACATTAGCTTGCCAGGTCGAACTTCAAGCTAATCTTGATTGCCTGAACTATTTGAGAGGCTAGACTAATTTATTTCATTTTCTCATTAAATCTTAACTAGAAACTCATTTTTCCAAATATTATAGTTTACTTCTGAAATATATCATTACAGTATTGAGCCTCCAATAACAAGGGTAACAGAGAGGGAAAACCCTTGTTGAAGGCATCACCTTGATGTTAAGAACAACACAGGGATGGGTGGTGGGTGCAGGCCAGCCTACAGGGGTCCGCTGGCCTGTGGCGGTGGCCGAGCCCCGTGAAGCTGCAGGAGCAAAGGCCTCATCGGGCCACCCCTCCTGCCCCAGCCTGCACCCGAGTTAGCTCAATGACCCCAGGGTGAGGGCTCTGCTCAGTGTGTCCCTGGTGGGCACAACCCCTCTCTACAGTTTAGAACTAAGCTGGTGTGAACCAGGCTATGGAGAAATCAGGGCCAGTGCAGAATGTCGCATGGTCCCCACTCCCAGGGCCCAGGGCAGTGTAAACCCAGTTAGGTGAGAATACATTTGCAAATCCAGCCAGTTCCTGTGGTTGCTGGGGCTCTCTCACAGGAAGCACCCCTCCAAACCCCTCTGGTCTCAGCAGCAGAACAGTGATCAGACAGTGAAGCTGGGAACCCCTTCAGGTCAGTCTTCTCCTTGCTCCATACAAAGTCATCCACAATGAATTTTAAGGAAAAAGGTGGGCATTTAAAGAGGTGAATAAAATGTCTGGGTTCAGAATGGAGGTGGGCTTGGGCACCTGGGTGGCTCAGTCGGGTAAGCATATGACTTCGGCTCAGGTCAGGATCTCATGGTTCGTGGGTTCAAGCCCCACATCAGCTCTGCTAACAGCTCGGAGCCTGGAACTTGCTTCAGATTCTGTCTCCATCTCCCTCTGCCCCTCCCCCACTCAGACTCTATCTCTGTCTCTCAAAAATGAATAAGCATTAAGAAGAACGGAGGTGGGCTGTGAAGTGACACTGTCTCTCGTGTGCCCGGCCATCAGCAGCCAAGAGCCCTGCATGAAAGGAAGCATGTGGCCAGATGTGGGAACCTATGCTTTCTCCACTGCTGGCCACCAAAAGCTCACATGTGTGTTTTTCTTTCTTTGCAGATTGCGTTTTACGTTCTGGTGAAAGCCATTTACACGCTGGGCTACAGTGTCTCCCTGATTTCCCTGACAACCGGAAGCATAATTCTTTGCCTCTTCAGGTAAGTATCAGAAATGAGCAGTTCTGCAGTCTGAGACCAGAAATTGTCCATTTAAGCCGTCTAGGCCCATCAGAGGAGGACAGAAGGTCACTGCCTCCAAGCCTTCTCTCTCTGTGTTAAATCAATAAAACTCCCTCGGGAAATGCTTGTGTGAAATATAATGCTAATATTTACATTTTTATTTAGCTATTCTGCATTTCTTATACAAAGAGATAATACTGCCTTTGGACAAGAATTCAGTTCAACTGCTGTTTACTGAATGTTAGCCATTGTGCAAATCTTTTGAAAATACAGAAGCAATGTGATCTCACCCTTGCTACTCAGAAAGCAGCTACATTTGGGGCATCGGTGCTTTATTAAGAGACACTACACTGTGGTCAAGAATATGAAAGCAAGGGTCAGACTGCCTGGGTTCAAGTCCTGGGTCAGTCTCTTAGTAGCTGTGTGACCTTGGACAAATTACTTAACCTATGACCTGTAAAGTGTGGGTGCTAGTGAAGCTCTGTGGCATGCAGTCAGCACTCTAAATTTTGCGTTATTCCCCTGCTGGTGAGGTTAGAGATCCCCCATTACCTGAACCGCTGGTAGGTCTTTTCAGTAACTAACAACATACACTGCATACAGCTGGTTGGTCAGGGTTAGAGTTAGAGGCTTTGGTTTCAGAACAGAAGCTTCTGGCTTGAAAAGCTTGAGTATTACTAGCACTAAATGAACTGGATGATATCCCACTTATTTTAACAGGGATTTAATCTTATTTATCTTCACACAGATTAGTTCAAACATTGGCCAGTATTCAGATAAAATCAAAGATAAAACAAATGGAATATTTTAGAAACTAACAGACAGCCCATTAGGAGATCCATACTTGGAAGTAAACAAGTGAAAACTGATGAAGAACGCAGCTGAGAATCCCTTCAAATGTAATAAAGTCGTTTATTTTTTTCAGGCATCTCAAACATATCTAGAGGGTAGTAATTCTCAGAAAGAGTACATTAGTACCTTTAATCCAGAACCATGTGGGGTAGTCACCATCATATTCTAGTTCTGAAAAGAAAAGGAACAACTCCGGTGCAACATTGATATCTGTTCTTTCGTATTTTATTATGTATTTTTAAATCTTCAAATGGTTAAAGATTAAAGAAAAAGAAAGGGAAAATGTAGGGAGGTAAGCTGGTGACTCAATAAGGGTAACTTGAACTAGAAGAATTTCAGCTTATGTTTAAAGAGTTCCCATCTTGAACAATCCGTATCCGTGGCATTGGCGATTTCTCTCAGATTTGTGATACATGACATACTGAATTAGCCAGCCTAGTGGCATTTTGGAAGTTTTGCAAATGTGGATGTGGGTCCTTAAGAGAATCTCAGATGGCATCATGAGTATCAAACAGTCTTTTATACATGGACCTCGTTAGTCACCCACTGGTGACACTTGGTTAGGAAAGGACATGTCTGCTTCGGTGTCATTCTGCTGCTGGTTCGGAGTGTCACGGCCGCCAGGAAAAGTGTCCAGAGCTGATGTGCAAGCCCTCAGGTCCGCCTCCACCTTGGGCCACAGAGGCGCTTACGCTGCTGCCTCGATCTGTCAGCTGTGCTTATGTGTCCCATGCCACAAGTGTCAATTTCAAACTCCCGACTGTAAAACTAACTCCATTTCCAACCCAGTAATGCCACTCAGGAAACAGAATTACTTACAGTCATGGAACACTTGATGTTCATAGTGGCCTCATAGCTAAGAAAGCATGAAGTAACCATGTTCTTCTTTTACAAACACAGAAACGGCGTGACGTATCCCCTACGCCAAGTCCAAAGTGCAGCATAGACTTGAATAACAAACACACGACCTAGTTTTGCGTGGGATTCGCTGGGTGGTCATCGCAGCCGCCATCTTTGAGTGCGTGTGAGGTCCAGGCACTTGACAAAGCAGCTCCAATCCCACGAGCCTAGGAGTAACCGCGCCGGTTGCTAACACAGACCACACCACACACTCTATAGGTGTTTATTAACTCAGTCTTTACGTTAGCTCAGGCAGGGAAGTGCCACTGCTGTCCCCGTCCTACCCGAGAGAGGAGGGCAGCCCACAGAGGTGCCGAGCACCCAGCTTGCAGAACTGGACAGATGCGCCACCGCCCGCCCCTCCCTCCACCCTCGGGAGCTGTTGGGGTTCCGTTCTAGCCGCCAAGCCTGAGCGGGCTCCAGCGCGGCTTCTCTGGAGGCCACGGTCTCCGCTCCACCCTTCATCCAGTGCAGATCCATACTCGGAAGTGAAATGTTACACTGAGCGCTGAGGGATAAAGGACTCAGCTAAGAAACTCAGCAAATGTGATTTATTTGGATTTAGTGTGTGTTCATCTCTGAGTGACAGCGATAAACCCCCCACTGCACTCAGGGGAATGTCATGGGTGAGAGAGAGTAAGAAGGAGAAAAAAGAAGAGGAGAGGAGAGGAGAGGGGAAGGGAAGGGGAGGGAAGGAGAGAAGGGGAGGGGAGGGGAAGGGAAGGGGAGGGGAGGGGAGGAGAGGGGGAAGAAAAGAGAGGGGAGGGAGGGGAGGGGAGGGGAGGGGAGGGAAGGGAAGAGAAGGGAAGGGAAGGGAAGGGAGAACGGTGGTTTGAGAGATGAGTGAATGCAGCCAGCCCGAGGGGCAGTGGGCACAGGACAGCATGGGGCAAAGAGGCCGCTTTCCAGGAGAGCTGTTCCCGCGAGGAGCAGACTTTCACACGCATTGCCTATTTCCTTCAATTTGTTGGATATTTTTATTAATTTTCCCCTTTAAGGTTGTTATACATTCTGTTCTTCTTCTAGGCATCACCCCAAAATTGCAACACACATCCTTGTCTCCTAGGAGTTAACCTCCAATTGCTATTTTTACCACTTCCCCATCAATTCGAGACTTTACAACATTTTAATTCCACTTACCCCCACCCATGCCTTTTGTGTTTTGTGCTGTATTTTATTTATTTATTTATTTATTTTTTAACATTTATTTATTTTTGGGACAGAGAAAGACAGAGCATGAACGGGGGAGGGGCAGAGAGAGAGAGGGAGACACAGAATCGGAAACAGGCTCCAGGCTCCGAGCCATCAGCCCAGAGCCCGACGCGGGGCTCGAACTCACGGACCGCGAGATCGTGACCTGGCTGAAGTCGGACGCTTAACCGACTGCGCCACCCAGGCGCCCCATGTGCTGTATTTTAATCCGACGTCTATTTTAAGGCCATAGGTCATTATAGTTGCCGTCATTTAGAGTCAGTATCTATTTAGAGACGTCTTCATCTTCCCCGAGTTCCTTCCTGTATTTCGTGTCTCCACCTGGGGTCCTTCCCCTTCTGCCTGACGACCCCCTTCGGTATCTGTCAGCACAGGCCTGCCAGCAATGACTCCTCATGGTTTTTGATTGCCTGAGATCACCTTAATTTTGCCTTCATTTGAGAATATTTTCAAGAGTGTTGAATTCCTTATCGGCAGCTATTTTCTGTCATCACATTAAACATGAGCCTCGTTCTTCTTTTTAAAGTCAGCTGCCAGTCTCACTGCTGCTGCACTGAAGGGATGCGTCGTTTTCCCCAGACGCCTCGAGGGTTTTGTTTGGTCTCGGGTTTTCAGCAGCTGCACCATCATGGGACTTAATGCGGTTTCCTTGGTATTTCTGCTTCTCGGGGTTAATAACATTCCTTTAATCTGTTACTGGGTTTTACTAGTTTCCCAGAATTCTTACCTAGTATTCTTTAAATATTGCTTCTTCCTTTTTTGTCTCCTGTTTCTTCCCAAACCGTGCTGCCATGGGTTCAGGGTTTTCACCATTTTCCCTTATATTTCCTACACTGTTTCCGTGCTTTCCCTCATTTTGTCTCTGCTTTAACCTATACTTACTCCACTGATATGTTTTCTAATTCAGAGTATTCTCATGCACTACGTCTGATCTAACATCAGACTCAGCTATTTATTCATTTCAGGGTTCTTTCTGAGTTTTCAGTGTTCCATTTGATTGTTGTAATCAATTCCGTTCTTTAATACAATTCTCTACCTCTTCATCAGTTTTCTTGACTATGTAAATCTGAGCAAGACAGTGCATGTCTTAAAATGCCAGTATCTGAATCTCCTTCTGTTCCCTGGGGTTTTTGTTGCATTTGATCATTAGCTCCTGTTCCCGGCACGCCTTGTAATTCATTTTTGAAATTACAAATAATTAAATTGTAGAGGCTTTGGGTGATATCTTGCCACAGAGAGGATTTAATTTTTCTAGCAAGATGGGCAGATCACCCTGATCCACTCGGGGGTTGAGCTGATTTGAGACCATGTCTCAAGCTTTGGGAAGTCTGTTGTTTCTGGTTTGTCATAGTTCCTAGATCATAGCTCTTCCCGGTTTCTAATTAAAGCCCAGGAGCGCCTCTGTTCCTGCAGACCCTGAATCCCAGTAGCCGTTGCTCAGTGCGTGAGATTGCTAACATTTCTTCCCAGCCTTACTTCCTTAGCCACTGCTTTGGCCTCATCCCTCGGCCTCTCACCCAGCACGGCACACCTTGTGTGGGTAGCTGCCTCACATGAGGAGACCCGAGGCGGAGGGAGGACGTAGGGTGCATCTCGGTGTCTCCCTTCTCGCCTGGGTCTTGGTCCTCTAGGTCCTGGCCACTCTGGCCACAATCCTGAGTCCTCAGGTGGCTTTCTGAAATCACACTGACCCCTTGGGGGGAGGTGGTCAGGTAAGCTGCTTCTTGCCAGCCTCTCATGCAAGACTTCTGCGGTGTGTTTTCTAATGTCCTTCAAAAATGGCACCTTTACCTAACCCTAAAGATCTAGTAGTGACTGTGGGAGTGCGCTTGTGTGAAACTTGCTTCCTGAGGGCTCTGAAATAAAAGTCCACGTCAAATCAAATGCCCAAATAAGTGTTCTCCAGAGCAGAATTTAAGTGGTACAAGAGAATTAGAAACACAATGTTCCAAGCACTTTTTAGAGAAGCAAGGTATCATTAAAGTTGAGTTCCAAGGCAGATCACTGCTATGGGCCTCGCAGGAAATCGGCTGTGAGGGGGTGGGGTCTTGGCGGCTGGAAGTGGGCACTCGCCATTGCAGGCTCCGGACTCAGCACCGTTTGCTTTACAGTGTTATCATGAAATCCTATTTCTCAACCCCAGCCTGAGGAGCTCATCAGAAATAAAGGAAAAGCTTGATGTAGAAAATAGTTACCATAATGCAAAACTGAAAACATCCCAAATATACAGTAAGGAACAGTAACTTCCATACAAAAAGAAGAAAACCTTAAGATTAAAGCCACGTAGGTAATTGTTAATGTGTTCACAACATCCGAGTTTGATTATCTAACCCTTCCCCCACCCCTCATCCCTGCCTCCCCCACCCCCATCCCTGTCTCCCCCACCCCTCATCCCTGCCTCCCCCACCCCTCATCCCTGCCTCCCCCACCCCTCATCCCTGCCTTCCCCACCACAGGAAGCTGCATTGTACCCGGAACTACATCCACCTGAACCTGTTCCTCTCCTTCATCCTAAGAGCCATCTCAGTGTTGGTCAAGGACGATATTCTGTACTCCAGCTCAGGCACGCTGCACTGCCCTGACCAGCCATCCTCCTGGGTAAGACTATCCCTGTGAGCAAGATCCTGTCACTGAGGGGAGGGTGGCCTTTGTGAACGGCCCCAGAGCCCTTTGCCTCCTTACTGCCCCACCCCTTTGTCTCTGTCCCCAGCTCACACTGTGATGAAGTCCCATAGCCAGCACACAGGGGTCTCTGAGGCACTGATGAAGGCAAGGGGTCAGGCCTGAGAAGCGCAGGGGCCTGGCCAAGAGGCTGGAGCTCAGAGCAGGTCCAGGTGGGCAGTGGAGACAAAGGCACACTCACCTTTGTCTCGCCTGCAATGACAAAGGCACCTGCAATGTCCCAGGCACCTCCAGAGGCTGGAGGTCACGGGCCTTGAGCACTGAAGCCCAGGCAGAGGCAGAACAACACAAGGGCACTGCCTCCAGTGATCAGCAGCCGCTCTGGGCTAGAAAACCTGATGCAGATGCACAACGCCATTATTTTCACCCCAAATCTCCCAGATCATGAGCATAGATGCTTCCATGGGTTGCTGGGAGGAAGTCACCTGTGTGGTGAATGAACTCCTTCCTGCAGCACTTGCTGGGAGCCCGGTGCGCATCTCTGAGTATGCCTGGGCCCAGCTCTTTGATACAAGGGAGGCCGCGCCAATAATTTCTACAGATGCACACCACTGGTGCCGCTCTTCCTCCCTGGCTGTGTTCGTGGTGGGTGTTGGCGGGCCTTTGGTGCTTGGTGCATTTACTGTGCCCTCCGATATGCAAGTCCCTCCACTAAGTTTCCTCTGCGGCCGCACAATGCAGTGTCCTCAGGGCCTTGGGCTCCGGTGCCTCAGTCTGGATTTGACCGCAGGCTCTGAGGCTGGCCCCTGTCTTCCTAAGGAGCCGGCATGCCGGCTCTCCTCGCGAGTTCCAAGCAGATGGACTCATCTGCGTGGCACTGTGGCTCTGGACTGAACAGACTGGAATTAGTTGTAAGACAGTGAAGCCTTTTGTAACATCACAGAACATCAGCTGTTTCCGAGGCTGCAGGTGAACGTATTTCTGGGGATAATCAGCTCATAACACACTTGGACTGAGTTAATAAAAGGAGTTTTCTGTAATAATAAAATTAACACAAGATCCTTCACCTAGCAAACTCCCACCCCTGAGGGGACATCAGGGCCCCTGGGGCTCATGCCCCACCATGGAATCTCCCACGTAGGTGACAAGGGGTGAGCCCCAAAGCCATTCCGGGCTCTCCTCTTGCTGAGAAACCTCCACTCTCTTCTCTGGGGGGCCTCAAAGCTCTGCTGGAAGAAGCCCTCCTTCCTCTGCTTCGTATTAAAGGACTGGACCCTGGCGGGGCATCCAGCCCGGGGCTGTGCTCCCAGACACATAGACAAGACCTGGTAGGCTCCTGAGGGGCAGGGGAGTGACGGGGACCAGAGGGAGCAAGTGCCCTGCCATCGCCCGCCGCGCCCCGCCTGCCCCTACACTGGGAATCACAGACCCCTCCACCATTCCCAACACTGGGGGCCTCGCCCAGCCATTCCTCGAGAGTCTTAGAGGACAGGGCTCTTTGCACGGACACTGAGGGTGAGTGCCCAGCGACCTTCCAGAGAGCAATTTGTGAATGAGGACACAGGCTGAGGGAAGCCCAGCAGCTGGGTGGACTCGATGGGGCTGCAGGCAGGGCTCAAGCCACAGGTGCACAGCACGCTCTGGCATTAAAGATCCCCCAAGGATCCAGGTGTGAGGCCTGAAGTGTGAGAAGGAGGGAGCGGGGACGGGGTCCCCCTGCCCAGTCCCCAGCTGCACCCCTCCAGCACGGTGCCACTGAGCTGTGTGCCAACAGAGGAAAGAAGGCAGGAGAGAAGGAGGACCGCGTCTTCCTTCTTATTGTGCCCAGAGAATTGGAGGTTTTGCGTAAGTGAGTCAGAGATGCAGTCAGCCCGCAGCACGAGGCACAGAAAAAACATCTTTTCTTACAGTTGCATTTGTGTGGACATTTTTGTTCTCAGCTGGGTTTGACCAAACCAACGTTATGCTCCCAGGACGAACACAGGGCACATCTCCTCCACATAGGTCCAGGAGTCTGTTTCTCAAGACATTGGCAGGACCGGGAACCCGACAGAGTCTGTTTCCTTCCAAGAGAAGGCTTCTCCCTCCACCGGCCCCTCTCTCTACACACCCTGGACGTAACAGTGACCCCTGGGCTCAGTGTGTCTCCTCCTGGCTGCCGAGGGGGCTGGAAGAGGCAGTCTATTCGCACTAAGACCAGAACAGATGGCATGTGTAGTTGACAAGGATTCTCAAAAACCCACCCTCGGGCTTTCCAAGGTGCTCCCTGAGAGCCTGAGTGCAGCCTGCCCCAGGGAGGGCTTGAGTCGGGACGTACATGGCAACTATGAGCTCTGCAATGAAGCCATAACATCTAAACAGGGATGCACCCAGCCCAGAGCTAAGTTCTGACCTGGCCACTGCCTGCTGCCCCAGGGGGGGCTGAGGCTAGGATGGGAGGCACAGACTCAGGCTGGAGGCTGAGCGTCTGCACATCATGGAGGCTCCTGGGCCCCCCGAGTGGCTGTGCCAGTCCACGGCCCAGGTCAGAATGGCCAGGGTCAGGAGGAAGGGAGTGAGAGTGTGCACACGCGCATGCATGCAAACGTATACATGCATGCTCACAGAGGTACACACCTGCATGAACACAGGTACTGGTGTGCAGACACACGTGCACACACACAGTCACAAGCATGGGTGCACCCACAGGGGGACTCACACACACAGGAACACACATGTACCTTCAGACTTTATCCCATCCGTGTTCGGATCTATGCTTGAAAGGACTGCTGGTCTGGGCTTTGCGTGGTGCGGTGGGAGCCCCACATCCTCTAGTGTGGCACTGCTGTGATGCTGGACACGTGTGAAGCTGCACAAGGGGGCATCACCACAGGCACACAGCTCTGTCGCTTGCCGTGCCAGGCCCACATATGTGCCAAGGGCCACGTTCACCCCGTAGCCCTCTGCTTCATGGTGTTTTCGCACATTTAAATAGCCTCTTTTTTTGTTGTTTTTAACCGACTACAGATGCCATAAGTCTCCCAGGGACTAGGGACACACCTTACATTTCTGCACGGTGAGGTGTGTTACTCATTCTTACCTTTGACAACCTGGAGGTGGGTTCAGCCTTTCCTGTTCTCTCCAGGCAGTTGGGCCTCGAGGCCAAGTGTCTTGTGTTCTATCATAAAGCCAAACAGGGGGCAGTGCCCCACCTCCAGTTCCCTACCACCGCCCACCTCCGCACACACGGCCTCCTTCTCTGTACGGCTTTGCCTGGCAGTTGTCTGGCCTCTGGAAAGGCATAGTCTAGTCTAGAGACAATGAACAACCAGGTGGGTTTCTGGACGCTGACCCTCAGCAGGAGCCCCCGGCTTGCTCCCCTTGACTCCAGCCATGCACACTTGTGGGAGGCTCCGGGACCAGGGGACGGGCCTTGGCCCATGCACCTGTGTGTGTGTGTGTGTGTGTGTGTGTGTGTGTGCTGTCCGGGCTGCAGCGGGTCCCGGAGGCTCTCCTGCCACGCTCTCTGCCCTGAGGGATGCAGTTTGAAACCACCACCCAGGAAGGGGAGGTCAGCAGAGAGCTTGTCACTGCAGACCTCCTGTCCGTACACTGTGCTGATGGTCAAGGAACAAATGAGAAGAAAGGCAGAGACGCTGTTTTACCAAGACAATGGAGTCAAGTTAAACAGGCTTTTCCTGCGGCTCTCTTCCTCAAGCGGCAGGACACCATGGCAACCCTCCAAGTCCCCTGGTGTGTCACATCGAATGGTGGCACAATAGCGTAGCGTGTGGACGTGACCTTATTTCATCATCCCACCAGTTACAAGCACCACAAACGTCAGTGCACACGTGTCTTCATGCACCGTGTTCTTCCCTCAGAAGGAAGTCACGAGGGACCGCGGACCAGAGGGCACGTGTATTTAAAAACTGTAACAAACATTGCTGCTTGGCTTTCCCAGAGGTCAATGACGTGCAGCTTTTCAGAGCTTTGCCGTCTGGTGGGCGCGGAACACGCACTTCTGTGGCACGAAGTCACAAGTTCACTTCGGTTAGTTTCCCTGCTCCCGTACTTGCGTCCCCACATGCGCCTCTCCGCTCACAGCACCCGGGTCATGACATTCTGCGGGTGGTTTCCACGTGCCAGCCCTGCTCCCGGCCCTGCGGGCATCTGGCCCTCAGCCTCAACTAGCCGCAACTACTCTCCGTGCAGCACCTTACAAAGATAAGCTGAGCCTTGCCCTACTTAGGAAAGAGAGACCGGAACAGGGTCAGGGTGGGAATACCGGAGAGAGTGCAGGGGCATCTTCAGTGGGCCACCTGGTTAACGCTCCCATCAGCCCCGGGCACCAGCTTGGAAGGGCTACCGTGAGTTTCCTGTAAGCACACCAACCCCCAAATACACAGGTCAGCATGTCAGTATATCCACATACGCACACGTGTATCTACCTCACATGTGTGTGTCCACCTGCATACACGTATACAGAACATCCGCGTGTCTCGGTATATCCACATGTATGTGAGCATATCCACATGTATAGAGGTATACTCACGCATATATCAAATACACCCACACATACATATAAGCACGTGTAAGTATGCGTGCATCTCCGTCGCACCTGGATACATATGTATTCGGGAGGGGAGGCAGCAGAGATACAGAAGAATAGAAATGAAGTCCTGATCATTTTAGTACACTTGAACAAACTTACTGACTAAAAGCCTCAATTTCATATTTGCTCAAGAGGCTAAAACACCCGTACATTCATGTGAAGGTCTGAGAGGTTAAAATCATTTATTTTATATGCTGTGTGGTTGTTCCCAGTGAAAACTCTTTCAAAATGCCTGGGGACATGAGGGCTTGCTGGATTCCCTTGTTTTGCCCTTTACTTTTCTGTCTCCTCTCAAGTGGGTGGTGAGGCCGAGCGGGGCAGGTAGGTGAGCAGAGGGTGGGGGGGCAGGGGGCACAGGCGGGTGTGCTCACCACCACAGTCCCACAGCTCGCTGCCTTCAGAGGCGTCTGTGGACATCTGCCTCCTGCCCGTGTTTCTCTTCCAGCAAGTTCTGGGTCCCAGGGTTGTGGACACCAGGGGCCTCACTCTAACACTGCTGTGCTGGTGTCCTCAGCTCGTCACACAAACGTGTGCCTGCTTGTGCGCTGGAGCACCTCTGCCCACCGTGAGCTGTCTTATGGCCTGAACATGTTCTCTTGTTCTGTCCGTGACTTTCCAGGTCGGCTGCAAGCTGAGCCTGGTGCTTTTCCAGTACTGCATCATGGCGAACTTCTACTGGCTGCTGGTGGAGGGGCTGTACCTGCACACCCTCCTGGTGGCCATATTTTCCCCCGGCCGACGCTTCGTGGCCTATCTCCTAATCGGATGGGGTAAGGACTGTCCTCCCCGTGTGTGCCCGACACCCTGTCTCCCACCCTGCAACCCTCCAGGCCTCTGCTCCTGCCCCTCTCATCTATAAACGCAGACCTCTCAGTTCAGAAAACCCTTTCCTGCCCCTGTACGATGCACTTCGGTCCTATTAGGAGGGGCTTTTCTCAGGTGACTAGGTTCCTGGAGACAACACCTGCATATTTCTGGGAATCAGGAACCTGGTTTAAAGCTATTCTGAGCTCCCACTCCTGGGGCTCCCACAGTGGTGGGAAAGCCAGAAAGAAGGGCCTTGGAGGAGAAAGCCCTCTACCAGGAGGTCCCAATGACATGCCAGGTAGCAGGAGCCTCCACTAGTCAGGACTGGAAGGGCTGTGAAGCCACGAGGCACCCACGTTCACAACGAGGGTCACCTCTTGAGATCATTGCCACACTCCAGCCCACAGTAACCACACTCACGATGCACCATGACGCATTCCACCCAGAGAAGCTCCAGCTTTCAAACACATGTGTATCGTCACTGCTTTGTATGGCATGAGCGTAAACTTCTGTGTGCTTCTGAAGCGTTTCCGCTTGATCTTTCCGTCAGAAAGCCCTTGTCTTGCCGACTCTGGTGAAGGAGGGCGCACAGCTGCTAACTAGCGCGGGGTTGGGGGGAATCTGGTGTCTTTCTGCAGGCATCCCCACCATCTGCACAGGCGCATGGACCGCGGCCAGGCTCTCCTTAGAAGACACAGGGTGAGTGCTGTGTTCATACCTCTGCCCTTAAAATCAGATTGAGCTATGCTGGCTACTTGCTGGCATCGTTACGTCTTTAGAAACTAGAAAGAAGCTTATTATCTGCTTGGAAGGCAGGTTTGTGTTTGCAGTGGCAGCCACGCGGAGAGTAACGCGGCCATCATTTGAACACCCCCCATGGGGAAGACCTTGACCTTCACAAGGGAGGAATTGTTTGGGGCGGGAGCGTTTGGAGAAGATGCATGTGAGGGATGGGAACTGAACCAGGTCCTGCGCGAAGCTGGGGTTGGGATAATGCAGGCAGAGAGGGGAGGAGCATCAGGTAGGGGAAGCAGTGTTCACAAAAGGGAACCAAGCAAAACGCAGGCGCTGTTTGCCCGGAGCCAAGTATGGAGAGGTGACCAGTTGAAGACCAGGTTGAAACGGCCAGCGGGAGTGCAGCTCTCTGAGATAGTTGTTCTCTAAAATGCAGCATGAGCAGGGCCCAGAGCTCCTCTGTTTCACATACACAGTGAGCTGGAGCATGGCCCCACACTCAGGTGCCACCGGTTCCCCCCATGAATGTTGTGCCTCATAAAGGGTTCTCAGGGTTTACCACTTATCTACTGGTAACAAACCGCCCTGAAACTCAGTGGCTTACATAATCACGGCTTACATGGTGTGTTTCTGTGCACATGGCATTCTTCTGGCCTCAGCCCGGCTTGCTCACACACCACGGGCACCTGCCAGGTTGGCCGAGAGCTGGCGAGTCTGAGGCAGCACCAGCCGGAAGGCTCCCTTCTGTCCTGCAGGTTCCAAGGGCTCCACATCCTACTGCCAAAACCAGCTAAGATTCAGAGGCATGGATTGGTCTCTGCCCTTGATGGGAGGGGCTGCAGAGCCCCACTGTGGGGGTGTGGGTGACAGACGGACTAATGGAGACACTTGCAAGCACCCCATCCTAGTTCCTACCAGGGACCACCCTTACGCTGAAGACTGAGAATGGAGACACCCTGCTAGACAGACACTCCTAGCTGTGCCTGCCTCAGTTGTCCCAGAGGCATTTTGACCCTTCATTCAAGATACAAATACAGGGGCGCCTGGGGGGCTTGAGTTGAGCATCGGACTTCGGCTCAGGTCATGATCTCGCAGTTGGGGAGCTCGAGCCCCACGTTGGGCTCTGTGCCGACAGCTCAGAGCCTGGAGCCCGTTTCAGATTCTGTGTCTCCCTCTCTCTGTCACCCCTCCAATCATTATTTCCCTCTCTCTCTCTCTCTCAAAAATAAATAAACTAAGAAAGATACAAATACAAAACATTTGGGAGGTGAGAGGAAATTAATTTTCGGGAGAGAAACTTCCCTTTTCTGATGTTGGTTGGCGTGAACACGAGCTACGCGTCAGGGGCGAGGCCACAGGCAGTGCACGGACCCTTGTGTGCTTGGTTTGTGGATGAATCAGAGGTAACATGATTTTCCTTCTCTCTTTTCAATAGTTGCTGGGATACCAATGACCACAGTGTTCCCTGGTGGGTTATACGAACACCCATTTTAATATCTATTATAGTAAGTAATTCCGGTATCGAAACATGAGTTATCCCTTGGGTTGCACATTTGGGCAGAGAAGGAGCCCCTTTCCCTGTACTGAATATAAATAGCCCTGTTCTACTCGGTCTTGGAGAACCGCACACAAGCGTTCCGGCCCCTTCCCGAAGTCGCAGAGGTGGACTCGTCCCCCTTCAGGATGAGATCTCAGTGAGGGCAGGGGCAGCGGAGAGAGCTGCATGTTCCCCTGTGGGGAAGGAGACCTGTGGGAGTCATAGTCACCAGGTCACAATGTTAGGGCTCACTTGTTTTTCCCTTTAACATCCCTTGACATCTCACATCTCAAATTCACTTGTGAGACACGAGGCAGTCAAGAGACAAGGCTGCAACTTTGGGGGAGACCCAGTCTGGGCAGGGCTCCTGAGCTTCTGCGACAGGTGCCTGGAGCTCTGTCCCAGGAGAGGAGACGACCCAGGGGGGCTGACACATCCTGGCCACACCCACCTCACATACAACATGTTGTCTCTATCTGTGCAGGTCAATTTTGTCCTTTTTGTTAGTATTATACGGATTTTACTCCAGAAGTTGACGTCCCCAGACGTCGGCGGCAATGACCAGTCACAGTATAGGTGAGTATGTGTGTGGGTCCAAGGGCTGAGCTGCCTGGAAACCGAGAGTGGGGAGGACAGGCATGTATGGAGAGCGGAGACACTAGGGTCCTGGGTCTGTGCACCAAGAAACGGCCCAGGTTCTCCCCCTTCAGGGGCAGGACTGTGCTCGTGGCTAATTCAGCAGTGTCTTCTCTAAGGTGGGGGGGGGAGTGGTGGTGGTTGCCATGGTGCCATGGTTATTATTCAGGGCAAGCCTCCGTCTTTCATTTCAGCATGGATATCCTCTAGTGAGCTTGCTTACCGAAGCATTTGCCCACTTTTCTGTTTTGTAATCTGTCTGTTCTCCTTGGCCACGCATTATTTGTGTTTTATGCTTAATTCTTCCTCCCCATCAGACCACGCGGTTCACGCTGGCACCTAATGCCAGGCTTGTGCCTCATAGTAACTCACGTTTCTTGGCTGAGTAATTACATGAAGACGGTAATCATCTTGGGGAAGAGAGCAGAGGCTACGTAACTCACCCACAGTCATCCAGCTAATTAATGAGGACCTGAAGACTATAAAAGAACTTAAAGATTCTATAAATTTCTATCAAGAATTTATAAAGAAAAAGTAAAGCCCGCATCTCTGTTATAAAGTGGACACTGGCGTGGAGTGGTTGGTCCAACCCGTGGGAGCCTCAGGATCAGGTAGACCAGGTTTGGAATCTCAGCCACCCAGAGCTGTGTGACCCTGGGCAGGTTATCTGACTAGTGGCCGGGGGTGGCCCCACGCAGTGTCTCCTTCCTCTCCACCCTTTAGACAACAGGAGTGGACCTAGAAGCCAGACAGGCAGCATCTCTCGTGGTCAGAGGCCCGGTGCTGGGTTTACAGACCAGCCAGAGGCCTTGGGGATGTGACTCCACTGCTCTCTGCCTCAGTTTCCTCATCTGTAAAGTGGAAATAATAGTAATTGTCACTAAGGTATGAAGATTAACTGAGTTAATATTTTAAAGACATTTAGTCCCCGGCACTAGTAAGTATTGTGGGGAAGTCTGGTAAACAGATACATCTGCTTGTGCCCCGGGGCACGTGAAATCCAAGGAACCGCTTTCTCTGCCCGGCCCGTCAGAGGAGGCTGCGTAAAAGGTCAGACCTAGAGATGGGATCCCACATCGAACCATGAAGGATAAACCTGGAGGTCCTGGAGCCCACCCACACTTGCAGCTCAGGGCTGGGTCTCTTCTCAGTTGCCCTGGAAACTGAAATTTTGATTTGGGGACAGTCTGGTCTAGCTCCCATGCTGACCTTTTCTGCGGGTTCTTTGGGAGTGTTCATTAGGTAGGTCTTAGAGATACTTGATTGTACTTTAGAAACAAAAATAAGTAGAGAGATAGAGTCTGTTCTTTTTCCAGGACAGCAAAAAAGGCAGAGCATGTCTGTGACGCTGACCTCTGGTTGTATCTTGATGTCCCTTCTCTGTAACTATTGTTATAACAGTAGCAGTAACAGAACAGGACCAGCCTCGCTGGAAGTCCCTCTAGAGGCAAGCGTCATAGCAAGCTGCCGAGGTGCACAGTACGGGAGCGCGTTCAGACAGGCTCCCGTCTCACAGTGAACCGAAGGACACAGGCCCCCACACAGCCCCGCCTTCTGTCCACAGGCTACTGCCGAACCGAGGTGTCAAGGGCAGCAACCTTGTAAGGTTAGACGTCTGGGGCTGTGAAGGGGCAATGCTCGCTGATGGGCCGTCCTCTGTGACGAGGCCCAGGTCACACCCCGGGCTTCTGGGGTTTGTGCAGATTGCATGAAATAAGAGACACCCTGCTGTTCGTAAATGCCACAGGACGTGGTATTTTGTTGTGAGGCAAATCAGAAGAGATGGAAACTTCCAGAACTTACATCCCAGGCTCTAGGTGCTGGCTTTGAAGCATGTGCCTCAAAAATAGGTAAAGAAATTCATGACTTTTTCTAAGCATCGGGTAAGGTCGACGAACTAGAGAAGGTCGGGGGAGGGGGGCCTCCCCCCTCATCTCCCTCAGCATGAGGCTGCGGGGTGTTCATTAGGGCGTCTTGACCCGCACGCACGTCACCAGGTGGCCTGACAGGCCTGGGGCCAAGACCCTCATTCTTGACCAGCCCCGACTTGACCCCAATGCTCCTGACACAGACGTTGTTGGAGTTGCAAGGGTCAAGTTTGGCCACACACTGGAACCAGCCAGAACTGCCGGGGCCAGTGCTGCCCACAGAGACCTGATTTAATAGGAGTGAGGAGGCTGGACTGAGCTGTTTGAATCCCTGCATGATGGTCACGTGCAGTGGTGAGAGTTCCCGGCTCAGGGCAGTGGTTCTCAAAGCAGGGTTCCCAGTCAGCAGCCGTGGCACCTCTCGGAATCTGATAGAAATGCAGATTCTCAGATGACACCCCAGACCTCAGAGCCGGCAGCCCGAAGGTGGAGCTGGCCCTCCAGGTGGCTCTGGTGCGGCTGAGGCTCTGGCTTGGAGACAGAGACTGCGTTTGCTCAGGGGATGGGGACGGGGACACAGACAACAGGTGCAGCTGCGGGGAGGGCGGAGGCGAGCCCAGCACATGATGCAGTGAGCGGAAGATGTGCTTTCTGACCTGACCGGGGAGGGCGGGAATGTGACGGACAGAGGGTTTGCACGCGCAACACAGAACGCGTGGGACCCAGAGCGTGGGTCGCCGCCCTGCTGCCACAAGTTGCGCTCAGCTGCACCCCTGCTGAGTCTGCTCTTCTGATCCCAGAGTAAAACTCTGCCCTTCGGGTGCTGGTGATGGGCCCCGACCCCGGGGCACTAAGGCCCCTCAGGCCGACGTCGCAGTTGGCGAACTCGTCGGGACGTCGTCTCAGAACTTGCCCGGGCATGCTCATTTTCCTCCCCACATTGGCACACCCTGACCGTGGCGGGGGCTGGGGTGTCGCTTAAATCCGTGAGATACGAGGCCCAGACGGGGGAGGCCCTGGCCGTGGGCCTGCGTGCATGTGACGGCACAGGCCTGAGCTCGGCACCCTTCTCTTCGGTGCAGGAGGCTGACCAAGTCCACTCTGCTGCTCATCCCCCTGTTTGGAGTGCACTATATGGTGTTTGCCGTGTTTCCTATTGGCATCTCCTCCAAATACCAGATACTGTTTGAACTGTGCATCGGATCGTTTCAGGTACACCTGGGAAGGGACCGTGCCCTCCCCCCAGCTTGGCGAGTGGCCTCTGACGACCCTTTCTCATTTTCAGGGCCTGGTGGTGGCGGTTCTCTACTGTTTTCTCAACAGTGAAGTACGTGCCCTGTCACAGCAGGTGACATTCAGCTTGTGCGGGATTTCCTCATGTGCCCCCCCCCACCTGAACGAGGGTCCAGGTCTGCTGTCGGGCAGCCCCAGTGCCCCAGATGGCCACGGCCGCCTCCTTCTCTCCACACCAGCAGTGCCGGTCGCCCTGGCCTCCCTCGGCCCTGCTCGGGAAGGCTCTCCGGCTGGGTGGTTGGGAGGGACCCTGCCACTCTGCACGGTCACCATCTTGCTCCTTGACCCTGGACATGGGGCCGAGTGGGGAGGGAGGGACACACAGATGAGAATCCTGCTCCCTGAGTTCACAGCCCACATCTCATCAGAACGTCCATGCGTGAGCCCCTCTGAGCCCTGCCCCGCCCGCGGAATGCCATTTCCCACGTCCTTCCTGTCCTGCAGCTCTGTGTACCCGCTCACCACATCCCTCTCCCTTCCATCAGTTCAAACACCCTTCACCTCTGTCACTGGGCTCCCGAGTACCGACTCCCCACCCGATGTCAGGAAAACCCCCGGTTCCTTCTGTTTTGTCACCTGTCTTCCTGGAGCTCGTTGTTGGGGTGGCGCCTTCTGTCGGGGCCGACCCGGCCCGGGGGGCCTCTCTCGAGGGCACCCGAGTTTACGTTTCCAAGCTCACACCCCGTGTGACCCCCACTTCCTCATTGCCTTGCCCCCACCGCAGGTGCAGAGTGAGCTGAAGAGGAAGTGGCGGGGCTGGTGTCCGAGCCAGCGCTGCGGCAGGGACCACAGGTTCCACGGCTCGTCCGTCTCGAGGAACGGCTCGGAGAGTGCCCTGCAGCTCCACCGGGGCTCCTGTGCCCCGTCCTTCCTGCAGACAGAGACCTCGGTCATCTAGCGTGCCACCACGCTGCAGACTCCCCAGAGCCCTCGGGCCTCCCCTGGAGCCAGCACCGTAGAGAAATCCTCCATAACATGATGGGGCTGGCCTCTGCTCACCCATCACGGGACTGGGTTACATTGTAACTGGGTCTTAAATCCAGTTAGTGTTAAACTCCAGCAGGTAGGTCATTTTGCTCGTAATGTCGTCTGGCCAAATAGACACATTTTCAAAGAGAACAGGGAGACAAGAGACGGCCCCTGACCAGAACTCGGGTCCAGCTGTAATGGGAAGAAATCAAGGGGGGTTTTCTCACCTCGATGCCAGTTCTGGGCAGGAGGCAGTGGCCTGACCTGGGGGCTGGGCCCTCCCTCTGCATGACCCCCACCACTGGGCGGTCCCCACTTGGGCAGCCCTCTTGTCTGCAGGACTCATGCACAGAAGCCCTTTGAGGATTTCCGTGAGACTCCGGCCAGTCCAGGTGGAACCTGCCCCTGCTGGGCGCCCCTGCTTTTCCCCTTCTGCCCCAGGGCCTCCTCTCCCTGCTTGTCCACCAGGACAGCCGGCCTGGCCCAAGGAAAGTGCAGAGACAGCTGTCAGATGATAGCAGGAGGGGTGGCACATCACCCCTCAAGGGCACCTGCGCCCTGTGAGGGGCCCTCAACCACTGAAACAGACTCTTCCTGAGGCCACTTCAGGCCTCTTCCCCCAAGAGCAGTGAGAAGGCTGGGCTTGTGGGATCTGGTCATGGGGGCGACAGAGACACTAGACATTTTATTTAGTGGGAGCAGAAACTTATTCTCCTCTTAATGAAAATCATCTTACAGTCATTTCTGTTTAAATGGAGAATTAGTCTAACAAAATATAAAAATGTGTCGAGCGCTTCTGTCCAGAATTGACAAGCAGCAGCCCTAGCTTCCAGTTCCCTTGATGTCTACAGACTTGGAGAGAGGTCTGGGTGGCTGAGCAACCACAGAGGGAGCAGGAAGTCAGCGAGCAGACTGAGGCCACACTGTCCCGGCCCTAACCCTGCACACCCAATAGACGGGCTTTCTGCCCAAACCCCATCTGGCTGCTGCACTCAGTTCCTCAACCCTTTGTATGATACCGCTGTCCCCCCAAAATGAGGCCACTAAGTCTTCTTCCTGAGGCCACAGGGCCACAGGGCCAACGACGGAGGCCACAGACGGAGGCCACAGGGCCAACGGCCTCGATGGCCGGTGCCAGGGAGTGGGGTGGGGCAGACGGGGGCAGGCCAGAGTGGAAGCCGCTAGTCTTGGGTCCCGCAGCTCAAGTTGGTGTGTGTAAAAGGCCTGGACAGACAGGGACGCAGAGCGGCTGTGTTCAGAGGCCACCTGGAGCCAGGGCCCCCACCTCAGATGATTTACTGTAACCGGGTCCATGTGACCAGCGGAGAGCCAGACCCAGGCTTATGTGGGGCCGCAGGCTGTGCTCCTGCGTTAGACATGCACTGGCCATCCAGGGACCTTCTCCTCAGCCGGCATGGCCAAGGCCCAGTGAGGTGTTGACCGGTCTGTCTTGCCTGGGAATGGGAAGGGGGACGGGAAATTGAATATTTACTAACAGCAGGAGCTGGTGGTCTAAGAATCAACATGTGTCATCTTAAATGTTGTCAATGTGTATGGAACACCCACAAGTCACATGTGGAAACTTCAATAAAACCCCATTTCCTATCTGTAGGCTGGTAGACTCACTCTGCAAGTCCTGTGGTCCTCGGGTCTCACACTGATGAGAGGTTGCACTTTTTAGCTGAGTACCATCACCCTCAGGGGAAATCCACACCTAAAGCGGAGCTCTGATAGAGGAGGGAAAGGAGAAGGCATTGGCACCTTCACGGCCACTGGAAACAGCCACCCTTCCCCAAGGCACTTAGGCCGCCTTCCAGGACATCCTCCTTAGAGCATCCTGGTCCACGGTCATCATGACTTACAGTGGCCCCAGCAGCCCTGGGGGTGAGGGCCCTGCACACACACAGGAACCCGAGAACCTGCTGACTGGGGGCAGGGCCGACACACGTGTGCACGCACGTGTGCGCGTGTCTGCACGCTGACCCCAAGCCTCACGTATGTCACAGGCAAATAAAACCTAGCTCTGGCACACTCCCTGCTCACCCAGACACCTCCCTTCAGGAGGACTGCCACACACCGCTAGAACTCAGACCTGCAGGAGGTCAGACTAGAAGCAGGTGAGACGGACCAGCTCGGGCGAGTTTCCTGCAAGCAGAGCAAGAGGGCGGGAAGGAGAGGCGGCTCGGTGCCCGGTGCCCGGCCGAGCCCCCCGGCCTCCGGGTATCCGTCTGTTGTGAGCTATTGGCGGATGGAAGGGTCCAGTCGCTGAGGGGAAGGACACCTGGGGAGAGGGCGGGGCTGAGTGTGCTTGGGGCCCGCCCTGAGGAAGACCCCGCCTCTCCACCGACGGCAACATGTGCGCGCTCCTTTCTAACCACGAAAGGCCGTTTTCAAGTGGCCTTTTTTCAGGCTACAGAAATTAAACGGAGGAGTTATGGAAGTTCAAATATTATGGGCAAGTGTCACCTACAATGTGAAAAATCTCTGAATTCCGTCTCCCATCTGCCCCTCCCGCTTCTGGAGGTAAATATTATGAGTCATTGATATAGTTCCCAGTATTGTCCTCTGTTTATGCAAACCTCTGTCTCCCGCTCTCCTTTTCTTCTTGGTCGTCGTGGAAATAAGGTCATATTCTTGTGGAGAAGCTTCTGCAACTTTCTTCTTTGGTTAGGACACATTGTGTGGATCTTGCCTGTGAACCTACAGTCGGGCCTTGTTTTTAACAACCGCATGCTGTTCCATGGCACGGGGTGTGTTGGTTTGTCCCACCCACGCCCGCCAATGGACGTTTCGCGGTTTGGCGAGTGCTTGGACGTTTGCCCTCATGCTCCCACAGCAAAAGCTCCCGGAAGAGGAAATGCCCGGCGCAGGCACACAGCTCCGGGCAGCAGCAGTCCCTCTCGCCAAAGCTGTGGTCCTCACCCACGAACCCCAGCATCACGACATTTCCTCTCTTCCTGGCCCCCAATCTGCCTGCCTTGAGGCACGAGGGTTGTGAGCACTTCTTTGCTCCTGATTTAAGGCAGAGCCTCAGCCTGGCCCATTGACGTTGCGGTCAGATGGCCAGCTCCTTTTCCCTCCTGGTGGCCGCCCCACCTCAACACAGGTCTGCTGAAATTTTACAGATTAACTTCTTTAGTCCTGGGAAACGGGGACGAGACACAGCAGAGGCCGTGGGAGATTTGCGTCACGACCGCCAGGTACTTGAAGAGGCACCGCTTGGCTTGTGGACCTTGCAAAAAGATGTAGGGCATCTTTTATACAGAAAAGTGTTCTTTGGAAGATGGGAAGAAAGATGCCTGCTTCCTTCATCCTCTCTAAAGGTTTCACAGGGAAAGTGGAGCGGGCAGAGGTGGTCGGCAGGTGACCTCCTCGCTCATGGAAACAGCCCCACCTCTGCCTGCCCAGGGGTGTCCCAGACGGAGCCCTGAGTGGCAGGTTGGAGCGTGAACACTGACCCCCAGAGCTAGCACAGGACCTCCTCTCATGTACTGAAGGTTGCAGGTAATGAAGCCAAAGAAACAGTCCACAAACCCAGTACACCTTAGAAACACGGCTTTTATGGCTTAACTAATTGTGAATCTGGAATATGCAAACTTTGTTATTTTCAAATCATAACATAAATAGAGTCCTTTCAGACTTGAAAACACACTACACTAAAGCCCACTACCAGGGGACTCATGCTTCTGCAGAGTTTTACCTAGTGTGGGTAGATTATGGTCTCCCAAATCGATTAACCTGCAGTGGAAACCCTGATCTGTTATTAGCTCTATGGAAGCTGGACGTGTGGAAGGCACAATCTCCATAAACTTAACTCCAGTTTTGCATGTTTGCACGAAGCACACACACTGTGGGGACGGGATGCATTTCCATGCTGCCTCCCTGTTGCCTCTGGACAGGGTTTTGGCTGGCTTCCCGCATCCTTCTCTTCCCTCCTTCCAAAGAGAGCTCCTCCTTGTCAGACAGCCTCTGGGGCTTTGAGATGGGGAACTGCAGGCAGAGAAGAAGGCCCAGAGAGGCCTCCGTCTGGGCAGGGTTGGTGGACACAGCCCAGGAGCAGCTCCAAGCCGAGAGCAAGAACTGAGGGAAAAGGAGACCAGGAATGGTGTCCACAGCCCAGGAATGGTGTCCGTGCTGTAAGAAAACATGTGAACTACTCAAAATTCCTTCAGATGCATGGACTTTGTGCTTTTTTTTTTTTAAGTTTATTTATTTTGAGAGAGAGAGTGAGAACCAACTGGGGTGGGGCAAGGAGGCAGAGGGAGGGAGAGAGAAAATCCAGCTCTGTGCTGACAGCACAGAGCCCAATGTGGGGCTCACAAACCGTGAGATCACGACCTGAGCTGAAATCAAGAATGGGACACTTAACGGAGCCACCAGGCGCCCCAGACTTTGTGCTTTTGATCCCAGAGAACACTTCCCTGTGAGTGAAACCGCGGCTCACGGACCGATGAGCACATCGGGTCTGCGTTGTGCCTAGTTACCCACATGTCCGTTGTCTGTCGGTGCATCTGAGCCTGTGACTGCTCACGGCCTTGCAGAAGACAGCACCTGCAGTTCAGCAAGGGAAAGAAGGGTTTTGAGGAAGAAACAGGCCCTAAGTGCCGTGAGAGGGGATATGTGGAACGGACAGAGGAAACGTAGGGCCGACATCGCTAATGCTTGCGGAAGGGCTCTACTCAGCTCTGCGGAGGAAGGCAGGCGGACGGGCAATCACCAGATGCTCACAGTGGGTGAAATGGCGCTCCTTGGAAGCCCGGGAGATTTCCAAGGCTTTTGAGCTGGGGAATGACACGGCTGAGGCAGTGTTCGGGAGGTGAGTTGGTGGGGGGGCGGGGGAGAGGAAGGGTCCTGTATGGACATCCGTGCCCTGGCCTGTGCAGGATGGGGAGGAGGGCAGGGGCCAGTGAGGCAAAGAGAAGGGGAACCACACCCTTGGCAGGGCGGTTTAGCCAAGAGGTGGCGCCGGGACGGCAGAGGAGTCCCTGGACGCCCATACGGCAGTGACCCACGCTGCTGACAAGAGACTGCGCGTTCACGCCGTTGCTCTGGCACTTCTAGAATAAAATGAATGCATTTAAAAGATTCGTCTGGGGGCACTCGGGTGGCTCAGTCGGTTAAGTGTCTGACTCTGGATTTCGGCTCAGGTCATGACCTCACGGGTCATGGGTTCAAGCCCCACGTCGGGCTCTGCACCGAAGGCTTGGGGTTCTCTCTCCCTCTGCCCCCCCCTCCCCTCTCACTTTCTCTCCTCCCCTCTCTCTCGAAAACGGAAAATAAAAATAAAAAGATATTAGTTGGCTTATGGAACTAACAGCCGTTGGTTTTTCCTGCCCTGTGGAAATTTTTCTTAGAAAGGAGGGTGTCCCAGGGCCTGGGTGGTGGGGCGCCTCCTCCTCTGTCTGCCGTGCTCACATGGGTGCATCTCAGACCCACTCACACCAGAAGGGACATGGGGGAAAGACACCCGACACCGGAGCACCTCACGTGAGTTCGGACAACCCCAAACCAAACTGATTCTACATGCTCTTTTCACTGACCTGTGAAACCAGAAAGAAATCTATGCATAAAATCTACTCGACTGGGTCCAGGCGAGAGCAAAGAGAGAGCGTCCAGCATGAATCTGAGTCGCACCCGGCGAGCTGTTCTCGGCTACACGTGCCCTCCGCTTTAACAGACGGTAGCTCCACACTGAGACCCCGGCGTGACCACCTGCCCCCCCCCCCCACATACACACTCTGCTGTCAACGGGCTCCCAGGAGCAATGTGATTTTAAGTGAGTCACACCCCAGAATCCTATTTGGGGATTAGCCAAGAGGTGACATCAGGATGGCAGGGGCCGTGAGGGGCTGTGAGGGGAGGGGTCCGTCGTGAGAATTACCCTCCAGGGTCAGCAGACAGGATTGCCGGCCGAGGTCTGGAACGGCGAATCAAGACAGAGGTGGCAAAGCCCCACGGGAGGGTGGAGAGGTTGGGAGGGACAGTCACGCCCCAAACACGAGGCAGGCTGGGTCCCGAACCGCCTCAGAGCACCGTGAGGGTGGCGGTGTGGCACTATGTCCCCTGTGCCGCAGGCACTGCTGAGAAAACCCATGAGGCTGGGCCCAGGTGTGCCTCACGGACCCTGTCATCGGGGCCTCCGGCGACCCCACAAGGAGGGAAGGCGAGTCCTGGGTCCACATCTCTCAGCACATTTGTCCGGCCGGCCTGCTCGCCCACAGCGGCTGCTGTGGGGGCCGAAGCAGGTTACCGGGGATGCCAGGAAACCACCCCACATCATCGTAGTGCCCCCAGACTCTGGTCAGCACCACACACTGATGACGTCCCTGCCACCGGGAGACGGCGTCCACCCTTCGGTCAGCACAGCCCAGATGGGCGCTTTGCTCGGGCCTCGAGGTGAACGTGCCCCCAGAGCTGGCACCACGGCAGCCCTGCTCTCAGCCCCCACTGTGTGCCTGCCGGCCGTCTGGCTTGTTTGGGGTGAGAGCCGATAAAGCGATACATAAAAACACCAGTCCTGTAAAGGGGCCGGGGGAGGGGGAGTGCCTGGCTAAGCATCCGACTCAATTTCAGCTCAGGTTACGATCTCAGGGTTTGTGGGATCGAGCCCCATGTCAGGCTCCGTGCTGACAGCATGGAGCCTGCTTGGGACTCTCTCTGTCCCTCTATCTCTGCCCCTCCCCCACTTGCACAATTCTCTCTCTCTCTCTCTCTCTCTCTCTCCCTCCCTGTCTCAAAAAACCCCCCAGTGCTATGGCCATCCAGCCAGTGTTGCACTGGCCCGTCACACTAAGGTCTCCCTAGGCTCCCCATGCAGTTCCCTCCTGTTTCTGGCCCTGGCCAGGGTGGATTCCCTACATGCAGGACGGTTCTTTGGATGTGAGCACCCGGCAGAGGAAATTAGAAAGGGGCCCAGGCTTCAGCTTCCTGGGGGTCTGTGCTGGGACCTTCAGGCAGAGTTGAAATGCACATGATGCTCCTGGCCCACGGCATCAGCACTGCCCTGGAGAAGCCGCAGCATTTGCAGTGGTTTGGGTTAAGCTCCTGACTAATCTGGGCCTCCTGGCCACCCGCCCGCCTATTTTGAGGACCGTCACACTCCCACTCATGTGGCCCCTCCACCAACTCCTTGCCCACGTGCACAAAACTCATGAAGACACATGACTGGGCTGGCCGGCCAGAGACAGTGGGAGCCTGAGGCCAAGGACGTGTCACGGCAGTCTGGGTCTGGGTCAGCAGGGACGCTCAGGAACCCTCGGTGAGCAACGCAGCAGGCTCCGGGCAGCCCGCCTTCGGGGAGGGTGGTGGGCAGACCGGCTGGAGAGCTCACTGGGGGCGGCTGCAGAAGGGAGCCCCTCAGCTCCAGGAAGCGAGGCCTGCTTTCCACCAGACGCCCAGGGAGGGCTTGTGGAGAAGAGGTAAGAGAGAAAATCAACTCCAGAGCCCCCGGGGCCTGGGGGGACGTGGGGAAGCATCTCTGAGAAACTTTTTGAAAATATATGTAACTGCAGGTTGAAAGAATGATTGTCTGCAAAGGGAACGAGAGAAGCGAGATGCTTGACTCGCCTCTGAACAAAGTTCCTGAGAGTCCATCCAAGCCCCAGCCCCCTTTCCTTCCCCTTTGGATGTGGGGAGGGTCCGGCCGATGTTTGCCGCCCCAGACCGCGTTCTGGCGTCAGCGCCCTGGTTGAGAGACGGCTGGTGCTCCATCCGGTGACAAAGCCGAGAGGTGTCCTCCCGTGGGATCGGCCACACCGCTCTGCAGACCCTCTGTCCTTCCCTACTCTTCCAGAAAGGCCCTGAGGCCTAGTCGGTTTCAGCCAGTGTTTCAGCACTCCTGCAGGGTGCACGCTCCAGAGAACAGGAGTCATTCCGGAGGCAGAAAGGGGACAGTTGGACCAGGAGCCCTGGGACTTTCTCACATAAATGAGAGGGGAACCTAACAGGCACCGGAGCCCGTTTGCTCTCTGAGGGGCTCCTGCAGCCTTCCTGGCTCTCAGCCCTCCCCCAGGCCCACCTCCGTCCAGGGGCAGCTGATCAGAGAGGGGTTCAGTGAGCACTTTCCAGCGGACAGGATCCCAGGGGCTCCAGCCATTCCCGGGACGGGCGAGGCGGCACGTGCCAGCTTGTCGGAGGCCCTACAACTGCATGGATGAGGGGTCCCCATGAGCAGCACAGCCTGGGGGTTAACAAGCAGACCCTGGGTCCAGAGGACCCACGTGTGAGCCCTGAACTCCCTCCACCTGCTGGACCTGTGGCCGGTTCAGGACTTCTGAGAGGACGCGGTTGTTAACTGGGGAAAGCCCTGGAATCGGTCCTAATCCTAGTAAGAGCTGAGGGTTAGCTGTTGCTACTTCTTAACAGAAGGGAGGTCCAACTCCCTGTAAAGAGCTTATAAGTAACTAAGAAAAATACCGACACTTAGAAAATGGGACTTATGGAAATGTTCCTTCCAGCTAGTGAGTTCGTCTCTCGGGGTTTTCCTAATCAAATATTCAGAGTTGTGCAAAGGGATTCATGTACAAGGACCGTCATCGTGAGGGACCTTGGATGACGTGGTACAGGACTGTCATCGTGATGTTATTTACAGTATCAATGTCAGAGAATTGGAAGCAATAAAAATGTTTGATCGAGAAAGGGTGGTGAAGTCAGTTGTGGTTTAGACTCCGAACGGAGACTCTGACGTGGGAGAGGTCACTGCAAGGAGCACGAGGGCCGCGTGCCAATCCTTCCGAGAAGCGCAGGGAGTCAGCCACGTACAGGCCGGGCACCCTGAACGAGATCAACATTACGGGAAAGAGCTACGTGTGGGCTGGAGGAACAAGTAAGCACCCTGTGTAATCGGAGGGGCATTTACTGCCTGAGGCAGCTCTCGGGTCCGACCTGAAATGCGCACCCGTGTGCGTGCCTGTAGTAACCACCTGCCGGGCACACCGTGAGCAACGCAACACAAATTAGTGAGCCTACTACGCACCTAGCAAGGGTATTAAAGGGCGAAACATGGCCACTCGGTGATCAAATGTACTGGAGAAGTTAGGAGGCCACCTCACGTAACACGGTCTCGGCCACAGTGCACACGACGGCGCATCTTCAGGTACGCGGCGCGTCTTCCTGAGCTCCAAACCCAGATCTCCACCTGCGTGTCCCACATCCCCTGACACGCCGTCCCACTCTCAGCAGCCTCCCACATCAGAATGACAAGGAGTCAACTCGACAGGAAGACAAAGTCCTAGATGTGCAGGCACCTTATGAGCCTCAAGACATGTGAAGCAAGACGGACAAAATTAAGAGAGGAAATAGATAAACCCACCATCATAGCTGGAGAGTTAAACACACCTCTCTGTCTGGAATTGACAGAAAAAGGTTATAAAAAATCAGTAAAGATGTAGACAAATGTGAATAATATTAACCAAAAATATCAACCAAATTGGCCTAATCAATGCACATAGAGTACTTTACCCAGCAACTGCAGAATGTATATTTTTTCAAATACTCATGGAACCTTGACCAAAATACACCATACGTTAAGCCATAAAGCAAGTCTTAACAAATTTCAAATGAGCGAGACCATACATAGTAGGTCCTCTGATCACAATGGAATTAAACTGGAAATCAGTGACAAAAAGAACAAGGAAATATCCAACAGTAAGTTAAGCAACTCATGTCTGAATAGATCAAAGAAGGAATCATAAAAAAAAAGATACAATATTTTGAACCAAATGAAAACAAAAGCATAGTGCATCAAAATCTGTAGCATACAACTAAAACAACCCTTGGAGGAAATTTCATAACTTAAACTCTAGACATTAGGAAAGAAAATCAGAGAAGTCAATGAACGACCTTGCTTCCACTTTGCGAGAACACGTCAACAGCCTCTTCCCCAGTCACTCCTCTGCCCTGACAAGCCGGAAGCCCTGGAGTCTTCCAGAATTCTTCCTTATCCAGCCCCCCCCCCCCCCCCCCCGCCGCCCCGTGGCCGATACACCCAGGCATCTTCCTGCCACGGCCCGCCTTCTCCCTCTCTCATGCTGCTCTGAGTTCCCCTCTTTGTAGCCTCACTATCCTCGAGGGGCCACAGCAGCAGCCTCCTAACTGGTCTCTCAGCCAGACTGGCCCACCGCTACCTGCGCCCCAAAGCAGCCACAGAAACCGCTCCCTGGCGTGTCCCGCGGCGGCGTGGGGCCCAGAGCCCCGTCGCCTTGGGTAGCCCTCCGCCACCATAAACGTGGGAGTGTCGCAAAAGCCTCACACGCGTCCTCTGCTCCCCCCACACGGACGGGCCGGCGACCCCCGCCACAGCCGCTCTGGCCCCGGCCGGAATGCCCTCCCCCCCGCCGCCGCACCACAGGCAGATGGCCAGTCTCTCTCCAAGTCGGATCAGCCTCCGGGAAGTCTTGTGTCCTGTTTCCTGGTTTGCCGTTACCCCCCTCTGTGCTGCTCGTCCTCCGACTTCTGCAGACCTCCCGCACCCGTGGTGATAAGGCTCACTGGGGAGGTCCCAGGCTCCCTTTTCCGCTGGACTCTGAGGTCCTGAGACAGGAATGAGGTCTCGGTCACCCTGCATCCTCATCCCTGAGACAAGTCACTGCAGAAAGCGGGTTCCCATCAACTGGCCCCATAACTATTGGCGGTTGATGGCTGAGGAGAGCAAGCTGCCTCCAAAAGTACGTAGGGATCTGGCCCACGTTACAAGGTAGCACCTTGGGATTTTTAAATCCATGAGGTGGATGTTTCAGAACAAACTGGCCAACAGGCTCCTGCCCGTTTTATTTCCAATCAGGCGCATCGTGCATAGACACTTTCCTCCGCGGGGAGCGAGAAAACAGCTACTTAGTAACAGACTTCCTAAAGACTAGCCTCAAGAGACCTTTCCAGGAAATACGGATCCCAGTAAATTTTAAACCGGCTCTTCACAAACGTTTCAAGGTGCTCGTTCTGCACGCGCACGGAGGAGGCACCTGTACCTGAAGACCAGCCGCCCAGGTGCCCCTGGGGCCGCGGGATGCGGCCTCAGCACCTGGGACTTCACAGGCTGCACAGCTGTGCCTGGTGACAGGACATCTAGGGAAATCGAAGCCGGAGGAGAGGCCAAAGCCCTTGGGGGATCTGTGCAATTACCCGTCCTTCTTCAAATTACCCGTGGAGAAGGGGCACGGTGACCTCCGGCATGCATCGCTTAGGAACGCGGACCGCAGATTTATTAACATTCACATATGTCCTTAAGAAGAAAAATTGGGTTTTTTTCTGAAGGGTTCGAGATTTTTATTAAAAGTTTCCATGAGGATAGCCCCCAAGGTTGGGGGGGTGGGTAGCGGGCTTTGGCCGGTCTGGGCAGCTCGTGCTAGATCAGGTCAAGATTATATAGGCCTTGGGCTTACTTCCTTGGAAATACATTTGAAAATATTCAATTTTACAAGGAACAAAAATTAATTTAAAATACAGTGACTCATTTTTTCAAGCATGTCACTTTGGTTCCTATCTGCCTTAGCACAAGATACTTGTTGCTGTGGCAACCGGTACGGAATGAAAAATAATCAGTCCAGAAATTTCAGAGTTCTTCCTCAGAGAAAAAGTTCCTGGTTTTGTTTTGATGGGATCTTTTCCTTAAGAGCATCCTGTTCTCAAATGGCAGGTGGATCTGGTTTGGAGCCAAAGTCGAATAAGGCGCCTATTTCGCAGCCACACTGTCTGAGCATCCGGCTTCCCCCCAGCCACCCCTGGGGAAGAGCAGCTAGAGCTCGGGCTGGACCAGGGACCCGCAGGCGGCGTGGAGCCGGCTGGAGTCCGCCGTCGGGTCCTCGCAGATGTCCCCCTGACCGGGCGGCTCAGCTCTGCTGCTGCCTGTTGCCGTAAATGGCAAATCCAGGCCCCGCCAGCCCCCGGGAGGTGCAAGTCCAGAGCATACATGTGTGGAGGGAAACGAACAGCGCTGCCCCTGGGGTCCCGGCGGGGGAGGAGGTCCACGGGTGCTCACGTGCACCCCACCAGCCAGGCGCCGACGGTGCCTCGCCTAAACAGGGGGCCGTCGATGTTCCTCTCGAGGAAAACAAAACCAGAGTTCACTTTTAAAACCAAAAAAGAAAAAATAAGCATGTATAGTGCTCCGCATTACACACGAGTATGAATCTCAGATGGATAAGGGGTTAATACACTAAAAATCAAAACCAAAAAAGATCAAAAGAAGATACAGGTAAATTTCTCTATCATTGGTTGAGAAAGTTCTTTCTAACGTCAGAGAAAATCGCTGCATTTTATCACACAAAAGTTCTTACATTTTACCACATTTTAAAGTTCTGCATATAAAAAAACCAATACACTAAATTAAAAGGCAAATAATAATATAGAAAAATATCTGTGGGAACTGAAAAGGAGTGAGTATTCCTAAGGTCCAGTCCATAAGCAAACTGCTCAGACACCGTGAATAAGAAGCCAAGCGACAAAGTATAAAGAAAAATGCCTAATAAATATGTGAAAATTGTTCAACCTCACAAGGAAGTAAAGTGATGAATTTTTATTTCCCAATATTTACAATAATTTCTAAAAATAAATAAGTAATATTCAACATAGAATGCTACCAATAGGACAAAATTGGTCCAAAATTTCAAGAAAGCATTTCAGTAAATACAGCAATAACTTTACAAATGTTGTAAACTTTGACCAAATAGTTTTATTTCTTAAGAATCTAGGGGCACCTGGGTGGCTCTGTTGGTTAAGCATCCAACCTCGGGTCATGATCTCACGGTTTCTGAGTTCAAGCCCCATGTCGGGCTCAGAGCCTGGAGCTGCTTCGGATTCTGTGTCTCCCTCTCTCTCTGCCCCTTCCCCACTCACGCTCTGTCTCTCTTTCTCTCTCTCTCAAAAAAAAATGAATAAACGTTAAAAAAATTTTTTTAAAAACTCTATCCTAAGCAAATTAACCCAGTTTGAAGCACATATTTATGTACAAAATGCACACATGGCAATGGCAGGAACTGTGCCCACAGACTGGAACTAGGAGAAAAGGCTAAACCCAATGTGCCCATTTACTGGGATATCATGTGACCAAGGATGTCTGTGAACTTTTAATGAATAAAAAATAATGCTTAGGAAGTTAAATTTAAAAAAAAGCACTTAAATTGTATATAGAATCCTTCATTCATATAAAACACATTAAAAACACTAAAAACAAATACACAAAATATTAAGGTGGCTATTCCTGGAGGCACTGTTAATTCAAGTTCAGAAACTCATGCTTCTTTGCGTTTAGCTAACATGTATAAAATGCCTCGTATTTACCAGGCAGTGTTCTTAGGACACTGGGAACTCGGAAGTGGACAGAACAGAGCACCTGCCTCCAAGGCACCTGCTTCCCAGTCAGGGGAGATGGCTGGTAGGAGACAAATCAGGACAGGCTGCAGCAGGTGCCATCCACATTTAGTGTATAAATCAGGGGCACAAGAACGGGTCTAGGAAGGGGTGGAGGTACCTGGGCACTGATATTGTGATGAGAAGGAGAAAATACAACAGACACAATGGAAACAAAACTTCCAAAAGTCTGGGTTACAGGGGCGCCTGGGCAGCCGACTTCAGCTCAGGTCATGATCACACAGTTCGTGGGTTCGAGCCCTGCATCGGGCTCTGTACTGACAGCTCGGAGCCTGGATCCTGCTTCGGATTCTGTGTCTCCCTCTCTCTCTGCCCCTCCCCTGCTCGTGCTCTGCCTCTCTCTCAAAAATAAATAAGACATTATAGTGAAAGTCTGGGTTACAGGCACGTCCTTATCACGTAAAGTACACTGCCATTCGCAATGGGGCAATGTTGCAACGAATTTAGCTCCTCTAGACTACAGCACCGCCTACCCTGCCTGAGGTGTGGCTTGGACAATGAGAGATGATGAATATAAAACACTTAGAACAATTTACTATTCAAAACACACACTTGATAAGTTATAGCCACCATCACACTTTTAAGTGGAAATGAAATCTTACCATTTTGATCAAAATAATTTGCTTCTCATGAAGTTATTCCCGACCAAGAGCTTAATTTCAGGCTTTGGCTTTAACGCACAACTGCACGATTACTCTTGTGGCGATTCGTCTTTGGCTTCGTCTCCTGGAACAAGCACCTGCCAAGAACTGGCCTTGCTTGTAGGACTCCGCCTGGCTTCAGGACGCTCCCTTCCTCCCCGCACAGAACGTGAGGTTTACTCCTCTTCATGAGCCACACAGAGTGAAGGACCACTGGGGAAGGAAAGGACAAGCTCTCGACTGACTCGGGTAATAAAAAAAAAGTATTTACCTTGGCTCTTTATTTATGTTTTACATTAACTTTCGTGTAATATTTTATGTTCATGGCTTTAAATGAAGAAGAAAGCTTCTTTAATTAATGATATGAGTATACTAATTTTGAAAAAGATCAAAGTGCCAAATAAATTGTATATTTTATTTTCTTTTTCTTTGAAAGAGAGAGAGTGCGAGCCCATGCACATGTGTGCATGAGCAGGGAAGGGGCAAAGGGAGAGAGAGAGAGAGAGAGAGAGAGAGAGAGAGAGAGAGAATCTCAAGCAGGCTCCACACTCAGTGTGGAGCCCAATGCGGGCCTCGACCCCACGATCCTGGGGCCATGACCCAAGCCAAAATCAAGAGTCAGATGCTCAACTGCCTGAGCCAGCTAGGCACCCCAAATGTATTTTCTTATGAGTAAATCTTCTTAGTACAATTCAGATCTCCACAACTGGATTTTGTGATAATTCAGATCAAGACTATATAAAAAGTATGTCTGATAGTAGTGATTAAACTTCAAATACTCCTCTAAAATACCTGAACCTTTCATCTAATTAAAAAAAAAAAACTTCTACAGAAGTGGGTAGAAGCAGGGAGGACGGCGGGTGGAGGCCGGGAGGACTGTGGGTGGAAGCAGGGAGGACGGGGGGTAGAAACAGGGAGGATGGTGAGTGGAAGCCAGGAGGGCGGCGGGTGGAGGCAGGGAGGGAGGCAGATGGAGGCCGGGAGGACGGCGGGTGGAGGCCGGGAGGATGGCGGGTGGAGGCAGGGAGGACGGTGGGTGGAAGCAGGGAGGACAGCGGGTAGAGGCAGGGAGGACGGCGGGTGGAGGCAGGGAGGACGGTGGGTCCTTTGAGAAAAAAGCCTTTCGTCAGTGTTTTTGTGCACCTGACGGCGTGCCACTGCTGTGACGTGGGGCCTCCTGGCTCCTAGATCTGAAGGGCCCCAGAGTTGGTCCATCTTGAGCACCAGGGAGCCAGGGACACACGCTCATTGAAGCGGCACTGGTCCCTGAGCCTCTGAGGGAAGTTTCCCACAACGGGTGCCCTGGCGCCTCGTTTCCCACAGGCACAAACTGGGGGTTTTGGTGACACCAACTCCCAGTCCTCCTCAGCTCGGGCATCCAAAAGGCTTCACAGGGGGACTTCTGAGCATAGCCCCCTTCCGTCCGGCAGGCATACGGGCCTCTCTATTTTTCAGGGGGAGGGCTCCCTCCCATTCCCCGTAAAGCTGATCGGAGCCTGGAGCGCTGATGACAGTGACATCGTTAGGAGGGCGGTGCACCCCAACCCGGGGAGGGACACTGGCACACCAGGCTGGGCTTGGCTTCATGCCTCGCTTGACCCACTTCATCTTCCGACAACAAGAGGCTGCAGCCAACGTCTCACGATGGGAAAGGCTGGGAAAACATTTCTGAGTGGAGACTTAATTAATTGCTGCTTTGTTTCTCTACTTAAGCATCTAACAATTATTAATCTTTGTTGAAAAAATAATGTAAATCTAGCTCCTCAGCCGTCACTTCAGAGCGTGAGAGGGGATGGTTTGGGCTCCGTGTGCCTCTTTACCAGAAAGCAGAGAACAGCACTTAGAGGTCAGAGTGCCCCAGAGTCTGGCGGCTCCAATGTTAGCTGCTGTGTCCAAGGGCCCCTCCAACGCGCTGCTAGAGGACACGACACGGCTTACCAACCCGCGTGTGAACACAGTGACAGAGGACAGAGAGAAGTGTTCAGTCCCCACCAAGGGGCTGGGGCTCGGCTCCACCCTGTGAACACTCCAGGCTTTGCAACGGGAGAGCGGACATTGAGGGAACACACCAGTGCCGGGGGCCAGCACCCATCCTGGCCTCCTGGGAAAAGGTAGCGGTCTCTACAGGCCTGTAAATCAAAAAATAAACTGTTCTCGGGGAAACGCAGCCCTGTTGGGGCATCTCCAGTGTAAGGTTTGTCTGCCTTGGTTTGTGTTTTCCTCAAAGACCCCTTACAACCAAACAAGGAGCAGATCTTGAGGACGTGGTTCTCTCCAGATCATTCTAGAAGGAAATGTGGCTCATGAGTGGCTGAGGCACCACCGAGACCGTTGGGTTCCCAGGCCTTCTCCCCGGCCTGTTCCTTCCCCGGGACAGCACAGTCCCCTCCCAGGACTCGAGTTCCTGCCAGCAAAGTCACGCTTCGAGACAATTCAAAAACTCCACAACTTGGGTGGAAAACTAGAGCTGGACAATGCTTTTTCAAGCTTTCTTTATAAAGGAAGGTTCTTGCCCAGAGTTCAGTTTATAGGTCTAAAGCCCATTTCTAAAAGAGAAAGAGGAAAAGGGGAATGAAAAAAGAAACAAATAAGGAAAGAAGAGAGGAAGGAGAGAGAAAGAATGTCCGGCATCTTCATTAAAAAAAAAAAAAAAAAAAAAAAACTCTTATTCATTACTTGGTTTACTCATAAAATAATTGTGTTTGGTTGGTCAACCCACCCAAAATACAAGTTCCATGAGAGCAGGACTTTTTCTTTGCCCTGGAATTTGTAAGAGTGCCTGACACACAGGAGACACTCCATTAATATTTTTTGAACTAATTATACATGTAAAGATTTGAAGCAAAAGAAACATTTGAAGATTCGAGTAGAAAATATTTTTCCCTAAGTTTGGAGAAAAAAGAAAATGGTTAAATCCTGAGGAAGAAGGGAGATGATTTTTCTGATGCTTCCGTATGTTTTCCTCATGAATTTACACCTCCCTCTGTCTGGCCTTCCCATTCACCCTTGCCCCAACTCAGAAAGGGTCAGCATCCTTCTGATTCATGCTTCCTTTCCAAGGTCATGGGCGAAGACATTTCTAGCAGTACCTGCCTTTGTAAGAAACCGAAATCCCCGATGAAGGCAAGCCAGCCATAACCTATTGGATTGTGAGTATCTTGTTCCGCAAGTGTTCCACAAAACGAGCAGACATTTCGAATAAATTTTAACTTGATAAACAAGTGATGTCTTGTAATATGAGTCGTACATGATGCCAAATGTCACATGATCACAATTAAGCCAATGGCTCTCTCTCTCTCTCTCTCTCTCTCTCTCTCTGGGGGGTTGTGGGTGATCGTCTCCCATGCTCACATGCTCAGTCTCAGGCCATGGTGTTTGGCAGAAATCAGTGATTGTTCAGAACACCGGAAGGTGCCCACAACTGGCACTAGTATATTTTTTGTCACTGCCAATCACCTATGGACAGTCCTCTGCTTCATTCTAGGTCAGGCCGCCTGCAGATATAGACCCTTTCTTCTGCTGCCTCATTGCCAGTTACATTAAATGCAGTCTCTGACAAGAGTTTATCAACACTGTACTGTAGTCAACATCTGTTAGTGATAGTGAAAGTCATCCTACACAGTAACCCTCCTCTCTCTTGTCTCCCTCACAGCAGCCACGAAGGCTTTCAAATGTAAGTGCAGGTTAATTTGTTTATTTTTCTTTACATTTTGTATTTTCTTTATTAATTTGTATTTACCATAATATTGTAATTATTTTTATATGAATATTTTGGGGGTTGGAACAAATCATCTGAGTTTCCATTACTTCTTGTGGGGCAATTTGCTTTGATATACAAGTGCTTTGGATCACAAGCATGTTTCCAGAACGAACTTTGCACACCAACCAAGGTTTTACTGTACACGGCATCCCCAGAAAAATGACATGTAGGTAGGGGCTTGGGGGCACAGTTTCAGAGACCATGAATGCCCAGAAATGCCCAGAAGCCCATTTGGGGAAACAAAGGTAGGAATCCGTGCTCCAGCAGAGTCTGTGAGTAAATGGACCCTCCAAACATTGGGCCCAGCAACACCCTGACAGGCTCTGCTCTGTCTCCTTGTACTGAGCCTTCAGAAGTTGACAGGCCGGCAGAGGTGCGTATTTGGCAGGAGAGTCAGAAAACTTTCTGTGGTAAATAAGGGAGAAGGCCGCAGATAGTTTCTAGAGCAAGAGACCCATACGATCCTACCCAAGGAAGAGTCAGGCTGACAGCCAGGACTCCAGATTGGTGAGCCCAACCTGCCTGTGCCGAACTCCACCTACTGACACAGACATGACTTTCTAAGCAGAATTGTAATGAAAATTTCAGAGGACAAATTGAGGAGGACTGCTCAGGTTCTATTATCTAAAAGTAAATATCTTTCCCTAATTTACTTTTCACTTTGAGTTAGGTTTTCAGGCCAAAAACCACTTACCAACTTATCACCATAAATTTTAGTACGTCCACAATAACATCATCAGAGATATAGTAGCAAGAAAACTGTCTTCCAAGAATAGAAAGGGACCTGCCTTGACTCTACCATGGAGGGTCCTAAGGGACTGCCAAATTAACCCCTTGTTCACCACGGAGCTCTAGACACAGGGAGGCTTGCCCACCAGCCTGAGGACTCACTGCAGAGCACAGCTCCCCTCCTGTCCGCTCAGCAGGCCGAGGGCGGACGAGAGGCATTAGGTCTGCTGGTTGGGGCGGCTGGGCTGGGGTTCAGGCCTTGCTTCCTATCTCAGGAAAGCCGGGCCCCAGAAGTAGGCGACTTCTATTCTGTTCGAGGATTGTTTGAGTACTTTTCCTAGGGTTTTCGGTGTTGATTTTTGGATTAGGGTGCCCTATTCTAAGGATTATAAATCATTTGTTGATCACACAGAATTAACTAATTATAAAACAATTTGCTAAGGTGGGTTTTGGCCTGCATTGATAGTTATGAGATCACTCAACACCGACGTAGCAGAACATTTTCTGGAACAACTCGTTTCATAAAGTTGACATCAAAAACCCCGCCCCCCTCTCACAGGGCTGGCTTCTCTGGGTCCACAGAGGGCAGTTTTTCCGAAAAGGTGTCTGCCTTGCTTCTGCAGGGCCAACGTCATGTCCACAGCACTGGAGGCGTGTCATCTGGCTCAGGGCCTGGATCCATCACAACTTGAACACAGGACGCCAAGGCTGGAGGGGTGGAGGTGGCTCAGCCTGAAGCCGAGTCTTCGGATTTCCTCTCTGCAGATGGACGTAGCACCACAGAGGTCCAGCTTTGGGCTGTTTAAATCATCTGAAAACCGTCTGAAATGCGAATCCTCTGGTCATAGCTGCAGAGAACACAAATCAACCAACAGACGTAACCCTTTCAGGTTACTTACCTGCCGTGTTTACTGTCTATGGGGTGGGGGTGGGGGGGCGGTATCTCAAGGAATCAGCTCATGCAATTATGGGGCCAAAAAGCCCCAAACCCACAGGCCAGGCCAGCAGACTGGACACTAAGGCAAGATATCTGCTCCACAGTCCTGAGGGAGATCTTCTTTAGGGAAACCTTGGTGTTTGCTTTAAGGTCCTTCTAGTGATTAGAGAGGCCCCACCCACGCCACTGAGAATAATTTCCTCGACTTCACGTCGCTAATGGGAGATGTCGACCCAGTTTATAAAACACCTTTTCCTTGTGTCTTCCTGCCTACGACACAGATGCGAGGACCCGAGCAGTCACTTGTGATCATGGGGGAAATGTGACAACCTTGCATGGATTCGGCCCCGGCGTCAGCAAATCGCCAGGCCGGGGCCCGCAGCCACCTTCTCCCAGACCTCTTTCCATAGGGAATAAGTACACCTGCCCAGGTAAGTAAACTGAAAGGACTTTACTTATCATATTCTGTCACTTGGAGCCAAAGCATTCCTAACTGATCGATTGGACCCAACGGAGAAGAATCCATCCATTTATGAGGTAGGAGATACCTTAGTGGCAGGCGATAAACACCTGCTCAGGGTCTGATTAATGAATTTATTGAAAGCACAAGGAGATTAGGGCAGAAAGAGCTTCAACAGCCACCGACGTTGTGTGACAGGAGCTCACGTGTCATCTGGTGTTGAGGAGAGCTCGGGAGCCCCACAGCAGCTAGGGGGATCGGCAGGCAAGTCTAGAACTGTCACACTCTGACCCCATCGTCTCTGCTTCCCCTCCTGCCGGGTCGCTCTTCCTGCTCTGCCGCCTGACGGACCACCCCACCTCATCTCCGATGTTGGCTACCATCGACATCTAGCTCCAGGTCTCAACTTCTGGGACTCTGCTGTCTACAAACTCCATAAGTGACAAGCTCTGTTGGAGTTGGCCAGTCATCACCAGATGTATTGGTATTTGTCGAAGATAAGAATCACCTGGGTTCCTGGGACCCATCCTAGACTGACTGCCTCACATGGACGGACACAGATAGGAGTCTACATCATTGACAAGCTGTCCCAGTGTTTTCATGCACTCGGTATGAGAACCCTGCCTTCTCACGTGCTCCTGCCTCCTACAGGCTAGGTCACAGGCCACTGACCAGGGGAGGAGAGCGTGAACTTCACCCAGAAACAAGGCATACCTCCAAGAGCCATAATCTGGGTGCCTTCTATACCTCGTTCGTTGATCATTCTTCTCATGAAAGAATGTTTGGTCAAATGCTTTTTCTAAAAAATATTCCTGGCCTTTGGGGACTTCTTTATTATTCCAGGATGGGGGAGTTCAGAACAGAGACATGTTTCTCATAATCTTGGACAAGGAAGTAGCTAGGAAAAGCAAAGATTCTTTACCAGAATGCAAAGGTTCACTATGGGGGGAGATGATAAAATGAGAGAACTTATTTTCCCTTAAAAATTCCGTTTCCCCACAGCAACCAAATGAGCCATGGGATTTGCTAGCTGAGGGTTGGGGGATGGGGAGCTTGCATAAAGCTTAGAACCAAAGCCAACTAGGGTTCTAAATCACTTTTTAAAATCTCCTCTCAGATGTTGCGTCTTAAAACCCCAGGCTTCTTATTCAAGAGCAGGCTTCTTAAGAGAGAACAGCTTTCTTGAGCTGCAAAAAGAGCCTAGATGATCCAAAGCTCTCAGCTTACATTACAAATCATCGCATGAAGAATAATTAGAACAGCATGAGACAATTTTCCATCCCAAACCAAGATGAAAGTCTGATGTGGGAAGAGGGTTAGCTGCCGGCAGGGCGTCAGGACGGCCCGTGGAAGACCACCGAGCAGAAGCGATGGGGAAGCAGCGAGCAGGGTTTGCACGTCCACACTGGCCTCCTCCCAGCCACGGGGCTCCCACCCCAGCTCACCGCCCACCCCCTCTCTGGAGTCAGTGATCCAACAGAGCCTTGCAAATGGAAGGCCTCCATCTGGATCAGTTACATGGATAAGCGCACCAATACCAGACCATTAACAGGTGCATTGCTCCTCACTGGCCCCGTACAGGGTGAGGCCCGGGGGACTGTAGGCTCCGTGGGACGAGGGGCCACGTGTACACCGTCCACTGTTCACGGTGCTCCACAAGAACTGTGACGTCAACAGTGACACTCGCCGAGGGCATCTACATAACAGGAAATACACTCATCACCCCACAGTCTGTGCTGCACGTGCTACTATTACCCCATGTTACAGGCAGAGACACCAAGGCTCAGAGAGGACAGGCAACTCACCCGAAGTGTCCAGGCAGCAAGTGGCAGAGCAAGGCGCTGAACCCAGAGGTGGCTGTCCTGGCCACCTCCCTGTGAGTAAGAGAATGGGTTTATAGTAGAGAGCGAGAGCACAGTCACCTGAGCGGGCATGGGGTCAAAGTGTAGCTTCACCTGAGAAGCAGGTACTGGGGTCAAAGGGCTCTGCTGGGAGGCAGGGGCACCTGACCATGCCAGCACAATGACCTGTCACCCCCCCACCCCCTGCTTTCCTCCTAGAAGACACAGGAGCTCAGCTGTGCCTGCCACGGAGCCCAGGCCACAGGCTCACAGCCAGGTGAGGCCTCCCCTTGGCGGGCGGGGGTGGGGAAAGAGATGTTTGGTGAAAGGCCAGCTGCACCACCTGGGAGACACAGCTAGATGCCAAGAGCGGAGGGCTGCCACAGCCTCCAGGGGGCAGAACTCAAAACAAAATAACAACAGTATCAGGATGACCGGGTCATGGCAATCGATGCAAAGTACACACATGATCAGAAATATCAAATGGTGCGAATCACATCTCCTCTACAGGTTCCCAAAGCAGACACTCTCAAGCCTCATCCCAGGTTTTCTGGTACTTGACACATTTCCGGAGGACGGTCTTAAAAATGGGACTTCCCACTGATCGATTGTAAATACTGACTTCTGTTGAAGTGAAAAGATTTGGCTTTCATAGACCTCCTAACTTTCCTTCCACTGCCGACAATTAAATCCTGATTTTAATTAGCACAATCAGCACTGACGCTCTAACAATGTAAAGCTCATTGTAAAGCTGAGCATAGCATTATGATTAATTTTCCATTGCTGTATAGCTTCTACACTGCTTCCCCTTCTCTTGCTCTGTCCATGCCTGTGTATTCTTAATTTTCTCTACAAACTCGACTACACTGAGCAGTCAGATCATCTGGAGAGACTTTTCTCCTCTCCCTCTCCCAGATCCCCACCCCCGCCCAGGGCGCCCCCATCTACCCACTCATCATCCCAGGGACCTGATTTGCTGTCAGGCCTTTCTTCAAGGGTCAGCTAGTTCCTGGGGCCCCAGTCTTTTCTCTTGATTTTTTCTACCTTGTTTTCTTGGGTTACATCCTCATGTAGCTTTCTGAAAAAGAGTACATCAGAAAAAAAATTACCTGAGATTATGATTATGTGAAGCGACTACTATTACATCTCATTGGTGACCTGCCTTTGTTTCAGGTTGAAACCATTCCTTCTAGAACTAGCAAAGCCTTCTCCCAAGTGATGCCTGTGCCACTGTGGCCGCTGAGAATCACTACCAACCTGAATCTCATCTCCCTCCATCGATCCCTCTGCCCTCCACCCCCTGGGACTCTCTAGGGTCTTCTCCTGACTCTTGGTGCTTGGAAACCTAGTGATGCTAGATGTCTGCCTAGGTTTGAGTTTTCTTGTTTGTTTGATTTGGTTTTTGGTTTGGGGCTTTTTTTTTTTTTTTTGCATTCACTTGGAGGGCCCAGTTAATCCGGAGACTTGCGTCCTTTAACTCTGGGAAACTTTTATTACATTTCTTTGCTATTTCTCCCTTCCTCTTTTCCATCGTTTTCCAAATTCCTACTAGTTAGATATTGTTAGGTGTCCTGTCATCTCGCTCGACTTTCCAGGACGTTTCCTTACGTTACCTCCCAGTACTTCCACTGGATCTTTCATTTTGTAAATCATGTCTCTGATTTCCAGGAGCCCTTCTCCATTCCCGGATTATTTTCTGTGTGTGGCATCGTGTTCTTATTTATTAGCATACTCTCAAACCTTTTGAAGAACACATCTGTTCTTGTGTTTATCTTTGCTTTCCCTGGGATCATTTTTAGTTGGTTTATTTCAGTCTCTCTGCCTCATGTCAGAGCCTTCGATATTTGCCTACCTATTTCCAACATATAGATACCTCCTCCTGGGGTTTTATTGTCTCTGGAGAAGAAACCCCAGCTCCCCCGATGGCAGGCAGAGGTGAGATTGTGAGCATTCTCGGGCCAGGGGGCAGAGGGGGCCAGAGTCTAACAGATTTCACACAGAACGCGAGCAACCCCGTGGCTTCAGCCCTAGAAGTCTGCCTCCCTAGATGAGAAACGTAAAAAGGGAGATTTGGGAGAAAGATGGCCTTTCACCCTTTTGGGGTCGTGGACTCATTGTCAGCCCTTCATGATCGGCACTTTTGATCTGGAGGGAAGCTTAGACCCTAGCCAGCCCACGCTGTTTGTTTGCTCTTGAGGAGATGAGCCCAGGGAGGAGGCCCCCCTCTCCGTGGCCACAGGGCAGGCCAGCCGTCTGGGGCATCCTGCTTCCACGGGCTTTATCTAGACCCTCCTTCACTTTGAAGGGTCCACCCCATCGGGCCCAGGTGCACCCCTTTCTCACTGCAGCGGCCAGGCTGGTCTCTCCACCTGTCCCACTCTGTCTACCCCATTATGACACCTCTAGGCACCTACACGTGGCTTGTCCCCCTGAAATCCCTCCTTCTTTTTTACCCAAAGCCATACGCCCAAGGTTAGAATGGGGTCAGCCTGGTGCCACCTTCAGGGGACACATGACAACAGGGCTCTTCTGCTGTGACAAAGGGCTCGTGTTGCCTTGATAACTCCCGGGGCTGGGGGAAAGATGCAGGAATCATGGAAGAATTGGTAAGTAACCACCTACCTACCTCAACTCCGAAAGAGCATTAAATAAATACATAGTAAGATTCAACTTTGTATGGACTTGCTTTTGCCGTTGAACAAGGCTACACCTTCTGAAAGAGCACACACCCCAGCCTGACGGTTCAACACTTGCTTCAGACCCCAGAACAGGTGAGGCTGTGCAGGTGTCCTGAGCAGGAGGGCGCTGAGGCATCCCGGCCCACATCCACCCCTGAGTGCCAATGACAGAGTCACAGGAAGAGTCCGCCCCTCCGTGTGGTCGATACGCACCGCCCGCCTGTTTGTTGACGCTTTCACTCTTCAGATGCCTCATTTTTAAGAATCCAACCCAGAACTACAGGACCAGAGGCATTGCACGTCTGCCTGTCACACGTCATCCTCCCCACCCTACGGCCCTCCTGAGCCTGCCGCCGGCGTGGCATTCACGTGCATGCCCTAAGCTCTCTGCAGGGACACAGCCCTGCTGGCCAGACATGTTCCCCGTCTTCCACTCCAGGGCAGACGTCACTGAGGAGCCCCCGGCGGGACCCCTCACACAGCATTCCCACCCCCGTAACCTGCCCCAAGAACACCGAGGGGCTGCAATCCGCGCCGGAGCCGCACACACTGGGGTCCTGGGCTCCAGCGGACTGGACCCTGGGCCCTTGGAGGGGCACCATGCTGCCGTCCTTCCCTGTCCCCCGACCCAGGAAGACCCGGCCTCAAGCTTAACTCCAGCCCTGCCTCACATGTGCATATTTTTCTGTCACCCTCACTCTTCTCGGGGCCTGACGCCTCAGTGTCTTTAAGAGTCCTTGGCTGCCGGGTGTCGATTCATTCTCTTCACCTCCCTCAGGGGCTCTCAGCTCCTCGAGGGCAAGCACAAGGTTTACGAGAGCCCCGCGGGGCTGGGTGCGGGCAGATGCGGGGGACAGTGACTCTGGAGGGCCACCTCCTTCTGAGGTTCAGATGCAGAGGAAGAAAACTTTTGCAGGAAGGTCTGCCTGATGGTTTCAAGCACTACGCCAACCAGAGATCAAAGGACATGTGGGGAACACTTTCAATCCACAACTATAAGTGTAGCAAACTCAAGACTCTCTCTCTATCAGAAGTTCCACCCTAGATTCACAAGACAACACCCACAAGTCCAAGTAAATAACCGAGTGACACATCCAGGACCCAGATTGTGCTTCAGAACACACACCCACCATACCTCCTGAAGAGGGTGAGTTTGGACTGTGCCTTGTCACCCTCCACCCACCTTGTCAGGGGTCTCCCGGGGCTATGGCTTCCGATGACAGCCAGCTGGCCCTTCAGACACCATGGACACCCAAACTGAAGGGCAGTGGCTAGAGCCCTGTTCTGAATCTTCTCATCAAGAGACAGAGTGTATGAGGGAGATTTTTATAGGATTTGTGGTTTCAGCAGGGCCCTGTCACACCCAAGGCCATGACGAGGATTTGGACGAGATCCCTGTCCACCGGTCTGTCCGCAGCCCCCAGCCCTGGGGAGCAGGGAGCTGGCATCCGTGGCGTTCTGGTTCACAAGTCAGGTCCTCTGGGTCCCTTGCTGGCCCCCCTGCAGGAATTAGGGGTGAATGTTCTCCTTCACTTCCTAAGATGGATGCCATCTATAATTAAGTCAAAATGGCAGTTTTGAGGCGCAAGCCTGGAGGAGCTCAGAGATGCCGCCTCAGGAGTGTGACAAGCTGTCTGGATGCGGGTGGCCCGTGGGGAGGCCAGCGGACAGCAGGCCTCTCTCGGGGCATTCCAGCAGTCTTGTCAGCCTCCCACGAGGAGGAATGTGACTTTCCTTTGCCCAACATCAAACTGTGGGTGGCCTGAAGAACAAAGTCTCCTCGGAATCTCTCCCTTCAATGCTGGCTCAGCTCTAAAGGATCAACACATGATTCTGTGCCTCATCCTTGCAAGAGGTAATAGCTCACAAACACGTAAACTCTTGGAATCCAGAAGATTAGCAGTTCCCGAGTTGAGCATCAGGAGGATTTGGAGCATCGAGAAAATAGCGTGGCTGCTACGTGGCACACACGGGTGACGTGAGCACGGGGATAGCTAGCTTCCTTCCAAGCACAGGCCGTTTCCCACGCAGCTTGTAAGCTCGTTCAGTTAGGCCCTGTCCCTCACCGCAGGCCGTGCAGTGTATCTCAAAATCTGGATGTATAATGCTCCCAGCTTTGTTCTTCTTTCTTAAGATTGTTTTTGGATATTCTGGGTCTTTTCTGGATCCGTATAAATTTTAGGATTTTTTTTCCATTTCTACAAAAACATTAGTTCCTGAGTATTTCATTCTTTTGGATGCTATTGTAAATGAGATTGTTTTCTTAATTTCCTTGTCAGGTGGTTCTCTGTTAGTATACAGAAATGCAACTGACTTTGGTGTCCTGCCACTTTACTGAACTCATGTGTTACTTCCAATAGCGTCTTGTGGGGTCTTCAGGGTCTTCTACATACAGAATCACGTCATCCGCAGACAGGGACAACCTACTTCTTTTCCGGTTTGGATGCCTCTTTTTTCTTTGCCGTGCCTGCGGGCTCCGCTTGGACGCCCAGCACTGTGTGGAACGGGGCAGTGAGTGCAGGCACCTTGCCCGTTCTTGGTCTAGGTGCCCACCCTGAGTGTGACGTTAGGGCTTTAGCAGTCGAATTCCGTCTATACCTCATTCATTGATCGTTCTTATCATGAGAGAACATTTGGTCAAATGATTTTTCTAAAAAAGATTCCTGGCCTTTGGGGACTTCTTTATGATTTTCATATGAAACCTAACCTTTCAAATGAAGGGAGCAAATGTCCTGAGGCGTCTAATGCATCACACTTGTGACACATCCTCACCATCAACATGTAGAGATTTGACATTTTCTGAGTTTGCCTGATTTCTGAAGACTGAGCAGTAAGAGGCTGAGCCCACTGAAGACTGGTCACAATGAGCAGCACAGACTCGAGACTACGTTTCTCTCCGACCTTTCAAGCTGATCTTGGTGGTGGCAACTGTGGAGAGGTCGCAGGGCGGTGGCGCTGGGGAAGGCGCTGAGATGTATGAGGGGAAAACAATGGGTCAGGACCTGCTCTGCCGCGGAAGAGGGGGCCCAGCGGCCCAGTCTCCCCACACTTTTCTGCAGCGAGTGCTTGGCCAGCTCCCTGGAAGCCGCAGCGCAGAGCCAGGCACCAGCCAAGAGCTGATTTCAGCGGCTCCTCTTTCAAATCCACAGACTCCATCACAGGACAGAGAGACAAGCAATTTTCATTTTTGAAGACACTGAGAAAGCAGTACACAAATTAACCCACTCGTGGTTCACTGACTGCAGTTGAGAAGGAAGAAATCAAGGGCACCCAGGTCAGTCAGTTGAGAGCCTGAGTCTTGATCTCAGCTCAGGTCTTGATCTCAGGGTCTTGAGTTCAAGCCCTGCATTGGGCTTCGGGCTGGGCATGAAGCCGGCTTAAAACAAGAAGAAGGAGGAGAAGGAGGAGAAGAAGGAAGGAAGGAAGGAAGGAAGGAAGGAAGGAAGGAAGGAAGGAAGGAAGGAAAAGCAAAGGAAAGAAGGAAGGAAGGAAGGAAGGAAGGAAGGAAGGAAGGAAGGAAGGAAGGAAGGAAGGAATCACTGGGGTTAGACTTTCATCTTATGCTCGCACTTCATGCTGAGGACCCGAATCCCTGGAAACAGCTCTTCCCTTTTCCATGAGGCCCTGGGCTATCCTGCTATCCTTACCAGGACACAGGCTTCCCAGGCTTCCACACCTGCATAACAAGATAATCAAGAAGCCCTTTGATGGGCATCTTTGCCATATGCCTCCCGTTGGCTCCAGGACTGTGATGCCAGCCCACCCCCCCCCCCAGCCCCCAGCCCCACCTGTACCATCCCACCCTCCACATCCCCAGAGCAGGGATCCCTGCCCTCATCTCACTGTCAGGATTTCCATCATAATTTGCCAGTCCCATCCTAACCGTCCACCAGCCTCAATCGCCCAGCCACTCTGACACATGTTCCAGGGTTGGATGCTGTGAGAGTGTATGGGGAGGCCACCATCCTTCTCAGCAGTGCCCCCTTGTCCCAAGAGCCAAGGAGATTAATTATGTAACTCTTAGGATACATGGCAGACTAGTGGCTGGGGATGGGGAGACAGTTGGAGCCTTCTGACTGCTTCTCCAGCAGTCATGCACCAGGCTTCCTGCTGTGCTCTCTGCACACGGGGCTGGGCGGCTCTCCTTCTCCAGATAGGCAGCAGGAGCACATGCTAGAACATCTGTTCATATCCCAAAGCCTTTATTTTTGCAAATAATTTCGTCATCTTCCTTCCTTCCAACCCCTCACCATGGTCACCAGTGGATTATCTGTATTGTCCTTTGGGCCACTGCCCCCACCTACCTGTCCATCTAGGAGACCCATGAAGTGCTAGGAAAAACCAGAAGCTGGGCAGCCAAAACCAGGAAGAAGAGACACCATCAACTAAAAGAATAGTGTGCTTCTGAATCAGAGGCTCAGAGCTTGGTGGGCTCTTAATACCCACCCCCCCCCCAGTGGTTTTCACACTAGTGGGATATTTTGTTCAATAAAATGGAATGCAGAATCCCAGTAAAGAAGAGGGATCTGTTAGTTCTGGTGACAGAGGCATGCATAGTCCAGCAGCCCATGAGCCATGAACCTAGACTTTCCCAGCCTGTCCCAGCAGAGATGCTCAAAAGCAATTGGAAACAAGGGCACCTGTTCTCCTGATATTTTTTACATCACAGGACTGACCTGGGAGGTTAAGCAACCTGCCAAAAGCCACTTCCTGAGTTTGGGGGGAGCCTAGATCAAAGCACAAGTGCTGCCCTGCCCCAGGGCTCTCTCTGCAATGCAGGAGGGCCACTAGAACGGCAGATAATCATAGCTGGTCCAGCCCCAAAGAAGCCAAGGATCATGGTGTTCAGGAGTGCTGGTGCCCAGGTCTCTGGGCTCTTCGCCAGTCGGAGAGAGCCGTTAGCTTTCTGCTCACTAAGTGAAATGCAACAGGTCGATGGGAATATTTAAAGTGACTCCAGGTTTGGTAAATACGTTGGAAACTACTTTTTAAAAAAGGATGAATATAATAAAAAAATAAAAAGAGGATGAATAGTGTGAGAGAAATCATAAGTAAAAACTCTTGACAGTATTTTCTAAAGACAAATGAGGAGTCACAGGTAATAAATCAGGAATTTGTAAAATGTGACTGTTTTCAACTGTCATAGAAAACACAGTCTCGGGTCTTTGACATGAGACTCCACATGGAAAACCCAAAGGACTGCACCAAAAAACTGCTGGAACTGATCCATGAATTCAGCAAAGTTTCAGGGTATAAAATCAATGTACAAAAATCTGTTGCATTTCTATACAACAATAATGAAGCATCAGAAAGAGAAATCAAGGAATCAGTCCCATTTACAATTGTACTAAAAACCGTAAGATACCTAGGAATAAACCTAACCAAAGAGGTAAAAGTTCTGTATACTGAAAACTATAGAGAGGTTATTAAAGAAATTCAAGAAGACACAAAGAAATGGAAAAATATTCCATGCTCATGGAATGGAAGAACAAATATTGTTAAAATGTCTATACTACCCAAATAAATCTATACGTTTAATGTAATCCTTATCAAAATACCACCAGCATTCTTCACAGAGCTAGAACAAACAATCCTAAAATTTGCATAAAACCAGAAAAGACCCCGAATAGCCAAAGCAATCTTGAAAAAGAAAACCAAAGCTGGGGGCACCACAAAGCTGTAATCATCAAGACAGTATGTTACTGGCACAAAAACAGACACTCAGATCAATGGAAAAGAATAGAGAACCAGAAATGGACCCACAAAGGTATGGCCAACTAATCTTTCACAAAGCAGGAAAGAATATCCAATGGAATAAAGACAGTCTCTTCAGCAAGTGATGCTGGGAAAACTGAACCGTGATGTCCAAAAGAATGAACCTGGACCACTTTCTTACACCATACACAAAAATAAACTCAAAATGGATAAAAGACCTAAATGTGAGACAGGAAACCATCAAAATCCTAGAGGAGAACACAGGCAGCAACCTCTTTGACCTCAGCTGCAGCAAGACATGTCTTGCTAGACATGTCTCGAAAGGCAAGGGAAACAAAAGCAAAAATGAACTATTGGGACCTCATCAAGATAAACAACTTCTGCACAGTGAAGGAAACAATCAGCAAAACTAAAGGCAACTGACAGAATGGGAGAAGATATTTGCAAACAACATATCAGATAAAGGGTTAGTATCCAAAATCTATAAAGAACTTATCAAACTCAACACCCCAAAAACAAATAATCCACTGAAGAAATGGGCAGAGGACATGAACAGACACTTTTCCAAAGAAGACATCCAGATGGCCAACAGACACATGAAAAGATGCTCAACAACACTCATCATCAGGGAAATGCAATTCAAAACCACAATGAGATACCACCTCACACTGGTCAGAATGGCTAAAATTAACAACTCAGAAAACAACAGACTTTGGCAAGGATGCAGAGAAAGGGGTACCCTTTTTGCACTGTTGGTAGGAATGCAAACTGGTGCAACCACTCTGGAAAACAGTATAGAGGTTCCTCAAAAAGTTCTTTCAAAAAAAAAAAAAAAAAACAAAACAGAGAGAGACAAATCATAAGAGACCCTATGCATAAAACTACCCTATGAGCCAGCAATTACACTACTAGGTACTTATCCAAAGAGTACAAAATGCTGATTCGAAGGGACATACACACCCCATTGTTTATAACAGTGCTATCAACAATAGCCAAATTGTGGAAAAAGCCTAAATGTCCATAGACTGATGAATAGATAAAGAAGATGTGGTGTATATATATACAATGGAATTGGCAATTGAAAAGAATGAAATCTTGCCATTTGCACTAATGTGGATGGAATTAGAGTGTACTACCCTAATCGAATTAGTCAGTTAGAGAAAGACAAATATCATATGATTTCACTCATATGTGGAACTTAAGAAACAAAACAGATGAACATAGGGGAAGAGAAGGAAAAATAAGATAAAAACAGAGAGAGAGACAAACCCTATGCATTTTTGAAATCTTTATTTATTGAGAGAGAGAGAAAAGAGAGAGAGACAGCATGAGCAGGGGAGTGGCAGAGAGAGAGAGAGAAGAGAGAGAGAATCCCAAGCAGGCTCCACACTCATGATGGAGCCTGATGCAAGGCTCAGTCTCAACCATGAGATCATGACCTGAGCCAAAATCAAGAGTCAGACACTTAACTCATTGAGCCACTCAGGTGACCCCAAAAGAGACTCTTAAATACAGAGAACAAACAGGGTTGAGGAAGGGTGGGGGGTGGGGATGGGCCAAATGGGTGATGGGCATTGAGGAAGGCACTTGTGACAAGCACTGGGTGTTATAAGTAAGTGATGAATCACTAAATTCTACTCCTGAAACCATTACTGTACTATATGTTAACTAACTTGAATTTAAATTTAAAAAAGAAAGAAAACACAGTCTTAGGTCTTTAGCTGTCTGTGTTTCCTCAGAATTTAAGCCCTGAGAGCACAAACCCAGATGCCACAGACATTTGGGTAAGATTTGCTCACAGGTGCGCTGTGTTCTAGACTTCTTGGAAGTGGCCTGGAGCCACGTGACCAGCCCTGGTCAGTGGCTGTGGGTGGGAGTGGCCTGCGTCCCTGCTCTGCCCTCTCCTTTCCTTGGAAGTCCTATGTCGAAATGCAGTTTCGAAAGTGGAAGACACCTGGAGCTCGAGTCACCACATGGACAGGCCCCACCACCGATGATGCACCAAGCGGGAGGTACTCTCACCACGCTGTCAGCTGATGTTTGAGGTTTGTTAATGAGTGTTACCCTGGGTACTACAACTATTCTCTTAAATGCCCTGCTTAAAAATACTAATAGGACCTCTCCTCTGAATCCTCCTTGCTGGGAGAAAACACACACACACACACACACACACACACACACTCATAGCACCTCTTGGCTATTGGGTTAATTTCCTTCAATATTTCAGTACACTTCTTATCTCAGTCCCACATTGAACACATTTTCTAAATTCCCACCTCGATACTATTCCACCACCATCCCCAAAACATGCACATATACTCACATGCACACATACACTCATCACAGAGCACATGAGCTCCTAGAATTCTAACTCACAGGACTATTGGTTCAGCAATTTTATATTAACTTGAGGTTAAATTCTTTTAGGGTAAGTTGGAGCTTGGTAGACATACTCCCTACTATAAACTATTAATGGCTCATTTTCTTATTACAGATAACGGTGCAATATACTATCCATGCTTGACATTAATATAAAAATTTCTAGATCATTAAAGGGAACCTTCGCTCTGGGCCAAAGAGAGCCTGGCTTCCTTGGCTTCCTTGGCTTCCTTGTGTTTGTTCAGTTTCCCCTAGCAGCTGGTGTTAGATTCCGGGAGCACCAGCCTCAGGGTCGTCCCAAGTCTCTGATCCACTGAGAGGTGTTTGTTTGGGGGGATTGTGGGGGGGTCTTGTATTTACTTTCAATTTTGTCTGGACATCCAAATCCTTCAATAACAGAAGGTCATTTTTTAAACTGTAGAATCCACGCATACAAAAAGGAGGCAGAAGCCAAAAGAACAAGGGCTCCTCACGCCCCGCAGCAAAGGTCACCTCTGTTGACCGCAGGAAGGCGTTAATGTTTTAAATTCGCAAGGTCATGTCATACTACTGCAAACCAACCTGCTGGCTTTCACCTAACATTTTTGGAGCTTGTTCGTAATGGCTACGCCATGCTCCGTGTCTTGGTCGTAATAAAACCTCCCGGAACTGGCCCCCTACCGACAGACGCCTGAATTGCTGTCGCACAAAACGCTACCGCGAACAGAGGTGTATGTATGTATTTGTGCACGGCTCTGAGGGCAGCCACAGAAAACAATTCAGCAGGGGAACAGCTCCTTGAAGCAACAATGCCTTTTAAATTCTGACAAACCACGTCAAAATGACCTTCAAAGAGCTGGAATTATGTACCCCCTCCGCTGGTGTACTTGAGAGCACACCCGCCAGCACTGGGTTGTGTGAGGCTCTAGCATTTTTGCCAATCAGATGGAGGGAAACGGTATCACTGTTCTTGAGAAACAGTCCTTGAATTAGTAGTGAAGTTGTGAATTTGGCCGTGCTGCCTGGCCATCAGTATTTCCCTGCCTGAACGGTCTTTTCTAAGTCTCTGCTGATTTTCGAGTGCATTGTCCATCTTATAGATCTGAGCTTTCTTTACATTTAAGGAGAATACACTTTTGTCTGATGTGTTGCAAATATTTTTCATCTCATACTTTGTCTTTTGGTGTTATTTACGGCATTTTTGTTCTACGGTTTTCTATTTTCATCAGCCGATGTATTTATTAATCTTCTCTTTTATGAGCTTCACGGTTTCTGTCATTCTTAGAAATGATTTTACCACATACCAAAAAAATGTTTTCCTCTAGTGATTTTTTGGTTTCACTTTCTATATTGAAACCGTTGGTCAATACTGAATTTATTTTGATGAGGTAACACCATGTTTAAATTAGAATCACCAACCTCTAACGACCTCCACAGGAAATTTCCGTGGTGCCTCGGATCTAAGTCAACATCCTTGAGAGTCTTTCTCAAAGGCTCAGAGGAACCAAAATGCAGACTTTCTGCTCTGGGGCCCAGAACTAGAGACAATAAGTATTAACATGGAGGGGTGCGCACGGACTGAATGTGTCTCCCCCAGATGCATACGTGGAAACCCTCATCCCAAGGTGACCGTGTTAGGAGGCGGGGCCTTTGGGAGGTGCAAGGTTATGGGGGGGAGGGGACCATAAATGAGATCAGCGCCCCCCTCAAAGGAACCCCAAGAGCTAGCTCGCTCTCTTCCCACAATGTAAAGACACAGCAGGAAGGCAGCTGTCTGCAACCCAGAAGGGGGCCTTCACCAGAGCCCAAACTTCCAGCCTACGGAACTGTGAGCAGTAAGTGTCTGTCGTTTACAAGCCACCCCGTCTGTTGTGTTCTGTTAGGGCGGCCGAGCAGACAGAGACAAGCCAGCTGATGTGTCATTCCATGGTGGCTTCTGTAGTGCAGGTGTCCCCTCGCACATTAGTGACCCCTGCTGGGCTGCAGTGCCTCAATCCAGAGATGGTGTTAAGATTGGGTTTCTGTTCAGTCTTTTTTTTTTTTTTTTTGCATATTTGTACACAAATTTTTTTTAATGTTTATTTATTTCTGAGACATAGAGAGACAGAGCATGAGTGGGGGAGGGGCAGAGAGAGAGGGAGACACAGAATCCAAAGCAGGCTCCAGGCTCCGAGCTGTCAGCACAGAGCCCGACACGGGGCTCGAACTCACAAACCGTGAGATCGTGACCTGAGCCAAAGTCGGTCGCTCAACCTACTGAGCCACCCAGGCACCCGTGTACACAAATGTTTTTAAGGAGGGGTTCTTCTTGAAAAATCGAAATCGGGGGCACCTGGGTGGCTCAATCAGTCAAACATTGGATTCTTGATTTCTGCTCTGATCACGATCTCACCATTGGTGAGATCAAGCCCCGAGTCAGGCTCACGGAGCCTGCTGGGGATTCTCTCTCCCCTTCTCTCTGCCTTTCCCCCTCCCTCCTCACGCTCTCTTTCTCTCAAAACAAATAAACATTTTTTTAAAAAATTGGAAATTGTATTTTCCATGTTTTGTGACATGCATTAATGTTTTTGCATTTAAATACATGGCATCAATATTTGTCATCTCATTTAATGCTGTCACATAAAACTGCTCTAATGACAACATAGGATCATATTGTATGGCTATAGCACAGTTTAACCTAGCAGGTCCTCGAGCAAAATCTAGTTCAAGGACCATTCCTCTGGAAGCTGAGGATAGTTTTTACATTTTTTAATGGTTGTAAAACACAGGCAAACAAGAAAACAAGGAGTCAAAGCAGGGACCATACGTGGCTGGGGTCCTGCCTATCTGGCGATTTACACAGGGCTTGCTGAGGCTTGGCCTAACCAGTCCCCTGCTAATTGGCGTTTACCTTATTTACAGACTTCATTATCACACAGGCTGCACAATGACCATCGTGTTCCAGCTCCACCAACATCACAGACCAGGAAGCCCGAAGATCCTCTCTGCAGACACCTAAGGATGCTGAAAAAGTGTAGCCTGCGTGCCTTCCGAACTCTCAAGAAGGAAAACTGCCTGGGAAGTGCTGATGGTCTGACGGACATACCTGAGAGAAGGGGGGGGGGGGGTCGGCATGGAGGAGGGGCAGGGGACAAGAGCCGCATCCATTGGGGCGGGACACAGACGGGCCATCTGCACTGGCATGCAGAGGCGACGAGGGAACTCTCTGCCCGTGGACGGTGCAGCCACAGACGTGTGCCATGTGAGGATGTGACACTCAAATGTGTACGACCTGCTTGGAGGCCAAGTGCGGACAAAGCTCCCACTGTGCTTTGTAGGTGGTTTTCCAGGTTCCAGCAGCACAAGAGCACGCCTTAGCACCAGCAGCGGAGGTCATTTTAGTGCAAAACAAAGAAACCGTTCTAGCTAACTCACTTCCTGTCTTCAGTGTCACTCCACTGGACTCTAGGAATTCTGGGAAACAGCCGGAGGACCACCCACCCTCAAACACAGTGTGGCAGAAGGCGGTGTCCGCATCCGGACCCCACACCCCTCGCTCCCCCACCATGCTTGTTTACTGCAGGGAACTTCCCATTGTGCTGATTTTGCTTCAGACTTCTAAAGTTATGACCTTTGCTAGAAAAGACCTTTCAGGCAAAAGCAGAAAAAACAAAAACAAAAACAAAAACAACAACAACAAAAAAAAAACACCAACAATTAAAATCCATTTTAAAACATATTCACCAAGCAATCAACTCTTCCAACTCCATTCATCAACCTTTGCCACAATGACCAGGCAGAAAAGCTACCCAAGCACGAGATGACCTGGCTGGATATCTGGCTCTTCCTGAAGAGATTTGCTTACTTCCCCATGGTCCCTGCCACCAGCTTGCTGGGAGTGGGGACGGGGCACGCAGCCCTCCTCTGTCCCCAGCTCCAGTGAGCAGGAAACACTGACACGTCCAGAGGCTCTTCTCTGAAAACTGCTTGCAACCATAGATGGGAGGCTTGCAAGGTCCTAGGTCTCCCTCCCTGACGCCCTGTCTCAAAGCAAGTATGACTTGTCCCGATTTCCCAGGTGAGACCCAGGGGAGGACCCGCAGGAGCACTGCAGGCGAGGAGGGGGAGCCACCCAGACCCCGGACACTGCAGGGCAGTGTGTGCCCATGAGAAACTGCCCCTGCCACGCCAAAGCACGGTCTGTGCATGCATGTACCTGCGTCCCCTTTGGGGCTCTGTTTTTGTTTGGGAGCATCCGAGTAGCAGCCTCACATGGAAGTCTCTCCTAACACAAAAACGGTTCCCAGGGCCCCACCTCCCCACCGCCCTCGCCCACCGGGGGGTGGGATTCCCAGCGATTTCCATGGATGTTCCTGGCCTGGCAGGAGCACATCCCACCCATCCTCAACAGGGGTCAGAGTGGGGCCCATGCCACCTTCTCTTTGGGACAGGAATGACTATTGTGTGCGTTCATGGAGTGCGGGCAGCCAGTGCCATGCCTACGGGCCTACGGCTGACGCGGCTTTGGAGACAGGGCTGCTGCATGCTCACGGGCTCTTCCAACATTATTTGATCCGTCTCTAAAACCAACCTTCTCCAGGGAGCTCTGTCTGAAAAGTCTCAGCACAGCAAGATGTCATGTGCACAGACATTGCTACCGACGCCGAACCTGCACAGCCCCTCCCAGAGGGTATCCAGCATGGACAAGTCACTGGCCAAACAGACAGTGGGAATCCCACCTTTCAGCTCTGGCTGCAGGAGGGACTCAAGTCCCCTCCATGGTGGTGTGTCTACACAGGAAACAACTGCTAAACAAATACAATTCAGGCCACTTTGGAGAATGGAGGGGACCTGAAGTCGTGGACCCTGACCATCAGGACAGACTTTGGAGAATGGAGAGGACCTAAAATCATGGACCCTGACTATCAGGACAGACTTTGGAGAATGGAGGGAACCTGAAATTGTGGACCCTGACCATCAGGACAGAGGATTGAAGGATGAATAATACGAAGGGAAAACCAGGAATCAAAACTAACAGGAATCTAGGCAAGACATCTAAGATCGGCAAGCTGCAACCTTCTCAGGGACTGTGTTCTCCAGGGGACTCTTTGAAAATGTGACCCATGGGACGGCCAGGTAGAGGGAGGAATGTCTCGTGAGTACCATCCAATCACACAAAGTCACTGGAAAACTGTCAGCAAGCCCAGCTCAGGACTGCATCAGACCGCAGTGGTCATGAACAGCACCGTGGGGAGCTGGCTAGACTAGAATTTGCCATTCTTCGGTTTTCTGGCATCATGTAAGGAAGCCAGTGCATGTGGTCCTATGTGTCAGTGAGAACATTACCCCGGCCATCATCTCCCCAAGTCCTCCCTCAGCCCCACGTGGGAAGTGGGGGCTAAAGAAGGTCACAAACCCCTCCAAGGCCGACACCACCACACCTCACGCCGTGGGTGAGCACACGCATCCAGAGATCCATCGGTATTTCCGCATGAATGGGACAGAGTAGGGCCTTACGCACACAGAAGACAGTTTCCATACATGACCTGCTGCCCCAGTGTCAGCTAGCTTACCTGCTCTGAGGTTTCAGGTCAAGGAAAAGGGGTTTTATTTCACATTTATATTTCGAAAGAATTTCAGACAGCAAGCAGTTTTCCTTGAGAACTTAAGGGACGTATGTGGAAACAAATACCTCCTGTTGGTCAAGGAAATATGAGTGCCCTTCCACACGCAGGCCTCTGGCAGGCCTCGTACCAGAGACTCACATGGAAGACGCCTGATGGGGCCACCAGCGGAGGGTTCGGGGCAGAGGGAGCCCGGCACAGGGTACAGGTGATGCTGTAAATACACGCAGGAGATTTAAGCACTGGGTAAGCCTTGGGAGAGCCTGGAGTGGGAGTGAAACGACGGCCGTCTGCCTGATCCCTCTCTGCAGGACAACGTCCTAAACACAGAGAAGACCCTGAGGATCTGGCACGTGGATACAGGCGGGGAGCACATGGGAGGGCAGCTCCCAAAAGTAGAGTTTCTGATTGGAACTCACAGTCCAAGTTTACCCTCTGGCTTTTACCCTCCTCACAAAGTCGCCAAGTCAGGGGCGCCCAGGAGGCTCAGTCTGTTAAGCATCTGGCTCTTGATTTGGGCTCAGGTCATGATCTCATCATTTGTGAGTTCAATCCCCACCCCCACCCCCTGTGGGCTCTGCGCTGACAGCGTGAAGTCTCCCTGGGATTCTCTCACTCCCTCCACCCCTCCCCCCCACCACGCGCATGCTTCTGTGCCCCCATGCGGTGGCTCTCTCTCAAAATACATAAATAAGCCTTAGAAAAACAAAGTTGCCAAATCAGATTCACAAGAGACATATACACAAACCAGATTGCCACTGAATTAATTGACAGTCAGAGTGGAACGGAGCCTGCGATGCATCATTCTCTAGGCTAACCCATGGAAAGGCAGTGTGAGATGAGACTGGGAATCTGCAGCCAAGGACCTAAACCAGGAATCTGAAGGTAACCGGGATGGCAGGTGCCAGGAGAGCCCAACCTTCTCCAGGGACGTATTGGGTCCAAGACCCAGGCTTCCAGCTGAGTGATCTCAGCTCCTCTCCATGGGCAGCACGGTCACTTTGGGCTCCTTCCTTTACATGGTTTTCTTGGCTAACAAATCCCTGTCTTTCCCCTTTTGACAGATGAGCCCTTTCTTTGGTTATATTAGCCTCTAATCAAGTTACACATAAATCTTGCCTGGGACATTTTGTCTATAAGGTCACTTTACACGTCTTCACTCTGATCCACACTAAGACAGCCTTCGGGTTAATTCTCAGAGGGCCACCACACTCCCGTCCGTGGGAAGCCTATCAACATAATATAATAAGCATACACTTACAAAGTCAGTACTTGTGATGTATGTGCTATGGAACATGAATGTGCATCAGGCTGCAGGAGCCCAGAGGAACCGCAAGTATGAGAGGGAAGGTTCCAAAGAGGACAACTTGAGACGGTGTTAGAACACAAGAAGGAGCTGTCCAGATGGAGGAAGCAGGAGAGGGGTCCCAGGAGCATTCCAGGTGATCACGCCGCACAAATCTTCAAGGGATCCACAGATAGTTCCACCTTTGAGGTCTCAGCTACAACACCTTTGAGGGCAGGAATTGTCTTACTCACTCCTGTTCATTGTAGAGCAACCTCACTCATAGCAGAGGCTCAGAAAATATTGTCAAATGTTGACTGAATGGATCACAGGATGCATGTGGCAGACAGTGAAAAATAAAGCTATAAATATACACAGGATCAGTTCATGAAGCCACTTGTTTTACACTGGATTTTGTGCTGAGAACCACTGCAGATTTTAAGCAAGGAAAGTAACATAATCTAATGTTGCTCTGGGAATCTGTAGGACCAATGAGGAGGGCTCCAAATGAGTCGGTGGAGATGAGGAGACGGAGTCAAAAGAGTATAACAGGTGGAATCAACAGGACTTGTGTGGATGATAAGCAGAAGTAGTCCAAAATGATTCCTTACCCTTGAATTTGGACGGCTAAGTGGACAGTGGTGTCATTCAATGAGACTAGGAATTTCAGAGCAAGAATCCATTACCAAAGAAAATAATGGATTCTGCCTGGGCATGTTGACTTTGAGAGCCTTTAAAACATTTAGTGAAATCATCAACAAACAATAGAAAATTTAGCTCTGGAGCTTAGGTGAGAAAGAGGGGGAAAAGAGGGAATGAATAGATGGGAGGGAATGATGGATGGCTGGATGGCTGGATGATTGATTGGTGGATGATGGATGATGGATGAATAGATGATGGATGATGGATGGATAGATGACGGATGATGGGTGGATGGATGACGGATGACTGATTGGTGGATGATGGATCATGGATAGATGATGGATGTTCCTCGTCCTCCCCTCTGCAAAAACCAATATGTACATTTCTAAATTGCCTTTTGCACCAAAGGTAAAGTCGCTTTCCCCAATCACAATCCAAATAATTCCTTAGAATATTAGTAGCTGTCAAAGAGTTTTGAACTGTCATCTACTGAGTTTAATTAAGCCTACTTAAACCACTTAACAAAGACCGTAATTCAAGTATAATTATATTTCTTCTTGAGAAAATTCAATAAATATTTGTTTAATAAATAGCAAGATGTCATTTCTGAAACCACTGGAGCAGTTGGCTGACAAATAGAAAAATGTTAGACATGGGCCCAAAGTCTGAATAACTTGCTTCACATCTCTCAGAGGGAGAGCTGAATGTACCAGAGCATGAAATTTTGAGCAATGGGTCCCCAAATGCTCCGAGAGATTTTCTAATTGCATATTCATTATGAACACTTAATTAAACTCGTAACATTAATTTTTTATTAAAGGAGCACATTAAAGTTTCAGCTGCCTGGGCATCCGTGTGGACGCATTCCCTCAGTGATTAAAATCCCAGCTTCATTTAGGAGACACATGAAGTCTGAGCTCTGCCTTAATGAACAGGACAGAGCAGGACAATCACAGGGAACCAAGAACCCTTCTGCATCTGGCAAGAGCTGCTTTCTGCCTTGGACTTCAGGGACGGGTCCCCGTGGGGCCAGACCTTTATACTTTTCTAACAAACCTGTCTTCTCTTTGGGGCTGACCACTCCGCTCACACCTTCTACCTCCAACATTAGCATCTTGATGCAATTGCATTGCCATCAAGAGAGCTACCCTATGGAGGAAAACACACAGAAGATGCCCAGGCAGTCCAGAGAGGGTGTGGAGAGGGAAACGCGGGTGGTCACGCTGAGCAATGAGCCTGTGGCTCCTGGTGGGGCGTGGGGGCGGTACTGAGAAGACACTGACTGCAGCCAAAGGCACAGTGTGTACTTCAGCACCCTGAGTCCCTGGGGAGACCTGGACATCTGACCCCTGCAGCTGACCGAGCCCCGTGTTCTCTACAGTGTGCGAATCAGTTGTATGGCCTGGGGGCCGCTCAAATGCTAAAAGGACAAGTTCAAATGAGAGAACAAGCTTTCCCCCTGAGGACCTCTGCCTCTGAGGCCCCTTCCTCTCCCCTCCATCCTCTTTTGGCTCCTCCCAGGAGTGCAGTGGCGATAGTTTGTGGGGTGGGGTCATACAACCTAGGGGGAACTCTGGCCCAATGCCAAGTCAGCCTTGTTGACTTTTGCCACTTGAAGCTTTGGGTTCTTGAAAAGATTCTGCATGCAGACTCTTCTGCCAGCATTATCGGAAGTAAATATTTAGTAACGTCTCTCAAGCACCAGACCCTGTGTTAGGCACTAAGGATATGTCTATGACAAGACAGACAAAAGGGTTTTCATCCTAGAAGAGCTGTGTGGACTTCAGTGCCTGCCTCCTGCCCCTAGAAAGATCACACCTGAATTCACTTCACTCCCTCCATACTGGGAGACCCTTACATTCTTCCCGATTTTTCATTAGTATAAACAAGAAGGCCATCAATACCTTGGTTCAGAACTTTGGGACCAGAAATTAGCCTACATTCAGGGCAGCTAGTATGGTGGGCCCGGTTCCTGGGGTGGCCTCCAGTACCAATGGGGCCATGCACTCACAGTTGCCCACAGTCTGGCCTCAGTCTCTTCACCAGAAAAATCAGCAAGTTAGACCAAACCTCTAAACACTCTTAAGCTAACATTCTGTGGTCAGGAATCCACAGTATCTTTTTTAATACCTCCACAAAATCTGGAGTTGATGGTTTGGGAAAGGGTTTTGGTGAAGAGGCTATATTCACCCTTAGATCTGCCAAACTTTCTAAAGAACTTTCTTGCAGAAACCTCATAAGCCAGTTGGCCAATCCAAATATCCACGTGTGGACTTAGTCTGAGTAGAGGGCTCACCGGTGTGACGCTGGAGACTGTCCTGGGGTCATCCTTTGGGTCCAGAGAGCAGTGGGGGAGCAGAGCCTCAGATACATACCAGGAAGGCCACCTAGGTTGGGCAACACGGAGCCAGCCTGTCCTCTCAACGTGGCCCCGTGACTTCTCCACTGGACCCCAGACTCCAGGGCACAGCCAGTACCACCAGTTCCACTGGGGCATTAAATATTGTCAGATAATCTTGGCAAGCAGTCTGAGCATCACCCCATGTTGGTCTGGGGGGCACTGAGGATGGGGTATGGATGTCAGTCTGCAGCTTTCCCAGGAGAATTACTCCCCAGAACGAGCATCACGGTCTCTTCCTCAGTGCTTTTCACCGGTACTGGGTAGGCCTCTCTTGCCTTCACCTCTAGAAAAAGCCTGTGAAATTCCAGTGTACCACAGCCTCACTATTAACTCTCCTCCAAGGCTCCTGTCCCCAGTGGGGTGGCCCCAGGTCCTCAGCCCTGCACACAGCACCCCCCCTCCATCTGCCCCTGCCCACCTCTCCCGGCCCCAAATCTCACGGTTCCTACACATTCCCTCACCCCTCATGCTCCACCCACCCGCCCTCATCCTGGGCCTGCTCAGAAGGTCCCGCCTCCAGGAGGCATCTCCTGCATCCTGAGACAGCCCACCACAGGCCTTTTGTGACCCCATGCTCTACACTGGCTTCCCAGCTCTCATGGTGGCCCTTTCTGCACTTCTCCGAAGTGTGTCTTATCCTTATGATTATAAAATCCGGAGAGTAGATGGTCCAGGCTTGGGCATCACGGTCTGAGGCTCCATGCAGTGATGCAGAATTATCTGGAAACCTTGGCCACCTGCTGGGAAACTGGGCTAATGCTTCTGCAGCCTGTGGCCAGACGACCCAGACAGAGCAGCAACGTCATCCGGTAGAACATTTGGTTCCTTCTCCACAGGTGTCCGTCCTGTGTCTGCGGGGCCTAACAGCACCTGGCACACTGTGGTCATCAATACACCCTTGCCTAATGAAAGAGTAGTAATATATTGAGTGGCCAGGTCCAACGGGCCCCCCGTCCCTATAGGAATGACCCCCTTTGAATCTGTCTTACAAAGGTCAGCACCGCCGTCAGCTTCAAGGGTGCCATCCACAGCCCTGTCCTCCTTGGCGAGCCCACTCTGTCCCCACCAGAGGCTGGGGAATGGGCCCGAATCTGTGCTCCGGGTACACAGGTGCGGGAGGGTGTGGACTCCCCGTAGACCACGCGTGTGCCCTCTTCGGGCTCATTTGTTCCCCACGTGGGTGTCTTTCTCAAGTCTGTGCTTTCTCTTAGAACAGAGATAAGGACTCTGCAAGGAAGGTCTTGGCAAAATACTTGCTATGGTTTCCGTCTGAATTTTCACAGGCCTCTGTGGGGTCACCGCAGGCAGTGCTCGGCCAAGAAGGTTAGAGATGATTGGACTAATTATAAATGTCCTTCTTGTTGTCTGTCATCCAGCAGCATCTGTGGAAAATAATGTGAAGTTTGGTCTATAAGAACCGCAGAGTTGGTCACAGGGAGGAAAATCATCACAGAACTGTCCTTGCAAAAATGAGCCTTTCAGAATCTTCAAGAACCAAACGAGGCTTGACAGGGGTGTTTCTGAATCCCCATCTAGAGCTCCTCCTGTGCCTAGATCCTGGAGGGGCTTGAGAAGGTACGTTTAATAAGCTACTGGGAAGGGCTGTAAGAGCAGGAGTCAGACTGCGTGATTCACGCCTGCACACAGCAGCCTCGATGGAGGGGGCGAAGCGAGACCCCCTGGAAGAGCTGTGGCAGGAAACCAGTGCTGGGTGAGCCTCGGCTGTGAATAGGAGAGCAGGTCCTCTGCGTGCTGGCCGCCCAGGGAATGTTCCATCCGTCTCTTGGGACATCGCACAGAAAACCGTCCATGTTGACTTTTGTTACAGCAGATCGAAAGGCTTTCTGAAACAGGGCAGTAAATGTGCATCTTTTGCAAACATCCATTCCCTGGGATGTGGAAGCCCCAGGTGAGGCGTGGCGGGGCCCGTGGTTTTCCTACGGATTTCAGGGCAGGGACCTCCTCCGCTCCCCCTGCCCTCTGGCTTTCTTTGCCAGCCCGCTGCCGGGAAAGCAGGTCCAAACATCAGTCCCGCTGCTGACACTGTTTCACTCTTCAGCACACAGCTGCTGCTTTGGCGAATATCTCTTGTCCTTACTCTAGGTTTCTCCTGGCTTCCAGCAAATGTTTACAAGATGTATCCACTGATAAATGATGCAATGTTACCACTATAACACTTCCACTCTGCCATCACATGGGGTCCAGCCTTTGAAAAGTAACCTCTGTATATCCATGGATTTCTCTCTTTTTAATTTTTTAAAATTTATTTTTAATTTGTGTGAGAGAGAAAGCATGTGTGCAACTCGGGGAGGGACAGAGAGAGAGGGAGGAAGAGGATTAATTAAGCAGGCTCCGCGCTCAGCCGACATGGGGCTCAGTCTAACAACCCTGAGATCATGACCTGGGTCGATTAACTGACTGAGCCCCCCAGGTGCCCTCACATATGCAGGGATCTCTCACTGTGCTCGAACATTTTACTCCAGGGTAGCACTTGGCCCTGGAAACACTAAAGCCGGAGATTTCATTAAAGTGTTTTTAACCTTCTGTTATAAAAAGAAAAATAACATTGCTGTCATTTTAAAAGATGAACTCAAGTTAATGAACCTAGAAACACGGGTTAAGTCATCAAGGGACATGCTTTAACCTTGCCAGTGACTGACCCGAAATAATGGTAGCATCTGGTTATATAGTGCCCAAAACTATTAAGAATTATTGGATCAAAGAATAAGCCCTCAATCATAATATATAAGGAACTCTTACAATTCAAAAAGCCAACAACACAGTTCAAAAATGGGAAAAGGACTTAAACAGACATTTTTCCAAATAAGATATAAAGGCAGCCAATAGTCAGGGAGAGATACTCAACGTCAGTAGTCACTAGAGAAACACAAATCAAAATCGCAGTGAGGTACGACCTCACACCCACTAGGATGGCTCATCCAGAGAAAGCCAGAAAATGTAAGTACCGGTGAAAATGTGGACCCTGGGGCCCTGGAGTATCGTTGGTGGGAATGTAAAACGGCAGTTACCGTAGGAAATGGCACGGCCGCTTCTCAGAAAGTAAACTTAGAATTACCATGTGGCCGGTCTATACCCAAAAGAACTGAAAGTGGGATCTCAAAGAGTTATCTGTACACTCCCATCCACACAGCATCGTTCGCAATGGCTGACACGTGGAAGCAGCCGACGTATCCATCGACAGATGAACGGATAGAGAGATGTGATATGCACGTATGTGAAGGACTAGTATTTAGCCCTGAGACAGAAGCAAGGGCTTACACCTGCTACAACATGGATGAACCGAGAACATTATACCAGGTGAAATGATCCAGTCACAAAAGAAAAACAAATACTGTGTGATTCCATTTATCTGAGGTCCCAGGAGCCGCCAGATCCATAGAGACAGAGAGCAGAGGGGGGGCGCTGGGGAGGGGGAGAGGGAACTAGTGTCTAATGGGGACAGAGCCTCCGTTTGGGAACATGGAAAGTCCTGGAGATGGTGGTGGTGATGGTTGCACAACAGTGTGAATGCACTTAATGCCGCTGAACTGTGCCCTTAGAAATGGTTAAAACCGGGGTGCCTGGGCAGCCTGACTTCTTCCACCTCTGCCCTCTGAGTGCGTTTCCAACACTGAAAGTCATGGGGCCTAGTGAAGGCCTGCATGTACAGCCACCCTGGTTCTGGGGCATCGTCCGAGCTCAGCCCACGCCCACCACACTCGTCCTCAATTTCTGCCTTGGTCTTTCTGGCTGTGAACAAGTTGGTAAAAAATGATGCGACTTAACTGAGCGCCACAAAAAAAGAAACATGACGTTCACGGTTGGGCAGACTCTGTATGTTGAAGATGTCAAATAGAGAGGCGCCTGGGGGGCTCAGCTGGTTGGGCGTCCCACTTCGGCTCAGGTCGTGATCTCGCGGTTCATGGGTTCAAGCCCCATGTCGGGCTCTGCGCTGACACCTGGGAGCCTGGAGCCTGCTTCGGATTCTGTGTCTCCCTCTCTGTCTCTCTGTCCTCTCCTGCTCGTGCTCTCTCTCTCTCTCTCTCTCTCTCTTAGAAAAAATATTAAAAACAATTTTTTTAAAGATGTCAAATAGAACCTCATAAATCTACTACCTTAACATGATTCCAAAGGACGAAGTTCCACTCCTCTCCTGAAACAAAATAAATCTAATGTTCACCTGGAAGAGCAAATACATGAAAGACTGAGAAACTCTTCCGGTTTGAAGAAGAAGAAAAAGACAGAAAACAACACACAAAGTACTTGGATTAAACAACAGTACCGCAGCAATGCTCATTTCCAGACGCTGCTGACTGAGAGTCCGTTGTGCTCTCTTCCCAGCTAAGCAGGCAGGGACAGGACCCTGGCGGCTGGAGACCAGCCTGGAAATCAGCAGACACCCCGAGTCAGAGCCCCCGTAGGCCCATCTCCCGGAATGGCCGTGCTGCCGGCACACCTCCTGCTCCGGGCCCCCCCTCTCCTCAGTCAGACGACGGGCCCGTGCCCTGGGGGGGTGAGAGCCTCCTGCCAGCACATCTGCCCTCTCAACTGCACCCCCGGGCCTCCCCTTTCTGACCCACTTCCCAACCCGTCCACCAACCTGCACGGCTCTCGCGTGGGTCTGAGGGTGTGCTGGAGCAGCATGTGGGGCCAAGGAGGGTCAAGGAGGGTCGGAGCCCTTGTCCCCTCTTGCTCTGACTGGCCTGTGAGCCCAAGGAGCAGGTGTTGCCCCGTCCTGGAGACCAATTCCTGATGGAAAAATGTGTCCGGTTCCTCCTCTCGGGGGGGTCTTCTCCCCCCTCTCCTGACTAGCCCCCATCTGCACGTCTACTGTGCTTCAGCTCAAGAACCCCACGTCCAGCCCCTCGCCGTGGCCGTTCTTCTGCCACTTGGAGCCACGGAGATGCACGCATCCTACACACAAGACTGAAGATATTTGCAGAAAGAGCCTAATTTGGGGGGGATTGGAAAGTATGGTCTCTATGATTTCATGTGGCTTATTCTACAAGGAACTTGCCTCAACTTACAGGACTATGAAGATGGCACGGAGAAAGTCAGGTGTAAGTTACCTCACCCACATCCCCATCTGTCCCTCCAGGCCTGCCTGCACCTCCCCCCCCCCATCCCCGCTCTCTGCCTGGGGTGGCCAGTGGGAGCGCCCGGCCCTTGCCCATGGCTACATTCGGGGCAGGAAAAGGGAGGTGGGGTGTTGAGTCCCAGCCAGATGGCCTCAGGCCGCCCGTGCCCTCACACCAGGGTCTCCGCACTCAGAAGTGACCCCTTCTCAAATGCCCCAGTGGAGGGTGCCAAGTGTCCCTGCTGGGAATCTGACCCATTAAACAAAATCTGACCCATTCAATCAGGCATTGCATTTTATAAACAAATTATACACATGAGCCAAGGGTTTGAGGAGAGAAATTTAGAGAAAAGGCCATTTCCAGTCAACGTCTCTTCAACACACCCTCCACATTCCCTGCAGCTGACTCACCGTTAACTGTGCCAGTGCCTCTCGCTGTCCTACAGACCAGAGCCGAGGACATAGGTGCTGGGTGGCCCACAGCAGTTCTTCAGACATTTGGACAAGCAGCCCTCTCCCCTTGGCCCTGCGCGCTCTCTCCGGGAGGCCCCCTTTGCCCACAGGAGGCTCCCTTTGCTGCTGAGGGAACATCGGGAACAGAATGAGGGGAGCAAGAAAGATGCAGAAGACAAGATGTTATCACACACCAATGACAGCAGTCCCTCCCGACTTGATCCTGACACTGCACCCATACTCTCAGCATCCTCTCCAGTCTCCACAAAACTACCAGCCATGCGAAGCTATAGGCGATTTCACAGGCAACTTGGAGGAAGTTGCACAAAGTGGAAGTTGCCAGAACCATTCAAGACACATTCAGAAGAGTTGTTTCGGGCCTAGTGACTGGGCGTGGGGCGAATTGGGGGAGGGCGGTCTGTCCCTTGCCTTGCCATCAGGCCACACAGCTTTGGGGGGCCGGCCTTTGTGGGGTTTCCTGATGCACGGGGAGATGGCAGAGGTGAACCCCAGTGGAAGTGGGTGCATGGTGGGCAGCCAGGCCTCCAGGAGGTTGGGAATAAACAGGAACGCCGGCCAGGGAGGCCCAGGGCAGTGGGGTCGGGCAGGCATAAACTCACCAAGGGAATGAGTTATTGCTGTGGCAATCATGTGTGACAGAGAGTAAACCAGAAGCCAGGAAAAATGGTCTTATTCCCCAAATAAACTTCTTTTTCCCCAATGGACAGAAGTAGCATCAGCAGACAGCTCTGTGTTGGGCTCCACACGCAGAGCAAAGCCCCAGCGGTCTCAGGTCACACACTTGGCTACCAGAGAACGTGCACTCCCAGAGAACCCCTTGGTGGGCTCGGTGGCAGGGACAGAACACCAGAGTGGAGGGGCTTGCGAACAACAGAAATGCATTTCCCACAGATCTGAGGTGGGAAGGCCAAGATCAAGGCGCTGGTGGATTGGGTGTCTGCTGAGGACCTACTTCTTGGGTTCTAGCAGTGTCTGGGGGCAAGTGGGCTCTCTAATTCCATCACGAGAGCTCCACCCTCATGACCTGATCCCCGCTCAAAGGCCCCACCTCCCAACTCCATCACCTTGGGCATTTGGATTTCGGGAGGACACAAACACTCAGCCTATAGCACCATCAGATGTGTGCACAGAAAGACAAATAATCTGATCCCATTCAAATTGCACCAAGAAGCATAAAATACCTAGGAAGAAACCTAACCAAAGAGGTAAAAGATCTGTATGCTGAACACTATAGAAAACTTATGAAGGAAATTGAAGAAGATATAAAACATTCCATGCTCATGGATTGGAAGCATAAATATTGTTAAAATGTCAATACTACTGAAAGCTATCGACACATTCAATGCAATCCCAATCAAAACTGCACCACCATTCTTCTCGAAGCTAGAACAAGCAATCCTAAAATTTGTATGGAACCACAAAAGACCCCAAATAACCAAAGTAATATTAAAGAAGACCAAAGTGGGAGACATCATAATCCCAGACTTTAGCCTCTACTACAAAGCTGTCATTATCAAGACAGCATGGTATTGGCACAAAAACAGACACATAGACCAAAGGAATAGAATAGAAACCTCAGAACTAGACCACAAAAGTATGGCCAACTAATATTTGACAAAGCAGGAAAGAATATCCAATGGAAAAAAGACAGTCTCTTTAACAAATGGTGCTGGGAGAACTGGACAGCAACATGCAGAAGGATGAAACTAGACCACTTTCTTACACCATTCACAAAAATAAACTCAAAATGGATAAAGGACCTGAATGTGAGACAGGAAACCATCAAAACCCTAGAGGAGAAAGGAGGAAAAAACCTCTCTGACCTCAGCCGCAGCAATTTCTTACTTGACACATCCCCAAAGGCAAGGGAATTAAAAGCAAAAATGAACTATTGGGACCTCATGAAGATAAAAAGTTTCTGTACTGCAAAGGAAACAATCAACAAAACTAAAAGGCAATCAATGGAACGGGAAAAGATATTTGCAAATGACATATCGGACAAAGAGCTAGTGTCCAAAATCTATAAAGAGCTCACCAAACTCCACACCTGAAAACCAAATAATCCAGTGAAGAAACGGGCAGAAGACATGAATAGACACTTCTCTAAAGAAGACATCCGGATGGCCAACAGGCACATGAAAAGATGCTCAACGTCGCTCCTCATCAGGGAAATACAAATCAAAACCACACTCAGATACCACCTCACGCCAGTCAGAGTGGCTAAAATGAACAAAACAGGAGACTATAGATGCTGGAGAGGACGTGGAGAAACGGGAACCCTCTTGCACTGTTGGTGGGAATGAAAACTGGGTGCAGCCGCTCTGGAAAACAGTGTAGAGGTTCCTCAAAAAATTAAAAATAGATCTACCCTATGACCCAGCAATAGCACTGCAAGGAATTTACCCAAGGGATACAGGAGTGCCGATGCATAGGGGCACTTGTACCCCAATGTTTATAGCAACACTTTCAACAATAGCTAAATTATGGAAAGAGCCTAAATGTCCATCAACTGATGAATGGATAAAGAAATTGTGGTTTATATACACAATGGAATACTACGTGGCAATGAGAAAGAATGAAATATGGCCTTTTGTAGCAACGTGGATGGAACTGGAGAGTGTGATGCTAAGTGAAATAAGTCATACAGAGAAGGACAGATTCCATATGTTTTCACTCTTATGTGGATCCTGAGAAACTTACCAGAAGACCATGGAGGAGGGAAAGGAAAAAAAAAAAAAAGATTAGAGAGGGAGGGAGCAAAAACATAAGAGGCTCTTAAAAACTGAGAACAAACTGAGGGTTGGTGGGGGGTGGGAGGGAGGGGAGGGTGGGTGAGGGGTATTGAGGAGGGCACCTTTTGGGATGAGCACTGGGTGTTGTATGGAAACCAATTTGACAATAAATTTCATATTAAAAAAAAAAAAGATGTGTGGAGCTGTTAAAGGGAAAGTTTAGAGCCAGCCTGTATCAAAGTTTAGATTGTAGCATAAGGGTATAAAAACAAATCAGTACACACAGTTCGTGTAGGAAGCACAGGCAGCTGTAAACCGCACACCAAACTGTGAATGAGAACATTGTCAGGGAGTCAGTCTCCAGGCTGCATTTTCTTTCGGCCATTCTAAACCTTCCATAGTTCATGAACATGAATTATTTTTATAACAGAAAAACAGATAGTAAGCCATTTTAAAAATAAGTTGCAATTATAAAGAAAAAAACTCAACTGAGTAAAGAAGGCTTGTTGTATAATGAAATGGTGGGTTTCTCATCATGGAGGGTTCAGGGAAAGCCAGTTAGGGATTTTGTTGAAGAGATTCACCACATGACTATGACAGTGCCTTCCTATGCTAATATTCTTAATTTTTAATATAATTTACTTTCCATCATCAGAAGAGTCTTCAATGCTTACAAAAATACTACTGTATAAATTAGAAATTAGAAATACAATTTGTGGGCCATGGAGAAGTTAACCAGGAACATCGTTTTTTAATATTATGTTGTTAAATTCTCATTAATCTAGGATACAAATGCCTTCACTTTGGGATTCCTCTTCCAGCAGCTAACTTTAATTTCCTCCCACTGTGAACGTGAGCTTATGCCTGTCACCAACCGACAAGACCTGTGATGAACTCGAGATACTTAAGGGTCCGCGTGCCATTTTTAATAAAGAAGCTTCAATTAGTGTCAGCCGGAGGGAACACATTTAAAAATATTTAACAACAAAATTACCAACTTTTGCATTTTCTCTTTCAGATTCGTACATTGTGGTTTTTGTTCTAAACAAGTCATTACCTTCCCATTCCAAATTTCATTTCTTTTCTCTGCACCATCTTTGGAATATGGTCTCTGGCATTTGAGGCCATAAATGAGGAAACCAGTGTAATTGACTGGTCTGATGCAAGAAAATGGATGTTAGATCCCAACTGCCTGAACCAGGGTCCTCAAAATATTACCATCCCTGAAAGGTTAGTGCGTTAAATGAAGGAGAAGTGGTGGGAGATGGACCTGGGGGTTGAGAAATTTTCATTTATTATATTACTTTTAATTTATTTACATATAGTATTATATGTGCATGTGTACATACCATTTATATATTATTTTTGTCACCTTATTACTCTATTGCCTTTGGGAAATTCACACTTCACATTAACCTACTAAAATCTCCGAGGAGTCCTGTGGTATAATAAGCTCTTTAACTATCTTTAGCCCAGAATTTACCAAACTCACCGTATTTCGCTGAATCTAAGAAGCCATTGCTTGAAAACGTATGGCTATTTTGTATACTAAGTAAGAAAGAACAGTCACTGCTAAGTAAACCATGACATGCACGGAATTAGTGGACACATCATGACTTTAAAAGCATTAATATATTCAAATTAGGGGCACCTGGGGGGCTCAGTCAGTTAAGTATCTGACTCTTGATTTCAACTCAGGTCATGATCTCGAGGTTCGTGAGTTCAAGCTCTGCTTCGGGTCTATGCTGACAGCACAGAGCCCGCTTGGGATTCTCTCTCTCCCTCTCTCTCTCTGCCCCTCCCCACCCCCTAAAAATGAATAAATAAACATTTAAAAAAAGATACTCAAATTAGCATATTAGAATGTGTTGAAATATATTCACCCACAGTGTGTCAGTTATCTATCACTGCAAAGTGCATCATAGCACAAGTAAGTGGCATAAAATGATCAGCTGATTTGTTCATACTTCGTGTCAGCAGTGGGTTTGGCTCAGCTGGGAGGTGCCCTCTGTCCTGTGCCCCTTCTCACAGCTGCAAACCACAGGGAGTCTGGAGCACAGATCTCACCAAGTTCAAAGGCTTAATACACATGTTCCATGGAAACCCCAGAGGAACTAGGCCTCAGAGGTAAAGATTACAAGCCAGTGCTAAGGGATTTGTTCCAGAACTACGAGAAAAATAACACAGGTCTGTCCTAACAAACTGTGAAACCATGCCTCACAAGTTCATGATCCACCAGTGACTCAACTGTCCCAGAACACGGTTCCACGCTCTTCAGGAAAAGTTAGAAGCCAGAGTCTACAACATCACTCATTGCACTACACAGTGTACGACCAAAAGTTGCTAAAGAAACAGGCAAATGTGACTTCTAGCTAAGAGGAGAATAAGTCAATAGAAGGAGACCCACCAATGACCCAGAGTTCCAATTAGTAAAAAGGGCTTTAAAATAACTATGATAAATGTGTTAAAGTTTCTACAGGAAAGAGTAGGAGATTTAGAAACTTAAGAAAAGAATATTCTAGACATGAAAAATATCTCAAATCAAAACTTTATCGACCAGGATCAACATCTGTTTAAACACAGATACACAACATCAAAACACAGTATTTGTGAACTTGAAAACAGGCCAATATAAATCATACCAGTTGAAACACACAGAGGAAATGTATTGAAAAATGAACAGAACTCAAATGACTATGGAAAATATCACGTGATCCACAGATGTGCAGTTAGAGTCCCAGAAAGAGAGACAGAGAAAGCAACAGGGAGACAGAGACAGAGAGAGGAGAGGGAGAGAGATTGGAAGGGAGAGAGAGGGGATGATGCACGTAAAAACATTGGAAGACTTTGTTGGAAAGGTAAGAACATTCGATTCCCTTGTTACAGATGGTGAGGCAGACTGTATTCAGGGCCATCACGGTAGATGTAGGGCCCACATCAGTGGGATTTTGCAATAAGGGAAAGAGATCGGGCTGAACACAGTGTGGTCACGGGCAGGTGGGAGTTTACAGCCAAGAAGCAGGCAGGCTGGCAGGAAAAGAGGAAGCATCAGGGGTGACTGACCTGACAGGGTTCCCGCTGAAGGACTTCACCTGGGGGATGGGGGATGGGGGATGGGGGATGGGGGATGGGGGATGAGGAGCCCACTCAGATTCAGATTTGGGTGGGCGTGGTTCTGGTAAACTGACTTACCAGGGTGCCTGCTAAAAATAGATTTTATAAGGAAGAACACAGGTTTAGGAACCTAATTTTGGACAAGCAAAGAATCACTGTCAAAACAACATCCAAAATATTTCCAAATTTGAGCACCTGTACCAATGCCAAGATCAAGGAAACCAGGCAAGAGTAAGTCAATAAAAAATAAAACACCTGCTCATATCATAGTCAAACTGCTAAAATAAAAGGCAAGGAATAACAAAATCTTACAATTAGCCAGAGAAAAAGAGACATAGTATAGGGAGGGAAACAATGATCGGGATGAGCAATTGCTTCTTATTAGAAACAGTGGAAATCAGAAGACGGCAGAGTAACAGCTGTAAAGTGCTAAAGGAAAAAAATCTCCATCTAGAATTTTACACAGAGAAAAATGCCTTCCAGAAATGAAAGCACCTGGGAGATGGGCTAGCATACACAGCTCCTTCCTCCCCAAGCTTCACACGGGAAGGTGGCACCCATGGCACGCCAACAGCACGGTGCGCCCGGCGGAGGGAGGGCACCTGCAAGAAGGCGGCCCCTTCCATTACGCCCATTACCCCCACAGCGGCGACTGTGAGCCACGTCAGCCTGGGCGGGAGGGGCCGCCACACCCTGCCTGGCCACAGAGGTGGTTCCATGTAATATTGGTGGCAGATGTCATTTGGAAATGTCATTCATTTAAAAACACCGAAGAAACGTAATCATTCTTTAGTTATGAACATAACATAAATCAGCCCGCAGACCTCTGGAGAGTGTCCAAAGCTCAGACTCAAATTATATTCCAACTATCCAGGGTGGTTCACCCCCACATGAGGGTCCACCGCAAGCCTCCTCACCTTAGATCACACTACCTTTCCATCAGCACACGCTTCCCAAATGACTGGAGGAAATAAAACCAGAACAAGACAGAAAAGGAAAGAAAAAGGAAGCCCCAGACCATTCTCGCATCTGCCCTGTGTTGTCGACACCAGACCTGGTTACGAGCGCGAGGGAAAGGAGCCAGCGGATGAAGGAATGGCACGCGGCGCCGAGTGCGGTTACTGAGAGCCAGGACGTGCAGTCACAAGCCCCAGGAAGCAATCCTGACACCAATTCCCGCGGCCGCGGCCCGGTGCCTGCAGAGGACAGGCGCCTCCGCTGCAGGTGTGAAGGGAACGGCAAAGGGGCTGCCCTCACACACCTGTTCTGCTGGACATCAGCTCGGTCAGGCGCCAGCCCTCCCCCAAGACGCCTGTGCTTCCGGCGGGAGATGGGCAGTTAGCGGCAGGAATCCGCTCAGGGCGTCTCTGGGAGGCTCCATGTCCCTGGCCCCGACCTCTTCGCACACAGAATGCTCACAACAAGACCACCGCATCGCTAGGGACGCCGGACGCAGGGACACCTGGGCAGCAGCTGGAAGGCGGGCAGGTGTCGGCACGCGGCCACCTCTACTTGGTGCCCCTTGAGGATCTACACCATCATCACCGAACCAATGCCTCTCTTTAGCCCACCATCCTGTCCTGCGGGAACCATGCAAATGTGCTAAAAATTAAACGGCGAACTTTCACAGAGTGATTTCTTTAGGAATCCCATACAGAAGTGATCTAGAAATTTAAGCTTTCCTCTCAGGAAAAACACCTACATTTTTAACCCTAAAGTAGTGTGTTTTATCATTTTAACTTAGGGGAAAATCTGGATTCCTTATCCTTACACTAAATACCAAGATGCTTCCAGAGGGCCAAGAGAGGTTGAGTTACAAAATGCCCCCCTGTGTCACACTGAAAGAACATAACTTCTCGCTTCTAATTTTTCCTTACATTTTGCTGTTCTAATGTTTGGTGACAGGGTACCAGCAGGAAAGTTGGAGCATATCCGGTGGGCTGGCGAAGGACCAGTGTCACAGGCCAACAGCCAAGCCTCCTCAGCTCCGTTCACTCATTGACTGAGCGCCTGTTACATGCCAGGTGCTGATCCAGGTGTGCAAGGAGATGGACACTGCAGGTGGAAGGTGAGCGAGGAGGGCAGGCGCGCCGCCCAGGTGGGCGGGCGGCCTCACGGGGAGGGTGGCATTTGCTCCCTGCCCCTGCACGAGGCGGTCAGAGATGCCTTTAAAGGACAATTTTATTTCTGACTTTCCTCCTATTTCTGGGTCAGTGTTTGTTGTTCTGTTGCCATGGAAACACTAAAACTCGGGATTCCTTTTGACTAATAAGTACATTTCTTATGCATGACCGTGAGCAGAACACACGAACAGATTTGCTCCTTTATTTTTTTCAAGTTGAGTGACCATATGTAGCCAGGGTTAATCATGTGTCTAACCCTTCTTCGGAAATGACGCGCAACGAGCCTCACATTTATTCAGTTTGTGATTATCGTGTGCTCAACACTTCACGGGCTATCTCATTTGACCTGCATTCCGTGAGGGACGTGGCTCATCACCCGATTCCTCGAGGGATCGCGGTCACAGACGGCGACACGGAGCAGGGGAGGCTCAAGCCTTGTCCACGCTGCCCACCAGACTCGGGCAGAGCGTGGCTGCGGCCCTGCTGTGCCCGACTGCAGACCGCACTCTTACCCCTGTGCTGGCTCAATGCCATCTCGTGCCCTTCACATTCAGAGAAACGGGATATTGGAACAAGACAGAAAATAGGCCGAAACTAGCGATGTCACTAAACCCCAGGTGCCATTTCCCACGTAGAAACGGATGCGTCTCACATTCGGGGAAGCAGTTGTCCACTGATGTCAGAAAGAAACGCGGTGGGTCACCTGGTGAGAAGCTCTTGTCAGGCTCCATAATGAACCTCAAACTCTGGGCCCTTCCCAACAGTCGGCCTTGATGCACACACAGCTGCACACCAACGCCTACCTCTGTAAATCTACACAAAAGGAGACGTGAAAGTCACCAGAACCAAGCAGGGCTCAAACACGAGAAAAGCAGTTGTTGAACACTGGAAGAGAAGGTCAGTCGCTTTCCCCCAAAGCTGTCTAGATGGCGAATGTCCTCAACGGCAGATTATCTAGGAGAATCTTGCTCATAAAAACTAGAGTTTAGTGGTCACACTGGAGCATCTGTCCACGGGCAGGAGACAAAGGACTTTGGAAAACCCCAGAACTTCACGTGTGCACACGCACACATGCGTGTGCACAACTGTCTGCTCCCCGGAGCAAGACTGGCTCTGGAGTGGCCGTGGGCACCGTGGCTCAGTCAGTGGATGACTGCTCAGGTCTTGCTGTGGGCAGGCCACACCTGTTCCCTTGGCCAACTCGCAGCGGGGACCTGATGTAATGCGGCCTCCATGAGGGCTCAGAGCGCCCGTGATGACAAGATTCTGCAAGGAAAGGACTCTGACTTGGCCCGGACGTGCTGCTGGAGCTGAATTCCAGCGCGAGCCTCACGGGTCCTGGCCCACGGTTCCCTTTCATCGATTCCAGCGGATCTCAGTCTGTCATAAACAAACCTGTTCCTGGAGAAATTGCTTGGTTTGTTAGGACAAAGCCGGCCTGCCATTTATTTTAAGGCCCATCAATTATGCATGCACCACACTTGGGGGCTAAGCTCTGCTTTTGTGGTTTAGCTGCAGACGTGAATGGAGGAGAGCCACTCACGTGCCTGTGTGATGCAGCCGCACCGGGCTGCAGGACATACAAGCCTGGGTCAGGACTACGGCATCCGGGGAAACACTGTTAAACGTATAATTTAGGCCTTTTCTGTGTGGTTTGGAGCAAAAGCTTAGAGTTTATAGGGAAAAAAACCTCTCTTCTCCAGCCTTCACACTTGAGCCTAATCAAATAGGGTTGGATGATTCTTTGAATATAGTGTGAAGAAAAAGAGGGAAATGGTCCTGTTTTTCTGAGATGTTTCTGGCTGGAGACAGAATGGATGAACTGTGCCCCAGGATAACATAACCACAGAGAAGCATGAGCATTTCCGTTAAAAGCAACAGCTGGACACACAAAAAGTCCAGAAACTAGCCATGGAAATACAAAGGGATCTGCCAAGTCGGTAAAGAACTACACGACCAGATTAAAGCACAGAGATAAAGAGGGTCGGTAAGGCACGTTAAAACGGCCCACAGGTGGGAAGGAGAGGTCCCAGCAGCGCTGTGCACAGAGAGGCCAGAGAACAAGGGTCCAGCACTCATAAAGGAGTGAAGACAAAATTCTCATCTGAAATCTCTCAGTCCTGCAGAGACAGCCCTGGACCCTCGCCCTGAGCATCTGCAGGACAGCTGTTCCCCAGCTGGGAGGAACCAGAAGAGCCCGGACCTGGGACCAGCCTGCAGACCACACATCGCCTTGCCAGGCTGTTCCTCCCCTGCACCCCTTCTACTCTAAGGGGGAAATCCTTGTACCAGGAGTGAGGCTTGTGGGAGGCGTGTGGTTAGCCTGGAGACATACAGGACCACAGCGCAGGACAGGTCACGGCGGGAGACGCGGGTCTTAGCCCTTATCAGAGGGTATCTAGCAAGCAAGTCCATTAACATCTGTCTCTATAATCAGGTCTGTTGTCACTACCGTGTAGTATCGGTTTCAGGAGTAGAACCTAGTGATTCATCACTTACATACAACACCCAGTGCTCATGCCCAACACCTGTTTAGGCTTTTTCTAGCTGCTTTCAGGCTAATGGAGGAAGAAAGGGACCAGGGTGACCCAGTGACCTGCCACCAGCCAAGCCCTCCCCCAGGCCCACTGTAGGTGACCCAGAGCTTCCGTGGAAGGCCTCTGCTGGGTGGGCTGACCGCCTGGAGAAGGGAGGGTTGAGGGTGTGTGGCCAGCTCAGGGGACACTGCCCAGGAGGGTTCATGAAGGAGAGACAGGGACAGAGACAGAATGAGCCCACTTCCTGTGACAATAGGGCATCCGACAGACAATGGACCTGAGAGAGCACATCTTGGTGAACAGAAATTCCCACGTGTTTCCCAACCTGGGTCCTGGAAGAACCAGAGCCAGGGAAGAAGAAGAGGGAGGAGATAAAGTACAGATCTTCACCCCTTCCTCACTGAGATTAGCTGACCTGGGCAGGTCCCCACTGCAGATTACTGACCTGGGCAGGTCCCCACTGCAGATTAGCTGACCTGGGCAGGTCCCCACTGCAGATTAGCCTACCTGGGCAGGTCCCCACTGCAGATTAGCTGACCTGGGCAGGTCCCCACTGCAGATTAGCTGACCTGGGCAGGTCCCCACTGCAGATTAGCTGACCTGGGCAGGTCCCCACTGCAGATTACTGACCTGGGCAGGTCCCCACTGCAGATTAGCTGACCTGGGCAGGTCCCCACTGCAGATTACCTGACCTGGGCAGGTCCACACCCAGATTAGCTGACCTGGGCAGGTCCCCACTGCAGATTAGCTGACCTGGGCAGGTCCACACCCAGATTAGCTGACCTGGGCAGGTCCCCACTGCAGATTACTGACCTGGGCAGGTCCCCACTGCAGATTAGCTGACCTGGGCAGGTCCCCACTGCAGATTAGCTGAACTGGGCCGGTCCCCACTGAGATTAGTTGACCTGGGCAGGTCCCCACTGCAGATTACTGACCTGGGCAGGTCCCCACTGCAGATTAGCTGACCTGGGCAGGTCCCCACTGCAGATTAGCTGAACTGGGCCGGTCCCCACTGAGATTAGTTGACCTGGGCAGGTCCCCACTGCAGATTAGCTGACCTGGGCAGGTCCCCACTGCAGATTACTGACCTGGGCAGGTCTCCACCCCAGATTAGCTGATCTGGGCAAGTCCCAACTGCAGATTAGCTGACCTGGGCAGGTCCCCACTGCAGATTAGCTGACCTGGGCAGGTCCCCACTGCAGATTACTGACCTGGGCCAGTCCCCACTACAGGTTAGCTGTCCTGGGCAGGTCCCAGCTGAAGGAAACCGAGGGCCTGGACTGATTCAGAGATGAAACTGTGATTGAGATCACACTGGAGAAAAACGGTTGGGGAGTTAAAGTCACTGGATGGTGACCCTGCCTCAGGCATCTTCCAAGCTGGGGGCTCATGGCCAGATGGAGCCACAGAACCACAAGGTGATTTCCTTTAAGTGACCTGCTTTCACTACTTAGCACTGGGACATTTTTAGGCCATTTTGAAACCGCTTTCAGAGTTTGTCTTTTATTAGTCTTCCAAGAATATGAGCCTTGTGGTTTAAAGGCCCATGACCTGAAGGAAAACATTAATTCCACACTTGAGAACACAGCACTGGGACATTTTTAGGCCATTTTGAAACCGCTTTCGGAGTTTGTCTTCTGTTGGTCTTCCAAGAATATGAGCCTTGTGGTTTAAAGGCCCATGACCTGAAGGAAAACATTAATTCCACACTTGAGAACTCACCATATTCACCAGACTAGATGCCAAATGCACCAACATGTCTCCAAGGCAGTGGAGACGAGGAACGGGCCGGAATCAAGAAAGAAAGTGACTCCGGGGACCAGCAGGCTGGAGGGCAGCAGGGCGGGGAGCGGCAGCTCCCCTCCTTCCCCAAACCTTCATTTCTGCAGATGAATTCTCCACATCCATCTCCCATGGCTTCTCCCAACAGTGGGAGTCTTCCTTTGCCAGTAACACAGTAAATGCTGGCGAGGTTCTCCATCCTCCGACATAATATCATGGAGTGGGGCAGAGCTGGAAATGAATGAACCACATCAACGGTGTGGAAGAAATGGATTTGAAATCCCAAACACATATTTAAAGAAGGTTTAGAATCACATCCATTCACAAAGCCAAGATCATTTGCATAGAACTAAATCATGACTAATTCAGAACAAAAGAGGCTCTATCCGTGATAGGTTACGAAAAAAAACTAACAAGGTAAAGCTTCAGTCATTCAATTATCTGGCATTGGGCAGACAAAATAAAAGAACATTTTAAAAGACACCAGACCGCGTCCTTCTCCATGTTTGGACTCCGCAGTTTGTTGCTACAAGACAGACACAGCACTGAGGAGGAGAATGAGGAGAAGGGGCTTTAATAAACACGTGCTAATTCAGCCAAGGCCCCTGGAGCACCGTTCTCATCGAGCACCTTCCGTGCGGAAATCACGTGTGGAGCCTTTGGGATTGTGACTACAGCCCTCCAGCACCCACAGCTATGTAACGGTTGGGGCCTCTGCAAACTGCAGGGAAGAAAGATCCATTCAATGGACAGTTTATGGCAAAACAGCCGAACAGTGATGTTGGTTAAACAGAAGAAAATATGACAAAAAACAGAGATACCAACCAAGCACTGATTTCTGGCTGGTGGAAACAGCTGGTTCATCTCCTTCCCACACTTAAGCAGGGTTAAGCTTTAATGACCACCATTATTAGGAGGTCTTTATAGAGATTCGACTAATAAAACTGCAAGCAATTCAAAGCCAGCTACTTTGCATAGAATTGGGAGCAAAATAAACACAAACGGCCCTGCCAGAGGCCCGACTTCCCCGTGGATGTTTGACTTCCCTGTGGATGTTTCTCGTCTGTCTCTCTAAGCTTCACTCTTCCTGCCATCCTCCCAGGCTGTTCACAGAATTGCCCCCAGGTCTAAGGTCTCGCGAATGGCAGGACACCATCCAGATCTGGCTTGGCGCAGGTCCCCTGGGTTATCAGTGGGGTGATGCCTGAGGAACCCCCTCACCAGCAGCGCTCGTGAGGACCCTGCTGACAGGATCCCAGCCTGGAAAAGCGCCAAGCGGCTCTGGCACCGAGGAGGCTGGCCGTCTGTCACATCTGCATAAACTGGGTGACGGGTCTGCACGGTTCTGGCCAGCAGTGTGTGTGAGAGAGCCGGGTGGTCCTGTCCAGGTGGGCATGTGGCATCTGAGTCCACATGTCCCTCCAGGATGAAATGGGGAGGCTATGAGCCACATTCTGGGGCCAAACAGAAGGCCCGGGGAAAGGCCACTTGTAACGGGCCTCAGAACAAAGCCTTCTTCTCCACAGGCCTCAGCACAGAGCAGAGCAACTCACTTTGAGCCACGGCCCCAAACCGGCTTATGGTCTGTAAATACAGTCTTGTGTGGAGGAGCCCAATAGGACTCTTCCGGAGGCACGGGCTTCATCAGCTCCTCTGACGCTACAGAGCACACAGCGCGTGCCCCGCTCCTCCTGGCCGACCAGACGCTTATCTCGTGAGTGATCTAAATCATCCTAGAGTCAGAAGAAAACTCGAGATCATCTCATTGCTCTTCTCTGGATTTATGGTGTTCAGTCTTTGCAGCAAAGTGGTCTGTGAGTCTCTGACACGTCCCTTGGCTCCACTTTCTCTCTGATTTTGCACTTACTGAACGCGGGCACGGCGCTGAGGGTGCGCTCCGCTCCGTATAGCAGCCAGCAGGCAGGTGCGAACAGGCGTCCAACGAGCGTGCCAATGAGCCAGAGGCAGGGGCTGGAACTGGCCGAATGGTGGCAAGAACTAAATTCTGAGCGAGTGTCACAGGAAGAACTTTATCTGTAAACGCTTATACAAGAGGTTTTCGGGTTGGTTTCAATGCATTTAAACCCACCGCTGAGTATGCAGAGCTGCCTGGATATGTGTAACCAAGATGCCGCAGGGTGCAGAGCAAGTCAGGAAGACAAGGGGGGGGACATCCGGGTCCTGTGCAGCAGCAGCCCGGGGCCAGCGTCGCCGCGGATGCCAGCAGCTAGCCAAGGCACAGAACAGGCCTCTGGCCAAGAGTCTCAATGCCAGAAAATAGCCGATGTGGGGAAGAAAGATTAACTATGTTTTGGATCTCCAATCGGCAAAGCGGCTGGAAGCCAGGGTGTCAGAATAAGACAGTCAGGTGATACTAAAGACAGAACAGGTGTATGCTCGCATCTGACCCACAGCTTTGTTGTTTCTGGAATCAAGATGCACCTCGTAATCAATGCCAACAGAAGTCAAGCAGGGACGTGTTATTTCTGGCTGGGCAGGTGCAAACCCACACACTCCCAGGACCACTGTCTGTAGGCCTGTTCGGTGCTTGGATACTTTGCTACAGATATTTTGTATCTGTATAATTGCCATTCCAATTTCAATCCCTGTTACAATTTTAAGTAGTTTCACATCTTCTGTCTGATGCAGTAAAATAAAAAGTTACTGTGTATGCAGTTGGCTACCCATCATGTGCCAGGCAATAAAACTAAAGAGAGTAGAAATTTCCAAATATCTCAGAATATGTCACAAAATTTTCAAAATGAAAAGGGCTGGCGTGACAAATTCTCGTAACACAAAGACCACATTTCAACCACTGAGCAGCTAACGTGGACAAGAGCCACTTAACTGTCCACCAAATCTGTCACGGAAACACACGGAGCCGCACAACACACAGAGGAACGGTCCGGTGCTGACCAACATCCCAGCATAATCACTTCGCGCCTGAATGACGCAGGCCGAGGAGGCCAAAGTTTTCAGCGACTGTGGAAGGAGGAAGCAGCTGAGGAAGCCAGGAGGCACTGGGGGCTCACGAAGGAGACAGAGAGGGAGACGGAACCAGCCCGCTCCCCACCCAGGAGGGCACTCCGCAGGCGGGGAGACCTGTTCCGCAAAGGCACAGCCCAGACCGGGCGCATGGACCCTTGCTGCCCGTCCACACTCTGGAGAAGCAGCACGAAGGCAGACACAGGAGCCCCCTCCAGAAGCAGTGGGTGCAGGACTATAGGCGCACAGCACAGGCAGGTACGTGGAGGGGTTCCGTTCAGGACAAATCTTGTCTGCTTCACCAAGACCCAAGTAACGCTGCCCTGATGTATCTGACGTCCTCCTTCTTAACAAGATAGGAGAAGCAACATTTCAATATGCCTCCTTGGCGCATCTCAAGTGATTATATATTTAAAAACCCAGCATCCTTTGGAACATTTCCAGTCTTACTTTCCTTCCTCACCTCTGTCTTCTACAATCACCCCAAACACCAGCCGATCTAGAGGAACTTAGTGTCCCATGGGAACGCACGTAGGGCGTCAGCAACACCTATTTTTTCTTAAAAATACAATTTATTGTCAGGTTAGCTAACATACAGCATATACAGTGTGCCCTTGGTTTCGGGAACAGATTCCCATGATTCATCGCTTACATACAACATCTAGTGCTCATCCCAACAAGTGCCCTCCTCAATGCCCATCACCCACCCTCCTCCCCTCCAACTCCCCATCCCCCATCAGCCCTCAGTTTATTCTTTGTATTTAAGAGTCTCTTATGGTTTGCCTCCCTCCCTCTCTGTTTGTACCTGTTCTCCCTCTCCCTTTCCCCCATGGTCTTCTGTTAAGTTTCTCAAGTTCCACATATGAGTGAAAACATATATCTGTCTTTCTCTGTTGGACTTATTTCACTCAGCATAATACCTTCCAGTTCCATCCACATTGCTGCAAATGGCAGGATTTCATTCTCGTTGCCAAGTAGTATTCCATTGTATATATAAATCACATCTTCTTTATCCATTCATCAGTTGATAGACATTTAGGCTATTTCCATAATTTGGCTATTGTTGAAAGTTCTGCTATAAACATTGGGGTACAAGTGCCCCTATGCATCAGCACTCCTGCATCCCTTGGGTAAATTCCTAGCAGTGCTATTGCTGGGTCATAGGATAGGTCTATTTTTAATTTTTTGAGGAACCTCCACATTGTTTTCCAGAGCGGCTGCACCCAGTTTGCATTCCCACCAACAGTGCAAGAGGGTTCCCATTTCTCCACATCCTCTCCAGCATCTATAGTCTCCTGTTCTGTTCATTTTAGCCACTCTGACTGGTGATATCTGAGTGTGGTTTTGATTTGTATTTCCCTGATGATGAGTGATGTTGAGCATTTTTTCATGTGTCTGTTAACCACCTGGATGTCTTCTTTGGAAAAGTGTCTATTCATGTCTTCTGCCCATTTCTTCACTGGATTATTTGTTTTTTGGGTGTTGAGTTTGATAAGTTCTTTGTAGATTTTGGATACTAACCCTTTATCTGATATGTCGTTTGCAAATATCTTCTCCCATTCCGTCAGTTGCCTTTTAGTTTTGTTGATTTTTTCCTTTGCAGTCCAGAAGCTTTTCATCTTGATGAGGTCCCAATAGTTCATTTTTGCTTTTGTTTCCCTTGCCTCCAGAGACATGTCAAGTAAAAAGTTGCTGCAGCTGAGGTCAAAGAAGTTTTGGCCTGCTTTCTCCTCTAGGATTTTGATGGTTTCCTGTCTCACATTTAGGTTTTGTCCATTTTGAGTTAGTTTTTGTGTACAGTGTAAGAAAGTGGTCTAGTTTCATTCTTCAGCATGTCACTGTCCAGTTTTCTCAACACCATTCGTTAAAGAGACTGTCTTTTTTCCATTGGATACTGTTTCCTGCTTTGTCAAAGATTAGTCGGCCATACGTTTGTGGGTCCAATTCTGGGTTCTCGATTCTATTCTATCGGCCTGTGGTCTTTGTGCCAGTACCACACTGCCTTGATGATTACAGCTTTGTAGCAGAGGCTAAAGTCTGGGACTGTGACTATTAACTCTCTCCAAGGGAGAGGGCTGCCCGGGGGGCAAGGAGGAGGTGGAGCCTCACAGAAGAGGCCGGCCAGGGGAGGCACCTGCAGCGAGGACAGACGCAGGGCAGGGAAGCTGAACTTCCGTGTCATGAACAGATTTGCTGCCCGTGTCCTGACAATACAGATCTAAAGACACTGGACTAAATGCAGTAATGCGAAGAGAACACACTTTTATTCTCATTTATATTTTTAGTGTAGTTCTCATTTAGCTTCAAGATGCAAATACTACTTTTTATAATTCCAGAAATAAACTTAATTTTTAAAAGAATTGTAAAGTACCAAAACTCTTAGTAGAAACTTGATGCAAAATAGGTTATACTTTTGTCCAAGTAACAACATGAGCAAGAACCTTTCAATATGATATCCTTGTATAGTTTTCAGAAGACGCCATCATATTTGAGAGAATTCCTTTATTCCAACCACCATAAATCAAATAACAGAGATGGCTTTGAAGGTTCGGGTTGGTTCAGTGTTACTCCGTTCACAACAGCCCTGCTGAGCTGGGCCTCGGGGAGCAGGCTGCCGGCCCAGCCACAGGAGCACTCAGGCGAGAGGGTCCGGGGACTCGGGGGCTCCCAGGAGCCTGGCCCAGGACAGCCACACCTGCCAGACGGCCCTGTGCCTGGAGCTTCTGGAAAGGCGGCAGGAGCAGAGCCGTGGCCGCGCTAGAGGCTGTGGTTTGTGGCCGCCAGCCGCAGGGATTCTCTGAGGCCAACCAGTACCTTGCATCGCACATTTTGTCTTTAAAATGTGACCTCTGGTGTCCACTCTCTCCTTACCTTTGAGCAGATAAAATATGGATAGGTAATATATTGATAGATGATTAATCGATAGATGATAAAACAATAGATAATTGATAATAGATAAAAAACAAATGAGAGTCAGAGAGACGGTGGTTCTCGGCCCTGGCCACGCCCTCCTCTCCCCATTTCAGGTGCACCTGTGAGTGAGCGCATACATGGCTGCTCTCTCTGCTGTGTGCTGCCCGGGGGGACGCTGCTCCCAGCAGGACACCCATCTGTCCACTTCTGGGCACAAGTGCCAGCAGGCCCACGGGCCACAGTCAAAAGCCACATGTCTGATCTGTTTTCACCCGAGTCCAAAATCAGCAGGGAAGAAAAGGGGGTTATTTTTTAGTTCCCTAAAATGTCAACAAGTATTAGTTAGACAGTATTCTTTATTCCTATAATAACAATAATTCCTATTATTCAGCTTGGGAATTGAGCATATAAGATAATGAGCAAAGGTTTTATTAAAAAAAAAAAAAAAGGTGGCTTTTAAGTAAAAGTCTTGACTGTGATGACCAGGTAGTACATTCTAATACTCTAGGGAGACTTCTGTTTTCACAGATTTATAAAGGCAGTGATTACAGCTTGAAGCTGAGCGATCAGAATTCCAAATTCTTTCTCTGATGGCAGCTTTCTATTGTCTAGGGGTCATTTTACTTGGGGGTTGTCTTCCTGTTCTCATGGCTCATTTCCCCTACACACACACAGATGTCAGGCCCTGCAGGGCAGGACGCCTGCACCCCCAAGCCACACCTCACACCTCATCACAGCTGCAAGGGAAGACTGCAGTTCCCTCCCAGCGGCACCCACACAATCACCCCTCCTGCAGACAGTCCTCAGAGACCCGCAGCTTTTCGCTTCACAAGCAAAACAGTCGTCAGGCTTAGAGAGGACTGGCCCGCCATGGCTGGACAAAAGGGCAGCGGTTCTGTTTTGAGCGGTGCGGGACCTCACTGCGAGGCGTGCTCAGACCGTGGGGCTGGCTCACCTCTCGAGGACCAGCCCCGGCAGAATGGGGGGGTGGCTCTGCGTGGTCACCGTTCGCCGTCTGCCCACCCATGCGTGGAGGCCTCCGGGAGCGTCTGCTGAGTCAGGTCAATGTCCCAGTGTGGTCAGAAAGTCTAAGAACTGAAGGATAGGGCTTCCCTGTAGAAAAGATTTTACCTAACTCTGCATGTCTTCAGTATTCCACATGAGTGCTTCTCAAAACAGAAGAAGATCTTTCAAAACATAAAAGTGATCGATTATCCCCCCTGGATGTCACCCTCAAAAGACTGGATTCTGGCGGCTTTTGTAAGTAACATTTCTTCGAAGAGAGCTCTTGCCTGCACTGCCTCTTGCAAGTGTGTGTGGTTTGGGAATTCTAAGTTGGGGGACGCGGGAATGGAGGGACGGCCGAATGTTTGCTGCCCCATACGGCCACCCTCTCACAGCTCACGTGTCTTCTGCGAATCCCAGCGTGACAGCGTCCACGAGTGAGCGCACTCCTGCTCCAGAGAGCTCTAAGCAGCACCAACAAGCCACGAGGATGGGTGACATGTGGCCTTGGCACACGCAGAGACACTGGCGAGTGCACACATTCCCGGGTCCAGCAGTGGGCTGGGGAGACCCCTGGGCCAAGGGAGGTCAGGAGACGGGTCAGTGACCTGTGGCGGGGGGTGGCCTCTCCTGGCTTCTCTCCTGGACCCCCGCCCAGGCAGAACCATCAGAAGCACGGCTCTGAGAGAATCATCCTGGTGTAGAGCTCCCCCTGGGCCGGGACCTTCACCCTGTCTTCCTACAGAACAAGCCTTAACCTGTCAGGATGCACGCTTCACCCTCACAACACCAGTGATGACTGGGGGTGTAGCTATGAGGGAAAGATAAAAACCAGGGCCCCTGGTGGGGACGGGGGCAAGAACAGGTGCTAAGCTTGGGACTTGGCCAGGAAAGCGGCAGGATCACCCCCAAGACCTGCTGAGATCAGGCTCCATCAGAACAGAAACCCAAAAGTCCACCCCCAACAGGCCAATGAGCATTAAGCAACAAGCCACCTACTGGGTAACAACCTCTCTGAGGAAAAGTGCAGAGGGAGCCCCAAAGCTGAGCACAGAGACACTGAAGAAACCCTGATAAATGAGCCCCCCCCCCAAAACCCACAGGATCGACAAGGAAACTCTAGAGCAACAGCAAATCCCAAGCCCTGATTAGAGTGACTCAAGCCCCACATGAAAGGCCTGCCAGAAGAGAAGGCACAGCCATTTCCAGGCCTTAGTCTCCACTGTCCTGTATCAGATAAGCAGCTTTCAACAACAACAACAACAACAACAAAAACAAAACAAAACAAAACAAGAAAACACCCAACATACTCCCAAAAGACGAAACCACCATCAGGATATGGCATTGATGCTGGAACTAGCTGACTAGATCACAGAGAACTTAAAATAACAATGAGTAACACATTAAAGGTTATAATGGAAAAGGTGGACAACACACAGGTCAGATGGATAATTTTGGCAAAGAGATGATAACTACAAAAAAAACTAACTAAATGTGAAAGCCAGAGGAGAAAAACATAGTAACAGAAAAAGAATGCCTTCAGTGGGCTCATCTTTAGACTCCACACAGCCAAGGAAACAGTGAACTTGAAAATAGATCAGGAGAAATTACCCAAACTGAAACAGAAAGAGGGAAAAGAAGGAGAAGGAGGAGGAGGAGGAGGAGGAGAAGGAGGAGGAGGAGGAGAAGGAGGAGGAGGAGGAGAAGGAGGAGGAGAAGGAGGAGGAGGAGGAGGAGGAGACAAAGAAGAAGAAAGAAAAAAAGGCAGAACAGATTATCCAGGAGCTGTTAAGACAATATCAAATGGTCTAATGCATACATTACTGGAATCTGAGGAGAGGAGAGAACATGGGAAAAGAAATATTTCAGGAAATAATGGCTGAGAATATTTTTAAATTAATGATAAGATCTAAGAAGTTCAGAGAACACCAAGCAGGACAAAGTTTTTTAAAAAGTAGGGGTGGATGGACAAGAAACCCACATATCGTATTCATATTGTTCGTAAAGGTCAAAGAGAAAATCCTAGAAGCAGCCAGAGAAGAGACATATTACACACACAGGGACAAAGATGAAAATCTAGGCATGTTCTGGTCAGAAATCTGGCTGATGATGGAGGGACATCTTTGACATGCTGAAGGAAAACTCTGGCCCTAGAATGCTACACCCAGTAAAGATGCATTCAAAAGTGGAGGAGAAATAAAGACTTTCTTAGACAAACAAAATTCTTAGGGATTCATTGCCACCATAGCTACTCTTCAAGAATGTTACAGGAAGGTCCTCAGGCACAAGAGAATACCAGACAGCAGCTTGGATCAACAGAAAGAAAAGGGAAGCACAGGATAAAGGAGGGTGAGATGAAACTCATTCTTGAGATGTGGGATTGCTTGAAAAGACAACTGTCAAAAGCAAAAATAACAACACACTGAGTGTTTACAGCACGTATGAAGAAAAATCTATGGCAGACACATCCAGGATGAGAGGAAGGAGCTAAGCTTCCTACACCACCCACAGAGAGGTGTGATATCAGAGACCCATGCTGGCTCAATAAAGACACATGTAGTAAGCCCCAGGGCAATCACTAGATGGGGTGCCTGGTGGCTCAGCCGTTTGAAGCATCCGACTTTAGCTCAGGTCATGACCTCACAGTCTGTAAGCTTGAGCTTACAGACCGTGTCGGGCTCTGTACGGACAGCTCGGGGCCTGGGGCCTGCTTCAGATTCTGTGTCTCCCTCTTTCTCTGTTCCTCTCCTGCTCATGCTCTGTCTCTGTCTCTCAAAAATAAATGCTAAAAAAAAGGTTTTTTTAAAATAAAAGAGCTGTAAGTGGTAAGTTGATAGACATAAAACAGAATCATAAAAAATGCTTAATTAAGTAAGGAGGGAGAAAAAAGAGGAGAAATAAAATCCATTTCCTGGGCTCTGAAAGCACACTGATACTTTATGTTGACCCTGTTCCTGCCTATGGATCACCTCTCAGTGAGCCTTCCAACATGCGTATTTAGGCCTTTTATCAACACAGGAAGTTTTCCTACCATTGTTTATTGTTACTTCTTTTCCAATTATTCTCCTTAAAAAGACTTGTAATTCCTAGCTTGCACTCGGGTCTTCCAATATCTCATCAGTTTGTCCCTCTGCATCCTGAGAAACTCCTTGAGCACATCACTGACCCATCACTCCTTACAGAAAATAGACACTCATCATCTTCAGTGCGGATCTTAATTCTTATTTTACGCATTTTCTCTCGCATTTATTGTTAAATCTGTTTTCTCCTGTGGCTTCTATTCCTTCTCATGGAAGCCATCTGTCCTTACAGCCTACCCTTTGGCTGTGGTTTGCTGCCTATTTTTCTTCCTCTGCCTCATTGTCTCCGGAGGTCTGCTCCCTTTCTGGGTCCTCAGCGTAATATTCTCTCATTCGCTGTGCTATCTATTTCCCGGCACTGCGTTCTTCACTTTTGGTCTGCTCATCCTTCAAAGAACAGTCATGTCCAGACTCTGCGGGTGCCAACAAGCAGGGCTCAGTGGGACCTTCTCCTTGTAGACACTGTGACGGGCTGTGCACGCCAACAAGCAGGGTTCAGTGGGACCTTCTCCTTCGAGAGAAGGAGCTTACTACATGTGACGGGCTGTGCACGCCTCCAGCCCAAAGCAGACTCTTCCTACTGCAGACCCGCTGGACTCAGATGGGGTCTCCTCTTCCTTAATGTCTCTTGGACACTCTGAACAAAGAGTGAAACCCCACAAAACCGGCTTCTCCAGTAAGGACCCTTCTAATCTCCACGTGTCCTCGATGAGAATTTTGGCAAAATTACATTTTGCCATTCATCTCCCTCCTGGGATTTCCTGGCGTTGGGGTCTCGAGGTGGAGGGGAGGAAGGAGGTGCCGATGGAGGGTGGGCACGGGCTGGGGGGGGGGGGGGGGTTGGGGGCCTATGTCTGTAAAAGCCGAGAGCAGCATCCACCGAAGGGAGAAGCAGCCTTCAGGGGGGATGGGAAGGGGCAGACACAGTCTTGCGTCCAACCACAGCCTCCAATGGGAGGCGCTCGATCCCTAGGTGTCACGGTGCTTTTCAGCGGCATCCAACAATCTCACACCTAGAAGTTCCTCATCAGTGGGACAGTGCTTTGTCCTTTCTGTGTCTTCCTGAGCCTCTACTAGAACCTAGAAGAGCCGGTATGACTGCTAACCTCATGCTATCTTATTCTGGGGGTCGCTGGAGGTTACTGGTTATTGCTGGAGGAGTAGCTAGATTCCTCTCAGTTCCAGTTTAGGTCAAATTTCACAAATCAGGATTTGCGGATGGGGACGGGTAGACGAGGGGACAGGGGGACGAGCCTGTTTCCAGAATTAAAATCTCCATATCCAGCCATGAAACATGGCATTCTGGTAGGACCCCGCTCTGCATTAGCGAGAGCTCCCTGCCATCTCTCGACCACCGGGCCTCCCTTCCTCCCTTCCTCCACCATTGGCTGAGCGCCGACCGGCAGTACAGGGCAGGCACGCAGCTCTGGGAGACAACGGTGAGCAGACGCACGCGTCTCTGTCCACAGAGCTCCCGGGCCAGCGAAGGAGGCAGAGCACACCCACCAAACAAGCCAGACACGCACACGTTTACACACAGGTGACAAATGACTATCCCAGGGCTTCGGGTGACAAGGGCAGGTGGCCTCCCGGAACCCCTCCCTGTGAACGATGCTCCAGTTCTGCAGTGAGACTTTCCCGTGGCTGGCTAGGCAGAAGTCACGTGTGGCCAGAGGGACTGAACCCCGGCCTGGGCCCTCACTGCCCATCCACACCCGTCACGGGGCCGGTAACAGTGGCCGTTGGCAAAGGCCGTCCTCGGCTTTCCCAGATCTCAGCCCAGATTTCTCCCGCCTTTATATCCCTGTTATAACGGAGTGCCACATTCAAGAGAGAATTTATTTACTTGTGTTATTTTTATACAGAGACATTTTAAACACTAAAGCATAATGCAGAATGTGTCAAATAATGCCAACGAAGCCCAAGGAGGTTTTAAGAAAACGTGACTGGTAGACGTGATTTCAATAAAGGTGCTCCTTCTAATCTACACCCTGTGTATGTCCTTCTCTGCATGACTGAGAAAACTGTTCACTAAGATACATGGTCATGGGGGATTGTTTAAATATAACTGTGCCAATATTTTAAACCTGTTCCAAAAATAAGTGGAAATATACTCAGAGAAGAGCATGATTGCCATGACTGTTTCCTCTCAAGTTCAGTGTGCACTCAAATGTTGGTTGCTTCCATTCAAAAATAGCGATTTATTTCCCGGGAACGTGAGGTGACATTCTCGTAGAGTAAGTTACATACAGAATACCCGTCTTCTATCTACATCAACGCACATGCCCGCAGACGGAGCTACACCTTTCACGCTCGGTCACCAGGCGGCCTGCACCCGCCATCTTACCGCGCCCCCTCCTACAGGGCTTCCCGCAAGAGCAGCCGCAGCCTCCCGAGCTCGTCTCCCACGGGGGCCGCCCACACCCTCTTCAGGAACTGGACGTCCACGCTGCCGGAGGCCCTGGCCAGCACCAGGGCCAGGAAGCCGCCGCTGGCCTTCTCTGCCTCACCCACGATCGTCATGGCCACCAGCCTGAAAGCGAGAGGCACATACCGTGTGACTGTGAGTCTCCCAAAGCATCTATCCTCCAAGGGAGGAGTAAAAAGGAAGGGAAATTCTAAAAATTTCAGTCATAGTCACATGAAAGAACAGTTAGACCAGAAATAAACGTATAAAATTCTGGGGAAAGCACTTAGAAAACATATTTCTGTGTTTGTGAGGATCACTGATCAGGAAGCACTGCCTTGGGACACCTGAGTACCCAGGCCAGGTCAATGTCCTGGGCGCCAGACCACCCAGCCAGCTTGGTCCTCCTGGAGACCGGGGGTGCCAGCAGGCTTCAGGGTGCCCAGCGAGAGACCTGGAGCCGGCCCAGCAGCCCTGACCTCGCCTCCCGTCCCGTCACCACTGGCTTCTCTGACGGGGGCCTGTCTCTAACCTCTCCCCTCACAGTCTGCTGATAACAACGCGCATCCCAGGCCTACTCAAGGCCACCCAGACCCCAGTTCCCACGAGGCACCTGGACACTCTCTCTGCCCATCTTCCTCTTATCCTTTGACACCTGGCTGAGTGGTGTCACCTCCAGGGGCCTCCCCGACCCCTGACATGGCCTGACTGTGCCTAATTTGGTCAGGGTCCCCAGCATCCTGGGAATGCCTCCGTCACACTTTCATCCCAGCTTTACTCAGCAAGAGAGCCGAGACCGTCCCGCCTCACACCTACCTCAATGCTCCCGCCCCTCCCGTGTCCTCGTAATGACCAGGGCCACCAGCACACCTGGGGGCCACGTTCAGTGGGATCCACGACTGGCACAGGATGGGAGCAGTGAGCCCCTCGAGGTGGGTGCCGGCGGCCGCAGGTGGCACCCATTGTGGCCCCAAGGGTCTGCTGCCCACTAATCCTCTGTAAACTTGTCCCCACACCCCGACAGAGACCTGACTGAGCCTCTGTGGGGCGGGCCAGTCTACACCTGCCTGCAGGCCGCGCTCTGGAGAAGCTTGGGGCAGGTGAGCGAGCCATGAAAACCTACAGCGGTCACTTAGCGCTACCTGGTACTTCAACGCTGGCGTGCGACCACCAGCGCAAAATACAGGGGACCCTTAACCGCCACAAACTTGGAAACAAGAGCAGGACAAACACGAAGGCGCGCGCCACGGGCACCGCTGAACCGGACCCGCATGACAACCACCCGGGTAGATGCGGGAACGCCAGTCAGCACGGTCGCTGTCCAGGGAAAACGCTCTTCGGGTTTGTGAGGCGGTTTAACGGTTTACACGGTTATTTTCTTCTTGTTCTGTTCTCTACACCAAAGAGACGCTGAGCCCTTTCTGTGAATACCACCCCTCTAACTAAACGCTGCTGCCAACCAGGGACGGGACGGGCCTCGGGAAGGACACTCCACCCTCTCCGAAGCCTCTCTCCCGCTCCGCCTCAGCAGCTCCCTGGCTCTGTGCAGGCCCACTCGCTGCCCTCTCCTGAGACCCCGGCGCTCTGGCTGGCCCCCACCGTCCCCGGCCCCGAGACCCCCAGCCCCCCCCCACACCGGTTGTGGGGAGCTGCGAGTTGACTTCAGTGTGTTTACTACCCACCTCGCCCCAAGTCAGGAGGCGAGCCCTCCAGCTGGTTCACCACCGCCCCCTGGTGCTGGCAGTGCTGCTAGGCGCACAGTAGGTGCTCGTAAGCACTTGTCGCACTACGTGAGTGTGTGTGCGTGTTACGTGTTTATGTGTGGATCACAGTCTGGATTTTAATGATGTCTTTGCTTAGCAATTAGAATAACGTAAGTGTACCTAGTACTTGAACTAAGTAAATGAGGTTCTTAATTTTTTCAGGTCTCAGTGGTGCGCCCCAACGTTCGGTCAAACCGTGTCCCGGTTTTGATCACTGCTTGTTCCTCCCTCTCCTCTACAAAAGAACGTGGGATGCGGCCGAGCGGCCCTGCCCTCCCCCGGTCATTGGCAGCCTTCATTTCATAGCAGGAGAGTTTACTGAGGAGAAAAATAAAATCTCAAGAATAAAAACAGGTGTAGAGACAAAGCAGAGTCAAGAGAGAGTCTTTCACAGTGATCACTTTATACATTCTCAACTTTCGATTAAACGAAACAACGACGGATCTGACCGGGCTTGTTTTCATGTTAATCAGAGCAGAGACAGGCGGGGGCCCGGTCTGACTGTGACCTCAGTCCATGGCAGCAACTGACGCCGATGTGAACTTACGTCAATTATTGATTCCCATGTGGTAACCCTTCTCCGAAACTAGAAGGTAGACGCTATGTGGCTCAGACGTGTACTGAATTTATAAGACCAATAAATGAATGTAACTAAGAAGCTCACAAAAAGTTTGTTTTATTTAGACAATGATATCATGGGAAAATAGTATAGTGTGAATTCTTTAATCCACAGACTATTCTGGACGAAACATGAAATAACACATTTTAAAGTGGTTCTCAAAATATCACTTAAAGATGTAAATATAAAAACTATTTAAACATAAATAGCCACATTTTAAAGCTCAGCAACCTTACGCATAAATTAAGTACGAAAGACCAGCAAGGATGCTTCCGAAAACAACTACCTGTGAGGGCACGGCGGTTTCATCAGACTTACTTGTCCGGAGAGATCAGCTGTTTAGCCACAGGACCCAAATCGCTTTCCAGGAGGTCCCAAATATAAATGCAGGAAGTGTCATCCTGGGCCAGAAACACGGCAGGTCTGGTCAAGGACCAGCGCAGGCCCGTGATGGCACGGCCATCGGTGCCACCGTCCCACTGCAGGAGAGGGCGCTCGCTGGTCAGCTGATGCAGCCTGATGCTTCCGTCGGAACAGCCAGCCTGGGGACAGGGAAGGACACTGCCCAACACGGTCCTTTTTTCTTGTTCCCTCAACCTCAGCAGCGAGGGATACTCAGAGCATTAGCTCTGTCCTCGTAAACTACAAAGGTGAGCATCCACCCTGGAGACCCTGATACACCTTGAACCCTTCCCCTTCCCCAAATGGCTAAGGATGAATTCAGTGAACATATAAACCAGTGTTTATCTTTAACAAAGTTGAACGTTGCTAATTCGCCCACAGGCCATTCAGACTGGCTCCAGAGAAATAAAGAACCGCCTTTTTAAAAAAAGTACATAAATTTGAACCAATAAGTGATATATTCTCCTTGGATTGAAGTTTTTATAAAATGAAACTTGGCTGATTTAGTAAAAAACCAAATTTTAAGCTTAGGAAGAGAAGCTTAATTCCTTTCTACTCAATATATTTAATCCTTCACATCCTTCCTCAAAAAGAGCAGAGGCATGAATTAGCAACCACAAAATGTTCTGTGTACCCTAGGGTTGAGCACGTAAGCATACAACACGGGTCGGAGGAGCCAGGTCCCCCACTGTCGGGGGGTAGAGGGAGCCCTGAGTCACCCTGGCTTTAAAGATGAGGGACAAGCACGTGTTTATGATAAGCAGACAAAGATCCGAGCGTGTAGCGATGTTGTGTCCTGTCCAAGGAGCGCTTCTTCCTGCCCAGGTTCTGGTTTGTAGGTATTTTTCTCCTGACTGGAGCCAGGACCTCTTGCAAAAAAGGCTGATTCTGAGTTTGCTGTACCAGGAAGCAAAGAACGGCTCACAGAATGATGTCAGAAAACACAAAACCAGCCTGAGGCACATCCCTAGGACAGTCTGAGCAGCGGAATCAATAAGGCAGTACAGTGAGGGATGCAACCCAATGAAGAGAGTGAACAGCCACGTGTCCACACACACGTAATAAATACACACAAGCACACCTGAGCAGGAGACAAGGGAAAGGCCTAGAAAATCACCATCTGCCAATCGCCCCAATAGCAGATGCAGGCAAGCCTCGCCGAGGGATGCCAGGGCCAGCGGGGGGATCGGAGGGGCCGTACGTGGGGTGCTGAAGTAGTGTCCCTTTATCTCCCCACAGATACTCGGTAACCAGACAGGGAAAGTGGTGACTCCACCGCGGAGGGAGCCGGGAGACACAGGTCAGAGCAACACTGAATCTAATCGTGAGGAAACGTCACACAGACTCAAACTCGGGAGAATTCCAAGACTTCAAAAATGTCAAGGGCAGGAGAGACTGAAGAACTGTCCCCAAACCGAATGAGATTCGCAACCTGGGTGTTATTTTGCTTACACAGCAGGACATGATTGGGATGGCCGTGGAATGTGGAAGAGCCTTGTCCATCAGAAGACAGGACTGCGCCAGTGCTAGCTTCCTGGCGGTCAGGACTGGACTGCGGCTGCAGGAGAATGACCCTGTTCTTCAGAAACCCACACCGCACTACTTAGGGATGAAGCACCATCTGTGCAACTTCCTCTCATACAGAGAAGTGCGTACACCCACACGCAACTGGGAGAGAGAGGGTGGAGCCACGGAGGGAAACGTGTGATTGGTGGGCAGCTTCTTGTAACTTTTCTGTAAGCCCCAAACTATGTGAAGATAAAGACTTTTAAGATCCATTCAACAGCCATGTGGAATGAGCCGCTCTGATGGCACGGAGGGGACCTTCTCCCACGCAGCCCACTGGTACCAGAGTGACATTCCCCGAGGTCACCGCCGGTGCTTTGCCACCCAAACGGAAGTGGTACTTTAACAACTGACTTTCTTACCAAGAATATTGGTTCTCCAAATGGTGAAAAATCCATCACATGCACTCTGACTGGTCTCATCTCACATTGCTGGGGTTTGTACAATTTGGGAGATACTCTCAAGTCCTGTCTGGTGCCATGACTTATAAGACCCTGGTGATAAGAAGACCAATGGTGACTAAAGTGGATTAGGTATGAGGCTGGATAAAGCGGTTATTCTTGAAACAATTAAAACAGCATCACAATCAAAGCAAACAATACGTTAACAGGCAGCCAGGAAAGGAGAATGAGTTACAGATAAGATTTAAACTATTACTTACCATGTCTGTGCCAACAATGAAGTGACCAGGATCTGAAGGAAGAAACTTCACACTGAGGGTTTGTGCGGCCCCCCAGAATTCATAGCCTTTATGGGAAAGGCTGGAAAGAAACGGAAAGATGAACAGATGAACTGAGGTGGCAGGGATGATGCCACTTAACACATTCGGTCCTCGCCATGTGCCCGCAGAGGAACAGGTGATCCCACGCTTCCTCTGCAATTCTTGACTGCTCTTTCTCCGTTTCTTCGTATGTTCCCTAGGCGCTAGACAACTTCTCCAGCTCTGGTCCCTCGTTCGCTGATTCTTTCTTCAGCTCGGTCTCATTCACCTAACCATTCACTGACTCTTAAATTTCAGAGATGATAGTTTCTTTCTAGAAATGCCTTTTAGATTGTACCATCATCTCAAGTTCTTGTTGTGCTAACCCTATTTGTTAGGCCATGGTAGGTCTTTTTTCATGCTTACAGTTTTTGTAATTTTTCTCTGTGAACTGCATCCTCTGAGAGCCCCGGAAGCCCAGCTTATGGAAGCATCCCCCCTGCAGGGGGAAGTGCTGACGACACTGACTCCATCTTGTGCTCATCCTCTCTCGGGGCTACATGTTCTGGGCCCCTCGGAGATGAAGATACGTACCTTAGAAATGACCACTAAGGCCAGGATTGGGGGAGGCTTGCTTTGGCTATCCACAGATTTGTTAAAGATGACATAGGGTCTCCCCTCCCTGGTGCACAGATGGCACCAGGAGATCGAATTAAAGGTTAGCTTGCAATTAGGTGCGTACGAACTCTCCGAGATGCACGCGAACCCCCTGACCTCACCACTATGCCTTTCCGCACATCCCTCACTCTACATAAGCTGTGGACTCAGGTCTGAACCTCCCAGAGAATAGCTGTGCAGCTCTGGATTGTCCCTGGCTCAATCCTCCCTCTTAGTTAAGTTACCCTGGATAAAATGCTGTGTAAACTCGATGGAGCCGCCTGCTTTGTTTCCTAGTCTCAAGGCGCCTTCTCAGTGTCAGGGGACTAGTGTCAGTGTCCCTCCTTCTCCACCTTCTGACACCGCCCACCAGGCAGCTGTCCCAGGGCCTTGATGCTGAGCCACTGGTCTGAGACTCTGACGCTGCTTCTCGGTTGGGGACCCCAGTCCAGACCCAGAGCTTGGGGTTCTAGGTCTTCCATGGTCCCTGTCTCCCCTGGGCTGGGGTGAGGCCTCCTGAGTTTCTCTCTCACCGAAGGGGCCGTGAGTTCCAGAGTTCTGCACAGGGCTCTCAATTCCAGCTGCCAGCCTCAGGCAAGCCTGATGCATCACTGGCTTGAGCCCCGCACAGCCAAGAGGCCTACGACAGCCTCACCTGATACCTTGGCCTCCACACCACACAAAATCTTGCACACTTACTCCAAGCTCCATTCCTGTCCTGGCACTGTCCTCTTCTTCTTTGGAAAAACTCTCTTTAGTTTATTGTTAGTTTAACTCTATACAGCATATGTGTCTGTAACAGGAAAGGACCCATGGCCCCTCCTTCTACCATGTCGCCAGAGTCAGAAGTCAGGACTCTGGCCACTCTCTCCCACACCCACATCCAGGACTGCAAACGTCACCTGTCAGCCAAGGACTCCCAAGTCCGTGCCTCTAACCGAGATCCCTGCGGTGGAGCTGGCTACCTCCTGGTCATCTCCACAAACACCACGAGCCCAGCCCACCGTAGGCGGTGACCAGATCCTGCCCCCTTCCTTCATCTGGTGTATGATACCCAGCAGCTGAGACAGACACCTGGCGAGAGGCAGTTCCTTGAAACTGTCAGTCACCAGGTTTCTTCAGTTCTACCCCTTTAACAGAAATCAGCCCTTCCGTATGCATAATGGCCACCCTGCTTCACACTCTCATCTTTGTTATCAACCCTGCCACAGCCTCCTGACAATCTCCCCACCTCCAGTCTCCCTTCCTCTGTCCGATCTCACACTGCTGCCAAGTCGATCGTGCCAGATCACAAATAGGACAGGCTACTTATTCGCTGCCTTAAAATCCTGTACCGGCTCCCTACCTCCTGCAAGAGAAGTCTCGACCCTTCAGCACAGCAAACACTCTGAGGCCTGGCCAGGGACTCGTCCCCATCTCCGCATTTCCCCCAGCAGCAACCTACCGGCAGTTTCCTAAATGTGTCTGGTGCTCATGCCTCTGGGCCTCCCACACACCCTCTCCCTCTGATCGAGCAAGCTCATGGTCATCCTTCCATCTCAGAGGACCCCTCCCTAACTCCTGGGGAGGTTCAGGGAGGGGCCAAGGGCCTGAGACAAGCCCAGAACCAATCAAGAACCTGGGGTTGGTTCTACAAGGTACTAGGGGACTTTTTTAAATGTAACTGATTCCCTGTAATAATTATATTCAAACCAACTAAAGGCGATCTGCAATCTCAGAGTGTATACAACTTTATTAACACAACCCAGAGGTGTCTGGCTGATGATGAAGAATCAGGCTAATATAAAAAAATTTTCAAGGGTAAGTCATATGCTGATAGCCTCCAACTGCAGTAATTGACAAGAAAAAAGAGGCCTGGGAAACAAATCAACGTGGAATATAGAAATACCACAAATAATACTTGTCTACTGAATAAGAATTTTTATGTCACATTAAGTTATAGCAGTAAAAGCAGAAATCAACATTTCTCAAAAAAAAAAAAATTCATATTGGTGTTTCTGGTTCCTGAAACTTACCTATTTAACTTCAGAGTTGTATTAAAACTGGATGAAAAACAGTCAAATAGTACCGACTTATAAGATAGAAATTATTATTCTTTTTAAAGATGATTTGTTTTGAGAGAGAGAGAGATCGAGAGTTTGGAGGAAGGATAGAGAGGAAGGGAAAGGGAATCCCAAGCAGGCTCTGCACTGTCAGTGCACAGTCTGACTCAGGGCTTGATCTCATGACCGTGAGATCTTGACCTGGGCCGAAATCAAGACTCAAATGCTTAACCAACTGAGCCACCCAGGCTCCCCTAAGATAGAAATTATTGTAATCAAAGAAAAAAATGTTAGCTCTATACCTGGTAACTGTGTTTATTACACTGACTCATTAATATTAAACTAATTAGCAAATAAACTATTTAGCAAAAATACTGTGTGAAAAGTTGCATTTTTCAATGCAAACCTGACCATGCATTTACTTTATTTGCAACTCCCTAATGTTATTTCCTTCTGCAGAAGAGGTTTTCGTGAGACAAAGGCAGTGTTCTAACTCAAGGTGACACGGTCTTACCTGTCGCTCAGCTGAATCGTGGCGCTGTGCACCAATTTTATCCTCCCTCCAGGTATTAAACCTAAAGATAGGAAAACCATAAATAAATGTACCTCTTAATACAAGTTAAACCAAAATCCAATTACAGTTGCCTCGAATCATTTTGCATTGCTTAAATATCTGTGTTAGGAAGTTAACATCAAAACGTGGGCCCATGAAGAGTATTCCCTCCATAATGCAGCCGAGGCTCCTGTACTGCCTTATGAGAAAAGTGCTGGTGGAACCAATCAGGAAGCCTTTACGTTTTTAGATTTGATAGCATAAAACAATGGCAGGACACTAAGCAAAACAAAAGCAAAACCAAAAAACCCTGAAGTTCCCAACAGCAATACTTAGCTGCAAATGTGCCCTGGTGGTCTCACGCTCCTCAGGAGCACCCAGCACCCAGCCACCTCTCTGCTGCAGGATGCACAGGGGCACCCGCTCTTCAGTGTCCGCACCCCCTTCCCTGCACCAGAACTTCCCCGGACTCCCAAAGCACTTATGGCCACAACTCGGACCCCTCAGCCATTCACTGGCTTTGCCTCCACCTGTTTCCAATATCCTCCCCCTCTTTTGTAATTATTGCAAAGGAGGTAACTAAAACCTGATGCATATTGAAACCCAAATTCTGGGCAAGGTACTGCCTAGAACCTAGGGAGTGTATAAGCCCTAACTATACAGATAAGTTCAACTTACAACAAAAAGGGCGACTGTAATTACGTATGATGGGTTCTGCCACAGTTCCAACTCTGCTGCAAGAATGTTCATGTTGCTGTCACAGACTTGAAAACGACCTCCATTTTCTCCAGCACGCTGTCCTCTTACAAGAACTCCAGGCCTGAGAGTCTCAGCCCAAATGTGACCTCCCCTGGGAAGACGTCCCTGACCTGGGTGCTCGGCCCCCGAGGAGCACTTCTGATCTAGCAGTCACATCAGCGACCGCTGTGGTTTGCATGCCAGCCTCCCCAGGAGACTGCACTCCCTGGGGCAGAGCCAGTGGCCTGTCCCTTTACTTCCCTGGCACCCAAGACAGGACCGAGCCTGTTCAGAGAACTTTCATCGACGGACGAAGGAAAGATGGCAAAGGCTTAGTGCTAACCATGATCTGAGTTCTCCAACCAGCCACTACTGTCATGCACACAGAAGAGCTGGGAGCCACCCCAAGCATACGGACATCTATGGCCAGAGCCTTTCCAGGAAGGTCATGCCCTCTTTTCCTAAAAGCAAAGTTGAAACGTGGTCAGGGTTTGGGTTAGGGTCCTACAGACAGAGGGAGTCTTTCTATAGCAACATTTAGCTATGAAATACACACTGTCCTGCAATAACTTTGGTGTGACTTCCATATTCCTATGAAGTATTTTTATTCCAGACGATTTTGTCTCCACAGAAAGATTATGAACGAACTATGGGCGGAGACTCTCTAATCCTTACTACCCTCCAAAATTCCTAAAAAAGGCCCTGGTCATAGCACAAGTGAGCAACACAGACAGCCTGAAGCTGTGCTCCCCAGGCTGCAGCGCTCTTGGGTCAGGGCAGAGGCCTGGGTGAGCCCAGCCAGGGGTCCGGCCCCACCGTGAATCCATGCTAAAAAGGGGATGACCACCTCCCAGACGCTGTCCCACTCTAACGTTCCGAGACTCTGTGAACCACCCAAAGGTCTCACACAGGCTCAGTATAATGGTTTTGTAATAAGCAGAGAGGCTGCTATAAGAAAACACTGAGAGAAACGTTTACTCTGCCTCAAAACGTTTACCAGTGAAATCAGTGAAGTGATTCCGCCTTGTTCTTAAGGAAGCCAGAGCCCGCGGTAACTTCCAAGGACCGCCTGTGACACTGACCAGGAAGCCTGCAGCACCAGCTGCACTGACACAGGACAGTGGGAAGAAGATGAAGGTCAGACCCCTGACAGACAGGGTGAAGGGGGCCGGCCACTGGGAAGCAGGCGGGGGAGCTAACGATGTGAAGAGAGCGTCCAGGAGCACGAGGCTCCACTGTCCCCTGGTCCCGGTCCCCGAGCCTCGCTGGAACTGAAAAACAGACGCCACAGCATCGAAAACAGCAAACTGCCACCGATGAGCCCACTTCTGAGCCAGACCAGGGACCAGGACTCCTGCTTACAGGTGCTGCTTGCCACCAGAAACTAAGCCAGATGCCAGAAGCCACAAGCTCCAAACAAGCCCCCAAGGCCCGGTTTTTGACCGGTCTGCTCCAGTTCAGACTCCATGCTAACCCTCCAGCACAAAAAAAGGAAGTTCAGCTGTGAGAACCAGACCAAACCAGTCTGAGCCAAGATGGACCCCAGCGATGACCTTTCAGGACTCTCCCCTCATTATGATACTAAAAGCCACACCCAGGGGTGGGGTTTAACATGCTAATTAGATACACGGTGTAGGAAGAAGCTCTAAGCATGACCTGTAAGTGCACAAGCCCCCATACACAACCCCGCCCACCCCTCTCCCTTCCCGCCTGTTCAGACAGCACCCATTTCCCACCAAAGTCTCTTTGAAGTTCTTGCCAGCCCCTCCTGGGGAGCCAGCCTGAGGACCTTTGTTCACACACCTCCTTTTTGGAGCACAGGCCCCAGTACAGCCTTGCCTGGGACTCCTGGGGAGCCTCTCGTCCGGTTCTCCTGCGCAGCGAGCCCAAGGCTGGCTCAGTAAATGCTGCAGCTCCCCAGGCACCAGGACGAGCCCTCCACCCACGCCGGGCTCTGAGAGCCCCTGGGGAGTCGTACCGAGGGGACTGACGTGTCAAAACCAAAGGTAAGACGGCCTGAATGTGCACTCAAGGACTGAGACTCCTGAGTGAACGGAAGGGGCACAGAGAACAGAGCAGAACGACACAGGCGGAGACAGAAATGAGAACATCGTCAGCTGCAAGCACTATGGCTTAATCACACCAAGGGGCCGATCCGCTGGCCGACAAGGTCATGCGATACAGAACGCTAACGTTCCTTTTTCAGGTAGCGAAGTACTTACTTTTCAAAGTGGTTGCCAGTACCTTTCTTTAATCTCTACTCATTCTAGAAAACATTGACTAAAATGAGTTTTTGTATTTCATAGTTACCTAAGTCACTTAGTGAGCCTGCGAGATCTGCCTTCGGTAGTTCAACCACCACCTGCAAACAGAGCGTGGAAATGAGTGTCCGGGCGCCAGGGTGCAACCTAAGCACAGAGCCGCTCCAATCAAGACAGCGTGCGGCATTCGGTGCTGAATACGGACCTGCTCCAGACAAGACTGCTCACTGCCTTGAGAACTGGTATTTAAATGTCGGGAATCCCTTTCTTTGACCTGTTTTCATTTCTCCTCACTCACACTGGCCAGCGGCGCGGCCCCCAAGACCGCGTCCCCAGCCGCTCCTCGTACTCCCCCACGAACTCCTGTCGGAGGCGCCCAGCCAATCCAGCCGGACCCTCGGTTTTCCCGTCCTAGACAGGCATGTGGCCGTCCGACACTTGGCACGTAGCACCCCCCGGACTCCCACGTAAACTAGCAGCTCAGAGAGCCCGTGCACGCAGTTGGTGCTGCCCTGCATGCGTCCTGGGCACGTCCTACTCACCCAAACGTTGAGAACCCCACTCTCCTCCAGGGAAGCAATGTGGAACGACAAACCTGACATTTCTAGTGGAAACAGAAACAGAGAAATGGCTTGTGAACAAGGAAACCACATTTTGTAACTTGATGCAAGGGTTTTGTGGAGGTGAAAGATCACATACCTTCTTGGGTAGAAAAGGGGGAAAGCACAAAACTCTGTTTTTTGTAGACAGACGTGGAGATGGGTTCTACGGCTTGAACAGGACCGCGGTGGTTTACTGAAGTCAGGAGGCCGTCTAGGGTTTAAAGCACACAGGACCACATGTGAATAGTAAGTCACAAAAGTACAACAGATGTTATGTGTGGTTACAGCCTCCACCAATACCACAAAACCACAAGTAAGATGATGTGTGGGCCCTGCTTCTGGCACTACCATGAGGCATCACAGACCTCAAAACACCTGTAAGGAGGGAGAGGGGGACGGATTCCAACCAGCCGCAGCGTTTCTGCGGGTCTACAGGCACGGAGGGCAGGCGTGAGGTTAAGACACTGAGAGGGAGTCAAAGGCAGACAGAAACCAGACAAAAGCGCCCACAGAGAGTAAATCTAACTGCCCGGGCAGGGCCTGGGGGGCCACGCCCCAGCCGCAGGGACGGGCAGGGTGGAAAGTGAAGCCCCACAGGAGGGATGAGCCACAGCAGCACAGGGAGCAGGGACACTCTCCGGCCCCACCCAGAGCGCACCACCCAGTAAAGAAAGGACACTTCACACACTAACGGAATGAAGTTCCTTTGACCTAGAATATCCATCTACCGAATGTGCAAGAGTAAGAAAAAAATCAAGACAAACTCCACTGAGAACTGCTGTAAGAAGAAAATACAAGTGCAAATCAAAGCATTTGAGCAGATGAAAATTCTCTCACCCCCAAACGAGCACTGAACAGAAGCCCAGAGTTCAACAGTCCATGTTGCAGCACATCGCTTCAAAAAGTTTTTGGAAATGTACTTAAGCAAGCAAATGAACAAAAACACCTGAAATCAGAAACCCAGTATAGAAATGGATAGAAAATAGCAAGAAATTGGGGCACCTGGGTGGCTCGGTCGGCTAAGCGTCAGACTTCATTCAGCTCAAGGCATGAACTAGCAGTTCGCGAGTTCAAGTCCCACGTCGGGCTCTATGCTGACAGCTCAGAGCCTGGAGCCTTCTTCAAGTTCTGTGTCTCCCTCTCTCTCTGCCCCTCCCCTGCTTATGCTCTGTCTCTGTCTCTGTCTCTCTCTCTCTAAAAAATAAATATTAAAAAAAGGAAAAAAAGAAAGAAAATAGCAAGAAATAAGATGGGAGCTGGGGCTGAACCCTGGAAAAAAAACTGGTGAGGAACGGACAAGGTTCCAGTTCACGGAGCTTGAGGAAGGGGGTGGCCTATGCTGGGGGGACCTGGGGGGACCGCATGCTGGGGGGAGCTGTGCACTAGGGGGACGACACTGGAAGGGGGCTGTGCACTAAACAGATGCCAGCTGGGGGTGGGGAAAATTCTAGAGAGGAGCACACTGGCAGGGTCACATACTGGGGGGCTGTACAGTAGGGGGCCACACTGGGAGGGGGTTGTGCACTGGGTAGGATGTATACTAGGGAGCCACACTGCAGAGGCACACATTGGAGGGGCCTGCAGAAGGACGACACTGGGAGGGGCCATGCTGGGGCGAGGGGGTGGCATGCACAGCCTGGGTCAGAAGCTCCATGGTTCTCCCAGCACTGGGAGCTTAGTGAAACTTGGCTGGTTCCAGTGACAATATTTAGCTGGCAAAAGAAAATGAAGGAGGTGTTTTAGTAGAGTAACATCTCTGTATATAGTTTAAATTTTTTTTTAATGTTTGTTTTTTTTTTTATTTTTGACAGAGAGAGAGACAGAGGAGGGCAGGGACAGAGAGAGAGGGAGACACAGACTCCAGGTGCCCTGCCTGCGTATAGTTTAAAAACTATAGTTCAGGGGGCACCTGGGTGGCTCAGTCGGTTAAGCGTCTGACTTTGGTCAGGTCATGATCTCACCGTCTGTGAGTTAGAGCCCCAGGTCGGCTCTGTGTAGATAGCTCGGAGCCTGAAGCCTGCTTCAGATTCTGTGTCTCCCTCTCTCTCTGCCCCTCCCCTGCTCATGCTCTGTCTCTCTCACTCTCAGGGATGAATAGATGTTAAAATAAAATTTAAAAAACATATAGTTCAGTGTTTAGAACATGGTCAATTCAAATGTTAATTAGTAACATTGAGAACAATTAGAAAAAATGCACATTTTTTAAAAATGTTTATTTAGTATTGAGACAGAGAGCATGAGCAGAGGAGGGGAAGGGAGACACAGAATCTGAAACAGGCTCCAAGCTCTGAGCTGTCTGCACAGCGCCTGACGCGGGGCTCGACCCCACAAACAGTGAGATCATGACCTGAGCCAAAGTCAGACGCTTAACTGACTGAGCCACCCAGGCGCCCCAAAAACATGCACATTTTTAAAAGCTAACTTTTGTAACAGCATCAAACCCATAAGGTACCTATAACTCAAACATTCTCAACAGCAGCAACATTGCCACCAAAGATGCAAAAATTGGTTGTCAGGGGACCAAACAACATTTTGCATGCATTATGAAAATGAATAAAGGGACTGGGGAGGCCAGGAGGGGAGGCTGGAAGGGGGAGCCCACCACTCAGTGTCAATCACGGAACAACCACTGGTTACAGACCCAACATCAGAACCCTCCACAGACAGAACCACCAGGCACGGGCCCCACCAGGGGAAAGTGTGCACTGCGGCTCCTACAGGAAACCCACCACTCCCACAGCTCAGCCAGTGAGACCCCTCATCGCCCTGAACCCCTGCTTTCCTCCAACGGGCTTCCCTTCAAAACGACCCTCCCAACTTCCTCCTTCTCCATAAAATAACGTGCCTCTCCTCTGTTGGACTTGCCCATGGTTCTGCCGTGGCATGCTTGTCCTAGACTGCAACTCTCTGCCATTCCCGAATAAACCCATCTTTTACTGGTAAAATAACCAGTAAACGGTATAAAACACAGTTATGCGTACACTATGTAAACAGATATGCAGCATGTGTCGTATTAAATTCTCATGGAGGGGGGCGCCTGGGTGGCGCAGTCAGTTAAGCGTCTGACTTCAGCCAGGTCACGATCTCGCGGTCCGTGAGTTCGAGCCCTGCGTCGGGCTCTGGGCTGATGGCTCAGAGCCTGGAGCCTGTTTCCGTTTCTGTGTCTCCCTCTCTCTCTGCCCCTCGCCCGTTCATGCTCTGTCTCTCTCTGTCCCAAAAATAAATAAACGTTGAAAAAAAAAAAAAATTAAAAAAAAAAAAAAAAAAAAACCTCTCATGGAGGGAGACTGGGAACAGAAAGTTTAAAGGTCACTTGGTAAGAAATGAGAAGACAAGCCACAGCCTGGGAAAAATACCAGCAAAGACACCCCTGATAAAGGACCGTTACCCCAAAAAAACCCCAAACCAAACAAAACCAAAAAACCAAAAACAAACAAGCAAACAAACACTCTTAAACTCAACAATAAGAAGGCAACAAATCATTGTTAAAAATGTACGAAACACCTGAAAGGACACGTCCCTGAAGAAGACACACCGTGGCAGAAAAGACTACGAAAAGTTTCCATTTGTCATATATCATCAGGAAACGCACATTAAAACCACAATGAGACACGACTACACACCCATCTGAATGGCTAAAAATCTGGTAGCACGGTGGGTACCTGGAGCTCACAGTTTGCTGGGACTGCAAAATGGTCCAAGCAGCATGGTACAGGCCCCTTGATGCACGCTCTATTCACAGTCGCCAACAACTGGAATTAACCAAATGCTCATCACCCAGTGGGCGAGTCAACAACATGGTACACGCAGTGGAGGAGTGAGCTGCTGGTGCACAGAGCAGCACCATGACCCATACACGCAGGATGCTAAGTGAAAGAAGCCAGACTCAAGGATCTACATTCGCATGATTCCATTTATTTGACATCCGGAAAAAGTAGAACTATGGAGACAGAAGAATGATTAGTGGCTGGTGGGAAAGGGGAGATGGGAAACCAAGTGCAGGTGGAGTACAGGGCAGGAACAGAAAGAAAGACACATTGAAGACAATGGGGTCTGAGCGCAGGCCCTGGAACGAAGTTAGTGTGACCGGGGACAAGCTTCTGCTCCCCCTGAGCAGAGGGGAAGCAAGCCAAGACAGGCATTAAGCAATCAATGTCTGAAAAATGACACCAGGGCTACTGAGGAAGCCCCAGAACACAGAGTGTCTACCAAGGCTTGGTGGTTATGGTGGTCAAGTATGGTGGTGGTTGTGGTGATTGGTTGCTGTGCTGGTTGGTTGTGGCACTTGGTTATTGTGGGTGGTTGTGGGGGGTGGTTGTAGTAGTTGGTTGTTGTGGTTGTGGTGGTGGTTGTGGTAGTTGGTTGTGGTGGTTGGCTGTGGTGGTTGGTTGTGATAGTTGGTTGTTGTGGTGGGTGGTTGTCTGTTATGATGGTTGAGGTGGTTGGTTGTGATGGTTGGTGGTGGTAGTTGGTTGTTGTGGTGGGCGGTTGTGGTGGTTGGTTGTGGTAGTTTGTTATTGTGGGTGGTTGGGGTGAGTAGTTATGGTAGTTGGTTGTGGTGGTTGGCTGTGGTGGTTGGTTGTGATGGTTGTTGTGGTGGATGGTTGTCTGTTATGGTTGAGGTGGTTGTTTGTGATGGTTGGTGGTGGTAGTTGGTTGTTGTGGTGGGCGGTTGTGGTGGTGGTTGTGATGGTTGGCTGTTGTGGTGAGTGGCTGTGGTCGTTTGTTGTGGTGGGTGGTTGTGGTGGTTGGCTGGGGTGGTTGGCTGTGGCTGCAATGGCATAGCAGGAAGGATTCCTGTTAATCTGAAGATCTTGGCAGATGCAGATGTTCAGGATTCTTTCATCCCCCAAGAAGTGAATAACTTGCCATGTACTTCAAGCATTAGGGGGGTTAACTAAGCCATGGAACACACACATACCAACATGCCTTAAGCTAATTTAAAACTAAAAGTTATTTCATTGAGAACTGGAATCCAGAAATTAACATGAAAGAGCATTCCAATCTTGTTGGCCACCAGCTAAGCAGGGCCTAGGTGGATTTTTGTTTTTACTATTTGCCAAATGCCTCTTTTGCTTGTAGGTCAGACCCCACCCCCTGGGGCAATCTGAATGAATAAATTCAAACAAACTACAGATGTTCCTAAAATCTGTCACGGCTTTTCTAGAAGACACCGGACAGGCAGGTGGGTGTCACTGACCAGTAGAAAACGTTGCTGTCCTGAACGTCCAGAAGCAGTCACCCAGCTTCACATAGTGATGTATTCTGGAGTCTTCTCGTAGGTCCCACACGAGGACTGAGCCGTGCACTGTTCCGGCAAACAGTAAAAAGGCTTTAAAAGGGCTAAAGCAGCAACACGTGACCTGGAATGACACACACACAGAAAGCCTGAGTCTGAAAACATGAGGCCATGGTCACAGAAGCACCAGCCCTCTCCATTTCCCATGCTGCCCCCGTGAACCTTCCACCTGGAAGCTGGGGTTCACAGTAGCAGGCGTGAGTCCGCATCAGCGCCAGGTGGAAAGCGGGGAGGATGAGCCACCCTCGCAGGACTGGGGGGCACAGACACGGGGGCCTCACACACAACTGGGCACCACAACCCCTCTCCATTCAACCCAAGTAGCCGGGCCCAGGATGGCAAAGCTCTCTTTCATCATTTTATTTATAACCTATATTATAAAACCTGCCTTTCGAGCCCCGAAACCTGACACCTATAAGTTAGTCTTTCCACCAGCCTTGGTGAGAATTGAGGACTCTGAGGTCAAGGAGCAGATGAACAGGAAAATGCAAAAGGGCGGCTCTCCCACTGTACCCGCGTGGAGCTCGGCCACAGCCCTGGTGATGAGGGGCTGGGAGAGGCAGGAGACCGAAGACTCCAAAAACCTTAAGCCCGTTAAGAAACCCCTAAAATATCCATGACTCAAACAGTGCAAGCCAAAACAGGACACTTTTGGGGTCCCAGAGCCATGCCGAGGGTGGCCGGCATCTTCATCCCCAATGGAAGGCCGTGATAACCCTGGATCTCTTCAGTCTGAGTTGATCCTTTAAGAGTTTCTAGAGTCAAAACAGACACGTGCACGTGTCCCGTCACACCTGCACATAGCTAAGGATGGCCAGGGAGAGAAAGAAATGACCTTGAACGATCCTGTAGTCCTGTGTTGCTGTCCCCCTGACACCCCGCCCCTCCTCTCATACAAACCTACAACTTCCGGAGCTGTACCTCTGACTCACATATCAGGACCTTCTGCGGCCCTGAAGGCTGCCAGATATCCCACACACACAGCACGTATCTGCCATCCAGCGCGGGATCAAATGCTGCTCCAGGCGGCCCGTGGACAGATACCACTGTCTGCCTCTGCACCTGAGAGGCACATAAGCAGGACACTTTCCGATCTGGGGGGAAAAATGAGAAAAGTACTTCTGCATTTTAGTGTCTTCCAGAATCCATGTTCAATTAACATACTTAAAAATATTCAAATAGGGGCACCAGGGTGGCTCAGTCGCTTACGCGCCCAGCTCTTGATATCGGCTCAGGTCACGAACCCACAGTCATAAGATCGAGCCCCACATCCGGCTCCACACTGAGCGTGAAGCCTGCTTGGGATTCTCTCACTCTCTCTCTCTCTCTCTCTCTCTGGCCCTCTGCTGCTCCTGCACTAGACTCTCTCTCCCTCTCTCAAAATAAACACTTTTTTTAGAAATATTCAAATAAATTCCCCCTTAATGAAGAAACAAACATAATCCTCTCAAAGCTGCCGCGCCTGAAATCTGGGTTTTAACAAGCGGCCACAGCTCTTCCTGAAAAAGGCTCAAGCGGGCCTGAAGGTTTTACTAACGTTCGGTGCAGGCCACGCTTTATCTACTAGCTACTCCCAGAGAACCACGTCACCCGGAGGTGACCTAGAGTCAGGTCACCTCAGTGGGTCCCTTTCATGCCTTGCTGAGACTCTCGGTGCGTGTGGCTTTCACACAGCAAGGCCATTTCACACCAGCCGGCCCGGACACTCCCTCTCCTCCCAGCTGTGTTTTCCTTCCCCCTGTGACGAGTCACATTCACTTTTTCTCCAGCTTTTGTCTGTGTGACCTGCCCCCCCCCCCCCACTGGAGGGCAGGACTTCCGTCCACTTAGATGAAAGAAACTGCAGGCCAGTGTTGGCCACATCATTCTGTGGCGGGTGTGTGAACAGTGAGGACAGCACTGCCCGGATCCGTGAAGGGAACAGACTGGGGCATAATGTGACCAAGTCCCAGGTTCACAGGTGAGACAACTCCTCACTCTGTCAGACATCTGTCATCTAATCCCGTTTTCCTTCTGGTGTCTCAAAATCCATGCCACTGGAACACAAAACAAACAAGAAAAACCGCCACACTGTTCACACGGCCAACTCGCACCCACCACACCAAGGGGCCCTGTCCTGTGAGAACAAACGTGCCTCATGGTCTCTCACAAAGGGTTCTAGATGCATGTATATAACCCAAGCTCCCTCTGTTTTTGTAAAGCTGCTGTCACTCACCAGCTCCCAGAAAAAGTACATCTTTCACTCCCATTTACTGGGGTGAGGAGGGGTGTGGGAGTGTGAACATGCATGTTTTGAACACTGTAGATACAGTGATTCACTATTTTTCCAGTAAAGTAACTCTTACCTTTTAAAAACAAAAAACTCCAAAGAACATGAGTTGTTGTTTTTTTAACTAATAATTCCACTTTTGTTAATGTTAAATGCAAAGGAACAAACGTGAATCAAAATGTCTAAACCGCAGGCAGGGCAGAAGAAACATCCAGATCAAGTGGCACCCAGGCTTCCCCCAGGCCTGGGAGCACCCGGTGAGGCCGGCCGCTGGGCTCCCCGAGTAAGACATGGAGTTTTATTTGCTGTCAGCTAGAACTCTGAATACATTTTTATTCTTTCTACGAGGCACACTATTTCTGTGTAAGTACGGCACAATAAACAAACTATTTAATAAACTAAACGAATAGCCTTCCTCTCCCTCCTCACAAAGACCAGGACCAGGGCGGGGCCACCGCCTCACCAGCCGGAACCAAAGCAAAGAGGTGACCAGCTCAAGAAACAGAAATGTGGCCATGCAAATGCAGCTTGTTTGAAGTCACTGAGACGGTCCCACGTGCGTGGCGGCCGGGCGTCCTCTGCTCAGCACGTGGTGCCCCGGGGCCAGCGGAGGGCGCTCACTGAACACCCCCTCGTGCAGCTCCCCAGGGCCCCCCCACTCCAAGAAACCAAGAGAAGCCCAGGAACAGGACTGAAAAAGAAATACGATTTCAAACAAACACACAGAACCTCAGCTTCCACTTTTAACTATGGCACCACGCCCCCCCCCCCCCCCCCCCCCGCCATCGCCTCCGGCGGGTGTCCATGTGACTCTAACGCACATTTACACGAAAACCGACCCTGCCCGTCAGAGTTCGCAGATGCCGAATCTAATTCCCATGACGCTAACACAGGATGCCACAGTAAAGACGGTTATTCCAGCAGAAACGCTGGGGATTAGACTTAAAAGCGCGCGGAGGTCAGCCCCTTACTCTGGAGGAACGGCAGGCTGGTATTCAGCTGGGAGGCGCTGTCACTGATACGCAGGGCGCTGTCCTGTGCTGCGGGGCTCCAGCTGGGCTCCGCTGCCATACGGTCCTCTTCCAGCAAAACCGCAATCACCTTTCAGAGACAGTGGACGGTCTCTCGTGAACGTTTCGAACGTATTCACTCTCACGAGAAAAAAACAAAACACACAAATCATAACGTTGTGCCGTCTCTGAAAACAACTGTTTAACTCCAAGACGTCACGGAGACGAACAGAATGAAACTTCAAACTAGGTTGCCCTTTCCGAGCAATAACAGAAACTAACAGGTAAAGTTCCATTAATGTGAACTCCACAGGACAGCTGTTATTATTTAACGTTAGATGTCATTCTTTACAGTAAACACCGTGCTAAAAATAACAGGAGGAAAAAGGCTGGCCACCTCCGTTGTCTTGTCTAAGAAAGGGGTGTAAAGAATGTCGTACACACAGCACGCTGACCTCCCGGGGCCCCGTGAGGACACGCTGAGCAGGAAGTCAGCGGAACAGCTCTAACAGGTCACATGTAGGGTGATGACGGGAAAGGGAGACACGGCAGAGTCAGGAGACCTCACGGGACCAGCGGGGAGGACGAGCCGCAGAAAAGGAAGGAGAGCTGGGAGGGCCAGGCCGGCCCTGACCCCTGACCCGGCCCGCTCTGTCCTCACTCACCCCTGCTCCAGCCCAACCCCCCCGCTTCACCCTGCTCACAACGGCTCTCCTCGTAGCTCCCCGTGAACTCACCCTAAAATTTAAAATTACATGGGGAGTACGATCGATCTCCCACAGCAAAGACTCCCTCCGTAACACAGCACGGGGAGGGAGTGACTACCATACGTCCAGATGGAAGATGGACACAGGCTTACTCCAAACCCACACTCGCTGCTGACACAGACACAGGAGACAACTGAGGAAATAGGAGTGACTTCCTTCCTGATGCTTCTGAGGAGTACTGCTATTGTAAGAGCCTCGCCCTGAAGCGAGTCCCCTGCGTGGGGACTGTGGCCTGCGTAGAAACAGCTGGGGGTGGGTGGGGTGAGGAGGGGCTTCCATGAGACCACCAGCCATGAGGTGACAACTAACAACAGACATGGGCTTCAACAGACCCTTCCCTTCATCTTTGTGTATATTTTGTAAATTTCCACAATCAGTTGAAAAGTTATGAATTTACTAATTTCAAACACCCTAGTGTATGCCTTGACCATTTAATATTACTCGTTTGACAAATTAATATTACTATCTGTTTTTTAGTCTGTATTTATTTTAAAATGTAAGCAGCTGACACGCACGTGTGGGACACGTGCCCGCGGGGGCCAGGGTGCGATGGACACAGGGCAGTGCGTACCTGACAAGCGGCCCGAAGGAAGCGGGACAGCCTGGGTGTGTTGACCTTCGGGGCACCGGTGTCACAGGGATCTCCACTGACACTCCCTAAAGAGACCAGGCTGTGCTGAACCAACCGACTACCATCATGTTTCACATGCCTTAGGGTTCAAAGAGTTGTTAGAAACGAATGCTAAGAGCCCTGGAGGGAAAAGTCGAAGAATTTCACATTGCATTCTCTAGATTTACCGCAGTTTTTTCAAACACAACTGCATCTTGTTTTACAGATAGTCTGTACGCAGGACCCTACTGAAATGCAGCAAGGAGAATAAAGGCATCAATGCAATCATTACGTAAGTCTCATGTTCGGGTCCCCTCTTTTCTCTCCACACAGCTCAACCGAGGAAAGCGGCGGTTGGGGCCCCAGCCGCAGGGTCACGTCCTGGGAAAGCAACTGTTCCCAAGCAGGACGGCGTGTATCCTTTGGGCCTTCCCTCTGTACCAGGCGACACGCCTGCAGACTGCACCTAATACATGAGGACAGGCTGGCCCCAACTTAAGAGCAGAAAGGGCTCCAAAGCCCATTTACAAGTGCTTGTTTGGAATGTGGACTCTCCCGATGTTGAGGAATAAAAGTGTTATAAACCCTGGTCAAGACCCAGACTGGGCCTCCAGCTCCGCACTAAGGGTAGTGGTTCCCTAAAGCTTGTAGAGAATACTGGGTGTTGCCCTTGTCACACACTAGCCACCCAACCCAAGAGAAAGGTCTAAGAAGAAAGGACAAGAAAGGTCATGAACGCAATACCAAAATTAATGTAAAGACACGGCCCTTTCAACGGTCAAGAGCAAAGGCTTGCTCACCCCCTGACACGGCCGTGCCCTCTGCCGGGTGCTGGCTCCACACTCCCTTGGTCTCTACCTCTTCGGTCTGGGTGTCTCTGTCAACATTATCTTCATTGTACTGAACATATGCCTTAACGAAAAGATACGCTGGAATTAGCACCACACCTCAACTTCAGAGCAATTTCTCATTACTGGAAAAAAATTAAAAATGGTAAAGTTAATAATGAGTCTTCTTGCTTTTCCCAAAAGTATCGAGACATAAATAACCATCTTGCAAAGACCACTTGGGTCTCAAATGTTTTAGAAAGTCACCCCAGACTGTCAGGTAGACCAGCGAAGGGTGCTGGAAGGGACGCAGAGTCCCCAGTCCTAGGAGGGAAGGGTGAGGCACCAGCTGGAGGCAAGAACAGTGATGACGCGAAAGCTGCACATTAAAACCCTGGAGCTCAAGGTCCCGACCTCGTGGCTTCCAAGGCCTTGGGGCTGACAGACCCAGAGCCCGCAGCCCTCCTCCACCCCACCCCGGGAACCCCTAGACTCGACATGATGCATGCACACTGAGGGCACAGGCCTTCCCCAGACAGAGAAAGGCTGCCCCGAGTTTCCCACAAACCTCCGAGGGTCAGATGACCCCCCTCCCAGTCTGGGGAAGGAGTTCCCCCAAGGGTCGGAAGCACGACCCTCAGAGACCACCCTGCAGCAGCCCCAGCCACTCCCAGCTCCTCCCAGCCTGGAGAGACCAGTAACATCCAAACCCAAAGCAACCCGGGCGGTTCCAGCCTGGTTCCAGCGGGGAAGCTGACGGCTCTCCCACCTGGAGAGTGAACTTTCCTTTCAAGAAACTGCTCCGTGATGGCTGCTTCCTTCCCACCGTCCTTAGTCTTTATTCGAGCGCAGGTCCCCCCCACTTAAGTCTTCCAGCTGGAATCCAAGGGCTTGGACCTCTGTCCACACAACACAGACACTCCCTTATCCAGGGCAAAACAATTTAGCTTTGGTTTGGAAACAGTGCCCCCTAGGGGTACCTGGGGGGCTCTTCCGGTGGTTGAGTCTCAGACTCCTGATTTCAGGTCAGGTCATGATCTCAGGGTTCCTGCAATCGAGCCCCGAACTGGGCTCTGTGCCGACAGCATGGAGCCTGCTTGGGATTCTGTGTGTGTGTGTCTCTCTCTCTCTCCCTCTCTCTCTCTGCCCCTCCCCTGCTCACGCATGCATGTTCTCTCTCAAAAGAAATAAGTAAACTTAAAAAAAAAAACAAAAAGAAAGTACTGCCACCTAGCACACCAACATCTCTTAGAACCTACTGGCTCTGCAAAACCAAACACAACTCGGGTTTCCAACAGGTACGTGCTTCGGCAAAGATCATTTTGTTCCTAATAGCTGTGAGACGAGGACGATGAGCAAAGAAGCTAAATACTCCACTGCAGGCCTAAGGGAGCCATCTGTGAAGCCAGCTTTCTGAGCTTCACCCTGTGACCTTCTTCCCGCCACCCTGTGACAGATGGCGACCACACCCCAGACCCGCTCTCTGCTGACGCCATCGGGGACAGAAGGAACCTAACACAAGCACCGCTCACTGCTGATGCCATCGGGGACAAAATGATAACCTAACACAAGCACCGCTCACTGCTGACACCATCGGGGACAGAAGGAACCTAACACTAGCACCGCTCACTGCTGACGCCATCGGGGACAGAAGGAACCTAACACAAGCACCGCTCACTGCTGACGCCATCGGGGACAGAAGGAACCTAACACAAGCACCGCTCACTGCTGACGCCATCGGGGACAGAAGGAACCTAACACAAGCACCACTCACTGCTGACGCCATCGGGGACAGAACGAAAACCTAAGAGGTGATTCCTGACTTCAGACACTTTACAACCTTGCTGGGAGGTCGGACGGCTCCGTAACTAGTTGTGCAGTGTGGGTAGAGAGCACCGGAATAAGAGAGAAGTACAGCGTAAGTCCTGAGGGAAGGAGTCCCCTAGAGAACAGATGCGGGCGATGAAGCCCCCACAGGTAAATGAGAGGAAGGCCGACAGGGACGGGGGCCTGGCACCCAGAGACCTGCGTGGGAGGGCGGGTGGAACGCGACAGACGTAACGTTCTGCTGGACTTTAAATAAACCATCTGCGAGTCTGGGAGCGTGCCCCGTCCCACGTGGGCCATACACCCCTGCTCTGGAGCCCTGGGAACACCTGCACGGGCTCCGGGTTAGTGAGAGCCACGTGACAAAGGGGTCCCTTCTTCCTCAAGTCCACCCCCTCCACACACCACCCCCAAGCTCTAGCGTTCGGAGACGAGACACGGGGCGGCTCAAGTACACCTTAGTGTGCGCCACCTGCATTCCGTCACCCCGTGAATACGTCTTATACTAACCTGCTTGGTGTTTTTTCTCCCGAAGTTTCTGATATACATGTCATACTCATTTACTGGTGGTAGGTCCAAGAGAGAGAAAGTGAGTGAAAAATCCAAGTCAATGAGCCGGAGCAGTTTTGTACTACGTGCCCTTCAAAATTGGAAATGAGACAAAAGTTAAATTGAATAGTATGCAAAGGGAAGGACAGAGAGAGTGCAAGGAACCTTATGATCAGATGCAGGTAGTGTCAAAGACCGAGTTTTTGTGTGCGTGTGAGTCTGAGGTATTTAATAGTTGTTAAAAATAACACGGTCATGTGCATCAACAGTGCGAAAACAGAACGAACCAAATTTTGATTCTTCTAATTCAGTGCACCTGAGTGAACACAAAATAAAGTTACAATATGTGCACTCTAGAAATTTCACGGACAGCAATTACTTTACTCCATGAATTGATGTCTCAACCAGAAGGGTTACATTCTGTGATGTCACCTGGGCTGTGGCCAGAGCACAGCTGGCCAGGTGTGTGCTGTCCTTTAGGCCACTCTTCCGAGATGACCAGACAGGACGTGGCCACGCATCACGTGACCCGGCCCGTCGCCCCTCCTGCCCGGTGAGGCTGCCAAGACACTGCTGGCACATGGTTCCCTCTGGCCTCCTCCTTCCAGCCGCCCTATCGTGGCATGCCCAGGACCAGTCCCTGTCTTCACTGCTCACCCCCAGTGGAATACGAGCTTGGCCTGGGCACAGTTTCCTTTCTTTCCTTTCTGTGATTTCCACACAGGTGCTGCTCAGTCTGCAGGTGGTGAATGGTCCCCCACCACCTGGGCACCTTGCGAAGGAGATCTGCTCCTTTCTTCCTTGTGCACCCATTTTGGGCTCTGCCAGTAACTGCCACCTTTGCATAACCTTATTCTCTGGCCACTGTCACCATCTTCCCAAATTATTGTCTCCAGTCCCCCATATTTAGTGTAATTTCTGAGCTTAAAAAACGCATGTGATATGTGTACACATGAGGTATCACGATATGGTAACGTCCCAGGACATGCTGCCCAATGTCAGGACCACGAAAACTAGGGGCAGCCTGTACCCACTTAGGGCCCCTCCCTGACACACCCCTAACTCTAGAGCCTGTGACAATCACTATACAGAACTTGGAAATATTCATCTTCTTGCTTCGTAAAATATAGTTTTATCTTACCTTTATATAGATGCCTAAACATATATATAACTTTATACACACACACACACACACACACACACATATATACACACACGTATATACAACCTTTATATATATGCCTAAACATAAGAACACTGTGTGGTTCTGATTGTTTCTGAATTTATAAAAATTATTTTAGGGGCGCCTGGGTGGCTCAGTCGGTTGAGTGTCCGACTTCAGCCCAGGTCATGATCTCGCGGTCTGTGGGTTCGAGCCCCGCATCGGGCTCCGTGCTGACAGCTTGGAGCCCGGAGCCTGTTTCAGATTCTGTGTCTCCCTCTTTCTCTGACCCTCCCCTGTTCATGCTCTGTCTCTCTCTGTCTCAAAAATAAATAAACATTGAGAGGTTTGCAAGATGGCGGCGTAGGAGGACGCTGGGCTCACCGCGCGTCCTGCTGATCGCTTAGATTCCACCTACACCTGCCTAAATAACCCAGAAAACCGCCAGAGGATTAGCAGAACGGAGTCGCCAGAGCCAAACGCAGACGAGAGGCCCACGGAAGAGGGTAGGAAGGGCGGCGAGGCGGTGCGCGCTCCACGGACTGGCGGGAGGGGGCCGGGGCGGAGGGGCGGCTCGCCGGCCAAGCAGAGCCCCCGAGTCTGGCTGGCAAAAGCGGAGGGGCCTGACTGACTGTGTTCCCACAGCAAGCGCGACTTAGCGTCTGGGAGGTCATAAGTTAACAGCTCTGCTCGGAAAGCGGGAAGGCTGGAGGACAAACGGAGGGAGAGCTGCTGAGCCCCCTGACGACAGAGCTCAGCTTGGTGGGGAACAAAGGCGCTCGCCAGCGCCATCTCCCCCGCCCATCCCCCAGCCAAAATCCCAAAGAGAACCGGTTCCTGCCAGGGAACTTGCTCCCTCCGCGCAAACACCCAACTCTGTGCTCTTGCGGAGCCAAACCTCCGGCAGCGGATCTGACTCCCTCCCGCTGCCACAGGGCCCCTCCTGAAGTGGATCACCTAAGGAGAAGCGATCTAAGCCTGCCCCTCCTGCCCCCGTGCACCTTGCCTACCCACCCCAGCTAATACGCCAGATCCCCAGCATCACAAGCCTGGCAGTGTGCAAGTAGCCCAGACGGGCCACACCACCCCACAGTGAATCCCGCCCCTAGGAGAGGGGAAGAGAAGGCACACACCAGTCTGACTGTGGCCCCAGCGGTGGGCTGGGGGCACACATCAGGTCTGACTGCGGCCCCGCACACCAACTCCAGTTATACACCACAGCAAAGGGGAAGTGCCCTGCAGGTCCTCACCACGCCAGGGACTATCCAAAATGACCAAGCGGAAGAATTCCCCTCAGAAGAATCTCCAGGAAATAACAACAGCTAATGAGCTGATCAAAAAGGATTTAAATAACATAACAGAAAGTGAATTTAGAATAATAGTCATAAAATTAATCGCTGGGCTTGAAAACAGTATACAGGACAGCAGAGAATCTCTTGCTACAGAGATCAAGGGACTAAGGAACAGTCACGAGGAGCTGAAAAACGCTTTAAACGAAATGCATAACAAAATGGAAACCACCACAGCTCGGCTTGAAGAGGCAGAGGAGAGAATAGGTGAACTGGAAGATAAAGTTATGGAAAAAGAGGAAGCTGAGAAAAAGAGAGATAAAAAAATCCAGGAGTATGAGGGGAAAATTAGAGAACTAAGTGATACACTAAAAAGAAATAATATACGCATAATTGGTATCCCAGAGGAGGAAGAGAGAGGGAAAGGTGCTGAAGGGGTACTTGAAGAAATAATAGCTGAGAACTTCCCTGAACTGGGGAAGGAAAAAGGCATTGAAATCCAAGAGGCACAGAGAACTCCCTTCAGACGTAACTTGAATCGATCTTCTGAAAGACATATCATAGTGAAACTGGCAAAATACAAGGATAAAGAGAAAATTCTGAAAGCAGCAAGGGGTAAACGTGCCCTCACATATAAAGGGAGACCTATAAGACTCGTGACTGATCTCTCTACTGAAACTTGGCAGGCCAGAAAGAATTGGCACGAGATTTTCAGGGTGCTAGACAGAAAAAATATGCAGCCGAGAATCCTTTACCCAGCAAGTCTGTCATTTAGAATAGAAGCAGAGATAAAGGTCTTCCCAAACAAACAAAAACTGAAGGAATTTGTCACCACTAAACCAGCCCTACAAGAGATCCTAAGGGGGACCCTGTGAGACAAAGTCCCAGAGACATCACTACAAGCATAAAACATACAGACATCACAATGACTCTACACCCGTATCTTTCTATAATAACACTGAATGTAAATGGATTAAATGCGCCAACCAAAAGACATAGGGTATCAGAATGGATAAAAAAAACAAGACCCATCTATTTGCTGTCTACAAGAGACTCATCTTAGACCTGAGGACACCTTCAGATTGAAAGTAAGGGGATGGAGAACTATTTATCATGCTACTGGAAGTCAAAAGAAAGCTGGAGTAGCCATACTTATATCAGACAAACTAGACTTTAAATTAAAGCCTGTAACAAGAGATGAAGAAGGACATTATATAATAATTACAGGGTCTATCCATCAAGAAGAGCTAACAATTATAAATGTCTATGCGCCGAATATGGGAGCCCCAAATATATAAAACAATTACAAACATAAGCAACCTTATTGATAAGAATGTGGTAATTGCAGGGGACCTTAACATTCCATTTACAGAAATGGATAGATCATCTAGACACACGGTCAATAAAGAAAGAAGGGCCCTGAATGAGACATTGGATCAGATGGACTTGACAGATATATTTAGAACTCTGCATCCCAAAGCAACAGAATATACTTTCTTCTCGAGTGCACATGGAACATTCTCCAAGATAGATCATACACTGGGTCACAAAACAGCCCTTCATAAGTTTACAAGAATTGAGATCATACCATGCATACTTTCAGACCACAATGATATGAAGCTTGAAATCAACCACAGAAAAAAAGTCTGGAAAACCTCCAAAAGCATGGAGGTTAAAGAACACCCTACTAACGAATGAGTGGGTCAACCAGGCAATTAGAGAAGAAATTAAAAAATATATGGAAACAAACGAAAATGAAAATACGACAATCCAAACGCTTTGGGACGCAGCAAAGGCAGTCCTGAGAGGAAAATACATTGCAATCCAGCCCTATCTCAAGAAACAAGAAAAATCCCAAATACAAAATCTAACAGCACACCTAAAGGAAATAGAAGCAGAACAGCAAAGGCAGCCTAAACCCAGCAGAAGAAGAGAAATAATAAAGATCAGAGCAGAAATAAACAATATAGAATCTAAAAAAACTGTAGAGCAGATCAACGAAACCAAGAGTTGGTTTTTTGAAAAAATAAACAAAATTGACAAACCTCTAGCCAGGCTTCTCAAAAAGAAAAGGGAGATGACCCAAATAGATAAAATCATGAATGAAAATGGAATTATTACAACAAATCCCTCAGAGATACAAACAATTATCAGGGAATACTATGAAAAATTATATGCCAACAAATTGGACAACCTGGAAGAAATGGACAAATTCCTGAACACCCACACTCTTCCAAAACTCAATCAGGAGGAAATAGAAAGCTTGAACAGACCCATAACCAGCGAAGAAATTGAATCGGTTATCAAAAATCTCCCAACAAATAAGAGTCCAGGACCAGATGGCTTCCCAGGGGAGTTCTACCAGACGTTTAAAGCAGAGATAATACCTATCCTTCTCAAGCTATTCCAAGAAATAGAAAGGGAAGGAAAACTTCCAGACTCATTCTATGAAGCCAGTATTACTTTGATTCCTAAACCAGACAGAGACCCAGTAAAAAAAGAGAACTGCAGGCCAATATCCCTGATGAATATGGATGCAAAAATTCTCAATAAGATACTAGCAAATCGAATTCAACGGCATATAAAAAGAATTATTCACCATGATCAAGTGGGATTCATTCCTGGGATGCAGGGCTGGTTCAACATTCGCAAATCAATCAACGTGATACATCACATTAACAAAAAAAAAGAGAAGAACCATATGATCCTGTCAATCGATGCAGAAAAGGCCTTTGACAAAATCCAGCACGCTTTCTTAATAAAAACCCTTGAGAAAGTCGGGATAGAAGGAACATACTTAAAGATCATAAAAGTCATTTATGAAAAGCCCACAGCTAACATCATCCTCAACGGGGAAAAACTGAGAGCTTTTTCCCGGAGATCAGGAACACGACAAGGATGCCCACTCTCACCGCTGCTGTTTAACATAGTGCTGGAAGTTCTAGCATCAGCAATCAGACAACAAAAGGAAATCAAAGGCATCAAAATTGGCAAAGATGAAGTCAAGCTTTCGCTTTTTGCAGATGACATGATATTATACATGGAAAATCTGATAGACTCCACCAAAAGTCTGCTAGAACTGATACAGGAATTCAGCAAAGTTGCAGGATACAAAATCAATGTACAGAAATCAGTTGCATTCTTATACACTAACAATGAAGCAACAGAAAGACAAATAAAGAAACTGATCCCATTCACAATTGCACCAAGAAGCATAAAATACCTAGGAATAAATCTAACCAAAGATGTAAAGGATCTGTATGCTGAAAACTATAGAAAGCTTATGAAGGAAATTGAAGAAGATTTAAAGAAATGGAAAGACATTCCCTGCTCATGGATTGGAAAAATAAATATTGTCAAAATGTCAATACTACCCAAAGCTATCTACATATTCAATGCAATCCCAATCAAAATTGCACCAGCATTCTTCTTGAAACTAGAACAAGCAATCCTAAAATTCATATGGAACCACAAAAGGCCCCGAATAGCCAAGGAATTTTGAAGAAGAAGACCAAAGCAGGAGGCATCACAATCCCAGACTTTAGCCTCTACTACAAAGCTGTCATCATCAAGACAGCATGGTATTGGCACAAAAACAGACACATAGACCAATGGAATAGAATAGAAACCCCAGAACTAGACCCACAAACGTATGGCCAACTCATCTTTGACAAAGCAGGAAAGAACATCCAATGGAAAAAAGACAGCCTCTTTAACAAATCGTGCTGGGAGAACTGGACAGCAACATGCAAAAGGTTGAAACTAGACCACTTTCTCACACCATTCACAAAAATAAACTCAAAATGGATAAAGGACCTAAATGTGAGACAGGGAACCATCAAAACCTTAGAGGAGAAAGCAGGAAAAGACCTCTCTGACCTGAGCCGTAGCAATGTCTTACTCGACACATCCCCAAAGGCAAGGGAATTAAAAGCAAAAGTGAATTACTGGGACCTTATGAAGATAAAAAGCTTCTGCACAGCAAAGGAAACAACCAACAAAACTAAAAGGCAACCAACGGAATGGGAAAAGATATTCGCAAGTGTCATATCAGACAAAGGGCTAGTATCCAAAATCTATAAAGAGCTCACCAAACTCCACACCCGAAAAACAAATAACCCAGTGAAGAAATGGGCAGAAAACATGAATAGACACTTCTCTTAAAGAAGACATCCGGATGGCCAACAGGCACATGAAAAGATGTTCAGTGTCGCTCCTTATCAGGGAAATACAAATCAAAGCCACACTCAGGTATCACCTCACGCCAGTCAGAGTGGCCAAAATGAACAAATCAGGAGACTATAGATGCTGGAGAGGATGTGGAGAAACGGGAACCCTCTTGCACTGTTGGTGGGAATGCAAATTGGTGCAGCCGCTCTGGAAAGCAGTGTGGAGGTTCCTCAGAAAATTAAAAATAGACCTACCCTATGACCCAGCAATAGCACTGCTAGGAATTTATCCAAGGGATACAGGAGTACTGATGCATAGGGCCACTTGTACCCCAATGTTCATAGCAGCACTCTCAACAATAGCCAAATTATGGAAAGAGCCTAAATGTCCATCAACTGATGAATGGATAAAGAAATTGTGGTTTATATACACAATGGAATACTACGTGGCAATGAGAAAAAATGAAATATGGCCTTTTGTAGCAACGTGGATGGAAGTGGAGAGCATGATGCTAAGTGAAATAAGCCATACAGAGAAAGACAGATACCATATGGTTTCACTCTTATGTGGATCCTGAGAAACTTAACAGGAACCCATGGGGGAGGGGAAGGAAAAAACAAAAAAAAAAAAAAGAGGTTAGAGTGGGAGAGAGCCAAAGCATAAGAGACTGTTAAAAACTGAGAACATGGGGCGCCTGGGTGGCGCAGTCGGTTGAGCGTCCGACTTCAGCCAGGTCACGATCTCGCGGTCCGTGAGTTCGAGCCCCGCGTCAGGCTCTGGGCTGATGGCTCGGAGCCTGGAGCCTGTTTCTGATTCTGTGTCTCCCTCTCTCTCTGCCCCTCCCCCGTTCATACTCTGTCTCTCTCTATCCCAAAAATAAATAAAAAACGTTGGAAAAAAAAAAAAAAAACTGAGAACAAACTGAGGGCTGATGGGGGGTGGGAGGGAGGAGAGGGTGGGTGATGGGTATTGAGGAGGGCACCTTTTGGGATGAGCACTGGGTGTTGTATGGAAACCGATTTGTCAATAAATTTCATATATAAAAAAAAATTAATTCCAAAAAATTAAACACACACACAAAAAATAAATAAATAAATAAACATTAAAAAATTAAAATAATAATAATAATAATAAATAAATAAAAATAAAAATAAAAATTATTTTAAACCAGATGGAGTATCCAAGACTTGAATGAGATTAAAGGAAAAACAAACCCTAGCCATAGTGGCAAAAACTGGTTTTACTTACCTCAATAGGAGGTCCAAAATATGAGGACAACAAAAATGATGTGAAAACTTATTATTCATGATTTATTTGTTCATTCAGGAAAGTTTACTGAGCACCTACTAAGGCTATGTATTGAGCTAGATAGTATGATGGATTTTAAACAGTTTTTAAAAACATATTTAATTTTTACATTTACTCCTAAATCATATTTAATATGATAGACCCTTGACTTGAGCCTACCTCCTCTGATTTTCATAAATTTCTGATAGTACAGATTCGTAAATGTACGGTAATTATAAGCTTGGACTGTGACGTCTTGTAGTCCTGAGTTCAAAACTCAGCTCCACCACTCACCAGATGTCAACCTGGAGCCTCACTTTCCTCATCTACAAAATGGGGCTGCAGGGGCGGAGCCAAGCAGTTACCACACAGGGAGCACGGTGCCTGAGGCACGCAAGGAAAGTCACACTCAGTACGTGTCACCGACCCTTCGTACCCTCAACCGTCCCAGGTTCCTCAGCTTCCTCATCCGAGGAACTGACGCACTAGGCGATGGACCTCGAGTGGGAGCGGCCCCCGGACAGGCAGAAGGGTCCGTTGCGTTCAGAGAATGCGCGACTGTGACCCTGTGGCAGCCAACCTAGGGCAAAGCCCCCAGGTGCCACAGGAGTAAACAGAGGTGCACACACTTAACTAGCAACATGGTGTCTGAACGTGGACAAGCGGAGCACAAATCTAAAAATGTACCTAAAGTCCGTAGTGAAAGTAAGAAAGAAGGCCTCTGTTTTTTTTTATGTTGAAGTACATTAAAATTCCATTAATACCCTTCACAAATTCCCAACACACCTACTTTTGCTTAAGGGCCTGAGTCCGACTCTTCTGTCGGCGTGAGGCTGTCGCAAAATCCATGAAAATTCCACAAACAGGGGCTCTGGAAGGGGAACTGTTTGCATCTAAACAAAAAAACAACAAAAAAAGCTATTTTGTACAACTGAAGTACCTCTTTCACACAGGACAGCTTCCCCGGCTTCAGAGACACTGGTTTCTCTACAAACTTGGGAGAACATTCTATACGTCTGCACTTGCCATCTCAGTTTTGCTACCTCTGCAGCAGGATGCAAAACAGGAGCATAAGAAGCACTCTGCCTAACTTTCGCTCGGATGACTATATCATATTAACTGCTAATCATAATTAGTTGTATTAATTACTAATTATTACTTATTCTCTTTCAGTGACTTTAAAATATTTACTCCTACTTTTAAAATATTTATCACGTGGAGATACCAAGAATTTTTGAGCTGGACACGTTTCTAATTTTGCACAGGAAATCCGAGAAAGAAGGGCTCACTTAGGAGTGTTCGAGATCGGTTCGGAGGGCCACATTCCTGAACCCGTCTCCCCGAGCTGGCCCTGGGCTCTGCTGCCCCCACCCTGAGCCTCCTGCTGACACGCTTTCCTTGTGGAAGGTCAAAGACAGTGGCCTCAGAAAACAAGCGCACGTGCTGCAGACGGGGAAAGGGGAGCAGGGCCGCGTCCAGGACTGGCGGTTCCTGCCTGAGCACCCACAGGCGGACACGTGCTCACAGCCACCCGCAGGCTGCAGGCGCTGACCAGAGGCCGCGTGCAGCTGTCTTCCCCGAAGACAGTCCCTATCACACGTTACAGTCGCCTGGCATCGTCGTGGGAGCACGGGACACTCACACACCTGCCACCTAAGATTAGAAGAATTCCACCCACAAGGACCGTGCAGGCTCGGGCACCCACTGTCCCCTGAGACGGATGCGCACCTGTCTCTGCCTCCCTCTCACCCTCCGTCAGACCTCGCTTCTGAGACAGTTTGCAGGACAACTCGCCAATCCTTTCATTTTCTGCATTAATGGCTTCCTGAATTTCTTGTATCTCCTTTTTTCTAGCCAGAGGAAGCTCTTCGATTTTCTCTTTTGGTTCCAGTTCATTTGAGACATCGTCATCTCCATCACAAACCTCAAAGTCATCTTCGTAGTCCTACAAACGATAATTACACCCTGGAACCTTTAAGACAAACCGACCTTAAACAACACTCATATGAAACAAAACATACATTAGAACTTAAAACAGACAAAATTCTCATTATGGCTAAGAAAGGTTTTTATAGTTAACGGATTTCAACACCACTGAGCTATAAATCTGTATGGACTGCTGCCTTATTCTCTAAAAATGAACTGCACTGTATAGATTTACATACACGGACAGCTCTTAACAACAGAAGCACACAAACGTTTTCGTGCTGAGAATGTGAGAGTGTGTGTAAGTAAATATACACACTCCACTCACACGTACATTCATTCAAACATACACACACGTTTGGATGCAGTGCACTTAATGGGTTAAGCTGTAAAATCACTCAACCCCATCACCTGGTGGCACTGACAGGCGCCAGCACCTGTTATTGGTAACAAGCCTAAATGAAACACAGGTGGAGTAAAAGTAGCAAAGAGAGAGAAATGAAGCCATTAAGTTACTGTACTTAAGCAAATTTTAAGAACAAATTATTTTTAAGCTGAGAAAATTTTTAACTGTTATACAAACTTCAAAATCATCTTCCAAACAAGGTGTATATTCATCAGTTCCAGCATTTTCTATATCAGTGTCTTCCTTTTCAATTTCCTGGAGGCAAAAACAAAACACATAACAAAAAAATTCAATAGCAAATTTGAATTTTGCAAATAGATTGGGAAACTATGTTTTCTAAGATTCATTTAATATTGCTAACTTTAAAATGTATTTAAATTTGTTTTAATGTTTACTTATTTTTGAGAGAAAGGGTAGACAGAGCGTGAATGATGGAGAGGCAGAGAGAGAAGGAGACACAGAATTTGAAGCAGGCTCCAGGCTCCGAGCCGTCAGCACAGAGCCCGACGCGGGGCTCGAACCCACAAACCGCGAGATCGTGACCTGAGCCGAAGTCGGACGCTGAACCGACTGAGCCACCCAGGCGCCCCAATTTTAAAATGCATTTATAAAACTAACACAACCTAACTGCAAATTCTTTAAGAAATACCTCGCTAACCAGTATGACCATAAAGAGACAAAAGTTAACGAACTCGTCCTTTCTGAGAAACCGTACAATTCTGACGAGATGTGTAACAGGGCGTTCTCAGAGCGTCCCTGTTCTCTTCACGGAGGGCAGACAGGCTGTGCCAACACTGGCCCCGCAGAACCAGAGCGCTCCTGCCTCGTGGCTTTGCCCTCCAGGCCTGGGGCTCACCAGGAGGATTCTCCAAGTCCTACAGTGGGAGGCGTGCCCCGTCGGGCTCTGGGGGTTTAGGAGGTGAGCTTAGATCACCCTAAAGCCACCCTGGTCTGGATCTTCAGGACAGTAAGAGGCTACCAGGAAAACCAAGTAGAAACATATTCCGGGTTTCCAGGATAAGAGGGGAGCAAAAATGAAATAGGTGTTTAGAAAACTCGTCCTTCCCACCCCGAAGCCATTCCTCCTCTTGTCCACATCCTACCGACCCGCAACACAGCACCTCCGTGTCACGCAGGCACAGATAAGGCACCTCCCCCACCCCTCATCCTCAGCCCAGCAAACCCTCCCTGCCGCACGCCCTCCCGTTCACTCAAGCGCAGAGACCCTCTGAGAGAGAAATGTGACCACAGCACACCCACGTCCACACCTAGGTAGCCCCACCCTTGCTGGAGGGCGCCCCCACACCAAACGTTCCCCAGAAGCGCTCCAGCTCTGATCCCAGGGGGAGCAAGCGCGCCAATAAAGGGGGCCCTCTGGGCTTGGGTGCAGAGGGGCAGGACGACGGTGGGAAAGAAATGATCCCCAGGTTTTCACGGGTGAAAACTGGGCGGATGCCGGCACCTCAACCAGAAGAGGCACAGAGGTAGGGGAGGGAGTCCATGGGGAGGGTGGGAAGCATGGCTCAGATGTGCTGAGTGTGAGGAGGACGGCAGGGCCAGCCCGGAGGAGGACGGCAGGGCCAGCCCGGAGGAGGACGGCAGGGCCAGCCCGGAGGAGGACGGCAGGGCCAGCCCGGAGGAGGACGGCAGGGCCAGCCCGGAGGAGGACGGCAGGGCCAGCCCGGAGGAGGACGGCAGGGCCAGCCAGGAGGAGGACGGCACGGCCAGCCCGGAGGAGGACGGCAGGGCCAGCCAGGAGGCGACAGCACAGACAGCCAGGAGGAGGACGACAGGGCCAGCCAAGAGAAGATGGAGTTCGGGAGGCATTCAGTGACGTGGCCGGGTGCCTTCTAGAACCCAATAAAGTGCCGTGCAGTAAACAGTGCCAGAAAACCAACACTTCACGCCACACACATTCTAGCTGCTCCTCAAAGTGGATAATATCTGGTCTGACCTTCTCAAAGTGCACAGGACTGACGGGATTATTAAGGACACCTCACTGCCTGGGGGTTGGGAAGTGTGCAGAAGTTACTTTATGCTGATACTTTATAGGAAAAACTACTCGTAAAAAGGTCCTTTGGGCACACTGTCATATAAAGTCACTGTACATTACAGCGAATGACACATTACATTTATTGCACCAACAGATAAGACACCTGTTAACTGATAAGAGAAACAAAAATGTGTGCAGAAGTTTTAAGCACATCTCGGGCATCACATTGCCCAATCCCGTTCAGCTCCCGAGGACCCCTGACACCACACCCACAGGGGCTCTGCACACGTCCCAGCAAACAACACACTCTCAGAGTGGGCCAGCCTCTCCTCCAGGGGTCGGCAGGGCCGAGGTGTGACTTCTCTGCAGAGCTCAAACCCAGCCAGAGAGGATGACAACAAAAGTACCACCAGCAGAGCCCAACTGCCCCTTCATCAGTGGCATTAAGCAGAGTGTGGGGAATAAGCTTAGGAATTCCCTGAGCCTGCACTGATGGGTTCACAAGGCATAAAGAATTACAAAGCCATAGAATGCTCACACCCAAGTTTGGGTAAACAGGATTAGGTAAATAGGTACAGGAGTCCCAGGATGGGGGGGGGGGGAGAGGTTTGGGGGAGGGCGGAGGGCAGAGGCCCCAGGATAGAGAGGGCAGGGCCAAAGCCCCAGGAGAGAGAGGGCGGGACCAAAGCCCCAGAAAAGAGGGGGCAGGGCCCAGGCCCCAGGATAGGGAAGGCAGGGCCAAAGCCCCAGGGTAGAGGGGATGGGGCCCAGGCCCCAGGATAGAGGGGATGGGGCCCAGGCCCCAGGATAGAGAGGGCAGAGGTCCCAGGATAGAGATGGCAGGGCAAAGGCCCCAATACAAAGCTATATGAAGTAAATAAGATTAGGTATGCAGGGTGGATTCACCCCCCAATTTAGTACTATAGCAGAAAGCTGCTCTCACAGGAAGGAAGGACCAAATTAAGTAAACAGGTAAATAGGGCTATAGGCCACTGCAGGATGAAGCTGCCCAGAATGGAGCTGATTAGCAAAAGAAAGGTGCCTTGTTGACCCTGAGGTAGCAAGCTCTGTCTGTCTTGTTCCCTAGGCTGGTAAGATAAACAGACATGGTGCCTCAAGTCTGCTGTTAACATCCATCTGCCCTGGGCCAGGATTTTGGTTTATATTGACCCAAACCTCTAACACCATATATCTTCAAAACCCCCTTTTCCTCATGCCCGTGAGTTAATGTTCCCAGATTTATTGTCTCTTTGTGCACGTCCATCAACATGTTTGTAAGCCTTTTGATCCTAATAAAAACGGAGCAAGGACCTTAATCGGAGCTCTTGTCTCCTCCCAGACATCAGCCATCTCTCACATTTTAATCCTTCGTCCCGCTTTCTTGCTGGACAAGAAAGAACTTTAGGCCCAGAGTCTAGGACAGTACAGTGCCTGATGCCTGACTGGTCAGTTCTGGAAAGAACTGCTCAGTTCTCAATGACCTCCTCTTATAAGAGGATAGTGCCATTTCCTTGATCTCCCTGGTTTGCCTTATATTTCTGAAAATTATCTGTTACCTTGACTCTGTCTCACCGATAACGAATCTCATCTTTTAGTTGGCTTCTTCAATCCTCCTCAACCTTCTTGAATTTGAATACAGAGCAAAGACGAAAAGGCTGGCTGTTTACTTAGCTGGAACCTCCTCCCTGCCACGCTCTTTGCAAAACCTTCTCCTCTCCCTGACAGAGGAAGGCCACGGCATCCAAGCTCCTGCCCAGTGAACCAGTCACCTCCTTCCAGGCCTATACACAAGATGCCTTTGGCACCACCCAGGACTCTCAGATGCAAATTAAGTGTCATTAAAATCTATTCCTTCCCTTCATACCAATGTTCTGCTGTCTAAAAGGAATAATGATGGGGCGCCTGGGTGGCTCAGTCGGTTAAACGTCCAACGTCAGCTCAGGTCATGATTTCACGATCTGTGGGTTGGAGCTCCGCGTCGGGCTGTGTGCTGATAGCTTGGAGCCTGAAGCCTGCTTCAGATTCTGTGTCACCCGTCTCTCTCTGCCCCTCCTCCGCTCATGCTATGTCTCTCTCTCAAAATAAATATTAAATAAATAAATAAATAAATAAATAAATAAATAAATAAATGGAATAATGATTACCCTGATAAAAAGGCACTATGAAAGCAAAGTATGATGAGTAAAAGCATGTCTTTGGCAAAATATAAAAGACATACTCTCCTTACCGCAATTTCTGCACTTCCTGGCCTCAGAGCCTGCTTCCACACCGCGGAGCCCTCTTGGCAGCTCTGGTGGAAGATAGCAGAGCCGGTCAGGCCAACCACTGATACACCTGGTCCCCCATGAAGGCACTGCCCTCAGTGGCTGAAGACCTGGGTTCTGGCCCCGAGGTGCACAAACAAGGTCACTGAGGGCAAGTAATCCTGTGCCTCGGTTTTCCCCTCTGAGAAATGGGAATAATTGTGGTCCCCCCCCCAGCCACAGGGATGCATTCCAAGACCCCCAATAGATGCCTAAAACCGTGGATGGTCCCAAACCGTACACATGCCACGTTTTTTCCTATACATACAACACCTATGATTTAATTTAAGTTTAATTTATAAATTAGGCACAGTAAAAGATTAGCAACAATAATAACAAAACAGAACAATTATAATGATATCCTGTAATAAAAGTTATGTGACACTGGTGTCTCTCTCAAAACACCTACTGTCCTGCATTCACCCCTCCCTGTGATGATGTGAGATGGTGAAATGCCCACATGACGAGGCGAAGGGAGGGGGGGTAAGCAGGCGTGTGACACAGCATTGGGCTACTACTGACATCTGATGATACATCCGAAGACAGTCGTCTGCTTCCGGCCCGTTGCTCCCCGCGGGTATCTGAACCACGGATAAGGGGGCACCACCGGACCTACTTCCCAGTGCCAGTGACCCTGCACCGGTGAGGAAACTGACTTCCAATCCTGTAGTGGTCACAGCACCAGGAAGGCACAAGTCCTAGACATCACTACCCACAACTATTCAGTGCATAAGACTGGAGACGGCATGGTGTATGACCATGAAGAGAATAAGGACTTCTCCGTGTGTCCAGAAAATTACTCTGGCATATTGTAGGCTTTCCATAATGCTGAAGAATTCAACGAAGATACACTCAGCATCGATGCTACAAAACATATGACCCAATTCATAAGCCAAAACAAGCTGTCAAATACCTTCAAGAATCTTTCAGGAAAAAAAAAAAATCATACATTTCGCTCCACTGGCAAAAAAAAAAAAAAAAAAGAATGTAAAATATCTTACTGATAATTTTTTATATTGATTACATGTTGAAAAGATATTTCAGAAATATTGATTATAACATATTATTGAAATGAATTTTTTTTGCTTCTTTAATGTGACTACTACAAAATTTATAACTACAAATGTGGCTCACGTTATAACTCTAATGAACAGTGCTAATCTAGAGCTCATGAAAAGAAGTGGGAGATAGAAGGAAAACATTAAAAAAAAATCTATATTATTATCATCCAACAACTCCAGTTCAAGAATTTACCCACAAAAAGCGTGAGGGAGGTCTGCACCCCTCGAACTGAACGGTTTCCACAATGCACTAGGAAAAACAAGATGTTGCAGGGGAGTGGAGGTGTGTGTGCATGGAGGAAAAAAGGTGTCCCCAGTTACCAAATATAAACATTCATACACGGCTGTAAAAGATTACACAGAGAAAAGAATACAGGGGAAGCAGTCTCTGTAAGGCTAACTTTTTTCCTGAGGTGGTGAGTGCTCCAACCAGCCCCCAAAACTGGATGAATAAAACAAACCCACGTCAAAACAACACATGCCGTGTGATCTAATTTATGTAAAAGTACATGTGTTTCGTGTATGTACATGGAATAAAGCGACACATAAAAATTTGGCACAAACGTTAAAGATGATTATCTCAGTGTCACGGGTTTCAGACAACTACCAAAGAAAGTGACAGAAAAAATTGTTCTTCATAAATAATAACCCAAATCTGCTTGCCACATTACCTATAATAACAAAACAACAAACTAAGAAAATGGTTGGATGATAATTAAAAGCCCAGAGCCCGGCACTTCGCAGCGATCATCTCCATGAAGACTCCTCTGATGGGAAATATGACGCGGGGCTGCAACACAAAGACTGAGAACCGCTCACCAGCACGGAGACCGCGGCGGGAGGGCGGGGCCGTGGGCGGTGTGCTGGTGCTGACGCCAAATGTAGGACAGAGCTTGCAGACAGAGCTTGCAGGCGAGGTCTGAGCCCAGGCTTCCCTGCGGGAAGACTTTAATACTGACACAATTCCCTCACTCGCCTGACATCCGACTCTTCCGGAGGCAGCCGCGGTGATTTATGTCTCCAGGAGCTTGTCCCTTCCTGTGAGTGGCCTAATGTACTGCGTGAAACACTGCTGCTCTATCCGCTAGTGACCAGGGGCGCCAAAGGCTCTGCTACCGTAGAGCTTCTCTATTTCTCCCTTTAGTTCTGTATCTTAAGGCTCTTTTGTTAGGTGCACGTGCACTTATAATTGTGGCATCTTCCTGTGAGCTAATTGTTGTACCATCATGCAGGTCCTTCGTTATCTGTCTCCGAGTCACTTCTGTCTGACACTAGGGCAGGCACTGGAGCAATGACACACTTGCCGTCTGATGCTTTATCTTGTCCAGTTTTCTACTCTCTATCTATTTGAGTCTTTTAACCTAAATATGTCTACTATGTCCTCCTGAAATACCCACTCAGGAAAAACTCCCCTGCTGGCAAGGCCTGTCTCAGGCTCTGCTATCAAGGGGAATCACAAACAGACACTCGTGACTAATCTTGCCGCCTAAGAAAATCAACATAAGGGCCCCTGGGGGGCTCAGTCAGTTAAACGTCTGACTCTTGATTTCAGCTCAGGTCATCATCTCACGGTTTGTGGGTTCAAGCCCCATGTCAGGATCCGTGCTAACAGCACGGAACCTGCTTGGGATTCTCTCTCCTTCTCTCTCTCTGCCCCTCCCCTGTTCACATTCTCTCGCTTTCAAAATAAATAAACTTAAAAATAAAATAAACATAAATGTCTTACCTTCTTTCTTGAGTCTTTATCTTTTCCATTATTTCTTACTAAACTCTCTGCATACCTAGAAAGTAGGACCAAATTCAAAATTAATTTTAAACAAAGACATGAAACCTAAAACATTTTACACTTCAATGAAGGCTCTTAGCAATATCTGATATGACTAAGAAATGCTATACACTGGCAAACTTCCAAAGCCTGCTTCATTAGAGCAAGGAATACTAAGGTCTTCCTACATTTTCATTGTTCTAGCAGCAACCCTAGAAAGAAAATATCCTCAGCAGAGGGAAAAAACTATGTGTTTTAACAAAGTTCTATGTATGACTCTATATCCTTATGAGAGTTCTAGAAAACTCCTGTAATTTTATTAGTCAATGAAAAACATTACTTTACGTTTAACATATCTTTATTCCCAAAAGAAAGATTTAACTCGAAATAAGTTCTATTTTTTAATCACATGCTATATGTTAGCTAGGACCTAAAATTAAGGCTTTCAGAATTTTAAATGGATTCTTCACTTTCAGAACCTAGACTCACCAATTCAATACAGCATGTGGTCTAAAGAAACAGAGAACTGAGCAGAAGCCCCAGGCAGCCCAGCTGGTCTGCGATACAAAGTCTAGGAACCTTCACCCCCAGGACTAAGTGCTAGGTTTGCTCAAACTTCAAAATTTAGGGAAAGTACTTTTAACCTGAGTTTCCCTGATCTGTGAAAAAGAATTACAAAATATGGTTGTCATAGGGAACAAATTAAAATCTAGAGCTTACATACAAAAAGAGCATACACACAAACTCTAATCTGTAATCTTCATCAAAATAAAAAGCTTCTGCACAGTGAAGGAAACAATAAAACTAAAAAGGACGCCCATGGAATGGGAGAAGATATTTGCAAATGACATAGTGGATGAAGGGTTAGTATCCAAAATATATACAGAACTTCTAAAACTCAACACCTGAAAAATGAATAATCCAAATAAAAAATGGGCACTTCTCCAAAGAAGACCCAGATGGTCAACAGACACACGGCAAGATGTTCAACATCACAGATTATCATGGAAATACAAATCAAAACTACAATGAGTTATCACCTCACACCTGTCAGAACGGCTCAAATCAACAACACAAGAAATGACAAGTTTTGGCAGGACGTGGAGCAAAAGGAACCCTCGTGCGCTCTTGGCGGGAACGAGAATTGGTGCAGCCACTGTGGAGAACAGGGTGCAGGTTCCTCAGAAAGCTAAATACACAAGTACCGTAAGAGCCAGCAATGATTCTACTAGGTTTTTACCCAAAGAATATAAAAATGCTAATTCAAAGGGATACATGCACCCTGATGTTTATAGCGTCATTATCTACAATAGCCTAGATATGGAAACAGCCCGAGTGTCCACGGAGTGATGAATGGATAAGGAAGATGTGATACACACACACACACACACACACACACACACACACACACACACACACAGGAATATTACTTGGGCATAAAAAAGAATGAAATCTTGCCATTTGCAACAACACGGATGGAGCTAGGGAGTCAGCAAGGTCAATTTCACTCACATGTGCAATTTAAGAAACAAATTCTTTTCTCCTAAAGAGAGAGAGACAAACCAGGAAATGGAGACAAAGCAGAGAACGCACTGCTGGTCACCAGAGGGGAGGTGGGTGGGAGGATGGGGGAACAGGTGTTGGGGACGAGGATGCACTTGTGATGAGCACCGGGTGATGTACAGAAGTGCTGAGTCACTGTGTTCTACACCGAATCTAATATAACGCTATATGTTAACTGGAATTTAACATAAAATATAACACTGCATGTTAAGCTGGAATTTAAATAAAAACTTTTAAAAACTCTAGAGCTTACAAAAACGAGACTTTACACACAAACTCTAATCCGTAACCTTCACAACACCCACACAAAATAGGTACCCTCCTTAGACCCTCACCAGCGGAGAAAAGGTTCTGGAGGACTACCCAACGTCCCAAGAGGGGGCAGGCCTGCCACTCCAGCAGGTTGGTGCCTGCACCCTGGCCCTCACCAAGGCTACAAAGCCAAAGAAGGCATATTTGATTTGTGCTCTGACTTATACACACTGGCCAGGGGGCACCTGCTGGCAGGGAAGGGTGCCAGGAGCCCACCTGCAGCGGCCCCGCCCTCTCTAGCTGTGCTACAGGGCAGAGGCTCCCCCCCACACACACGCTCGCACTCCAAAGTCAGCGCTAACTTTCCAAGTTTGTATGAGCAGATGTTAAAAAAGCAAAACAAGACTAATAATTTATAACAAGCTTCCTAGCTCCTTCAGGGCACCTAGGATATAATTTGGAGGGGCTGTATCAGGAGTACATGAGTATACCCATACTTCACTTTCATTTATTGGCTATAATCAGGACCGGTAAGAAAAAATCATTTTAAAGCATTCTTCAAGAAGCACAGTGCACATAATAGTCACCAGAGAGCGCATGATCCTTCCTGGCTGCTGGTTGGATCTCTCCTTGAACTTGCACCCCGATTTCTGCGCTCACTGTCCTATGAAACAGAAAATTCCATGACATTCATTAATAGATTGTAGTAAATTAACTGTAATTAGTGAACTCTGTAAAACAAGCATGGACTCAAAATTCCACAAAAGCATCTCTAATCTTTTAAAGTATGTTTTTACCAGCTAGCTTCAGTAAATTGTATACTTAATGTAAGGAAGATAAGAAAAGGTGTACTAAAAGGTGATGATACATTACCTCAGTAAGTTAAAGAAATTTATACTTATCAATTTCATATTACTTTCAGATAAATCTGACTGGTCCCTTGCACTGCTTAAAATTATGCACTTTCAAACATAATGTGGCTACTTCAGAGATCCATCTACCTACAAAAAAGAGAATGTAAACAATCTTCTCTTGAATTAAGAGAATCTATAAAAATAAAATTAAAACCATCAGATTGCAAACCAACATATCCAGGTAGGTCACTGAAACGAGAGAGGCATCTGTTGAATAAGTGCGGGCAGGAAGCAAGACCTGCAGGGTGGGGGGTCTGGAGAAGAGCTGGCTGGTGACAAGACCCCAGGGGACAAGGGGAATACCTCCTTAGGGCAGGGTAAGCTTACAAGACCTGGGGACTGATCCCTGAAGAGTGCAGAGCGGAAGGAAGGCAGGACTAAATCACTCACTAAGGAAGACAATCTGGAGGGCAATACACAACGTGTATCAAAAGCCTTAAAAATAGCTAAAAATATTCAAATACTTTCTTCGACCTATAAATTCTACTTCTGGGAAATTATTAATAGAAAACAAAGACATGTATTAAGGTTTTAAATCTGTTCGTCACAGAATATTTATGAAATCAAAAAACCTGAATGTTCAATATTAGGTTACTTGTTAATAAATAAGGTTATGACCATATGAAAGGATACCAGATGGCCATTAAGTATCCAGTTGTTAAAAATCACTTTCCAGGGGCACCTGGGTGGTTCGGTCCGGTAAGTGTCCAACTTTGGTTCAGGTCATGATCTCACGGTTCGTGAGTTCAAGCCCCACATCGGGCTCTGTGCTGACAGGTTGGCGCCTGGAGCCTGCTTCCGATTCTATGTCTCCTCCTCTCTGCCCCCCACCCCCCCCACCTCGCTCATGCGCTGTCTCTGTCTCTCTCTCTCAAAAAAAAATAAACATTAAAAAAATTTTTTTTAATTTATTTTCCAGAATGAAGAGAAAAAATAGCATGACTCTAATTTTGCATTTTTATAAAGTTCATTTATAAAGTTCATTTTCATATAGGAAAAGAATTGTAAGTATATACATATTTACTATTAAATTGATTATCTCTGAGTCTGGGATCATGAATAAATTTTTTTTTTTTACTTCTTCCTGTATTTAAAACTTCTTCCAAAATTAGAGAAAAGTATAATTACAGGTTTAACAGGAAGAACAGTCTGGCATCAGTCTACTAAATACATTGGAATGGGGAGAAAATGAAATCAGTAGTTCTAGGTAGGAAAAAATTATGATTTAATGGCTATCTAGATAAAAAGAAAACAAAGAAAAGGTAGCCATGAGCTCAGTGCTTTGTTCCCAAGCTGTGTGGACTGGTCAGGAGGGTTCTGGCTAGCAACAGATGCCACAAGGACCTGTTGAAGTCACTACCCCAAAAGCAGAAAGGAGCATGTCCATGTTCAGCAGTGGTTAATAGAGGGCTAGGGCCACGGGATTCTTCTGGTAGATAAGTCAATATTGCTCAGTTACCTTTAGAAGACACTCTGTTATAGTTATTATGCTTAACCATGCCTTCTTCGTCCCTGAAAACTGAAAGAGTGGGGCGCCTGGGTCGTTCAGTTGGTTGAATGTCCAACTCTTGACTTCAGCTCAAGTCATGATCTCGTGATTCATGAGATCGAGTCCTGAGTCGGGCTCTGAGCTGACAGTGCAAAGCCTGCTTGGGATTCTCTCTCTCTCTCTCTCTCTCTCTCTCTCTCTCTTCCCCACCCCCATCCTGCCTCCTCCCCTGCTTGCTCATGCTCATGCTCTCTCTTTCTCTCTCTCAAAATAAACTTTAAAAAAACAAAAACAACTAGAGGATGGGGGCCCCTGGCTGGCTCAGTCAGCAGAGCACACAACTCGTTTTTTCTTTTTATATTTTAATTTTATAAAGAGAGAGCACATGAGTGGAGGAGAGGGGCAAAGGGAGAGAACCTTTTTTTTTTTAATTTCTTAAAAATGTTTTATTGATTTTTGAGAGGGAGAGAGCGACCAGGGGAGGGGTAAAGGGAGTAGGGGACAGAGGATCCGAAGCAGGCTCTGTGCTGACAGCAGAGAGCCCAGTGCGGGGCTCGAACTCACCAACTGTGAGATCCTGACCTGAGCTGAAGTTGGAAGCTCAACAGACTGAGCTCCCCAGGTGCCCTGAGCACATGACTCCTAATCTCAGGGTGTGAGTTTAAGCCCTACCTCAGGTGTGGAGCCTACTTTAAAAACAAAAAAGAGAAACTGGAAGAGGCACACAATAAAAGTCACGCACAGTTAAAATAACAGACCAAAAACCATACAGAGAAAGTGAGAATGACGGAGAACACGACCCCCGGGAACGGTCCTGGCTTACACCTGTTACACAGTTAGTAATACTGGCCCTCGTACTTGATGGTCACCTCAGCGGTAATTACATCAATCACCAGGCTAACATAGTAACTAAGTTTAAAAAGCATATTTTGAGCGCCTGAAAGTCACGGCAAAGAGAAATATTAAATACACAGTACTCACTAATCGCTTCTAATGTACTGTATACTTATTTATTTCTTTATTGTATGGCTCCTCCAATGAAACTTAAACACGACAAAAATAAAAATTTGTGTTCACAGCTGTGTTCTCAGCACATAGAACAAAGGCCATCACACAGTGGCCAATCCACAAATATGAACAAATTATTGAAAAGAAAGAAGTTTGTCAAAAGAGTCTCTCCTGGGGCTAATTATTATGTTAATCCCTATGGAAAGAGCATTGTTGAAGGCAGTGGTTTTATTAACACGGGGCCATTTCTTAGGCCAGATGTGTATATTGTGACAAGTCTCAAAAAGGCATTTCTGTGGGGAGCCAAACAGGTTGTTTCTAGGAACTAAATGTGATCTAGGGAACGTAAAATAGGCAAGTCCAATACAATGTTAGTGGTAGGATCTAGGTGGTGGAAACTTGTCGATTTTGCTGTATGTTTAAGAACGTTCATAATAAAAAAATAGAAAAACACACTAAAAAGATTTTAATCTAGGGAAAGAATTTTTTTAATGTTTTTTAAAGTTTATTTATTTATTTTTGAGAGAAAGAGAGAATGTGAGCAGGAGAGGAATAGAGAGAGAGAGGGAGAGAGAGAATCCCAAGCAGGCTCCACACTGTCCACACAGAGCCCAACATGGGGCTTGAACTCAAGAACCATGACATCATGACCTGAACCAAAATCAAGAGCCGGACACTTAACCAACTGAGCCACCAGGTGCCCCTAGGGAAAGCAATTTAAAACACAAGAGGGATGAATACCTCTCGGTGAGGGTCCCTTCTCAATTACTGCCTCCCTCAGCTTGTTGACATGAGTACATGGCTATGAATGTAAACACACAGTGAGGCTGATCCAAGGGAGGTTCAGGGACTTGAGATACACACATACACACATGGTTAACAAAACTGCTCCTGTCATACAACTGCTAAGAAACATGACCAGTGTTCTGATGAGGGGTGGAGGCTGCAGGTGACAGGGAAGGTGTTGGCGAAGGTACCAGAAGGCGCAGGCACCAGGCTGATTTATCGCACGCAGCAAAGAGCCAGCTGGGATGGCCACGAGGCCAGGCAGCGACTGCAAAGGTTTTTTGGGACATCCTTAACACGCACTCCTCCACCAGACACACTTTCGTGGACGGGCACCTGTCAGTCAGAGTCCCAGGCTTTGGCTGAGCCACCACAGTCTGTGCCCCTGAAGGCCTGAGGCCCCGAGACTCATACCACCTGCCCCTCACTTTGCTTCCACCTGACAGGGAGCACTGCCAAGAGGCAGGAGAATGAAATCGCTTTGCTTCAGAGTCTGGAAAAACAGCACAGCAAACAGTGTACACACGAGAACAAAAAATACAATTAGTATGGGAAAATATGAAGTAACTGCAGCATCAGGCCCTTTGCAAGCAATGGTTTTATTTTTGTGTTCTGTTGGCTTTGTTTTGCAAACTTAATACTATTAATTCCGATTCAAACATTTTGCTAAATGATTCACTTACTTGCCATTTAAAAATCTGCCTTTTTAATGTTTCAAAATTTCAGTTTTATGATAGATTTCTGAATAGATGTTAAAAGTACATTCACGATATAATCAGAAAACGTGACTTCCTATTTCCTAGTAGGTCAGCAGTCTCTGTTGGTCACACTGCACAGACTGAATCACGTCTTTACCAAGGTTACTACTTCTCAGCAACAGGTCTTATCATCTGGCCACACGGAGATCTACCTCCTCTCTAAGAGTGGTGACCTGGGGATGGCTACAAAGGCTACGAAGCGTCAGAAACGGTACCTTGGACTCTCTTTTCATCAGCTCCTCTCTTGACGACCTCTCTTTTCTACCCGTGTCACCGGGGTGCCTCTCTTCGTCGAGACGAGCGCCTTCCCTGTGACGCTTCTCTCTGTGTCTGTCTTCCCCTTCCTTGTCAGAGAACGAGTTACTTTTTTCTCTTGAGTGCTTGTCTCTTTTTTCCCTCACGCTGCTTTTTTCTCGATGTCTCCGCTCTCGATCTGCTTCTTTCTGCCTCCTGTGTCTCCGCTCGCCTCCTTCTTTGTAAAGCCAGTACTGAACAGGATTTTCCTGACTGTCACCATACCGCAGCTGTGAACGGGACCCACGGAAAACCGTGTCAGCACACGAACACGGCCGCTGGCCTTCGTACCTGCTGTGATGAAGGCAGGGGAGCCGCGCTGCCGCTCACTCCTCCATCCTGACCCTGAAGATGTGCTTCTGGAAGGAAACACCTGCTGTCGGCCGCACAATCCACAGTCTAGAGGCAACGGAGCACACCGGCCTTCACCCTGAAGTGGAACCCACGTGCAAACCCCTCAGCGCGGCAGGTGTGCCCCCTCCTCTGCAGCCTCTCCTGGTCATTCTTGTCACCTCCTCCCCAACTCTGACTGCACCCTGCGCTCCACCGACCCACGCTCCCTGCTGTGAGATGTGTGACTTCTGTGAACAGAGAACCATGTGCCCGCCAGCCCCTGTCCCTGGCAGTTCACGTGTCTGCTCCCCCACAGGGAGATTCTCAAAACTGGGCACCACTGTCTAGTCACCTCTGTAACCCCCAAACCACGACGGGTGACACTGTCCCATGGTGACGCGTGGCTATTTGCAGAACAGGCTGTGGGTGGGTCATATTTCCGGCTCGAGCTCACAATTTTAGTATCATCATCAGATGTCTCACCAGGACCCCAAACAGAAATGCCCTTCTCCTCCCACCAGGGCCAACAGGTTGTCACCGCTCACTCTACAGCCGGAGGGCTCTGTCCCTGTGGTCCCCCTCCCACCACCCCCCATGGCCGCTCAGCGGCCCCCCGACTCCTCCCCTTCACCCGACTCCCACCCACTTTGCTCACTCTGCCAGGACAACCTTCCTAAAGAAACCATATGGGCAAACTCCTCGGTCGTAAAGTTAGATTACTACCACACACCCGTCACCATGATCAACTCTATGGGGATTAAAAACTTAAGGGGTAAAAAATATTATAAGGACCCAAAACAAAACACAGGCACTACTTACATAATGCTGGTGGGGAAAAGGCTCTCCAAGCATTACATCAACAACCAAAACTATAAAGACAAACTTGACTACCTCATAACTTTGAACTTACTTATAAAAACAAAGATTCCATGAAAAAAATTCAAAACAGAAGTGGAAACATAAGTAACTAGCAGGGAGTTCATCTTTAAAGTCCTCCCAGAACAAGATGCTCTGTTAGGAAAGGAAGCAAATGCACACAGGGAATAACTGACAAGAGGGCAGGAAACCCTTTCATAAAATGCTCAGAAGTGCTCCCTTGTTCTGGATCAAATTAGCAAAGATTAAAAATTATGATCGTGTCCAGCGGCTGCCTAGGACACGGGGAATTACACTCTGACGATATAGCTAATTACAGCTTTTATGTAGAGCAGATGGAGTAAGTTTACATTACTCTCACCTAGCAAGTTCATTTCCAGAAATTAATCAGAAGAAAATAACTATGAATAAACGGAAAGACTTTACCCCATGCATGTCTTTACGATAAAAAAAATCCAGAAGCAACCTGAGCGTCAAAAAGAGCGGGTGTGCCAAGAAAACTACGACACACCCATGTCACTGACTGTTATATTATGCAGCCATTAAAATAATATTATAGAGAAACGGGACTTAGAAAACTGCTCCAAATGTATCGTTTAAACAGTTCATAAGAGTAAGACTCCACGTGAAGAAACCATGTGTGTATACACACACATGCACACAAATATGCACATAGACCTACTCTATCAGGATAAATACTTAAATACTATCAATAATTGTTTCTGGGTGGACTTTGTTTTTATTTCCTTCTTACTATTTGGATTTCCTAAATTTTCCAAAATCACCTCGTACTTCTCTTGGAACAGAAGAACAACACGTGCGTGTGAGGGAAAAGCGGAGGCAAACTTCCTCAGACCTTGAATCCTGTTCCGACACTTTCCCAAACTGTTTCTAACGCTCCTGCGTGAGCACCCGCTCCTGGGCTTGGGGCCTACCTTTCTTTCTCGGTACCGCCTCTCCCTCTCTTCGTCCCCCCATTCAGAGCCTTCGTCTCTCCTCTCCTTCTCTTCCGCTCTTGCTTTGCTGCCTACAAAAATGGAACATATTTTCAACATTTCCAAACTTTCGCACATCAAAATGATCTTCTAATATCTTGCTGCAATCTCTACTGTACATATTACTTATTTATTACATATTAACACCTATGAAAGCAGATTCTTCAGTTAAAACACATCCTCCAGTATCAAGAATGGAAATTTCTAGGGGTGCCTGGTGGCTGAATCAGTTGAGTATCTGATTCTTGGTTTCAGCTCAGGTCATGATCCCACAGTTCATGATATCAAGCCCCACATTGGGCTCTGCGATAAGCACAAAACCTGTTTGGGATTCTCTCTCTCTCTCTCTCTCTCCCCCCCTCCCCCTCTCTCTCCCCCTCTCTCCCAGCTTCTCTCCTGCATGCACACACATGCACCCTCTCTCTCTCAAAAATAAGTAAGAAATTTTTTAAAAAGAATGGAAAGTTCTAGAATCTAAACTTAAAATGGGCTAAAGAGGGAAGTCACAATGCCAACTGCCAGGGAGGGAACCTGGAAAATATGAGACTAGCCCCGCTGGAAATTCAAGAGGGGCACCAGCCCAAATACACATGCCATCTAAGTTCCTGGTCACTGACAGAAGCACTCAGGGAAGCAAAGCCCAGTCCGTGGAGAAAAGCTGGGCCATCACCAAGTGCTTGGCTGCAAAGAAAGAAATGCCTGCCTCAGGGATGCCACGGGAACTGCACCAGCTCCACAACTCCTGCAGCCCACTGCCGAGGGCACAGTGGATGGGGGATGGGGAGGCCCCTGTGGTGAGGAGAACCCACCCCTACCCACAGTTTGAGGTCTCTCCCTGCTGGTCAAACTAGAGTTTCACTTTTGAATCTGTACAGACAACAAAAAACAGTCATTAGGCTTAAAATTAAGAGAATCACCATTTTAAAAGATGAGGACAAAATTAAACAGAGAACATGGAAAGAAAGTCCTTATGGAGCACTGATTGCTTTTCTAGGAGCCTGGAATACAAGAGATCCAAACAGGGTCAGGGAGACAGGTGTGGCATGCAGAGAGGGGCCGGGTTATGGGAGCCTGCAGGACAGAGTGGGGTCAGAGTGACTCCTGGGTTTTCCAACCCGAGGAAGGGAAGGGTGCAGCTGCATCAACTACAATGGGTAAGGCTTTGGGGAAGTAGGGTTTGTGGGGATTTGAGAAGCTCAGGTCAGGACCCATTATGTTTGCAACATCCATCAGATGTCAAAGGACACGAGGATGTGTAAGCCCAGAACTCAGGGAAGAAACCTAGCTGGGGACCAAAACTTGGAAATCAGGAACAGATGACACGTGTATAAAATCATGAGAAAGGATGCAGTCAGAGGGAGGGAGCAGATGAGGTGGCCCAAAGAGCAAGGCCACACTTCCCAGAAGAGGAGGCTCAGAGGAGATGGGAAGGGCCCGGAAATGCCAAGGAAGGGGAAGGAATGTCAAACAGTCTAATCGTATGATTACTCGTATCAATAATGCCTTGAAGAAATAAGGCCAGGTAGCAACCACAAAAGAGTGATGCGAGAACAAAAAAGATTTTATTAGAAATAAATACCAAGAGCATCAATATAATAATACTAAAAAGCAGCAACGGATAGGATAGTTGCTGTTAAACTTACCGAGTGGTGAACCCACTAACCCGTAAGCACACCCCTAGGTAGACCTCACCCAACAAAAATGCACTCATGCCTCGATAGCTGCATCGCTGCTGAGCTGTGTGCCGACACCTGAAGTGGCCCAGCAGAAGGCGACAGCGTGCAACATGAACAGGAATGAAGGGCCTGGGTGTCCATCCTTTTCGGAACCAGGATCTCCAGCCTTCCTGACGATTCTAACAATTCCTACACGTTCTTTAAATATATTCCTTTCTGTGGGGTGCCTGTGTGGCTCAGTCAGTTGAGCGTCTGTCTGTTGATTTTGGCTCAGGTCGTGATCTCATGGTTCGTGAGATCGAACCCCACCTCAGCCTCTGTGCTGACAGCGCGGAGACTGCTTAGGATTCTCTCTCTCTCTGTCCCTGCCCTGCTCGTGTGCACATGCTCCGTCTGTCAAAATAGATAAATGAACTTAAAAAAAAAAAAGATTTTAAAAAATAGTAATAAATATGTTCCTTTTTGTTTATGTCAGCTAGTTTAATTTAAAAAATACAATACTTCCATTTTAAGGCGGGGGGCATGCACCTTCGCCTTAGAATCCTGGGAATTTAGACAAAAACATTTAAATCTTACTTACAATAAAACTGACACTTTTGAGGTATTTTTATCAAAAAGCATTATTTTTGGGGCGCCTGGGTGGCTCAGTCGGTTAAGCGTCCGACTTCGGCTCAGGTCATGATCTCACGGTCCGTGAGTTCGAGCCCCGCGTCGGGCTCTGTGCTGACAGCTCGGAGCCTGGAGCCTGCTTCAGATTCTGTGTCTGCCTCTCTCTCTGACCCTCCCCTGTTCATGCTCTGTCTCTCTCTGTCTCAAAAATAAATAAACATTAAAAAAATAATTAATTAATTAAAAATAAATAAATAAATAAAAAGCACTATATTTGTTTATTTACAATGTAGACTCAGCTTTACTTGGGTGATCTAATGAGTTTCAAGAGTAAAACTCTAGCAAATGAGAAACTGTGTTACTCCTTTCACTGACTGAATGAGTTTTTAAAATATTGAAAAGAAAACAGTGAAAAGGACACACACACACCAGAGGCCTACGCCTTCAAGGCCCAAGCTCAGCCATCTAGAAAAGCACGAGAGGGAACACAATGATGAGTGAGCAACCGCTCCGAGGAAGCTCTTTTACGGAGAAATGTGGACAAGACACAGCGAACGGGGGGCTTGAAGCGGGGCCGCCTGCGGCAGAGACACGCACCTGCCCGCGCCCTGCGCTCCGCCGGCTCCGGGAGCTGCCAGCCCAGCAGGTTGTGCTGGGCCGTCTGCCTCAGCTCCTCCGTCCTCGCTCTGCGCTCTCTGTCCTTGTCCCTGTCTTTTCCTCGACTGTGAGACTTGTCTGCGTCCTGCTCTCGGTATTTCTCTTTGTGCCTTTCTCTGTCCCGGTCTCTGGAGTCCTTTTTCCTTTCCCTTGGCTTTTCTCGGTCTCTGTCCCCACGAGGGTTCTCTCTGGACGCGTGACCGTCTCTCTCAGCAGGCCTCTCTCTGTGCTTGGTGTCTCGGTCTGGGTCCCTATGCTTTTGCTCTTTGTCTTCAGGGAAGTCCACTTCTGACTCCTTACGAAGCTTCTTTTCTCTGTGCTTCTTATCTCCCTTGGGATTACCTGAGTGTGCGGCCTAAACCAAGAGAAAGAAAGCAGAATCCGGAATGTGAGTCCTGCTCATTGAGGTGTCTTCACACTAGCTTCCCCTGCTTTCCATCCCAGCAAGACGGGCCTGGAAGACGTGTCTCTGAGGCCACAGTAAGCGGAACGTGATGGAGCATTTCTACGACTGGCAACGGGCACCCGTTCACAAGGGACATTCACTTTTGCTGGCAAGTCAAATCTGAAATACTATACCGAACAGAAAGAAAAAGAAAGGCATACTGTAGCTGTGTCTTAAAGTCTCTGAGACAGCAACAGCCTGGGTCCCACTCGAAGAACAAGGACACTCTCCCTGATAAAACTCTCAGGAGGTCTCGATCTCAACCCATTAATCTTAAAGATAAAACCCCCAGTTATTTTACCAGCAAAAATGGGTTTCTTCAGGAACGGCAGAGAATTGCCGTCTGGGACAATTAAGCTGTGGCAAAACCACAGGTGATTCTGCAGAACAGAGGAGAGGAGGCTCTTTCACAGAGGAAAGGGGGAGCCGGGAGGGGGAGCCGGGAGGGGTGAACTGGGAGCCCGAAGTGTGGTGGCTGCTCGTGAGCTGAGCTGTCGCCAGGGGAGAAGGAGACCTTCCTTCCTCCTGCCGGGCTGGCAAAATAGTATCACGTGGAAGGTGCATCTCTTCCCGTCGGGTCTGCTGTGGACAGTGGAGGGGTGGTGCCTGAGCCCCCCCAGTGCAGGCCTCCCGACCCCCTTTTCCTTTAATTAATTTTCACAGCCCAAGCCCCTTCCACACACACCACACAGACACACACACGCACACACGTGCACACACAAATACACACATGCAAACATACCACACACACACACACACTCTCACAGAGAAACCACACAGACACATACGCACCCACAGTGTACACTAACACGTGCATGCACAGACACACACGGCACACGCCCTGAACCCTAACAGAAACCTGATGGGGCTGGTGGGACCCTGGGCTGGGCAACCCCGTTCCCCCCACAGTTCCAGAGCTATTAACCGTACAGCTTTATCTCTGAGTCGAGAATGCTTCTGAAATGAGCCACACATAAGCAAAGTTAGGCTGTGTTGAAAACCAAATAAAACTGTCCAAGAAACCATCCAAGGTCCAAAAGGACCCCAACCCAAATCTTTAAAACATGTTACCCAGAGGTGTTTTCTGAGGTCATCTGCTTTCCAAGTATCATCTTTCGTTCTTCTCTAAAAAGAAAATTATAAAGTTAGAATTTTTAAAGTTTAAAAAACTAATTTTGTCGCTCTAGTGAGCTGCTTTTTTATTAGGCCATGTAAGTCAATGGCAATTAGTCATTGACGTGCAAGAAATCACTACCTACTAGAAGGAAAGGCATTAGTAATACAGACTTTTAAAAAAATTACTCCTGGGGCACCTGGGTGGCTCAGTCGGATAAGCGTCTGACTTCGGCTCAGGTCATGATCTCACGGTTTGTGAGTTCGAGCCCCGCGTCGGGCTCTGTGCTGACAGCTCGGAGCCTGGAGCCTGCTTCAGATTCTGTGTCTCCCTCTCTCTCTGCCCCTTCCCCACTCATTCTCTCTCTCTCTGTCTCTCAGGAATAAATAAACATTAAAAAAAATTTTTTAAATTACTCCCTAGTCTAAATGTACCTATAAGCGATTATAGTATGTGTTCTTCTGGGTACTTCATAAGAGTAGGTAACACACACTCCCCACCTTTCCCCATCCCACCCAGTGCCCCGTGTCAATGTCTAGTCCCACTGCCCAACATTTCTAGCTGCCAATGGAGCAGTTTCCCCTGAAGTGTCCCTGCTTCCCCTGAAGTGTCCCTGTCTGGCAGGCTGCCCCTGTCAGGGGCTGAGCACACAGCAACATGACTCCTCCATAGGCCCATATACAGTTCACCTGCCACGTGCAAGACATACTTGAATAATGAAAGAAACTCATGAAGCAAATTGTTCAAGGATGTTTTCTGTAGACAACAAGAGAGATTTATCCAGATTATTTTATTTTCCCTTTGAGAAACACTGCTTTGAGGGTACAAAAAAAAGGTAAAATTTTTGTAAGGTCCAGATTTTTTTTAATTTTTTTTATTTTTAAGTTTATTTATTTTGAGAGAGAGAGAGCAGAGGAGGGGCAGAGAGAGAGGGAGAGAGAGAATCTCAGGCAGGCTCTGTGTGGTCAGAGTAGAGCCTGATGTGGGGCTCAAACCCACGAATCGTGAGATTGTGACCTGAGCTGAAACCAAGAGTCAGACGCTTAACCGACTGAGCCACCCAGGCACCCCTGTAAGGTTCAGATTCAAAGCTAATGTAGTACAAATGAAAAACGAATAGTTATTCATGGATAAGCCACCAAAAATCTTGGTGTCAAAATTAGGGAAATAGAAAAATCATTCACAATAGTTCATAAGTATGCTAATTAGAAATAAATACAAAGCAATCACTTTTAAGATTCTAGCCAAAGTATACTACAACCACAAAATGTACTGAGTTCCTTCTGGAGTGGATTGCAGATCAGCAGTGTAGGGAGAGGGTCAAAGAAAAACCACTGACAGCAGGGGGTAGCCGAGCTCCATTCCCACGGTGGGGGGTGGGGGGGGGGGGAGCTGGGAGCACTGAAAGGAGCAGCCAGGGCAGGGAAAATCACCCAGGGGTGGTCTGCGTAAATGCAGCCAGGCTGGCTGTGTCTGCAGGCAGGCAGCTGTGCAAGTCAGCAGCCTACCTTCCCACAGAGGCCTCATCCTTCCTGGATGGCTCTCAGGTCCTAGGGAGAAACACTCCTGGGTTGCAGACACACATGGACATCTCCAAGGGACAGAGGAAGGGTGCACAACTGCAAATGTACGAGAAGGGGAGGCAGGCCTATCCAAGTGCTGGCAAAATGACCATTCTTCCCACCGCCCTGAGCTTTGCCAGACAGCAGCCCCGGAGGGCTGGGCCACCACAGGGATGTGGCCTTAGGCTGCCAAGAGCCGCTAAATGTTAGGGCTCTTCATGCAGGAGAACCTCGTAAGTGGGTTAGTGAGGACCATTCTCAGAGAGCTCAGTGTACTTGCCCTAGAACATGCAGCCTTTCGAAAAACAGAATGAAATAGCCCCACACCTGTCTGAACAGTTAACAGCAGTTACCATTAAGTGAATGGCTGGAACATGGAGATTCCTAATTCATAACAACATTTAAAAGAAAGTAGAAATTTATTTTCTTCTAAGGATAACCTAAATATAAACATATATATCTACATATATATGTTTACACATTTCAAGCTATGATTAATAAATTTCATGACAATAATAAACTCACACATTACCAATTACTTGGTATGTAACAGAAAAATTTAGAAATTTCTAGAATTTTCATTGGGCACTGAAATAAATAAAAGTCATAAACACTGGAAGCAAGGCAAACTAAAGTGTTTTTAAAGAACCGTCACTGAAAACTGTCACTACCCTTATCAGGGTAGTCAGCAAACATGCCATTAAATTTTATTTTTCTAAGAATAACTACACAATACTGAACCCTGGTATGATCCTAGCAGAAATAAAGAACACAAAACTTGTAATGTTAGTGATAGCTATGATGTCAGCAAATAAACATACTGACACAAACCCGAAGAAGAGCTTGGTACATGGTAAAGTTACAATAAACAACATCAGGACGCCTGGGTGGCTCAGTCGGTTAAGCGTCTGACTTCAGCTCAGGTCATGATCTCGCTGTTTGTAAGTTCCAGCTCCACATCGGGCTCTGCACTGATGGTGTGGAGCCTGCTTGGGATTCTCTCTTTCCCTCTCTTTCTCTCTGTGCCCCTTCCCCACTTGCATTCTCTCTCAAAATAAATAAATTAAAAAAAAATTAAACAACATCAAAAAGTCCAGTACAATTTTATTCCAATCACTTCATGAAGGCTTTATCCTTCCCTTGACTTTATGGAACAAAATACGCTAATTCTTCAGCACTCTAATAATCACATGACTAAGTTCTAATAATCAGGAGATTAACTTCCTAAAAAGTTAATGACCAACTTGCAAATGAGAACCTAATATGGGTATTCAGGAGCTGCTTTTGCTACTTTGAAATGTTTATTTTACAAATATGTATTAGAAAACCCCCAAAATAATCCAAAGCAATGCAAAATGTGATCCACTAGGTGAACTATGTCATCCAAGATCACAGAAAGCCAGCGGAGAGAAAAGATCTAATAGGGAAATACATGTCTGACAATTAAATGTTTGGGGAAGTAAAGAGCCTGAGGAATCTCCATGCTCTGGAATCCTAACTCACTGGTTAAGAACAAGGGTTTTACAAACAATTCTGGGAAAGGACTCAGAGGGAACGAGCAAAGCAAACCCCTACTATTCAAAAAACTTAACTTTAATTAATCTGGTGCTTCATTCAAAAATATGAAAACTCAATCAGGCATTTGAGAAAAAAATGACATAAGAAAGAGAAGAATCAAGAAAAATAAACAAAGAAAATGACCCTGAAAGAAAAGACTTTTAACTCTAGGGAACAAACTGAGGTTTGACGGAGGGAGGTGGGTGAGGGATGTGCTAAATGGGTGATGGGCATTAAGGAGGGCACTTGTTGTAATGAGCACTGGGTGTTATATGTAAGTGAGAATCACTAAATTCTACTCCTGAAACCGATTCTGCACTGTATGCTAACTACCTTGAATTTAAATAAAATCTTGTAAGAAAAAAAAATAAAATGACCCAAAGAAAAAAAGAGAAATATTAATTAAAAAAAAAACAAAAACAAAGGGATACATGCCCCCCCCCCCAGTGTTCATAGCAGCATTATTTAAAATAGCCAAATTATGGAAACAGCCCAAGTATCTATTGATTGATGAACATGGGTGGGCGGGGGGGGGGGTGGCGCTGGGTGGCTCAGTAGGTTGAGCGTCAGACTTCGGCTCAGGTCATGATCTCACAGTTTGTGAGTTCAAGCCCCACATTGGGCTCTGTGCTGACAGCTCAGAGCCCGGAGCCTGCTTTGGATTCTGTGTCTCCCTCTCTCTCTGCTCCTCCCCTGCTCATGTTCTCTCTCTCTCTCTCTCTCTCTCTCTCTCTCTCTGTCTTTCTCTGTCAAAAAGAAACATTAAAAAAAGTTTAAAAAGAAAAAATGTATACGTATGCAATAGAATATTACTCAGCCATAAAAAAAATATAATCTTGCCATTTGCAAGGACATGAATGGAACTACAGAGTATTATGCTAAGTGAAATAAGTCAGTCAGGGAAAGACAAATTCCATATAATTTCACTCATATGTGGAATTTAGGAAACAAAACAAATGAGCAAAAGGGGAAAAAAGAGAGAGAAATCAAGAAACACTCTAACTTACAAAGAACAAACTGATAGCAGGAGGGAGGGGTGGGGGGGATGGGTGAAACAGGTGACAGGGATTAAGAAGTGTGCTTGTCTTAATGAGCATTCAGTAATTTATGAAATTGTTAAATCACTATATTGTACACTAGAAGTTAATATAACACTGTATGTTAACTCTATGGGAATTAAATTTTTTATTTTTTTTTTTTAGTTTTAAAAAATTTAAAAAAGCTTCCTGCACTTGCCCCAAGGGGCGACCATGCTCCCTATCCCTTTACTTGTAACAAGTAATATAAGTTCTTTGCTTTAAAAAAATTTTTTTTCAACGTTTATTTATTTTTGGGACAGAGAGAGACAGAGCATGAACGGGGGAGGGGCAGAGAGAGAGGGAGACACAGAATCGGAAACAGGCTCCAGGCTCCGAGCCGTCAGCCCAGAGCCTGACGCGGGGCTCGAACTCACGGACCGCGAGATCGTGACCTGGCTGAAGTCGGACGCTTAACCGACTGCGCCACCCAGGCGCCCCTAAAAGTTCTTTGCTTTAAAAATTAATTAATTAATTAAATTAGATTTAACAATTAAGTAGATGGAGTCAACATTAAAGTTGCAGAAACCAGAATATAGAAAACATAAAGTCAAGGAGATGGGAAATATGTGCCACGAATTCAACATCTAACAGCTAAATCAGAGTTCCAGAGAGAACGGAGAAAACAGAAAGAAGTAAATACAGAATAGAAAAAAATGTCCTGGGGGCACCTGGGTAGCTCAGTTAAGCAACTGGCTCTCAATTTCAACTCAGGTCATCATCTCATGGTTTGTAATATCAAGCCCCGTGTCAGGCTCTGCACTGACAGCAAGGAGCCTGCTTGGGATTTGCTCTCTGCCCCTCCCTTACGTGAGCACACGCATTCTCTCTCTCAAAAATGAATGAAATATTAAAAAAGAAAGAAAGAAAAAAGTGTCCTAGAAGTAAAGGTAGACCTGAGTTTTCATTCTGACAGGGAAAATCAAATGTCAAAAATAATGAATGAAAAAAAGACCCACAATAAACACATTGCCATATATGCTCAGAACACCACAAATATCCTAAATCTTCTGGAAAGAAAGAAAATGTTACTTACAAAAATATCTCATCAGCCAAACTGGTTGCTAGAAGGTGAAAGCAGAATGCCTTCAAAGTCCCAGGGAAATTAATTCTGATCCTAGAATTCTATGCTAGGCTAAAGTCTCAAACAAGTGTATCAGTATACTAAAGACTTTCTTCCTACATACTCTCATTTAAAAAGGTAGTTGAGGATTTACTCCAGGGGAGAAAGGGGGATTTCAAGAAAGCTGATGACACTGGATCCAAAAAAACAGTAGACCTAACCCAGAATTACACATAAAAGAAATTCCCAGACAATAGCTCTAAAAAGGTCTAGAAAAAAATTAGCCGTGATTAGAACAGAAGTCAGAGAACTCTGAGAAGAATCTTTTACAGCAGATTTTATTAAACAGATAATATGACTGATTAATAAGCTAAAATATGTAAGTGGTAAGGTTAAGAAAAAGGGGATATGTTCTTTTTTGCCAAAGAGAAGGCAAATACAAATTACAGGAAAACCAAAGAACCATTTAAGAAAGACATGCTCCAAATATGAAGTAAACTACGTGTGGTACAATTAATTGAAAGTAAGAAAATATGATCTAGTGACTCTGATGCCAGGAACATAGTTCCTTGAGCAGCAGGAGTTGAGGGATACACGACTGTATTTTCTCTGTTGGTGCATTCACATTACTAAGTTCTACAGTAAATACTACTCATGTATTAATCATGTATTACAGTGTGGATTGGTTTTCTATTTCAAAATCAACCTACAAACAAATCAGAGAATGTAGGTTAAGAATGACTTATGAAAATATAAGAGAATGGTATGGAAGATGACAGGGGTCAGGAATTTGGTGGACTTTAAAATAGATGGAGGGTAGCATAGGATACTAACTTCCTAATCCTAACCAATGGAAAGTTAAAAGATACTATCTAAAGTTGACATAACACAAAATAGATATAAAGAATACTAGTTAAGGTGTGCCTGGGTGGCTCAGTCGGTTGAGCCTCCGACTTCAGCTCAGGTCATGATCTCCCAGCTGACGAGTTCGAGCCCTGCGTCGGGCTCTGTGCTGACAGCTCAGAGCCTGGAGCCTGCTTCCGATTCTGTGTCTCCCTCTCTCTCTGCCTCTCCCCCGCTTTTGCTGTCTCTCTCTCTCTCTCTCTGTCTCAAAAATAAAGATAAACATTAAAAAAAATTTTTTAAGCATATTAGTTAACATTGCAGAAGTAAATGATAAAGGCAAAAAAATAAGAGAAAGAAGGAAAAGTAGGAAATGCATGCAAACTAAAACCCTCATCTTTTACTGTTCAGGAATCAATACACGAGAAAAATAAAATTTACCGAGTGTTAGTAACACTGTTTTAAGCACCTTTCTAAGCACTTTTATTACAAAATCCCATTGGCTCCTCATAAACACCTATGAAGTTGCTATTATTAACGTCCCAACTTTATGAACTACAAAATAAGACCTGTTAAGTCATTTTCTAGACATCATGCAAGGAAGTAGAGAAGCCAGAATTCAAACTCCAGCCACTTCACTGCATTCCCGCCCTCGGAAGCTGGGCGCGACGCAGGTCAGAGGAAGAGGGGATGAACCCCCGCAGAGCAACACCGTCCCATCACTCAAGAGTCCACCGCTCTGTACTTCCATCCGTCCACGCCACCACCTGGCTCCCGACGACGGGCACACCCTGCCACAGCCCCCCCTGGACCAACTCCTACAACACCCAACACGCGACGCGACCGCGGCGGGAGGGAGGCCGGGACGCCGACAACCCTGCGCTCCGGGCCCACGGGCGACCCCGGGACCTGCCCCGCGAGCCTCCCGCTCGCACCCACCTTCCCGGGCTCCATCGCCGCTCGCAGGCCGCGGCTGCGGGGCCGGCGTCCCCGGCTCCTAGCAACTGGCAGGCGCGAGCAACCGAGCGCCGAACGACCGCTGTCCCGGCATGCCGCGCGCCTGCTCCTAGCGTGCTTGCGCTCTTCCGGCCCCTAGCCCTTGGCAGGCACGAGCAGAAGAGCGCCGGGCCACCGCTATCCCAGAACGCCCCGCGGCCGTTCCCGGAGCGCCTGTGCCTCCCCGGCGCCTAGCAACTGACAGGCAGAAGCAGCAGAGGGCCGAGCGATCGCTGGCCCGTCTGACGTCCACTCCCCACCCCACCCCCCGCCCCTGCAACCCGGGCCTCGCCCCGTGATGCGTTAAGGAAGGGGCCGAAGCCGGGGTCCCCTGCCTGGTCAGCGTCCGGTTGGGTGGGGGGGCGCGGGCCTTGGCGCGGGGACTAAACTGGGCTGACCCTCCGGCCAGGCTGGGAGGACTGGAGCTGAGCCGGGTCACTGGACATCCGGAGCTACAACGAGGAAACTGAGGCATGGCTGCTGAGCCGACTGCGGCTTAACCGGCTAAACTCAATCTTCTGGGGTCTTTTATCCTCAGAGCCCACCGACCAGGTGCCTGGAGGGCGGTATTCTCGGGTCCTGAAACTGCATCAGGAAGCAATCTCACGTCCCACCTCTTAAAAGCAAGAAAATTAAGCACCCCGAAATTCGACTTAGCAAATGTACAGATTAGAGAAGAGCTTTTCATCTGTGTATGAAGGTTTTGCACCTTAGAAATTATTTTCCCATATATATCATTTGATATTACACACCCTGTAAGATACTCGGAATCATAAAGTATTTGAAAATGTAATTGTTGAAAGAATGATTTTTTATAAAAGACAAGGGACAAGAACTGAAACATTAAGACAAATATTCTTCATCTCAGACTTATTTTATCAGACTTATTTTCTTTGAAACTTACTATAAAAGCCGATCTTAAACATTCAAGACTGAAGAGGGATGGTCCAATTCCAGTGATGCAGGTTATAACTGATGTTTAGCTGTGTTTTCACAAACTGTTTTGGATTTGTTTAGTATGCAAATGTAACTAAGAAAGGATTCCACTTGGGGCACCTGAGTGGCTCAGTGGGTTAAGTGGCTGACGGGTCATGATCTCACAGTTTGTGAGTTCAAGCCCCACATTGGGCTCTGTGCTGACAGCTCAGAGCCTGGAGCCTGGTTTGGATTCTGTGTCTCCCTCCCTCTCTGCCCCTCCCCTGCTCATGCTCTGTCTCTGTCTCTCAGAAATAATAAATAAAACATTTTTTAAAAAAGAAAGAAAAGATTCCACTCATGTTTTCATGCACACAACGCTCTCAAATCATGTGTTAAGAAGTACCTCAGTGAGCATGTTATTAATAGTCTGTGCTTGTGATATCATGCTTTCCCGTAAATACAAAATTTGTTTAGCAGATGTCGTATTATTGAACCACATACTGTTAGGAACCAGCTTACAGTTTTATGGATCTATCTACTTTGTTCCAGCCATTTACCAGGCTTTTTGCCTTAGAGAAATTTATAACAGATCCCAAAAGCCTTTTCTATTTAATTGTACTCTGGTCTGGGCATATCACTACTACCTTTTTCATTTTCACTCATTAGCACTTAGGAAGAACATAACACAAAAGGAAGGTGGGAAAGGCAGTCTCAGTGGTACCAATGATATATTTAGGAATTGCTCTGAGTGAGGCACCAAACTAAAACTTTCCATTTCACCATTCACTTAATTCTCGTGGCATCCCCGTGAGGTAGGCATGTTACCGTTTGTCCGATGAGGAGACTGAAGGCCACAAAGGTTAACTGACTTGACCGAATTCACAAAGCCAGGCTGGTGGATAGTCAGATGCCAGAGTCCATTCTCTTAACCACTGTGTCACTCTTTGTAAGCCAAGAACACAGCTGATTCTGGAACAGCTTCAGATTCTGTTGAACATCAGGATAAAGCACAGCCACAGCATTAGACAAAGTCGTGCACACCGCGCGACCAACCTGGATGTGGCCCTTAAGCCCTTCTCCGTCACCCCCCAAGTGAAACCAGACTCACGATAATCCTGTGTGGACTCTGCCCCTTATTTCCCCACAGCTCCCTTTGCAGCTCACTCCCTGCTTCCATCTCCACCTTGGCTGTCTTTCCAGACTACACTCCTTCATCAGCAAACAGAATGACCGAGAGCTCCCCAGATGCACCATATTCACAGGCTTGGCAAATGTTGTCTCCTCTCTCACACTCTCCCCACCGCATTTGCCGAATAAGGGGCTATAGCGGGAGCGAAAACAGTCTTTCTCTCCTCAGACTTCCTAAAATAATCATTTTCTACGTAACTCATTGGACGCGCAGTTACCTTTCATATAATCTTTCTTTTATTGTGTTCATTCAATAGATGCCTTCCTAAGTTCACTTGATGACCTGGGAAGTGACAGAGGGCTAGGGATAGAAAGCTACATAAACACTCTCTGCACCTCTAGGAGCTGGTGATTGGTGACTACTAGGACAAACAAACAGCTGTTAGATAATATGAACCCATGAGAGCTACTGCTAAAAGGCAGTGAGCGAGGAGCTGACAGCTGGCTGTCTGGAAGAAAGGACTGAGGTTGGGAAGGGCACAACTTCCCAGGAAGAGAGGCTGGGAAAGAACATCTTGAGGGGAACACAAATATGGGGACAAGCACAAAGAGAAGGCGGCTTTGGAGGCTTCTGGGAAATATAGAAACGGTACCTGTAACAGTGCTGTCCAGTAGAAATAGAATGTGAGCCACATAAAACATTATCCAGCAAAAGAAAGAGGTGAAATCAAAGTTAATAATGTATTTAACCCAATACATACAAAATGCTATCATTTTATCATATGTATTTAAACGTTATTTTACATTTTTCTTACACTGTCTTCAAAACCCAGTGTATATTTTACACTTACAGCACACGTCCGTTCAGACCAGCCACATTTCACGTGCTCGCCCCATGTGGCGAGCGGCCTCGGTGTGGAGCGGACCAGGTCTCTAGCAAAGGTATGTGTGGGGGTGGCAGGGGGCATGGGGTGGCGTGAGATGGTCAGAGAGGAGGTTGGAAAGGGAACATGGCCAGGTGGTGAGGGGCCTTGAATGGCATGACGTGAAGATTTAAAGCATTGTTGGGCAATGGTAAGTCATTAAAATTAGGACCAGAATGCTGAAGGAAAGGTGGGCTGGAGATGAGTGGAAGCCAGGAGTGGGCTTTGTGGGGCTCTGCATACTGTGAAGCCTCATTGCACAAAGCTGCTTTTCTGCCCCTTTCCCCAGCCAGCTTTGCCTCAATCCCCCTGGAGCCTTCACTGCAGCAACCCTGCACAGATCCTCCCCTGCTCACACTCGGTCCAAATGGTTTGTGACAGTTCTACTGCATCCACTTTTCTAGAATTTGAACACATGTGTCCATCTCCCTCACTAGACTGTAAACCAACTTGTAATTCCAGGTTATGATAAAAACAAAACATTTCTTCAGTTATAAGCAGCTTTGTTACAGAAGTCAAGAACTTTCCTGTCCCAAACTCATTGGTTTTCCAGGTCAGCTAAATTTGGTGTCACTGTAACGTCTGTGTATGTGGGTATGATACAAAACCTACCTATGAGTTAATTTATGTGCTAATGTGCTAGTGAGAAGTCTGATCAGCCTCTCACTGGCTGTGTGAACCTGGGCAGTTTATTTTACTACCTATGCCTCAGTTAGCTCTTCAGTAAAATGGGTATTATAAGGTGCCTAACTCTGTAGAGCAGTCGTGAGGATTACATGAGCAATTGTGCAAAGTACCCAGAACATCGCCTGTGGCAAACTAAGCCCACAGTGTTAGCTATTAACAAGTTTATTATTGTTATATGTTAGCACCTAAATTATAAGCATTTAGGGCAGATGGAAATAGGTGGGATACCGAAATTAGAACCTTCTTTCATAAATCTATAAATTATCTGCTACCGTATGAAGCCATAATTGGAGCACTTGCATCGATGAAGAGATTGCGGTAGGCAGAACTCTGGTCTCAGATTCCAGTCCCTGGCATCCATGCTCTTGTTTAACCCTCTCTCTTCCTGAGTGTGAGCAGAACCTGTAAATGTGATGGGATCTACTCCTATGGTCAGGTTACTGATCAGTTGACTAATTGGTCAAAAGGGAGGTTTTTGTGAGTGGGCCTGACTTCCAAAGAAGGTGATACATCTGAGAAACACTCCTACTGTCCTGGAAGAAGAAGCAAACTACCACACTAGGAGGGGTCGAAGGAGGGGCAAGTGGGAGACACAGAAGGTGACTCCTGGCTGCCAGCTGGCAGAAATCAGGGACTTGAGCCCTACAGCTGCACTGAACTGAAACCTGCCAACACCCTGAATGAACTTGGGAGGGGTCTCAGCTGAAGGTCTCCAGAGGAGGCCACAGCTCAGCCAACACTTGGTTTCACCTCATGAGACCTGAGCGGAGGACCCAGTGAGGCCACGCAAATATCATCTTCAATAGCGACAGAAACCGACATGGGGCTTGTGACTTGATAGATGGCTTCAGTTGCGGGTTCTAATATGTACCACCTCATTTGGACTTCCCCCAAGAATTTCAGGCCTCCCCGTCACATGCACAGAGCTGCCTCCAGGCTCCTAAGGGCTGAGCGGTATACAGCAGAAAAGCGTAATCATGAGCATAAGGTACAGACAGGATTAACACGAGGAGGGAAATATCACAAAATTTTTCCCAGAGGTGGAGATATACAAATTGTTTTTTGAGGGGCGCCTGGGTGGCGCAGTCGGTTAAGCGTCCGACTTCAGCCAGGTCACGATCTCGCGGTCCATGAGTTCGAGCCCCGCGTCAGGCTCTGGGCTGATGGCTCAGAGCCTGGAGCCTGTTTCCGATTCTGTGTCTCCCTCTCTCTCTGCCTCTCCCCCGTTCATGCTCTGTCTCTCTCTGTCCCAAAAATAAATAAACGTTGAAAAAAAAAAAAAAAAGAAAGATGAACCGGAGTTTTGCATATGGACAGAGAGAGAAGGGTAGTCCGGACTCAGAGAACAGCAGGTATACAGGCACAGACAGGTGACAGCAGGGTATGGCAGGGATGAGCAGCAGTGCAGACCCTAGGTCGGGAGGCGAGGCAAGAAGGAGGGTCAAGTGTGGCAAGCTCTGTTTGTCATGAATAGGAGCAAAGGAAACCAAGCGCAGAAGAGACTCAATCAAATCCGCATTTTGAATTGGCCATTTGATCGAAACACAGACTTTAAAAAATGACTCTCAAATTAATTTCAAACTTAGAGAAAATATGCAAGTACACAGCACTCCATTCATTGCCCAGATTCCCACCATGAACCACCCAGCACGTGCTCCACTTGTCTGTCACCCAGCTGTTATTTACCTGTCTACACACACACTTACCTGTGATCATTAGACTTGTCCTGAATTCTTTGACAAAGAACTTCAGGTATGATTACTCATCACTCCGAAATACTCCAGTGTTTGTCTCCCCAAAACAGGGACAGCCTCCGCTCCACAACCCTCCCTCCAATCAGGAAGTCAACATGGATACAACTCTACTGTCCAAACGACAGACCCCTTTGTTCCACAGATTGTCCCCAAAGCCCAGATCCCACACAGGAACACACGTTGCATGTGGTTGTTGTGGCTCTTCAGTCTCTTGCAATCTGGAATAATTAATTCCTCAGTAAGAACATGGGGACCCTACATGGCATCTGTCCCCCGAGTCCCTATACTCGGGTCAAGCTTTCTCAAGCTCTCTGGCAAAATGTCCCAGAAATGCTGCTGTGCTCCTCTTTCCCTTAAATTGGTAAGTATCTTGTAGAAAGTATTCTAGCATTATTCCTTATCAAACCTCACCTACCGTCCTTAGCCTCCATTGATAACTCACTCTTATGCTACAATGACTGCTAAGTGGGGATTTTCCATTTCTTTGACTCCAGTGACTTATTTTTTTGTGCATTCATCACTCGCTCATTCATCTACATCAGTGTGGGCTCATGGGTTCCTATTTTACTCCCTGGCTTGTAATCTGCCAATGTCATCCTTGATTTTGCTGCTCAGATAGTCCCAGACTTAATCAGCAAGAGCCCTTCAAGTTGCCTCCCATGTCCTTTGACATTACATGATTCTTTGAGCATTTTCTTACCTCCTGGCACAACAAAATATTCCAGGCTTATCTTGTATTTTCACTGCTCCAGCCCTGAAGTCAACTATTTCTCCAGAGATCTCTGGTTCCTTTTATTGGAGAATAGTATTTAGAAGCCAAGATGTGGGAGTTATTTGTGCTTATTGGTACTGGGGTACCATTGCTTCTGGACACTCTCAGCAGACAGAAATAGAAGATATACTTTTTTAATTTTTAATGTTTATTTATTTTTAAGAGAGAGAGAGGGAGAGAGAACAAGCAGGGGAGGGGAGAGGGAGAGGGAGATGCAGAATCCAAAGCAGGCTCCAGGCTCTGAGCTGTCAGCACAGAGCCCGACGCGGGGCTCGAACCCATGAACTGTGAGATCATGACCTGAGCCGAAGTCAGACACTTAACCAACTGAGCCACCCAGGCGCCCCAAAATAGAAAATATTTTTAGGCCTCTTTATACATATGTATCAAAACACATGAGTTCATACCTCCTCCGAGTCCAATCCATCACATCAAGGTTCTTTCTGGCCTCTCCGTTTCCATGCTTGTAAGATCTTCTCCAACAGCAAGAAAGCTGACTTTCATTATCGTCAATGTATGCATCTATTTGCTAATATAACCAGGCTGAAGAAGCTACTTGCCACTGCCTCCTCCGTGGTGGGGAGAGTAAGTCTCTGTGGAAAGTGTAAAGAGGGCAGGATTAAAGGGCTACCGGTCTATAATCATCTGGGTAAGCAAGAAAGGACCGAGCCCTTTCCGATTCTTCTGGTGGCGTGACACAGAAAGGTACTCAGGCGGCTCGGATAGTAAAGAACGTGTGTCTGTGTCACCAAAGGAGCATCTCTGAGACAGGAATAGGAGTCTTGGTGAGTGTGGGCAAAAAGAGGCCCGGTTAGCTGTATGAAAGGAAGAGAGGCAAAACGTGCTCCCATCCTCTACGGTGAAACTTATGCAGAGGTGACAGGGAAGGAGCGAGGACAGGAAGAGGTAGAACAGGTGGACAGGAGAGCTGATAAGGCCCAGACCTAGGTGGGAGGGGATGTGAAACAAAGCAGAACGGATTGAACTTAAACAGGAGGCAGCACTTTTCTCTGAAACTGGAAAAGTTGAGGGCAGAGGCTGGAACTTTACCGTTTTTTACCAAATCAGTCACAATGAGGTTCTTCTTTCCTCTGAGAAAGCAGTGCCTTTCATTGGAGGAGTATCGGCACAGAAGGTAAGGAAGCGGGTAACATGAAGAGATCCCAGGAAACCGAGGTGGTTAAAGATACTAGCAAAAACCTAAGAACCGAGCTGGGTCTGTTATTAGCTTCCATACAGAATAAGATGCGCTCTGCCTTGCTGGTGTGGAAGTGGCCGGAAGTTCAACAGGGTCATGAAGGAAGGCAGCTGAGGCTGGGAGGTTGATTGGTGTGCAGCCTGGACACTTCTCTTCAGTGCATTTTACATCCCTAAGCTGCTCAGGTCAAATAATCTATTGCGAATGTCCACTCAATTCTTTATGGTCCTACAGCTTTTTAGAGGGAAGACCATAGGACAGAAAAACTCAGCCCCTTACTATGTTAACGATGTAATTACCTGTCATAAGCTTATAACAGTCTTGAGGGAGAGGTGGCATTAGAACATTTAGCTGTTGCAGAGGAAAAGGTTTGAGACTTGTTACTTTGTATATTTACAACAATGTATTTTGGTGAAGGGCAAGAAACGGAAAACCACTTTGTCCCTTGCTTGATTTAGTGCCCTTGCCCAAAGCTGACTGTTCCAGACCCTAGAGCAATGTTTCTGAAATGAGATATATTTACGTATCTCCATGGCCACACACACACACACACACACACACACACACACACACACACACACGCACGCATACGTAATCCCATTCGGACCTGAAGATAAGGGGAAAAGAGACGTGTTGTTTATTCATTCAGTACCTGCTCTTCCAGGCACTGTGCTAGCCTGGAAATATAATGATAAACATAGTAAATATGGTCGTTGCCCTCATGGAACTGAAAGTTGAATTGTTAATGAGACTGCGGCAAAGCCATGAATGCGTGCAAATGCTTCCCCCCACTCAAAAAGCTCCAGTTGGCAGCAAATCTTTGATTTGGGGTGTCTAACGGAGCTGTGGTGGCAGTTTAGCCTTCGGTTGGCAGTCCTCTTTGCCTTTATGGCTTTTACTCTCTTATCTGCACCACAAAGCGGTCTGTCAAGGTTTTTGTCCTGAAGACACCAGGGTTTGACCCTGCAGCGACAGAGTTATCAAGGTATTATTCCAGAACCCTTGCCATATGGCAGGGAAGAACTTGTCACATGAGGTACACATTGAATCAAAAGCTTAAAAACATGTAGGTGTGCTCTATTTCTCATCAGTGAAGTCCCTGCCCTTCCTGAAAATGATCAAGGTCACCAGTCACAAAGATTTGAAGAGGAAGAGGGAAAAAACTAGCTTTGTTGTTATAAATGGAATTAAAATTTCCTTGGAACTCCATATGCTCAAAAACGCTTAACTAGGAATTACCCTGATTGAGTTTACTGGAAAATAAAGTAACCAAGGGCTGTGGTTTCTCCTCAGGAGTCGCAAGTGGGGTCTAAACTAGTACTTTAAGCAGGGGGCGCCTGGGTGGCTCAGTTGGTTAAGCGTCCCACTCTTGGACTCAGGTCATGATCCCAGGGTCGTGGGATTGGGCCCCGACCCGCTTTGCGCTGACCATGGAGCTTGCTTAAGATTTTTCTCCCTCCCCCTCTGCTCCTCTCCCCGTCACGCGCTCCCTCTCTCTGTAAATAAGCAGGGAGTGAGCAGGGGGTCAACATTTTTCAAGGAAACTACAAAGCATTCTACTTAGGAGCCCAGGCGCTAGGGGGCAGAGGGGTGGGGCTCAGTCCGTCAGGAACAGGCTCCGGGTTTCCGCTCCCGTAGTGATCTCGAGGTTTGAGAGCTGGAGCCCCGGGGCGGGCTCTGCGCTGACAGTGTGCAGCCAGCTTGCGATTCTCTCCCTGTCTCTCTGCCCTTCCTCTGCTCCCGTGCGCTCTCTCAAAGTAAATCACTAAACTTCAAAAAAATAAAAGGGGGTGCAGGTGCTTGGATTCACCTCGGGCACATATTCAAGCCAAAACTCTTCATTTTACATACACAAAAACCAGACCTCCCCTGTTGCATTTTTCACAGCTCTAGAACAGCTGGGAGATTTCCAGAGAAGCATCCTCACGCTGTGGCGTTACCGGCACGACCAGAACGGCAACGATCAGAAGTGCGCTTGGCTTTTTTTAACATCTTACAAGTGTATTAAACAGGAACTTCCGGAAAGTGGGCAAGTGTAAGACACACGCTGGAACGTGCACTTCTCGTTCCACAAAGGCCTTCCAGAGAATGCCCCCCAAGGTCACGCGGCCACTGGGCGCCCGGCCGGTCCACAGCCTCCCCGCGCGGTCACGCACCTACCCGCCCTTGCGGAAGCGTGAGCAGGTAGGTCCCGCTCACGCAGCGTAGGTACGCGCCCTAGATGCAGGACCGCGCCCTGCCGCCACAGCGGCACCCCACCCACCGACGTGACGACACGCCCCGCCGTCTCAGCGGCGCCCCGCACGCCCAGTGTGTTTTCCGTGCCAGCCCCACCCACTCCCGCCTCCTACGGCGCCCGCCCGCCCCCGCGATGAGGTGGCAGCCCGGCCCCGCCCACCCACCGTGAGTCCGTGGCTCGGGTCCAGGGCCTCGCCCGGCCGCCGCGGTGACGCCCACCTCGCGCGGTGACGTTCACGTTGACCCCGCCCACTCCAGCCTCAGGTCTTGCCCGCATGATGACGTCACCCATCAGCCCCCGCCCACCCCGCGTGGTGACCCAGGGCCGCGGCCGGCCGCCTCCCCGCCCAACTTGCGTGCTTGCGTCGTACGCCGCCCGCGGGCGGAAGCGCGGGCGGGCGGTAGCGGCGCCGCAGCCCCCTCAGAGGGGCGCTGGTGCGCGGGCTGAGGCGCAGCGGTGGGGTAGGGACGCGAGCGCTGCGCGATGAGCGGCGCCGGGGACCGCGGCCCCGAGGCGGGCGCTGCCCGGGCCGAGTCCCCGGGCGCGGCGCTGAGCGTGGACGTAGCGGGGCTGCTGGCGCAGCTGGCGCGCAGCTTCGCGCTGCTGCTGCCGGTGTACGCGCTGGGCTACCTGGGCCTGAGCTTCAGCTGGGTGCTGCTGGCGCTCGGGCTGCTCGTGTGGTGCCGGAGGAGCCGCGGCCTCAAGGCGACCCGCCTGTGCCGCGCGCTGGCGCTGCTGGAGGACGAGGAGCGCGCCGTGCGCCTGGGGGTGCGCGCCTGCGACCTGCCGGCCTGGGTGAGTGCCGGCTCCCCGCCCGGGCCGGGGTCGGGTGCCCGCCGGGACCCCGGCTCCGCACCGCCCGGGGCCACCGGTCCGCCCCGCCGTCGGTTTCCGCGGGCTCCGAGCCTGACCGCCGCCCGGCTCCCCGCCCCCCGGTACCTGTCAGGCGTCCTCGCCACTGTCGCCGCACCCGCCCGGCCGCGTCCCTCCCCAGCCCCATGTCCCGGTCCGCGCCCCCAGTCCCGCGCGGAGCTGCACGGGTGAAGTGCGTGGCGTGCTTTCCTGAGGTGGCTGCGCCGCGGAAGCCGGGCCCTAACCTCGGCGAGCTCTGGAATGTGCGCTCTGGGCGGCGGCGCCGCGGCCTGGAGCCCGGCGGCTCTCCCGTGCTCCTGGAGAAGTTGGTTTTTCCTGCTCCGGGGAGAGTGTCATTTCTTGATCGTTCCTGGCACAGGGGAGCCGGAAGGCCCTCCGGAAGATCTGCTGTTGTTAAGATAACTGAGAGTGTGTTTCGTTTTTTTCTCGAGTAACGTCAGACTCGCGTAGGGTGAACTGGATTCCGAAGTGAATTTGGGAGGGGGGGTGGGGAACTTTAGTGCTAAAAGCAGGAGTCATGATATTGATTATTTTATTTTTACGTCCGGCACTTGTCCGCATAATTTATTTCTGCGGCAAGGGAACTAGTGCAGTGGGTGTCCTCTTCTCGTCACGCCCTGACTCTGTGTTACCCGCGAGTTGCTGTCACAGTCCTGACGGCAGGAGACGGTGCTTGTTTTTAAATGACGTTCGCGTGAGGCTCGGTGTAAACTGGGCGTGAATATGGCCCGCCGGTGAAATTCAGAAGGGTCACTTTCCTTCAGAGGAGAAAAGGGCTTGGAGAGTGAGCGCTGTTTCCAGTCGTAGGACACGTGGGGAGTCAGGCATGCGGTGTGTGACCCAGGCCGCCCGGAGCCCGACGGACACTGCCTTGGGATGACAAACCGAGAACCCCCTAGTCGGGGACCTTTGGGATTGAACGTCTGTCAATACTCGGCGACTGTGTGGTCCGATCGTGTGTTGGAGAAGCAGAATCACTGCGTTTAGCTTGAAGCGAGCGGGGAGGGCGAGGGAGGTGTGGCAGAGAAGTCAGTGACCGGGCCTGGAAAGCACTTTGGAAATGCAGGGCTTGTAAGTGGCATCTGTGTCGATGTTACAGCGAGCTAGAGGAGGTCGCAAAGGAGCTAAAACACAGAGTAGAGACGGTACCGAAAGGCGGCATGATCCGGGCTGAAATGAACAGGAATGGCTAATGTCAAATTTGCCTGTAAACATCCTTGTGAAATGCACACTAGTTTCACGTAGCAAATGAAAAAATACCATGTTGAAGGACAGGACAAATTCCTTTTTTTTTTTTTTTTTAAACAGAATAAAAGGGTGATTAGCCAGAGATTCTTTTCTTGGGCTTTTCCTTTTTGACTCCAACTGATGAAGCACGATGTTCATCTCATAGAATTTACGTTTTCTCCATAGCTTTTCACTTGTTTCTTCCAAATTTGTATTTGTGCACCTCCCCCCCCCCCCGCCCCCCCACTCAAACATGCCTGCGCTGCTTAGAAAATTTCTGGATTAACGTAAAATTTCACGGTGATCATACCCAAGAAAAGCATTAGGAGTCTGGGGTTTGAGAGAGAGATTGTAATACCCCTCCATTATTGTCATAATAAAACCAGTGAATCACACTGTCCGGAAGTGTGCCTGCTTTTCTGTTACAGCTAGGGAGCAGATCAACAAGAAACTTTGTCTAAGGAAAGTCATGATATCTATATTAGTAATACTTTTACTGTGCATACTCTGGTTCTTGGGCTTCTGAACTTTGGAGCGGTATCTTGCTTTGAATAGGATGTATCTGTACGTGTTTTCATGGTGTGTCATTGACAACTGTGATTCATAGCCGGGTGGAATCCTAGGAAAACATGAACTAATGTGGTACTCACTTCCTAACCTCACTTGTGGATACATTCACTGACCATTTTTATCTTTAAAGTAACAATTTATACTGGATATGGAAAATGAGATATGACTACTTTGAGTAAAAAAGAAAAAATATATACCGTTTGTAATTAAGGATATGCAAAATGGCTCTCAATTAACAAGTGATAATCCTGTAAGACTTTGGTCCTACAGCTTTTTATATAAGCCATGTTATTATTATTCACTTTTTTCCATAAAAAGGGAAAAAGTTTGAGTTGATGGATCAAAGACTGGCCTTTTGTCATGGTGGTGTGTGTCTACCCTGTGTTAGCTGGGTCCTGTAAAATGAGACCACAGGTAAAGAATATTCTTGAAGAGATTTTATAGAGTTGAATAAAGACAGTTTTCCACTGCTATTTGTATTTATTTGAAATATTAGAACTTGGTAGGGTGAAGCCTGCCCCTTTCCTGCTTTTACAGTAAGCTGCCAGTACATGCTGATTGTATGGCTGCAAATAGAAAGCCTGGGGGGCTCAGTCATCTCAGCGTCCAACTTCTGCTCAGGTCATGATCTCACAGTTCCTGAGTTCAAGCCCCACATTGGGCGGACTGATGTCAGTGCAGAGCCTGGAGCCTTCTTCGGATTCTGTGTGTCCCGCTCTCTCTGCCCCTGGCCCATTCTCATTTTGTGTGTGTCGTGTGTGTGTGAAAAGTAAATAAGCATTAAAAAAAAAAGAGAGACCCAAATCTATCATATACAGTACTACTTAACTCTTTTGACACTTGGTCTTTTATTACTTTCATACTTTGGTACTTGAGATTTAAAGCACTGGGCTTCCTTGTTAGGCTTTTTGGGGGGAGAGCTGTCGTGTCAGCTTCCCATAGTTCTGGGAAGTCCAGAGTTGATCTCTAGCCAGAGCTGAATACATACAGGCCAAGGATCAAATGAACAAGAGAAAAGAAGACACTTTGGTCTCATGTGAAGGAACGGCAAGTATTTGTTTTTATTCTCAGTGTTAATCCTTGACTTTAATAAAATTTGGTGAAGATTTGTAACAAAATAGTCCATGTAGCTAATTCAGGAACAACAGTTGAGCTATTTTAAACTGTGGTTGCAACTTTAGCACTTAGATCCTAGAGTGATGATGTGCTTTGAAAAGATGTTAGAGCCCTCCTGATGGCTGTGATGGGGATGCGATGCTGCTTTGGGTTTTTTAATTTATACTGGCACTGCTGTTCACAGAGGAGGACTGTGCACACTGCTTTGCTCTGAGTATGTGGACTAAATGCTTCATCAAGTGGGAACAGAATGCCCCAAGTATGGCACACAGAAAGCAATAATATTTCTTTAGTTGAAACTGAATAATGGATTTAAATTTAAGGTATATGCATTCATCAACTTGTATGCTCTGGTTTTAATACTACTTCTGTTTTAGATTAATATTAGTTTCACTTTACATTGTGAGATGGGAGAATATAGAGCTAGGACTGAACTAGGAATAAATATAGGAATTAGAAATATATGGAGTATATTAACATTGTGTTAAGTATATTTATAAAATACAGATCTCCTGCAAAGAACCAGTTTTGAAAAACTATAGTGTTCTTGTTAGGCCTAGTGAACCTGTCTTTTCTGGAGGTTTTCATGATCTCTACATTGGTCACAACATTTAACTTTGAATAATATCACAGACATTGTGAATATGCTAAAAACCATTGAATTGTACACTTTGAATATTTTTATTTTTGAGAGAGTGCAAGCGAGAGAGGAGGACAGAGGATCCTAATCTGCTCCACAGTGACAGCAGCGAGCCCAATTTGGGGCTCTAACCCACAACTGTGAGATCACCACCTGAACCACCTAGGCACCCCCGAATTGTATATTTTAAATGAGCAAATGGTATTGATGCGATTTTAGAGTGGTGGGGAAAGGTGTCTGGAGCTGACAGCCAAGAAAGAATTCTTGAAATGTCTTTGGTGCAAAAGGTGGAGTTTTTTTTTTGGGGGGGGGATTGTTTTTGTTTTTTTAAAACACAGGGACAGGACCTGTGGGCAGAAAGAGCTTCACTGGGGTTATGAAGAGTGACTAAGTATATACCATCAGGTTGGGAAGGGGTTAGGGATAGTCTCTGAGGTATTTTGGAAACAGGTTTTCAGGACCTTGAGGGGCTAGCTGCTGTTAGGAAAAGGTCGTTTATTACTGTTAGTAAAAACTCAGTCTTGAAACCCTTCAGATGTACATCATTGGGCCATATGAGCTTGGAGGCTGATTGCCAACATGTATCTTGGGGGGGGGGGGTGGGGAAGGTGGTGATAAAAGAGGTTTCCAAAAGATTTTTTCTATGTTAGAGTAGGCTTACAGGATCCTGGGGAGTCTGCTAAGATAACCTTTTGCCCTTAGCAAAGTGTCATCATTGAATTCCTAGAGGAATGTCACTCTACCTGTTTCAAGGACTTGTCAATGGGCTGTAGTCAGTAAGGAAATTTAATTTTTCATTTGCCTTTGTTTCCTATATCAGCATGGTGTGTGCATTATATCTCAGTAGTGCTATTAAAGAGTATCAGGGGCACCTGGGTGGCTCAGTCTGTTAAGCATCTGACTCTTGATTTCTGCTCATGTCATGATCCCAGGGTTGTGGGATCCCCGAGTCAGGCTGTGTGCTGAGCGTGGAGTCTGCTTAAGATTCTCCCTTTGTCCCTCCCCTGCTCTCTCTTGTACACACACTGTCTCTCTCTAAAGTAAAGTAAAAAAAAAAAAAAATAGGGGTGTCTGCATGGCTCAGTCAGTTGAGTGACTGACTTCAGCTCAGGTCATGATCTCACAGTTTGTGGGTTCAAGCCTCTATTAATCTAAATAATTTAGATTTTTCACACTGCTGGCGGTATAGAGCCTGTGGGGTTCTCTCTCTCCCTCTGCCACGCTCCCCTGTTCACATACTCTTTCAAAAAAATAAACTTTTAAAAATAAGTGATGGGGCGCCTGGGTGGCGCAGTCGGTTGGGCATCCGACTTCAGCCAGGTCACGATCTCGCGGTCCGTGAGTTCGAGCCCCGCGTCAGGCTCTGGGCTGATGGCTCAGAGCCTGGAGCCTGTTTCCGATTCTGTGTCTCCCTCTCTCTCGGCCCCTCCCCCGTTTATGCTCTGTCTCTCTCTGTCCCAAAAATAAACGTTGAAAAAAAAAATTTAAAAAAAATAAGTGAAAAAGAAAATTCGTTACAATACAGAGTAAGCCATACATACGTCCTTGCTTGTGGAATTCCGACTAAAAACTGTGTTGTGACTCTACATTTTATTCAGTTTTTTTAAATTCCACTCTAGTTAACATACAGTGTTACATCAGTTTCAGGTGTGCAATATAGCGTAAAACTGTTGCAGCTGTAAAAATTATTGTTCCAACTTAAATTTGGAGGCATTTTTAGAGAATATTTGATGAACAGTGTAGGCTTAAGAATGATAACTAGGGAGGTGAATGTTCTTACCTTGACCCTAATGTTACTGTAAACGTTGGTACCAGAATGTCTAAATAAATTCTGATTGAATGACATAGAAGTCATCTTTCAAAGATATAAATAGCTTAAATGTGTGGTTTTCTGTTATTCTAAACTCCTTTGATTCAAGGTATTGATACATACTTATGTATGTTTAAGACTTTTGGGGTATAGAATGGTTTGTTGTATATTAGATTCATTTTATCATAGCATTATTTTAGAATGTATTTTTTTGTGGTCTTTTGCATTTTATTATATTTTGCTAAATCATTACCTTTTTTAGATCCATGACACAGTGCTGCCTCAGGTGAATTTCCTTTTATCCATTTAAAGATCTGGGGGCACCTGGGTGGGCACCTCAGTCGGTTGGGTATCTGACTTTGGCTCAGGTCATGATCTCACAGTTCCTGAGTTGGAGCCCCGCATCAGGCCATGCTGACAGCTCAGAGCCTGAAGCCTGCTTCGGATTCTGTCTCCCTCTCTCTCTCTGCCCCTTCCACACTCACACTCTGTCTCTATCTCAAAAATAAATCAATAAAGTTAAAAAAAAATTTTTTTTAAAGATCTGGGGACCTATTATATGCAGAAATATAAGAGGTCATCTTGCCTTTATGTGTGTGCTATCTTTTGGGTAGATAGGAGGCAGGATGTGATGGCCCCAGTGCCGTGCTTAGTGGTGCATATAGACATGCGTATAGACATATTTATGGACATTTAAGAATAGAAGGGCATGGCATTATATTCTGTGGGAATAGCAAGATAACAGCGCCCAAGTGGGAAATCAGGCATATCCTGTGGTGGGAACATCAGAGCCCACCTGGACTGTCCCATCTGGAGGGAGCTGTATGGGAAGGTGATGGAAGGCAGTAGAGGCTCATCAGTTGCTATGGGGTCAGGGGTGAGGAGTAGATGTGCTCCAGCCGGGGTCCCCCGTTCTCAGGGCAGATCTCCCAGTTCACAGGGAGCCTGTGCTAGGCATAGACATAAATACTCCTCTTGAGACTCAGAGTGTTTTGGCATTGGAGGAAGGGGAGATAGTGATGTATTTAGAATTAAGCTTGTGAAATCAGAAAATGGAAGCTCTTGTGCAGTGGAGTGGAATTCTCTTCTTGCTTCAGCTGCCGGAAAAACAAGCCAAGCTTATTGTTGGGTTGTTGAGCACTTTACCTGGAGGGAGCTGGAAGTGCAGCCCACCTTCCTTGAATAGACCATTCTCTCTAACGGTCTTATCGTGCTTAAGTAATGAGTCACCTTGTGTTCTTTTGGATTGGGTGGGGCACAGTTCTTACATAAACAGTATCAGTGGTTTCTTTCGTGTGCCATCACTTTTCCATTAAACATGTTTTCTTTGTGAGTTTTCTTGTGCTGTTTCTCCTTGTCACTGACCTTTTTCATTTATTTTTCTTGCATTAAAAAAGTCCTGTTTTTTTAAGGAAACCCATTTATTTTTGTGAATTTTTCCTAGAGATTACATTTTAAGGAAGTAGCTTGATTTATGCCTGGGGATTAGAAACGAGCCTGTATGGATTCATTTATTAACTTCAACCAACATTTATGTTCCAGGGCTCCTGCTAAGGTGCTAGAAACAAACGTGAGTAAGACAGGCCTTAGAAACTCAAGAATATACCCATTGGTAAGAATACAGGTGTATATGTGATCCTAGTTTTAGTCACAGTATGCATTTGTAGTTTGTTTTTTTTTTTTAAGTGAAAGTAATAGGTACTCGTTTCCTTAATCCAGGAAAAAAATATTAAAAATATCATTCATAATTCCAAATCACCCATAATAGTAGTTGATGGAAAATTACAACCTTGAATGGGATTGTTATTGCAAATTTTTCTCTTTATGATGAGCCATACTAAAAATCATTTGTTCAGGAAAATGTGGTTTAGGATTTAAGTTTTCTTGACTCTTAAGTTTGTATGGAAAAAGGAAAGGCAGACATTTCTCAGGTCTTTCTGTTGGTGGGGTGTTATGTTCATTTTTTAAAAAAAGTACGCCATTTAGAACATTTTGTACATTTACTAAGGTAACATCTAGAGTAATAAAATCAAAGATTTGATTGATGAGGACTAAAACTTTATTTAGGGTTTGTTGATCTAGCTATGCTTGTACTTCCAATTTTATGCTCTGCTGTCTTTGCCTGCTTTGCAAAAGACAGTTTTATGATCACTCAGGGTGGACACCTCTGCAACCCACAGTTCAGCACCTGATGGATTACAGCAGGGTGTGCAGACCAGAGTATCTGAGCAAAGTAACAGCACACATGTTGAGTGCACTCTGTGTGTCAGGAGCAGTGCTGTCCTGGTGACTACATGTGGGAATTGGTGACAGCCACGCAAATGACAAGTGTGGAAATACTAATCCTACAGTTCACACTGTGTTTTCCTTTTTATTATTTGCAAAACTGTCATTGTAGTTGAACTCAAAGTTCCTTTTGTTTGCTCAATCACTAAGTGAAGTTCCTCTTACCTATTTTTTTTAAGTTTATTTATTTTGGGGGAGATATGAAGAGAATGTAAGCAGGGGAGGGGCAGAGAGAGGGAAAGAGAGAATCCCAAGCAGGCTGCACACTCAGCACAGAGCCTGACGTGGAGCTAGAACCCACGGATTGTGAGATCATGACCTGAGCAGAAATCAAGACTTGGGACACTCAGCCGACTGAGCCACCCAGGTGCCTCTCTTACCCATTTTTAATGAATACACAATTATGTTTTTCTTTGTTTCTCATAAACATATAATCTTTCTAATAGAAGAAGGCATCCTCACTGTAGAACATTTCAAGCTTTGGAGAAGAGTAAGGAGGAAAAAGTCACCTGCATCCTGCACACTAGTGAGGACCGTTACTAACTTCTTGATGATTTTCTGAATCTCTGATGTATATGGATATACATGTATGTGTTGTATCCTCCTTCATTGAGCATTACATTGTGGACATCATGTCATTATTCGAAATACGTCTTTGGTTATTGCAATATTACCTATTTTACGGGGATGCTGTGTTTTATTTAGATGGTATTTGATAAATTCTGGATTCAAGATTGTTAGATATTACATGCTGAGAAAATAAAACTAGAATTTGAGATGTATTTAATATTCTGCTCTTTTCAGGTTCTGAAACATTATTTGCTTGAGCTATTTACCAGATATGTTCCAGAATATGAACTGTTTTTGAACTCATGAGAGTAGCATGATAATTTTATAGACAAAAGTCTGACTTTGGAGGGCAGTGTTTATTTTTGAATGATGTTGATGTTCAAATGCACAGTTGATTCATCCAGATCCCCTCGTATGTGAATAACCTTCAGAAAAAAAGCATTCTCTGGACATGGGGGGGGGGGGGGTCTCAGCTTAACTAGCTTTTCTTTCTCTGTGCTGTGTTGGGATAGTAAAGTTTGTTAACAGGAGGAATATTTTAAACTGGATTAGTGGTTTCACGTAGTACAGTGTCATGATGGCTCCTTGGAGATTGCTGAGACTTGCTGGATTGTCATTGGCTTTGTGTCATTAGCCATGTGACCAGTGTTAGTCAGGCAGCCCTCGATCACTGACCGGTGTGTGCCACTGGCATATGAATGGGCTGCCCTCATGGCACCGGTCTCCCTTGTGATGGCATTGTGGCTTAGGTGCACACTGGAGAAGTAGGCTCTGGACCTGGTAGCTCTGGGTTCCCGTCTGAGTCCAGTCCCCTCCCGACTCTGTGCACTTGGGGAAGTCAGTCACACCTTTTAGAACCTTAGTTTCCTCATCATTAGATACACATTGAAATGAGCCATGAAACAAAAACCCATGATGTGGTTATGAGGCTGGAACGAGGAAAGACCGAGGGCCATGCTGGCCCTGGCAGGGCAGTGGCGGCCAGCGGTGCCTTTGCCCTTGAGTTAGTGATCTGAGTGATTGATGCTCCCTTTTAGAAGCCCTGGTGTCGCTGCCAGTTTCCTGCTGCCAGGCCACTTACCCACCTTACCACCTCCTCCCCCACGTCAGCTAGAAGAGGGCAGAGGGGACCTGGAGTTTCTCTTTGTTTCTGTTTCACTGTGGTTTGTTGGTTTTGTTGCTAGGAGTTTATCTACCTTAATGCTTTGTTATTATTCACGGTCAGAAGTGCTACTTATAGTTTCTGTCTTCTGTATATCCCTAAAATGGTAGCCCAGGAACCTATGTTATTAACCCTCATCCTTGCTGCTGCTTCCTTAAATACTATCCTGAGGACAAGATTAATTTTCCCTCCGTCCGCAGCTGCCCTGATGCAGTGTATACTGTAGTTCCATTCTGAAGTGTCATCTTGGAATCTTTGTTCATTCTAGCACTCTTTTCCTTCCTCTGGTGAAACCATGCTGGTTAGTGACCAAAGTGGGGATTCGAAAATGCACTCCTATTCTGGGTCAGGAGTGACCCAGAATTATTAATTTAGTTTATTAATTAAACTAAATTAATAGTTTAACCTGTATTATCTGTGGCGTTGTTTCCTTCTGTTTGCATCTCGGGGGTGTTGTTTTAGGTTTCCCAAAATAAGGTAGAACTGTACAAGATAAATCCAGTGCTGTGACAAGAGAATGTCCAACTTGCTTCATCCCATAAATACTGCACTGGAGTATGTGGTATACTAGTTTTCATTTATGCTGCTCATATTCTGAGATACCAGCATCAAATTGCTAAAATTATTGATCAGAGTAATACTCTTATCTTCTGTTTTCTTCCTGAACTTTACTTACGTATTTGTTAAAGCATTTAATTAAATCTGCTTTGTGGTGTACTTGTGTGTAGCATAGGACTTGGAAGACAAGGCTTTTTATATTCCACTATGGCGTCTTGCAGAATGCATTTCTATACAGTTTACTCGGTTAATCTAGTGAATTTTTGGAACAGTGAACTGCCAATTGCTTGTCTTCTTAGGACTTTCTACACTCAGCTTGTAAATTGTTACATAATGCCCATGTTGCCATTGTAAATATTTGAAGTGAATTGCCTACTGAGTTTGTTAATGTATTTCATTTGTGCTATAAATATTTAAATGCCCAGCAGTGAGTACATAAGATCTGCTAACAATTTCTAAGTAACTACCTGAGTACTGGGTTTTTATTTTTCTTTGTTATTATTTTTTAATGTTTATTTATTTTTTGAGAGAGAGTGCTAGCCGGCAAGGGGCAGAGAGTGAGACACGGAATCTGAAGCAGGCTCCAGGCTCTGAGCTGTCAGCACGGAGCCAGATGCGGGGCTTGAACTCACAGACCGCGAGATCACAACCTGAGCCGAAGTTGGACGCTTAACCAACTGAGTCACTCAGGTACCCCTGAGTACTGGGTTTTTAAAAGGAAAAGCCCAAATGTAATCCAAACTGTAAATGACAATATAATTTCTAGTTATTTTTTCATGTATATAAAGATCATGAAATCTATCCAGTACTTAATACAAAGTGTTGATTTTATGTAATAGCTTGAGTCAGCTTGCTGTTTTACATCGGGGGAAATAAAGGAGTGAATCTTGCTATGCATATGAAGTAGTTTAAAAGGAAGAATCACATATAGATAGTAATTTCATAGTGAACAGAGCAGGAGGGAAAGGGTTACAGCCCATCTTTGCTTGCCGCCTGCACTGGCATCACGATAACGAATAACTGCAGACTTGGTGGTTTAAAACAACACAAATTTATCTTCCACAAGCCTGGAAGCCACAAGTCCCTATGGGCTGAGACGAAGGGTCAGCAGGGCTGTGCTCCCAGCTTCTAGGGCTGCATTCCTGAGCTCCTGGCCCCCTCTCTGCCTTCGAAGCCAGCAGCTGTTTCCATCGTCACATTGCCTTCTGGAAGGATGCTATGATTGCGTTAGGGCCCACCTGGATTATCTAGGCTACTCTCCCCGATTTAGGATCCCTAATTTGTCACATCTGAAAGTCCTTTTTTTGCCACATAAGGCAACGTTCACAGGTTCTAGGGATTGCGTTATATATATCTTTGCGGGGGGGGGGGGGGGGGGGGCGACATTACTGAGCTGACAACACTACCTATGTCCGGATACTTGGGAGCCAGGATATTAGTGTGGCATATTTGTTACAGTTACTGAAACTGTTGATTCATTTACCTAAAATCCATACTTTACATTAGGAGTCACTGCCCGAAAAACTCCTGTACCTTAAAAATCCGTCAGTTTTTCCCTCCCTCTCCCAAACCCCCAGGTGGTTACTGGTCTTTTTATTGTTGTTTTGCTTTCTCCAGAATGCCAGATGGTTGGGATTATATCGTATGTGGCCTTTTTAGATTGGCCTCTTTCACTTCAGCAATATGTATCTAAGGTTCCTCCTTGTTTTTCCTGGCTTGATAATTCCTATCTTTATTTTGATTGCAATAAAATTCAAATAACAAAATTAACTTTTAAAAAATGTATAATTCGGTGTCATTTAGTTCCTTCACAGTGTTGTGCACCTATCACTTCTGTCTGATCCCAAAACATTTACATCACTGTCCCCCCACCTGTGCAGCCACTGCTTCTGTCTCTGATTTCCCTGTTCTGAATATTTCCTAAAAATGGAATCCTACAATATGTGACTTTTTGTGTCTGGCTTATTTCACTTAGCATAATATTTTAAAGATTCTACCCTGCAGTGTGTGTCGTTTCTTTCTCTGGGGAATAATATTCCATTATATGGACCTACCACAATTTGTTTATCTGTTCGTTTATCATCCTATCCATTGATGAACGTTGGGGTTTTTTCTGTCTCTTGGCTATTGTGAATGGCACTGTGAACGTTTGTGTACAAATTTTTATTTGAATACCTGTTTTCAGTTTGCAGGAGGAGGGTGTGTACCAAGAAGTGCAATTGCTGGGCTCATGTTTTTGAGAAACTGCCGAACGATTCTACAATAATGGGAACATTTTACATTGTCACCAACAGGGCGGAGAAGTTCCAGTTCCTCTTACATACCTGCCAACACTTGTGTTTTTGTTTTTAATCTTTATTCAGCTTTTAACCGTCACCAGTGGGCACTAACAAAATATTTTTTTCTTTTAAGTAATCTCCATGCCCAACATGGGGCTCGAACTCAAGACTCCCAAGATAAGATTCACATACTCCGCTGACTGAGACAGCTAGGCGCCCCACAAACACTTGCTACTTTTTGTCTTTTTGATTATAGCTGTCCTGGTAGATGTGAAGTGTCTCATTGTGGGTTGGTTTGCATTTCCACGGTAACTAACTTCCCATCTCCACATTTAGTGAGTTTTCTTAGCCTGAAATTGGCCGTTTGGAAATATTTACATCCCAAAGTTGGCAATCTCAGAACTGGTTGTAAATGTGTACAGTATATCCCAGCTCTGAATGCTGTTCCTGTCCTCAAGAGAGGGTTCCCCCTACCCTCTAAATTAGGGCAGTGTGGGAACAGATCAGCTTAATCTAACAAGGTTCTGGGTTAGCCCGAGGGCAAGTTGCGGACCACTCTCCTCTAGTCTGCTCTCATCCGCTTTCAGGCTTAGCCCCGAAGACACGCAGTGTTGACTGAGTCCCTCTTCAGTCACCCTCACTCAGAGTCCCGGTTTTGCTTCCTCAGTATGAGGAGCCTGCCAAGCTCTTTTGCCTGCTAGAGGCTAGCTTCTTGCCCTGAGTAGCTTAAGAGTTTGGCAGCTACCTCACGGGTGAAACTGTCAGATAAGCTCACTTCCCCCTCCTGAGGATCTCAGATCCTGGAGTCTGTTGCTCAGCCGACCCAGCTCTCCCAATTCTTGTCTCTCTGGTCTTCTGGTGTTTGCGTTAACCCTGTGGCTTCCCTGCTTCTCAGCCCCTTTCTCAACCTCTTGTACCACATCCCTGGGGGGGAAGACAGTCTCAGAAGGTCAGCTCCCCACCGTAGTGCCTTCTACCCTGCATGTTACCCCCTCTGGGCCTTCATGCCTTGGCAGATTTCCAGTATCTTCTGGCATGTATATGTATGTGTGAGTGTGAGCACGTGTGCACGAGCATGTTTCTAATTGTTCTCAGCAGAATTGGTCTGCTGCAAGGTACTCCTCAGCTTTAAGCTAACGTTATTTATAAGGAAAACTAGATTTGTGAACTCCTCATATATTGATTGCCCTACAAAATTTCGAAGGAAAATATTTTCTGTTGTTGAGTGTGATTTGGAAGGGGGATGGGAAAATAGATTCGGCAGAAAGGGATTAGGTGTCACGTTTTGTTTGTTTAGTTTTATTTCGAAATGTATCCTTAGGTAAATATTTTAAATGTATATGGGTTTCTCCCCCAAGTTTTTATTTAAATGCCTGTTAATTAACATACAGTGTAATATTAGTATGAGGTGTGGAATTTAGTGGTTCAACACTTTTCGTACAACGCGCAGTACACATCACAACCCGTACCTCCTTAATCCCCGTCTCCCTTTGGTAACCATCAATTTGTTCTCTGGAGTTAAGAGTCTGTTACTTGGTTTTCCTCTCTCTTTTCCCCCCTACGTTTATTTGTTTTGTTTCTTAAATTCCACATATGAATGAAATTATACGGTATTTGTCTTTCTCTGACTGACTTATTTCACCTAGCATAGTACCGTATAGCGTATGTAACATAATTCACGTTGTAAACGGCAAGATTCCATTCTTTTTTTAATGGCTTAGTATTCCATTGTGTATATGTGTGCATATATTATAAATATGTACCTCGTACTCTATATGTAATATATGCATGTATATACCACATCTGTATCCATGCATTAGTCAGTGGACATTTGGGCTTTTTCAGTAATTTGGCCATTGCTGCTAATGCTGCTAAAAACATCGGGGTGTGTGTATCTCTTCGAATCAGTATTTTGTGTCCTTTGGGTAAATACCCAGTAATGCTCTTGCTGGGTCGTAGGTAGTTCTATTTTTAACTTTTTGAGGAACCTCCATACTGTTTCCCAGAGTGGCTGCACCAGTTTGCATTCCCACCAACAGTGTAACTCGGTTTCCCTTTCTTCTCATCCTCACCAACACCTGTTGTTTCTTGTGTTGTTAATTTTAGCTGTTCTGACAGGGGTGAGGTGGTATCTCATTGTGGGTTTGGTTTGTATTTCCCTGATGGTGAGTGATGTTGAACATCTTTTCGTGGTTCTTTTGGTCATCTATATGTTTTCTCTGGAAAAATATGTATTCATGTCTTCTGCCCATTTTTTAAATTAATTATTTGTTTTGGGGGGTGTTAAGTTTTGTAAGTTATTTGAATATTTTGGATACTAAATGACACTTTTTAAATTTTTATTTTAAGTAGTCTCTATGACCAACGTGGGGTTTGAACTCATGACCCTGAGGTCAGGAGTCGCATGCTCTGCTGACTGAGCCAGCCAGGTGCCCCAACATGGAACCTTTTTAAATAACTATTAGCGCCTAGCTGGCTAAATTACAAATGAGGCCATTTGTAAAATTTTAAGCAGTAGAGCTTGACGTAAACCGCTCTAGAAAAATTCTAGTTTGGGCTTCACTTCACCTATGAAATGGCATCTGGCAATTCAGTGACTTGGGAAGTACCTGATAAATGTGACCATGTAGTGAATTTATGTTTTTATGAGTCATGAACACTCTTTCATTTGTTTTACATTTTATAGCTTCAGGAGAAGAACAGGCTGGAGACACTGGGGATTTTAATTATAAGTAGAGGAGAAAAATGGATTTTAAAACTTTCACGAGAGCCTCATTTTTGTGTAGGGAAGGGTGGGGAGTCTGGCTGCCCCACAGAACAGTGTGGGGGCACTGCTTCAGGGGCGCTTGCCTGGTGCTGCTCTGGGTGTGGAGTCGGAGTCAGAGGCCGGTCCTCTGTGGACCCCAGCTCTGTGGCTGCTGACCGGCACCAACTGGATGGGGCTCAGATCCTTCACCTGCAAAGTGGTGAGGGAGTACAGTGATTGATCGGCCAGGTCCCTGCAAATAATTCCCTTAAAAATGAAAAATGAATCAGGACCAGGGGATGGGAGTAAAAGAGTGAGGGCCTGGAGGGGTGAAGAGGGGAGGATCTGGAGGGGTGAAGGGGTGAGGGAGAGAGTTTGCGAGGGACTGGAGGGGTGAGGCAGTGAGGGACTGGAGGACTGAAGAGGTGAGGGAGTGAAAGGGTGAAGGAGTGAGGGGGTGAGGGAGTGGAAGAATGGGGTTTTCTGGGGAGATACAAGCATTGGTTAAATATACAGCATATCCTCCAGTAAAAATTCATGTATCTTTATGGCCTCACCAAATATTTCAGTTCTGACATATATACAAGTTTTTAAATACAGAAATAATTTGGTCCCCATAATGGCATGCCCCTGTATGTTCCTTCTTCACCAGCGATTGGGGCAGGTGCCCTTTAGGGCCAGTAGATCACTAACGTGTCCTTGTTTGTTGGTTAATCCACCAACACGGAGCTCTCGGGCTACTAATTTATCTCTAGGCCTCTGGGGTTACTTACTTGGTTTTGATATTATTTTGGGAAATATCTGAGTAAAATAAATGAAGTATGGTAGCACAGTATGTATTTTAGGGAATGATATGTTTGTTTCTCTTTTGTAACAGCTATATTTGGGATACGGTTCATATACCACGCAATTCAGCCACTTAAAATGTACACTTCATTGCTTTTCAGTATAGCACAGTATTATAGAACCATCACCAGTGTCTAGTTTTAGAATGACTTTGTCCTCTCTTCAACTCCATACCCATCCCTCCACATCTCTCCCACGAGCCCTAGGCAACCACTGATCCGGTTTTTTTCTCTATGGACTTGCCTGCTCTGGACAGCCCATGTAAATAGAGTCAGGTAGTGTGTGGGTTTTGCGACTTTGACGACCTGTGTTATAGAGAGGTGGTACATAGATGATAGAAAATGAGAGAGGTGATGGGTAATTGATAGATAAATGGTAGAAGCCATATCCACTTCCTGGTTTTGAGGGTGCACTATAGTTGTTTAGAATACACCCATTGGGGAAACTGGGTGAAGTGCACACAGGGCCTTTTGGCGCTTTTTATAACGTCTGTAATATTCCAAAAGGAGAAATTCTTGAAGGTGATCTTAGGATCTAGTTATTGTTTCTGTATATAGTTACACATATATAGTGCATGAACAAGTGATCTAATTATCATTTCTGTATGTAGTGATGCACATATAGTGAATAAACTAGTGGGTTTTCTAGGGAGAATTGGGGAGAGTCCAGGATATGATCACGAGATGGGAAAAGGGGTGCCTCGGTGGCTCAGTCAGACATCTGACTCCTGATTTCAGCTCAGCTCATGAGGTCACGGTTTCTGAGTTTGAGCCCTGTATCAGGCTTTGTGCTGCTCATGGAGACTGCTTAAGATTCTCTCTCTTACTCTTCCTGTTATCCTCCCTGACTTGGCATGCACAGATGCGTACTTTCTCTGAAAGAAAGAAAGAAAGAAAGAAAGAAAGAAAGAAAGAGAGAGAGAGAGAGAGAGAGAGAGAGAGAGAGAGAGAAAGAAAGAAAGAAAAAGAAAGAAAGAAAGAAAGAAAGAAAGAAAGAAAGAAAGAAAGAAAGAAAGAAAGAAAGATGTACAAAAACGTTTGTACATCGTTTTTCCCTGAGATTCCCTGTCATTAAGCCTCTTGTATGGAAAAGAAAGAACAATAGAGTAAGCCATGATATTTCTCCCTGGGATATCACTGTAACACCAAATTGAAGGCGTGTGTGTGGGGAGGTGGTGTTGGGGTTTTTTAGGTATTTCTGTATTGCACGATCACAGTTAATGACAAACAGGCATGTATCAGGATCTTGGTTTCAAACGTAGTAAAAATAAATTGTTATATTTAGGAAACAAACCCTAATGTTTCCAAGTGCCTGATTACTGTTCTCCATTGCATACTAATAAAGGAGTAAAGAGAGAAAATGGGTAGATTTGGGGTATGTGACTTCATTCTCATAACTCTTCAAATATATACTGTCTGTGTGAGAGAATAAAATTAAGCTCTTAGAAATATATAAACCAGTTTCTTGAAAATGAAAAATGTATAGTTAATTTTCAAACATGAAGTGACTTCTGAGTTTGTGTAGATGTTTGGTATTCCTGTCAGTTCTGTACTTAAGGGGAACTGTGACTTCACAGACTCCTTATAGTTTCTTATTATTGTTGGGTTTTTTTTCTTTTTATTTGAGAGAGAGAGAATGATCAGGGGAGGAGCAGAGAGAGAGAGGGAAACACAGAATCTGAAGCAGGCTCCAGGCTCTGAGCTGTCAGCACAGAGCTGGATGCCGGGCTCAAACTCATGAACTGTGAGATCATGACCTGAGCTGAAGTCAGATGCTTAACTGACTGAGCCACCAGGTGCCCCCTTTTTTTCTTTAATAGTAGAACAAAGCTGGGTTGATTCCACTTGGTATATAGAACATGTGCAATTAATTCAGTGCTACAATTACATATCTATCTTCTGGTCCATTTCAGTCAAAACATAAGCAGATAAATTTGAATAGTAGCATTTGATGTGAATTTAAAACCAAAAGCAGCCAGATTGTCTTAAATGTTTAGTGAAGGAGATGAGAAGACATGTTTCCTATTCTTGGACTCATTTTAATTTGCAAAATTGATGTAATTTATGCCAGAACCTCAAGTCTGAATCAAGATTATGACATAATTTATATGACTTTTCTTGAGCAGTTGAAGAAAGAATGTCTAAATGACTTTGGAATTTTATTGAAATATGTTTCAAGTCTTTGGAAAATATCCGTAGACCTGCATCTTCCCTGTAAGGCATTAAGTAAATCTCTTGACATTAGTATTTTGATGAAAGGATTTCTATCTAATTGTTCTCCTGGGTAGAAGGAACAAAGTGTTCGTGTTTAGATTCTACCATTGAATATTAGTCCTGGCTTAAATTTTCCTGTCATTATGTGCATGCACTGAAATTTAAAGCCTCCCTTCAGAAATAAATGGATGAATGAATAGTACATCCAACATGGCAGATATACTATGTGAAATTACAGAAGGCCTCATAGTAAAACTCATTCAAAGTATTTATTCTTTTAGAAATAAGAAATGAAGTGAATTAGAAATAAGAACTGGTTTTCAAATAATTTAGACAGCTTGATTATAGGAGATGTGCTGGGATAAACCTAGCTTTTTAGTTTTTATTTTAATGTTTCCTGGTCTACAAAAATAGGTAGTGGTCATTCATGTACTCTGCCATTACTTGAGCCAGAAGAGTCTCAAGACCATGGAGCTGAGGTTTGGTCCACGCTGTGGCTCTCCATTGGAGTTTCAGCCAGCCTGCCTTTGGTCAGCAGACAGTTCTTATTTCGAACTGTTGGAGTTTGAGACCACAGAGGAAAGCGACAAATATACCCTGATAGATTTGTGGTGAGCATATAAAGGAGCGGTCATAGTCACCACCTGTGGTCTCAGGTAAGCCCTGAAGGAATATTAGTGCTCCTTACAGTTCCTAGTGAAATTTCTCGCTAATGCAAAAAGCACCTAGGAGAGAATTCTGAAAATGTTTCTTGGTAGAAAAAGGCCTTTAAACAGGTGGATTTTCCAGCTCAGTTACTGTATTTTAATGTCTTTGTACTGTAGCATTCTTTTTGGTGTATCAAATCCACAGTAATTAAAGTCCACCTAAAGCTGACACAAACCACTGAGAAAAGTACAACTGTGGATTTATTGCATGAATTAGTTTGACTGCCTACTTTTTATGTGGACTAGAAATAGATAAACCGAGGTATTTTGTGCAATTTCTTTTTACCATCCAAATGAGAAATTTGACCCTACTCTTAACATTTTATTACAGGATTGACAGGTTCTGAGAGAAACATTCCCCTCTCTTGTTTTTAACCTTGAATACTTTCTTTGTAGAAGCAGCTATTAGGAGAAAGAATCCCAGTATCTCAGAAAAAAACGATTAAGATTTCTTGGCTCTAATTTTTCTGATCTGCATGCATACTGAGCCTCTGGGGAAGGTGGGAGAAGGGCAGATTAGAACTGGGGGGTTGTGGGGTGCCTGGGTGGCGCAGTCGGTTAAGCGTCCGACTTCAGCCAGGTCATGATCTCGCGGTCCGTGAGTTTGAGCCCCGCGTCAGGCTCTGGGCTGATGGCTCGGAGCCTGGAGCCTGTTTCCGATTCTGTGTCTCCCTCTCTCTCTGCCCCTCCCCCGTTCATGCTCTGTCTCTCTCTGTCCCAAAAATAAATAAAAAACGTTGAAAAAAATTAAAAAAAAAAAACTGGGGGGTTGTGAGGAAATATAGAGAGGTAGCTTTTATGATAACCCTTCTGGAAAATAGGTAAAGAAGTTTATAGAAAGATTGGAGGCACAAATTTATGTTGGTACCAATTTACATTTGAGTCATTTTCTCACTGATAAGTTCAGCAGCCAATCTGCCAGAATGCTCAGAACTCCTCACTGATATGTTTACCAAGAAGAGGTAATAAGAACCCTGCAAGATAGATGACTTAAAGTTGAAAATATTTGAAATCCTTTCATTTGGAAGTTTTCGTCCAATGTGAGTATTCAGTACTGTCTCTAATGCCTTTTTTCTCATCATAATTATATAGTATTTAGAAATTGTAGTGGTTTTCTTTTCTCCAGGTCCTCTCCACTTTATCTCGCAGGCCGTACACAGGTTATTGGCTGTGTCTGTCAGGATAGGGAAGCAGTGCATAGAGGGAATTGTAAATGTCCACTTGATCCAAGGTCAAGAGAGTGAGGACAGTTTCTGACACTCTGTCTTGCACTGGCGTCCCATACTTGTGCCTTCGTTGATAGCATTTCCAAATCCAAGTCATTCTGTACCTTGGAACCTTAGACTCCCTTTGGTTGATTTGTGTGCTAACCAGACTTTTTCTGGGTAATTTTAACTTGCTGCAAGATTCTTTCCATTTGTATTGATTTTAAGATTAATCAGTATGCAGACAAAACAATAGTGAACATTTGAAGATTTTTAGTTAGTGTCTCCCCAGCTCATGAACTCTTTGAACGCAGGTCAAGTCTGTTTAAGTAAATCTGTGGTGTAGTACTTCCAGGCAAAGGTATGTGCTGATTGCTTTAAAAGGTTTCCTGAAAACAGAGTTTCTCTTGTGATACAACGGATAAAGTACAGGTGTCTCATGTTTTCTTAGAACCTGTGGTTCTGCTCTAGTCTTGCCCCATTTGTTCCTGGTTTTTGAGATGTTAATTTTAGATAAGAAAATAAAACTCCTGCTTAGGTTTTTTCAATTTGTAGACGTCTGTAGAACTCATTGCGTGGTGTAGGAAGGTTGGTGTTTTTGGATTGTCCCTGCGTGGTGGTTCTTGCTCCATTGTGCTGGGTGGCTGGTGAGGTAGGCCTTGCTTGGGTTTGTGCTGGTTGGGACCTCCCCCAGGTTCCAAAGGCGCACTCTGAACAGCTGTACCAGGTGGACTAAACTCCTTTACGCTTTCCCGCAAATAGTGAAAGAATTCTTTCACTGGAACCAGTCACTGCCCTAAGTAAGAATTTGGTGAGTTTTTTTATGTTGGGTGTGTTTTTGCTGTTGGTTTTTGTTTGTTTGTTGAGATAGTGCCTAAAGGACTATGCAGAGATGAGGAAGCTCAAATCCTTCTTAGGATGAGAAAGAATGTGAATAAATGAGTTTGGTGAACTTAATTTGCCAGTTTACTATTTGAAGTTTAATGACATTTGGTTTCCAAAATCACTTTATTCATTTGTATTTTTTTTTTAATGTTTATTTAGAGAGAGAGAGCACTTGCACTAATTGGGGAGGGGCAGAGAGAGAGAGGGAGAGAGAGAATCATAAGCAGGCTCTGTGCAGAACCCAACACAGGCTCGATCTCACAAACTGTGAGATCTTGAAGGCTAAAATCAAGAGTCGATGCTTAAGTGAGCCACCCAGGTGCCCCCATTTATCTTTTGAATTTTACTTAAAAATACTAAGTCACGTTTCCAGTGTAATAGATATGTATCTTCATACTTTCCTAGGTATTGATTTTTATTCTAGACGTTTTTTTAATAAAGGAAGGAGTGAACAGCACATATACTTCATGTTTCAGTGTTGCTAATGCAAGTGGAATTTAAAAGGATTCCCCATACGCTGGTGTACTTTTGTGGAGTTGCAGGTACTCAGTCCTCTACGGGCATTGGATTGAGCAGTAAAGTCCCATACAAGTGCTAAGTATTAACGTTGTCTTCAAGGGGAGTGCTGTTTGAAGAAAAAAGACAGTCCTTTTATTTCACTTCAAGCATTAGCCCATATTATGTTTTTAATGTTCAAAAATGGGGAAAATGATTTGATTAGAAAACTTCAGGTGTGCTCCAGCCAGCTGCATCCCTTATGCTTCAGCCTGTGTAACGGGGAGGACTTTCCAACCTTCAAGTCTGGGTCTCTTCCCTCTGGCCTGTTCCCTTGCTTTTGAACAAATTAGTCATCCTCTGTGAGTCTATTTCATGGTCTGTTAGATGGAGCCACTCATTGTTCTAAGTGTGGTGAGGGTTAGACACGGTGGCTGTCTGTAGAGTTCCCGGCACACAATTAATGTTCTGTCTTTGTATATTTGGTTTAATTTTTTTTTAAGCAAAACAACTTTGGTAATATCAACATTATATTAGAATCTAAAATATGCCTTTGTTCTTTTTAAAGGTAAGATTAAAAAGATTTCTTGGGTAGTGTCAACTTTTAAATATAATCAAAACTTAAGTAATCATACAATGATTATTTCTAGTTTGTAGAGACAATATAAATAACAAATATGAAAACTTATTTTTTAATATATAAAGGAGATTTAAGGGCTTTTTTGTGCTTTTTTTTTTTTTTTAAGTTCAAAGGTAAGGTTTGAAACCAAATGATACATGTTCATGGGTTCCTCTGTGATTTAGGGATATGTTTTCTATTTTCTCTATATATCCCAGTTTTTATCTTCGATGTTTTTGCTACTTTAAATTCTGTTTGGTAGAACATAAGCAAATGTTTATGAATATGTATTAGTGAGAGGCAGATTTTGACTTAGTAAATAGAATTAAAATTTAGTAACAGACTTCCTTCAATTTTGATATTTTTTTTTGGCACTTTGAAATAATCCCTCATAAGTTAAAAACCTCAACAATTGAATGCCTTGGGATGACTCTACTACAAGGAGACGGCTTGACGTTCAGCGCCAGCCAGCTCACTGGTATTGAGGGCTTATTTGTGCGGCTGTTTCTCTGCCTACTGTTTCTGATAATTCCAGAATACGTTGTGGGCACTGCAAAAGTGTTTCCTCGAATGCTAATCTTCCATCATTTCTCTCCTGACCATTCCAGCGTTGACCCACTCATTGCCTGTAGAATAAAATCAACACTCCTTTGCATGGCATAGAAAATATTTCAGGCTGTTCCTGACCTGGTTTTTAGCTTCAGCATTTACCATTCTGTCCATCTTCAAATCCAGCCAGAGTAAATCGTGTATGCCATTATTTTTGCTTAGACTAGGCTCTTCTTTGCATAGCAAACCCCAAGTAATTTTTCCAAACCCATGTCACATCCTGTGTTCTTCCCATATCTCTGGTGGACTCTTCCAGGCAGCATCAGATCCTCCCCTGGCCCCCAGATCTTCTCTCACGGACTGGTGGTCACACCTTTCCCCACCAGTGCACTCCACCAGCTGTGAGCTTCCCAAGGACAGTCATATGTCTAAGTCTGTGTCGTATCCCTAGCTCAGGCCAGAGCCAGAAGTAACTGCTCAAAAACCGGCTGCTTCATTCAACCTCTTCTTCAACGAGAACAGTCTATACACGTGCAAGTACATTAAAGACTAGCACAGGGACAGAAATGCAGTAACAAAACCAGAATTCACACCAGTCAACCTGTCTTTCTGTCCTGGTGCATGATGGTGAGTAGAGAAGCTTTATTATTACATAAATGTAAATTCTGTAGGCAATTTGTGGGACTGGTGTGTGTTTGCAAGAAAGAAACAATAGCTTTATAGCATTACTCTGGCTTTAAGTGTGACAGAATGAATAGGAATTTGCTAGCACATTGGCAGACCTAATTTGAGAAATACCAGTGAACTTAGAGAAATCAAACAATGTTAGAAAAGGCACATGTTTTCATTTTGGAACTTTTTTTTTTTTTTTTTTTTTTTTTTTTTTTTTTTTTTTTTTGCAGAAGTCATTTATCCCATTTAATCAACTGCTTAGAAATGGGATTGCTGGGTCACAAGGGTAAATATACGTATATGAAATTTTATCATTACTACTTAAGTGTCGTGGCCCTTTCATGCAAATATTAAATAGAAACAGTCTTTAAATTGCTCGCTTCTTAGTTTTAGAAATAGTGGGTCTGGTAATCGTGTTTTATTGTGAATTGCTATCATGCTTGTTGAACTTTGCTGTCAGCTGTTTCAGGACTTGTACTGTATTTGATCTCTAGAGTCTAGATGAGTCGGTCACTATTAAACACACAGTTTTCTACTTCTGACTTAGTACTTCATACAGTTTTTTTAAAGTTTATTTTGAGAGAGGGCGCATGCAGACGCATGCACAAGTTGGGGTGGGTCAGAGAGAGAGAGGGAGCTTGGTTCACACACTGCAAGATCGTGACCTGAGCTGAAATCAAGAGTCAGATGCTCCCCCAACTAAGCCACCCAGGTGCCCCAGTACTTCATACAATTTAAGGCATATAATCTGAGGTTTAGGCTTTACTCTTTGATTGGAGTATGTCCTGCTGAGAATTTAGTAGACTGTGGATTAACTGTCTTCATAGCACTTTCAACATCCTTTAGTAATAAAGTAGTCAGGAGCAGGGGCAGACAAATCTGGTTTTTTATCCCCAGTCAGTAGCTATCCTGTATATTGGGGAAGTTAATGGTTCCTGTGTGTAGATTGTTGTAAGAATGAACTCAGGTAACGTACGTTGATAGCTTAGCACAGAACCTGCCACGCACACAGCAGCACATGATACTGCCCTGGCAGTTACTTTGAGTGTACTTGGGTTTGAGTGAAGAGTGATGGTGCCCTCACAGATTTCCTGGAAACCCAGGTGGAGGGAGATTTGTTACCTCAGCCATCCAAGGACCAGGTCTTCAACACCTGCCTTCCTTCACCTGCTCCTCTGAACCTTTTATATGAAAGGCTTTGAAGGGAGCTTGTTCTTATCGACCACCTCATTCTATGATCTTAACCTTCTTGGTTTTGTGGACTCTGAAAATCTGGTAGTGTGGCCTGCAGATTTGCATGCACTCAGCCTTGTGCATGTGGACTCCCAGACAAGGCCCTCATCTTTGAAGTGGGTAGAAAATCTAGATTAGCCGAAGCTTTCTCTGTGTGAGGCATTGTACTTAGGATACCTGTTTATGGGGTTTCAGAACTTAGCACAAATTCAGTTTTTCAAAGAAACTAAGGAATCGTAAAAAAAAAAAAAAAAGTAAGAATCACTATAAACACATTTTACCCCTGAGGAGTAGTAGGAAAACCTTTGCACTAAACTGCAGAGAAACCGTTTCTCTGAGATTTGTAGGCTTTGTAAGGGGACTCTCTACCAGTTAGCACAAAGGAACTGGCTGCCTACCGCCTGCTCACGGAAAAAGGCCGCGGCCCATCTGGCCCAGGTGTGTCTGGCAGGACCTGACGTCTGTGTCTTGGTTACTGAGGAACATGGGCCGTCTGTGCATAGAGGTGCTGGTGCCAGCCTGTCACGAGCCTGCCATGTTCTCGGTAGGGTGGGCGCTCCAACGTGTGTTGTGGGTGCTGATTGTCGGCATCACAGCCTAAGACCACAACAGATAAGGGCCTTGTTTTCACAGATGGAGTTGCGGTTATTTACTGGAGATGAGGTATAAATGAACAGTTTGTGTTGTCACTTCGTAAAATTCGGGAGCAAAGAAAAGATCTGAAAACAGGTAAAAGGAATGCTTAAGTAGCAGATTAAATTCATCTTGCTGTAATGTTTTCAAAGGACACTTGACATTGGGAATATTTCTTTATGAAGCAGAGCAGCAGTTCAAGCTTCGTAGAACTGATGCCATGGGCCGCCTGTGTATACGGCCCTCTCATTGACATCGTAGCATCCCCCAGTCTCGCTGTCACCTATAAGCCCACGTGGTCCTAAGGATCGTCTTGTCGTGGATAGTTATTTCTATTGAGTGTGGAATGATAAAGAATTTTAAAGTAATTCCAACACTACGTTGAGGTTTTACACTTCACATAACATTTTACATGAAAGTACAGCCCAAAGAACTTACACTAATTTCAGTAATTTTCTAAATAGAAACAGATGTCTCTGGAAAGCAAAACAGGATTTGAGGCAAGTCTTTGATCTGCTGTTTGATAAACGTGTAGGAGTTTATGGTCTCGAGTGAGGTAATTGAAACGCGGCTCCTGTGTGTGAGTCCTTAGCTCTGGTAGCCCCACGCAGTTTAGCTGGGAAACCAGGCCAAGCCTCCCTGGGAAGCGGGCGGAGGCAGTCACAGCATCTCTAGAAGAGGCAGGCCTGCGGAGGGTGTTGTTGATGGTGTCGTTTACTTAGAAATGTAGAAGGAGGAACACATCTACAGTGAAGTAGTTCTGGCTGTCCCCAAATAGGTGCTCGGCACATGCTTTTCGGTCCTTTCTGTCACCAGTGTGGCTGGTTGGATTCAGCGGGGAAGGGCAGAAGGGAAGGCAGCCTCACAAGAAATTGCTACGTTGGACCACAGCTGAAGACCTGCCTGAAGGCCTGGTACTCTGGAGTGGCAGCCACCTGTTGCATTCCTGGTCTACTTTGCTATAATGTGAAGAAATGGCAGAATACAGCCTGCGGATGAGTTACACGTGTTCCGTAGTCCCAGTCTAGCAAGCCTTGCAACCCTCCCCAGCCAGCCCCAAATGTCTTAGTTCTTGGCGGAAAGTATAGTCCCTTTGGTACTACAGTTCCACTCGGGTCAGATAGGCCTCTCCAGGCAACATGTCGTCTGGATTTAAGCAGCCTTTGCCAACACTTCTCTTTGCCAAATCTCTCTTCTTGAGCATTGTCCTTTTTCTTAATTCTGGAAAGTTGCCATCCCTTCGGTTTGGTCCCAGAATGGATTCAAGCTGACTGATGTAGAAAATGTTGTTTCAGTTCCTTCTAGCCCACCATCATGGTCCAGGCACATTGAATCTGTGGTGAGAAGGAGTGGGCAGCCCCGGCCTGTGGACACAGAGGAACAGGGAGAACCTGCCATGGCCTCTCCTGTGGAACAGTGTGGCGGGGACAGTGCAGTGACCATGGCCTCCAAGCAGGACCCAGTTGCTGCTGGGCCCCATTCAGTGATGTATTCCTCAGGGCCAGGCACGACAGGTGGGGCTGGTTCTCAGAGAACCGTGTTCTTGGGAATCTTCCCCCCTGTCACTCACAACCAGAACATTCCCTGACCAGCTCCTCTCAGCCATAGCGTGGGGTACAGGGTTTGTGTTTCACTGACTGCCGCGCCTGTCTTCTTTAGGAAAGTGAGCGTGGCAGTTCCAGAAATCAGAATATTTCTCTGACCACATCTCAGTCACCCTTATAAAGCTGCCTGTGACCCATTGTACATCTAACCCAAAAATACCATTTTCAGAGTGTTAGTATGGTCTGTATGCTGTTCTTTCTTTGAGGGAGTGAGTACATAGCATTTCTCAGAGGAGAACTCCCTACCAAAACAGCTTTAGCCTTCCTTTGCAAGGGGGTTTTATTTTAATGGCAAAGAAAATACTTTTCCACCTTTTTTCTAAATAGGTTTATTTCTGTCTCTGCAAGTGCTCATTCTCTCCAGTATACAGGCCCTACTCGTGGAGGACTGTAATCAGCATTCATTTGGGAGATAGTGTGAGAGGAGCCAAATGAGGAAACGCATCTGCCGGCTGGTTTGGGCCAAAAGAGGAAGGCAGGAGGGAGAGGTGGGTTCTCGAAGGCTGGGAGTCTGGATGTCTGGAGGACTGATGGCAGTGCCGGCGATGGCAGGGAGAAGCCCGTGTCTTACAGAGGAGATCGCATGGAATTGCTCCCTGATGTTCCGGACTCCAGTGCACTCTCCGTGGGGCCTCACAGATTCAAAGAAGGGACTGTAGCCTTGGTGGTCATTAGACTTTTCTGCCTCAAAGTGTTGTTGGGATGTAAAGAGCTGGAGTGTCACACATTTCAGTGTCTCCTCAGAAGCCGTTGTGCGCGCTTCAGAGCAGGGCGTTGTAAAGACGCATTACGTGAACAGTAGGCGAACAATAAGAGTGTTCAGTAGCCTGTGTGACGTTTTATAAACAGTTGGGAGTCAATAAGTCATGTGTGTGTGTGTTTCTCTTAGGTTCATTTTCCAGACACTGAGAGAGCAGAATGGCTAAATAAGGTAAGAGTAGAATATACCGAATACCAGATTGTCCGTGGGATTAGAGGGTGAGGGGCCATCTTTCCCTTTTTGGGAATTTGGATGTTGACGATGTGTGAGCTCATTTGGACTTGGTTGGCTTCCGCTTCCCCCAAAATTGAGTCATAACTGATACATTCCTAAATAGTGAAAACTGTGTCTTTAACATGAAAAAATTAGTGATATATTCATAGTTGTGTATTTGGCCTGTGTCTACTTTCCTGATTAGCTAGTGCTCGGGTCTATTTCATAATAATTACAGGCAACATTTTTGAAAATATTAAGAAAAGGGAAATAATTCTCAAGAAATTTAATAATAGATTAATAATCATTTTAAAAGTTATTTTTAAAGATCACATACTTTGAAGTAGATCTCCTTTATCCCTATATTTTATATATCCTTAGAACTATAGAGTAAAAACTAATGTAGATTAATGATTCTTTTATAGCACCAAAAGTTAGTCCATCATTAAAGAAAACTCTTTAATGTTTTATTAAGCCCTATACGGTTTTACTTTTTTAGCAATAAGTTGAAACCACAGGGTTTTTTGATTTTTTTTTTTTTTTAGCAATTTTAAATGTGCTGGTATGCTTAAATGGAATGCTTAACCAGAATAATTCCTGAGACATATTAGTTGGTCAGTAGTTTATTGTTGTACATTTTTGAAGTTCAGATCATGTTGATTTTGCATACCAAAAGGAGAAACCCCCTTTTAATTTTCAAAAATGCTGGTAAACTGTAGGGGTGTAATTTTTCATGATGACTTAAGTACATTATTATTTATGTGTTATAGCATCTTGTTTGATACGAGTTCTTTCTTCTTTACAGACTGTAAAACACATGTGGCCTTTTATTTGCCAGTTTATAGAGAAGTTGTTTCGAGAAACCATAGAGCCAGCTGTTCGAGGAGCAAACACCCACCTCAGCACCTTTAGTTTCACAAAAGTTGATGTGGGTCAGCAGGTCAGTTTCTTCTTAAGTATTCTTACTTGTGCTATGAACACTTAAAAAAAATTTTTTTTTAAGTTTATTTATTTATTTTGAAAGTGAGGGCAAGCACAAGCCGGGGAAGGTCAGAGAAGGAGGAGAGACAGAATCCCAAGCAGTCTCTGCAACATCAGTGCAGAGCCCGACGCAGAGCTCAAACCCACGAACCATGAGATCACGACCTGAACTGAGATCAAGAGTCCCACACTTAACCGACTCTGCCACCCAGGCCCCCCCACATTGCTGTGAAAACTTTTAAAAATATATTAAGCTACTTCCAATTATTTTCTAGAGAAAATTGCTCTAGAAAGCAACCTGGGGAAGTTCTGGAAGGGTGTCTCTGCAGCTCCTCCCAGGTCTGCCTCCCATGGGATGCCCTCCCTTGTCTTTTGTGAGGTCCTCACTTGCCCTCATTCTTCCACTGTGGTCTTTGGCCAGTTCAGTTTCCTTGGTTGGTTTCTCTCAGTTCCAGCGCTTCTTTCTACCTCGCATCCTTCTGTCAGAATTACCTTTGCACAGTTTTTCACAATTTATCTAGTTGGAAAGGGAGTTTGATATATGAGTTCATACTAAAAGTTTAATAATCGACAATAAGCTTAACATGTTTACCCCCTCAAGATCTTTAAAAACAACGATTAAGGACTCCCAACACCAGGCTTGTAGAATCACATTAATTATATTGATGCAGGGAAAGAAAAATTTTGTTACTGGAATCATACAAAGAAAAACTCCTAATTCCTAGTATTACTTCTGGTGAAAGCCTCAAGACAACAGGTAAATTAGTTGCTCATGGCAGGCTTCCTTTTTATTTTTGTAAGTCAGTGTTTACAATGATTAGTAACAGTTCAATGTAACATTTTTTTAATTGAGGTGTAGTTGACATATAACTTTCCTGTTGTACTTCCCAAGGTAACATTGTTTTATATGCCTAACGAAAATTCAGAATTCAGTAATATTTTTAAACACACACACACACACACACACACACACACACACACACACACGGCGTACACACATTTGGAGCACATACAGTAGAGCCAGAGAGCACAGTGTCACCGTATGCTGCAGGTCAGATGTCTGTGCTTCAGCCCCTCAGGGATTTGATAAATGTGGCCAAGGAGTGTCTGACCTGGTGACCTGGTGGCTGCGTTGTGTTTATCAGTGCCCCCAGGCTCATCCCCATCCTGTACTCCCAGGCCGTCAGTCACCTTCCTCCATCAGACGTGATTTTCTGCCTACAGAAAACTCTCCATCTTACCTGCTGTTACTCAGCATCTGGGGTCTCCACTGCAGGCGACTGTGTTGTGCTGGGCTGTTTTTCCTCTTTGGCTGTGAGGTCTCCAAATAGGTTACAAGCCTGGGGTCTGCTCAGTCCTGTTGTTCGAGCGCACACATGCCTGCACAGGACACCTTTATAACACTTCCCTTCAGTATTTACTTTACCTTCTCTGACCTGAAAGGATCACAGCAGATAGGAAAGCACGATTACATGGTCGAGTGCCGTGTGAACTTGAAGCAGGGATCGGGATCGCACACTTTTTCGTAAAGGGCCATTGAGGCATATTCTCCCCGCCCCCCCCCCAACTTCTTTTATAACCCTTTAAAAATGTAAAAACCTTTCTTAGCCACAGGCTAAATTTAACTTGCAGGCCCTGGTTTCCAGTCCCCTGATGTCAGATAATACGCCTGTGTTTGTGGAGAGTTAGAATTCTGATCCCAGCTGAGTTTGTTTTAGGGAGAATTATGTTCATTTTCTATTACACGCACTTTAAATCTGATTGTGAGATTATTATCCAACGCAGACCTCTAAACTAAGGGAATCTTACCTGATGCGGACATTTAAGCTAAGGATCCTAAGCCACCTATACCCCATTTTCACTCATCAGCATAGCGGGTTGAACCATGTTCTTTGTAATTCAACAGTCTGTACATGTTTGAGCTAGTATCATTGGGGGAAAGGCCAGGAACCCAAGATAGTAGGAAGTGTAGGAAAGACTTAGAGTTTAATCCTGTAGCCAGTTGAGGGGTGAGATGTTAGGGCACCTAAGCTGCTTCAGTAAGCGTAGTACTCTTAAAGTATTTCTTCAGCTTGAGTGTTTGATGCCCAAATGGGAGATTGAGAACTTTCCTAGAAGTGATCTCAATGTGATAAAATGGGAGAAGGTTTGGAAGTGGTGTTACAGCTGGGCCCTTGAAATATGACATTTATTATAATCTGCCTTTTCTTTTTACAGTCATGTGATTCTGTCTCTGTCTCAGGTAATAGGTGTTAAAATTATACCTACAGCCAGTATTTTTTATTTACTCAAAAGCTCCATTGTGGTGAAAATCGTAAGAAATGAAAAATTATAAGACATGAAGAAAAAACAGAAAGGAAGTTACGTTTCAAACCATGTAAGGACAGAGTAGAGGGAAAGGATCAAAGTAAACTGGGAGAAACAAGGGGCCGTGGGGCTTGACTAAGCACTCACTGTGTGCCAGGCGCATTTCCTTACGTCCTTCGATTTTGCGGTAACCTCGTTAGATAGATGCCGCTAGGACCCATACTTCACAGATGAGGACACGGAAGAACGGAAGCTACATAAGTTGCCCAAAGTGAAACATTGAGTACACTGTGAAAGCAGAACTGTAATTCCTGTAGCGTGGGGCTAAGCTTGTTCTCATCTCTCTGCCATTTGGGTTTATTTTTCACCCTGCCTGCATTTTAAAACAAGCTGCCTCTTGTTTCAGCCACTCAGGATCAATGGTGTGAAGGTGTACACTGAAAATGTGGACAAAAGGCAAATTATTTTGGACCTTCAAATTAGGTAAGTTTTTATCTGTGTCATAGTTAATGACATATAATGTTACTTAGCTAGACCCATGAAGTGGAGGCTATAATGAGCACTCTTCTTACCTGCTGTTTGGTGGATTTTTTTGTTTTGTTTTGTTTATTTTTGAGGGAGAGACAGAGTGTGAGCGGGGGAGGGGCAGAGAGAGAGGGAGACACAGAATCCGAAACAGGATCCAGGCTCTGAGCTGTTGACACAGAGCCCGACGCGGGGCTCAAACTCACAAACCCTGAGATCATGACCTGAGCCGAAGTCGGAAGCTTAATCGACTGAGCCACCCAGGCATCCCCGGTGGATTTTGACTAAACTGTTAAAGACCCACATTTATTTATTTTCTGCATCTTAATTCCTAATAGCCTAGATAATTGCCAATTGTAAGTATGTTAAACTTTAAAAAATTGAACACACTACAAGAAAACTACAGACCCATATCCTTTATGAACGTTGATGCCAAAATCTTCAACAAAATACCAGCAAAGTGAATTCACCAACATATTAAAAGAATTATACACTGTGACCAAGTGGAATTTATTTCCAGGGTGCAAGGATGGTTCAACATATGAAAATGAACCAAGCACCGCATTAACAGAATGAATGACCATCTCTGTTGATGTAGAAGAAGCATTTGACAAAATTCCATATTCTTTCATAATAAAAACACTCAACAAACTGAGAACAGAAGAAAACCACTTCAGTGTAATAAAAGGCATATGTGAGAACCCAACAGCAAACATCATCCTCAGTGGTGCAAGACCAAGCTTCTCTTCCAAGACCAGGAGCAGGTGCGTCCACATTTACCACTTCGTGGCACTGGAAGTCCTATCCAGAGCCACTAGGTAAGAAGAAAAAGAAAAGGCATCCAGGTTGGAATGGAAGAAGTAAAATTGTCTCTGTTCACAGGTGATACGGTCTTTCATGTAGAAAACCCTAAGGATTCACAAAAAAACCTCTTTAGAATTAGTAAACAAATTTAGCAAAGTAGCAGAATATAAAGTCTGCACACACAAATCGGTTACATTCTATACACTAACCATGCACAATCCAAAAAAATCAAGAGAAAAATCTCATTTACACTAGAATCAAAAAGAATACTTAGGAATAACCTGACAAGGTAAAAGACTTGTACAACGAAAACTACGAAACATTGCTGTGAGAAATTACAGAAAACATTAAGTAAATGGAAGCAGCCCATGTTCTTCATTTGGGAAACTTAATATTATTAAAAATCAACACTAAAAGCAATCTGTAGAATTAGTGCCGTCCGTATAATCACATATCTGATAAGTGATTGAGATCTAGAATATATAAAGAACTTCTAAAATTCAACAATAGCAAAAACAACCCAATTCAAAAGTGGACAGAGGTCTTGAATAGACATTTCTCCAAAGAAGATATACAAATGGACAATAAACACGTGAAAAGATGTTCCCCTCATTGATAATCAGGGAAATGCAAATCAAAACAGTGAGATACTACCTCACACCCATTAGGATGGCTGCTATCAAACAACAGAAGACAGCAAGTGTTGGCGAGGATGTGGAGAAATGGGACCCCTTGTGCACTGTTGGTGGGAACGTAAAATGGTGAATTGCTGTTGAAACAGAATAGCTATTCCTCAAAAATTAAACATAAAATTACCATAAGACCCAGCAATTCCACTTCTGGGTCTATACCCCAAAAAAATTGAAAACAAGGTTTCAAAGAGTATTTGTACACCCACGTTCACACCAGCACTATTCGCAGTAGCTAAAATGTGGAAGCAACCCAGATGTTCGTTGATGAGTGAATAGATAAGGAAAATGTGGTCTGTACATGCAATGGAATATTATTCAGCTTAAAAAAAAAAAAGGAAATCCTTCACGCTGAGCACCAGGTGGTTAAAATAAAAACTTAAAACAAAGATCAACAGGTGACTTTAGTATATAGCTAATTATCTAATACCATCTAAAGCCAAAAATAAAAAAACTTACAAGGAAATTCTGACACATGCTACAACGTGGATGAACCATCAGGACATTATGCCATGTGAAATAAACCTGTCACAAAAAGACAAATACTGTAGGATTCCGCTTACATGAGGTACTTAGTGTGATTACATTCATAGAGACAGGAAGTAGAAGGGCGTGTACCAGGGTGTGGGCGAGGGGAAGACGGTAGGTTGTTTAATGGGACAGAGTTTGGGTTTGTCAAGATGAAGAGAGTCCTGGAGATGGTGGTGGTGATGGTTGCACAAGATGAAGGTGTTTAACGTCTCTGAACTGCACTTGAAAATGGTTAAGATGGGACATTTTACGTTCTATGTCTTTTCCTACGATAAAAAATGGGAAAACCGTTAATTGAGGGCAGGCACCACACCTGGCAGATAAAGGTGGTTTTCTTTAGTTCTTGTCCTCATTCTTCGTGAATGTGCTCATGGCTTCCTGTGTCCCTGTGAGGCCTGGTAACACACTGTGCAAGGGGCAGCTGCTGAAGCGTGTCGACTGACAGACAACGCTTTACACTTTTGTTTTTTTTGATCCTTGACTGAGGATCCTTTTATAATGTCGTCGTTGAGTTTTTAAAGTGTATGAATGTAATAAATGTAGAGTGTTGGTAACAATTACCTTTACTTTAGAAAGGAGCATTGACTGCCTCTAATGATCTGATGGAAAACCTACATCTTTAAAATACAGACACTACTGCAAACCCTGTTGTCATCTGTAGAATAAAAGAGGAAGGCCCGCTGGGTCTTCAGCTCAGCTGTGCCCTGGGACGGTCCGCTAGGCTGATAATGAGCTTCATGAGGATGGAAACTTTGAGAACAAAGTTCTCTTGTTCCAGCACTGAGGAGCGTTTCGTACGCATTTATTAAACATTTGAAGGAATCAGTTAATGGATGCCGTTGTGAAGATGTAGTCTGGCTTTCATGGTTTTAGCAGCCATGACAACAGATGCAGATTATGCTGCTCAGATATTTATGTTTCTTAAAAAAATCTGCATTCCACTTTTTTGTGTGTTCCAGACTGAGACCTTGATTAGATTATTGGCAGTAGAGATGGGGAAGGAGTAAATTGACAGATACTAGGAAATGAAGTGATTGTATCTTAGGGTGAAGAAGAGGAAAGTTTCAAGATTTTTTTTTTAATGTTTATTTATTTTTGAGAGAGAGAGCTCCAGCATGGGAGGGGCAGAAAGAGAGGGGGACACAGAGAATCCAAAGCAGTTTCAGGCTCTGAGCTGTCAGCACAGAACCCGACTGGAGGCTCGAACTCACGGAGCATGAGCTCATGCCCTGAGCCGAAGTCAGCTTCACCAGCTGATCTACCCAGGCGTCCCTCAGGATGGTTTTTTAACAGGTGATTGGACCAGCCAGATCCAGAATCCTGTTCAGTGAGAAGAATCTATTGGTGCTGGTTTTAACACCAGGACATAAATGTTAGAAGAATTCATCCCAGATGTTTTTCATTAGTATTTTACTTGTGTTCTTAGGCACCGTCCTTCCAGCATTTCTCAAACTTCCTGCAGATGTTCTCAGGCAAGAGCAGGAGCGTGACGTGCTACTTTGGGAGTTGAGGGTGGGAGTCAGGTCATAGCGACCCCACAGGAAACCTGCTCCTATTAGGAATAGATGCAAGCCTGACATTCAGCGCTATGCTCTATTAATGCTGTTGTTTTGGTGGTTTTGTTTTGTATTAATGTTTGCCATGACTTGATCATTGAATGCCCCCCACATGGATGCATCATTTCTAACCCTTGATGTCACAGAGCCCTGGAGCACTGCTGTTAGTTTTCTCACAACTGGAGAGAGCATGGGTGCAAAATTTACTTCTGGTGAAATATAAACTTTTAAATATCTTAAACAAAAACAGTTGTTTACAAAACGAGTGAAAACTACATTCCATCAAGAAACTGATCCAGAAATTGCACTTTGAGAAGTGACGTGTGTAATCAGTGTGGCAGGTGTCAAGTCTGCTAGCAGGGACATGTGCAGTTCCAGGCATTAAAGTCTCAGATATGGGTCTCAGGTTTGCCTACAGGCTGGTTTTGGTTGCTTTGCTCTCATTTTACTCAGATTGTAGACCTTGCAGATCTGTGGTGATTAAGAGATAGTAATACAGAACTTTTTCTTTACTAGTTTTGTAGGAAACTGTGAGATTGATTTGGAGATCAAGCGATATTTTTGTAGAGCTGGTGTGCAAAGTATACAGGTAAGGTTTTTAAAGTTTCATAGTCTTCCAAAATTCCCTATGCTGTATTCAAAAATAAAATTGTGAAGTTTTTATTAACTGAGAATTTCTTTGAAGTTTAAGTTTTTTATTTGTAGGTTATTCTTGAGAGAAACCTGAAGTCAAATGCTCAGAAGTCACTAAGATGATCATGTGTCCTCCTTCTTGAGTCAGTAAATGGCCTGTGGAATTGTCTTCTGTGACATGTTTTGGTTTCCCATTTGAATTTAGATTCATGGTACAATGCGGGTGATCCTGGAACCGTTGATTGGAGACATGCCCTTAGTGGGAGCCTTGTCTATCTTCTTCCTTAGGAAACCAGTAAGTCGATGCTGATTTCATTTTTCCTATTCATTGGCAAGACTCTGTAAAGCAGAGAAATAGTCTGTCCTTCACTCTCTTTTCCCTTTTCTGACATATGAATTCTGTGTTCATACCTCTTTAAAATGCTCTTAATGGAGGTCTTCATCTCTTAATAGACAGCTTTTTTCCTGATTATAAAATAGTGTTTGTTACAGAAAATTCGAAAATAGACTTTTTATGTAGTATTTATTTATTTATTTATTTATTTATTTATTTATTTATTTATTTTTTAAGGTTTGTTTAGTTTTGGGAGGTGGGGACCGAGGACCCAAAGCAGGCTCTGCACTGAGCCTGGAGCCTGGTTGGGATTTTCTCTCTCCCCCTCTGCCCTTCCCTGCTCGCGTTCTTTCTCTCTCTCAAGATAAATAAATTAATTTAAAAAAAGACTCCCTCTTCCCCTCCCTTTGACTTCTAAGGCTCCTCCCCCTCACCTGGGTGGTCCTTACCTATAAGGCTCCTCCTTATCTGGGTTCCTGCAGCCTCTGACTGGCTTCCTGTCTTGGCCCTGTCTTCCATAGACTTCACCACTGGGGTATCTTCCCAGGGTGCAGGCTGACCCACTAGGGAGCATCTCTCCCTCACAGTCCTCATGGCAGAGGTGGGGTCTCTCTCCAGCCTCCTTTGCTGGCACTGCCCCTGGTGAGCATCCCAGTTTCCAGCCTCAGGGCAGAATCATAATCCAAATAGTACCAACCCCAGTATCTCTCACTGCCTCCTGTTGTCTTTTCCTTCTCCCAGAACACTGTCTTCATCTCTGTGTGTCCTTTCCAGAGACAAAGGTGGTCAGCTTTCCCTGTGTTCCTTTGATGCCGGACTGCCCTGTGAATTCTGGCACACTTCTTGTTAACTCTTTCAAAGCCACAGCCCCATCTGTCTCCATACAGTTCAGGAAATGTCTGATGGGTGCATTGATCTGTTTCTCAAATATCTTTCCATGATATGCCACTTTTGTTACCTTTGTGAGTCCTTTCTGGAGGTACCATTAACATCATGTATAGTTTACAACGGAAACGTTAATTTTTATAATTTGATTTAAATAACTTAATGCAAATTATTGTTGTTGGGTTTTTAAAATATGGGTTTATTTAGACTAGACTACAAGTGGTATTTTTTCTGTATGTAAAAACACAAGAGAAGTGTCTTTACTTTAAGTTGCTGCTAAAATTGCTGTTCTGATTTGCTTTTTATCGCTTAAATAATGGGCTTATTTTTAATGTATTTTAACTACACAAAACGCAGTGAAATTAAAAAGGCATTAAGGAATCTCTTAAAATTCAGTTTCTTAAAATTTTAAGAAATGAAGAGCTCTATAAAAGATTTACAATTCATGGGGCTTTTTCTACATACCAGTTATTTAAAAGCCTTTATGTGTAAGAAACGTTCTTCATTAATGAATATAAAAAAAACTAATCTTTAGCAGATGGCAAAGTATTTTTAATTTACAGGAAATTTTTAACAATTAAAAGAAAGACCTTTTTTCAGTTCAGAAAACAATGAAATCCAAATCTTCAAATCTCCCTCAAAACTTAGCAATACTCTTCCTTAGGTTGGATCTTTCATAGGGTTATTAACTTTAAAAATAACGTTGTAATATAACTTCCAAACAAAATCTTAGTGTCAGAAATGGAGGAGTCTGTGAAAAGTTCAGAATCATTCATTTCCTTATATGGCAAGTAAAGTCTCCAAACATATGCTTTGGAGAGAAGGGATTTTTTTTTTTCAGTTATTTTCAACTGGAAAATATGAGTACAGAACTCACTGCTAGCTGCCAAGTAACTCCTTGTCACCCCAAGGAAAAATACAGCTAGAAAGATTGGGGGGGATTGGCTAAGCAGATGATATAAAAGTATAATGCCAGAGACTCTTATGAAACCTTTGCACATTTTTGTTCTTGTTGATTTGTTTCGTTTTGTTGGTGTGCTACTTGCTTAAAAAAAAGAACTAAAAGTTTCTAAAGTGACCAACTATTTTGGAGCACAGTGAAGGCGGTGTGGTTAAGTGACAGACTTGGGTGTCCTCCGGCCTGGTCTTCCACACCTGGTCTTCCTCTTCTGACCGTGTGCTTTGCATGGTTTGTTTCACCTCTGTAGGCCCAGGTTTCCCCATCTGAAATGTGGAGATGAAACGTCAGTGGGTGTGTCCCCATCTGTAACATGGGAACTACTGCCTCACAAGATTAAATGCCAGTAGGTGCCTGGTGCATAGGAAGTCCTCAGATTTTTACAAAATCAAATATTTTCCTACATACAGGTTTAGCATTCGGGTGGGTCTTAACAGCGGAAGTCAAGGTTTGGTAAACACAATAACTTAAGTGAAGGTTCTGGTAAGGGCTGGAACAAGCCAGTGTCTCCCCCTGACACGTGTCCTGGGAGCTGGCCACTCACACTAACACAACTGTTGTTGTAATTTCCTCAGGCACACGCGCATAGGGTCCCTTTGGTATCCTCAGTTCTTTCTTTCCCTGGGGTACAGATTAGCCTAGAGTAAATCTAGGAGATGATCTGGGGGGTGCTGAGAATGCGTGTATCCTAAGAGGGTCCTCCCAGCTAGCAGACAGCATACATACTTCCTGAGTCTTTGAACCACAGATTGTATTTCTCCATCTGTAAAAATGGAAATAACATCTTCCTTTTACAGTGATTGTGAGAAGAACTTGAGTCCTGTTAGCTACAACTCCAGCAACTGAGATCCCTTAATCAAAGGAGGGGAAAAAAGGAAAGCCTTCATTTAAGTGAAATTAGTGTGTATTTGTCTCTCTTAAAACCTACTGGAATGCAGAGCTTGAAAGCCTTTGTGACTCTCATCCATGCCTGTTAGGCCTTTGCTCCATGCTCTCTCCCCTCTGAGACCACCTTCCTCGGGTCCTCCCGTCCACAGGCCAGAAACAAGGCTGCCAGTATACTCAAGAGGCAGTGCTCCCCTTCCTGGCTCCCCTTCCCTGTTCCATCTGGGTCAGATACAGACCCCTGGCCCAGCTGGGAGGAGGAACGTTGCAGTGTATGAATCAGGCTCCTGGAAGCCAATTCCTGCAGCCCTGTGTGGAAAGGAAGGGCTGGCCAGACATGCCCACTAGAGTCCACCGGACAGGAGAGGGTCCCAGACTTAGAGCACACATCAAGTCACTTGGGAGCTTTGAGGGTATTTGTCCTGGCGGGTGTTCTCCGAGTGTCTTCTTGGATCTCTGCTTCGATACCTTTCGTTGTTTTGGATAGTCTAGCCCTACCCCCAGTAGTTGGGATGAGGGAGCTCCCCATTGCCCTCATCTGTCCTGAGTCTTGGGGCTGGCCCTCTTTCAAGTGATCTCGCCTTCTCATGCGTGTCTTTGCTGGATCTTATGCAGGAGTGAGTGCTCACACCTAACCTCCAGCAGTACAGGGTCTAATGGTCAGGGCCTGGGATGGTGTCCTGTGCTCCTCAAGACACAGCGTGTGTTTTCTTCTCGCCCCCCAGCTGCAGTGAGCCTTCAGCTGTGTGTCCCTCCTCCCAGTGGCTTCTCTTCCTTACAGTGGAAGGTGGCGTTTGTGTCTCCTGAAGCAGCTGCTTCCTCCCTGGCCTCACCCCTGCAAGAGACGCTTTCCCCAGTCTCTGCAGCACACAGGCACTGCTCTGCCCACAGTGGGCTGCAGATGCCCCGTGTCTGGATTTACTCTGGCTCACCTGAACTGGCCTTTAACAGTCAGGATCTAGCTGGAACCTCTCAGTTGCCCTGTGGTACCTCAGCCACTCTCGGAGTCTCCCAAAAGGAAGGGCTGGTGGCCCTGTCACCTCCGCTGTCTGGCACATTCAACAGTGATGCTCTTTGCAGTTTTCAACATCCTGGAAAGAGCATCACCTCGGGGAATCTGGAAGTCCCAGGAGTAACAAAATAAGGAGAACATTCTTGACTTGACCATCAGTGAAAACTGACTAACTGAAAAACTCTGGAGAGGGGCGGGAGGCACCAGTCTGTATTTTATCAGGCTTCCCAGATGATTCGTGGTCTGTACTGTACAACTTAGTGCACCTAGAACACTGGCAATAGTAAGTGTGAAATCAGTTGACTGTATGTTTTACTGCATCCATCAGGCCATGCATTTCTGGAAAAGCAGAGAGGAGAAAGGCATGTCTGTGGTTTTCATGACATAAGCAGATTGGTTTGTGTCATTCCAGTGGAACTGGAACCACGTTACTGATCCCGTTTCTCCCAGAAGAGTGACAGCAGCCCAAGAGAGTGATTGGGAAATCTGTCCCACTGGCTCTTGAATTTCTCCCAGAGGGCTTAGTCGTCCCAGGGCAGGGGCTGGACGGGGCGGGGTGGGGGCCACGACCTGGGTCCCGGCCCTCTCGTGGCTGCCTTCTCAGCCCTCACACTCACACGTGCGTTCACGCTCACACTTGTTCTCACACACACGTTCTCACACATGCTCATTCTGACACACGCTCACATTCTCACACGTGCCTTCACACTCACACTTGTTCACATGTACACGTTCTCACACTCTCGTTCTCTCACATGCTCGTTACCTTGCACTCGTTCTCACATACATGCACACTCGTTCTCATGTACACTTCTCCCCACATGCTCATTCTTACACATGGTCTCAAACGTGTGTTCACACCCGTTCTCATGTATGTTCATTCTCACATGTGTTTGTTCTCACATTCTCACATTCGCATTCACACTTACACTTGGTCTCATGTACACTCATTTTCACACTCATTCTCATGCTCATTCTTACATGTTCTCAAACATGCTTACTCTTTCTCACACTTGTTCTTATACACACATTCTCACACATGCATTCACACTCACTTGTTCTTGTGTACATTCATTCTCACACGTGCTCGTTCTCATGCTTGTTCTTACACACGCATTCTCATGTGTTCACACTCTCACATGAGAGAGTTCTCTCACATATGTACATTCATTCTCATGCACTTGTTCTCTCACACTCATTCTTACACATACACATATTCTCATATGCTGTCATGTTCGCACATACACTTGTTTTCACACAGACGTTGATTCTCTTACACACTCTCTGGTACACTCATTTAAAAAAAATTCTTTTTAATTTTTTTTTTTTTTTTTTTTTTTAGAGAGACAGAGTGCAAGCAGAGGAGGGGCAGAGAGAGAGAGACACACACACAATCTGAAACAGGCTTCAGGCTCTGAGCTGTCAGCACAGATCCCAACGCAGGGCTCGAACTCACCGCGAGATCATGACCTGAGCTGAAGTCAGACGCTTAACTGACTGAGCCGCCCAGGCGCCCCTCTGATAACACTCATTTTTACACATCACTCACAAGTCACGTGCTCATTTTCTCACACACAAGTTCTCCCTCCCCTCTCTTAAGCCTTCCTCCTCTGTGGCTCTGGGCTCTTCCTGTCCCTATCTCCCCTGTGTTCAAGGATATGACAGCCCGTCCTTCAGGCCCTTGAAAGGGCCCCTTTCCTGGGGGCTTGTCTCTTGCATTCACATCCCTTCTCAAACCCAGCTGAATCCTGCCCTTCGTGAATCTTGTTCCTGCCTCCCTGGTGTTTTGTTTCTCTGAGCTTGAGTAACATTTAAATGCATCTCATGGTTTTTTGGGTTTTTTTTTAACGTTTTATTTATTTTTGAGACAGGGAGAGACAGAGCATGAACAGGGGAGGGTCAGAGAGAGGACGACACAGAATCTGAATCAGGCTCCAGGCTCTGAGCTGGCAGCACAGAGCCTGATGCGGGGCTCGAACTCACGGACCGCAAGATCATGACCTGAGCCGAAGTCGGCCGCTTAACCAACTAAGCCCCCAGGCGCCCCCATCTCATCGTTTTGACAGGGGTCATGAGAGTAAGCCATCTGTCACCTGATGTTTTATAATCTCTAGTTTTTTGTTTTTTTTTTATTTTTTTTTTCAATGTTTATTTATTTTTGGGACAGAGAGAGACAGAGCATGAGCGGGGGAGGGGCAGAGAGAGAGAGGGAGACAGAAACCCAAGCAGGCTCCAAGCTGTCAACACAGGGCCCAGCGTGGGACTCGAACCCACAAACTGCGAGATCATGACCTGAACAGAAGTCTGATGTCAACTGACTGTGCCACCCAGGCGCCTCTATAATCTCTAGTTTTAATGTCGCTTCCAGGGGACCCATTAATCTTTGGATGTTTCCCAAGCTTTCTGATTGAACAACATGCCCCAGGCTCATTAGTCTGGAATCAGCTGTTTCTTCAGAATCCCTTGGAAAATGTGTTTAGAGGTCATGATCAGGGCGCTGGCCACTGCCCATTGCCCCACTGCCATTTGCTTCTGCACCTGTTCTTTCGGTGGGGGATGGGCACCCAGTATGAGGGGATGGGTGGGGGAGGCGCCAGCATGAGTTTATATTGGTAGTTGCAATAAATTTGTATTTCATTTCTCTTACTCTGAAAAATAGTTTTTCAGTACTTCTTAAATTTTTTTAAGTTTTGGTCTGTCCGAAACAAACTTTTGACTCTTCTGGTTCATACTTGTTTATAACTATCCACTTCTCAAAGGGATTTGAGAAGTTTTATTGCTGCAGCTATATGGGTAATTGAGATCATGCCATTTCTTATAGTATTTCTTCCACAAATATAAAGCACAAGTCAGTGTTTCTAATCAAACTTTTTTTTTTTAACCTGTCTATATCCACTAAACGGAATCTTTTTTTTTTTTTTAATTTTAATGCTTATTTATTTTTCAGACAGAGACAGAGCATGAATGGAGGAGGGTCAGAAAGAGAGGGAGACACAGAATCCAAAACAGGCTCCAGGCTCCGAGCGGTCAGCACAGAGCCTGACGCGAGGCTCGAACTCACGGACCGTGAGATCATGACCTGAGCCAGAGTCGGACACTTAACCAACTGAGCCACCTAGGCGCCCCCGGAATCTTTTTTTTTTTTAAATGTTTTTATTTTACTTTTGAGAGAGAGAAAGTATGAAAGGGAGAGGGGCAGAGAGAGAGAGGGGGTGACACAGAATCCAAAGCAGGCTCCAGGCTCTGAGCTGTCAGCACAGAGCCTGACGTGGGGCTCGAACCCACAAACTGTGAGATCATGACCTGAGCTGAAGTCAGAAGCTTAACTGAACTACCAGGCGCCCCTGAATGGAATCTTATCTTAGCCAACTATGTAAGAATTATTCTAAGTAAATACCCAAATACCCACTAGAAAAATGAGCAAAATAAGATACAAGTAATGAATGGGTAGAACGTGTTCCACTAATATCAGGAAAATGCAAATTGAAACAGTGATAAAGTACCATTTTTTTAACTACCAGGTGTACTGACTTTTACTGTCGGTTTTTGATGAGGGTAAAAAGAAAGAACATTTTATACATTTTGGGTGGGAATTTAAATCAGTACAGCATTTTTTTCTTTAGGGCAACTGGGTAGCATCTGTCAACAAAAAATGAACATATGGGGGCACCTGGCTGGCTCAGTCAGTGGGGTGTGCGACTCTTGATTTGGGGGATGTGAGTTCAAGCCCCACATTTGCTATGGAGATTATTTTTAAAAAATAAAAATCTTTGGGGCACCTGGGTGGCTCAGTTAAGCATCTGATTCTTAATTTCAGTTTAGGTCATGATCTCACGACTCGTGGGATTGAGCCCCACATCGGGCTCTGCGCTGACAACACAGATCCTGCTTGGGATTATCTCTCTCTCTCTGCCCTTACCCTGCTCGTGTTCCCTCTCTTTCTCAAAATAAACTTAAAATTTTTTTTAAATAAAGGAATTTAAAGTAAAATAAAATTTAAATTAAAAAAAAAATTTTTTTAACATTTATTTATTTTTGAGACAGAGACAGAGCATGAACGGGGGAGGGGCAGAGAGAGAGGGAGACATAGAATCGGAAGCAGGCTCCAGGCTCTGAGCCATCAGCCCAGAGCCTGACGCGGGGCTCGAACTCACGGACTGTGAGATCGTGACCTGAGCCGAAGTCGGACGCTCAACTGACTGAGCCACCCAGGCGCCCCAAAAATTAAAATTTTTTAAAAAATGAGTGTATATCTTTGACCAAAACTTTCACGTTTTACATGCTAGTCTACATATGCTATAAGAACACGTATGTAAGATTTTCACTGGATCATAACTTACAATAAAAAAGAAATTATAAATACTCTAAGTGCTCATCAATAGGAAAGTTATATAAATTATTATTCGATTTTACTGGAGGAAACTGATATTATCTAAAAGCAAAACAAAAAAAGAGATGGTTCTCCAGGTACCAATAAAGGACAGTGGCTTTGATTTTTCCCAAGCGAAAAGCAAGGTAAGGTATAGGACAGTATTACGTACTACCTCATTTTGTTTATAAAGACACCTGTATGATTTGATAATTGGAAATAATCTGGATACTTAATATTTTTGCCCTTTCTTTTTTAAAACAGCTGATAGAAATTAATTGGACAGGACTGACTAATCTTCTCGATATCCCTGGATTAAAGTAAGTATGATGTCATGACCTATGGTTAGCTTGTTTATGATATAATGTGCAGTTCTAGTGTCATGGGAATAACACAGAACGGGTAAGGCCTGTGTCCAAGGCAGACTCTGAGCCTTTTCACAAGCTCTCACATGTGACTCAGGTGAAGAGACTCAGATTCCTGAGACCTGCGTCTGAGGCATGGGGAGCAAGTGAGTGAAAGGGGAGTGGGTGAGAGTGTTAGACTGGGTCCCTCACCCTTCATTTTACTTTTTACTCATCATGAGGCATCTTTCCAGCTTTGGTGGGTTTTTTTTTTTTTTATTTTTTTACTTTTTTTTTTTTTAAGTAGGTTCCATGTCCAAAGTGGAGCTTGAACTCATGACCCTGAGATTAAGAGTCACATGCTCTACCAACTGAGCCAGCCAGGTGCCCCAAGTCCCCAAGTGTTGGTGTTTTAGAAAAGTAGCAGCCTTTTTTTTTCAGCGTTTTTTTTGTTTTTTTTTTTTTTGTTTTTTTTTTTTTTTTAATTTTTGGGACAGAGAGAGACAGAGCATGAACGGGGGAGGGGCAGAGAGAGAGGGAGACACAGAATCGGAAACAGGCTCCAGGCTCCGAGCCATCAGCCCAGAGCCTGACGCGGGGCTCGAACTCACGGACCGCGAGATCGTGACCTGGCTGAAGTCGGATGCTTAACCGACTGCGCCACCCAGGCGCCCCGAAAAGTAGCAGCCTTTTAATAACTTGTAAGTTAATTTTTAAATTTGGTTTTTATTATTTTCCCAGAAAAATAAAGGAAACTTCAAAAATGAGTATATATTATAAAACTAGCCTTCTGGGTTGTTTTCAGGCTGTGCTGCTGCCTTCCGTTCCTCCAGCATCCCTTCCCGGAAGGCAGGTGTAGGCACTGGCCTGGGAACATGTAGTATCACCCAGGAGTCTGGGTGTGAGAGCTGAGAAACCTGGAGTTTCTGCCTTGTGTCCCTGGGAGTCCTTCGTTATTCTGTAGCAGTCTCACATTTAAAACATGAGGGAATTTGGGGCACCTGGGTGGCTCAGTCGGTTAAGCATCCAACTTCAGCTCAGGTCATGATCTCACAGTTCATGGGTTCGAGCCCCACATCTGGCTCTGCGCTGACAGCTCAGAGCCTGGAACCCACTTCAGATTCTGTGTCTCCTTCACTCTCTGCCCCTCCCCCACTCATGCTCTGTCTCTCTCTCTCTCTCTCTGAAATAAACATTCAAAAAATTTTTTATAAACATGAGGGAATTTGCCTAAAACAAGCTTATGAAACTGTGATGGGCACATTCCTGCTGTGAGGGAAATGAAGGCTTCCTCATTGGGTCACAGCCATCTGTCTTATCTAATGGAAGGCAACTGTTTGTGGCAAACCTGTTAGTTGTTGCCAAGCAGAAGGTTCTAGAATCCTGCCTTTGCTATTTACTTTTGTATTTTAGGGTTGCACTATATCACTTATTGGTTACAGTTACATATGTTCCTGGTAGATAACGTTTTAATGTTTTTTTTTTTTCTAAAATAACTCAGAAATTAAAATTTTTTTTCTATTCCTGTGTGTTTGTTTATGCCCCTAAAATGGTAATTGGAAAGAACTTTATTTTGTTTCATTATCAGGGAAAAGTTAGGACTTTAATAAAGTGAGGCATAGTGGGGCACCTGGGTGGCTCAGTCGGTTGAGTCTGACATCGGCTCAGGTCATGATCTCGCGGCTTGTGAGTTCGAGCCCTGCGTCGGGCTCTATCCTGACAGCTCGGAACCTGGAGCTGCTTTGGATTCTGTGTCTCCCTCTCTCTCTGCCCCTCCCTTGCTTGTGCTCTGTCTCTGTCTCTCTGCTCTCTCTCAAAAATAAGTAAACATTAAAAAATAATAATAATAAAGTGAGTCCTAATAATAAAAATCTTTTTTAGGTACTGTGGTTTTATGGATCTAGAAAATTCTGTTACTTTAAAAGATCTTTGCAAAGAACAGACAACTTTAAGAGTTCTTGAAGTATTCATTAGGATTCTTGTTTGCAAGCAGCAAAGCCAACTCAAGTGGTCTTAAATAAAAAAGTAAATAAATTAGTAGGGGGCGCCTGGCTGGCTGTCAGAGAAACATGTGACTGTGGATCTCGGGGTTGTGAGTTGGAGCCCCACATTGGGTGTAGAGATTGCTTAAATAAATAAACCTTAAAAAATAAAGCAAATGAGTAAATAAATACTGTTTTTTAAGACAACTTGTTCGTGTATCCAACCAGTAAGTATTGAGTGCCTGCCATGAGCCAGCCACTGTTGTTAGTGCTGGAGTGTAGCTATGAACAGAACAGCCACACTCCTGTCGTGGAGCTCCACTTCCAGTGGCTCATTCCCAGCCCCTGTCGCTGGGCAGCCTGGAGCATTGTGTGGATGAAGTCAGGCAGGTTTTGGTGTCCAAATGATGCCCTAAGTGCTCTCTGTCCCAATCTTGACTCTGCTGTTCTCTGCATGGGTTTGTTATCAGGCAGGCTCTTGCTATGAAGTCGCAGCTCCTCTGTTCTTCATGCTTAGCAACTTCAGTCTAAAAAGAACCTTCTGCTGGTTCCAGCACGAGTTCCAGGGCTGATTTCTTTTTGTCCACCCATCCTTGGACAGATCCTGTGATTCTGATGACCAGGTCTTCTGCCTGCTCCCAAAGGAGGAAGAGAGGACCAGGGTGAGGGGCTGGGGGCAAGCAATGGAAGAACCTGCCCCAGACCTCTCATCCAGGCGGACAGATGCTAGGCAGCCAGCAAAACAACAGATCACTGTTGCCATTTAGTGTGGAAAATGTGTTCTCCTTTGTATATCATGGGAGGGCTGAAATAAACACAGCCTTGTCCAAAGCAGCTACCCTGTAAATAGCATCATATTAGTTGCCTTACAGGGTGAGCCAGAGGGCGTGTTTTGCCTTGGCAAGCCTGCAGCTGGGGGAAGTCAGTCCCAAATCATTTATTTAAAAGAGAGATACAGGCGCACCTGACTGGCTCAGTCAGTAGAGCATGATTCTTGATCTTGGGGTTGTGAGTTCAAGCCCCATGTTGGGTGTAGAGCCTACTAAAAAATAAGAGGTGCCTGGATGGCTCAGTTGGTTGAGCATCTGACTTCAGCTCAGGCCATGGTCTCATGGTTCGTGAGTTCAAGCCCTGTATCACGCTCTGTGCTAACAGCTCAGAGCCTGGAGCCTGCTTAGGGTTCTGTGTCTTCCTCTCTCTCTGCCCCTCCCCTGCTGGTGCGTGGTGTCTGTCTGTCTGTCTGTCTGTCTCTCTCTCTCAAAAATAAACATTAAAAAAAATACTTAATAAAAAATAAAAAGGGAGATCTATATCACACACATGTCTGTATACATTGAGATACATATATACATATACTCCATTTTATTTAATGATTTTTTTTTTTTTTGTCGGAGAGCATGCGTGGGGGAGAGGGGCAGAGGGAGAGTGAATCCTGCGTAGGCTGCACGCTCAGCATAGAGCCTGACATGGGTCCCGATCCCACAACCCTGGGATCATGACCAGAGCCAAAATCAAGAGTTGGACACTCAAAATGATTGAACCACCCAGGCACTCCTAATTAATGACTTTATATGTAGATAGGTTCTCTTTATATAGTAATAGCTTTAACTATTTTATGTATAGAATCTTATGCATGAGACACACAAAATACATACTTAGTATTTAGAGAAATACATTTATCATTAAAAATATATACTCATGTATATTAGAAGTATAGAGGGAAATACCATTCAGAAACAAAGCCATGGGACACGAGCGTCCAACTCTTGATTTTGGCTCAGGTCATATCCCAGAATCGTGGTATTGAGCCCCACATCGGACGCCGTGCTGGGCATGGAGCCTACTTAAGATTCTCTCTCTCCCTCCCTTTGCCCCTCTCTTCCTTTCACATGCTCTCTCTCAAAAAAAAAAAAAAAAAAAAACTATGGTATAAAAGGAATATATAAAAACATATTTTTAAGTAAAATTGTGTATTCATATATAATATATATAACATACATATTCTGTAAAATTTATATAATATACAACATTCTGTATTTGTATTTTGTATTTATATAATATTTTGGATTTTATGTTATAAAAGTAAATAGTAACTTTGAACCTAATATAATGAAATCTCGCCTTGAGCATTATAAAATGAACCTCTACATGCTGTATTCATTGATTATGAAAACGAAAGGTATCATAAGATAACAATGCTTCAATTGCTGCGCTTTAGCTTAAATTTTGACTATCCCCACATGTTCCAACGAAGAGCCCTACAGGGATCCTAAGGAATGAGAATTAGGATAGAAACAAAAGTGAGGTAAAGAGGCAGCAGTTCCAAAGGACAAAGAGGACTGGACACGATAGGAAGCCCTTCCAGTGTGACAAGGTCGTGACAGCAGCTGGGACAAGCAGAGGGGCAGCCGGGAGCAGCACCGCAGCTCGGGAAATTCTGGAGGAGCCTGGACATGTGCACAGGGGGATAGAAAGGAGAGCAGGGGTGAGGCACCAGGGTGGGCCTTCTGCTGCTTTCCTGGGTGCTGGGTCGGAGTCTGCACAGCTGGGCGGGTGGTGAGGCAGTCAGCCTGCCACCATAGCAGCTAGGGGATTCTTGAAAGCAAGTCGTCATCAAAGGGGTCTCTGCTTCAGCAGATTTTTTTTCAGCAGAAACAAAACCAGTATTTTGGAGGGGGTGGGGGATGCCTGGAGTAAGAAGTGCTCCGGCATCCGAGCCCCGAGGACCGCCTCACACCGCTGCGTAGCAAACACGTATCCGGTGTCTGCCGCCTGAAACCCTCTGAGTCTCTGTGGCGTGTTAACATCTGATTAGCTGACCTTTTCAGAGAGCTGTCGTCCACATTGTCTGTGGGGTTGTGGGTTTTCAGTCCTTTTTCCATCATGAATGGAAATGTTCTAAGTAAGGTAAGCCCTGTGCCTCGTCGTTGTATTTGGATGCCCAGCTTGCAGTGAACATTCGGTTTTTATTACTCACTGAACAACAGTGACTTCCACTCTGTCCCAGTGGTTATTTTTATATGTACGGTTACTTTACACATTTATGTTAATGTAACATTTGAAAAGTCCTGGCAAGAAGTAAAACTCTCTTAAAAACTTTTCAGTTCTGGTTAAAGGCGTTCTTCCATAGCAATGAAACTTCATTTACATGCGCTTTCAAAAATGTTGTCACATACATACTGCTTAATTCTCAAATTTATCCCAAAGAGTAGGCAAAAATATACCAAAAGTACATTTGTTTCTTTATCCTCCACAGCTTTATACATATTACTGAGTTCTCTGGGCAGTAGTTAATTCAAAATTATTACAGTGGTGAGTACCCAAATACAGTGTGAAGAGAATAAACTGTAAATTCTTCTACTTCACTGGGACCTATGGACATATAATGAGAGAGAAATTTAATGTTAGAAACATGGAATGAGTAGATGGATGTTTGTTATGGTATTCTCTGCACTTTTGTGGATGTTTGAGATATGCTAAAAAAAAAATTTAATGTATCTTAGTATTAGGTCAATGATAAAGTTGCATAGAATGTATGAAACATTTAGAATATTATGAAATGTAGCCAGAATATATTACCTTGTGTTTTCAGCTCTACTCAACTATATATCTCAACTATACATGCACACACACACACACACACGTGTGTGTGTGTGTGTGTGTGTGCGTGTTTGTGTACATACACATATACATCCCACATAATGGTCACCATAGCCATATCACAGCTACTGCCTTAAAATGCTTGTTTTAAATACTGTTTTGGAGAAATTCGACAACTCCAACCCTGTAAATGGGATATTAGATCATGTTTGTGCTTACCTTTGCTATTAAAGGCAAGACCTACTATTGATGTGCCTGATAGTTGGTTTGTTCTTTTTTATTGCCCTCCTAATAGTGGTCTGTCAGATACCATCATTCTGGATATAATATCAAACTATCTGGTGCTTCCCAATCGGATCACCGTTCCTCTTGTCAGTGAAGTTCAAATAGCACAGTTGCGGTTTCCTATACCAAAGGTAAGTATGCCTGTGCCCCTGTTAGCACTTAGGTGTAGATATGGGACGGCCTATCGCATATTTGGGTGTTGTAACTTGCTGTGGTTCTCTTAGCAGTGACCTTGCCACATGGATCTGGATGTGATAGTTTGGCCTGTCACAGTTCTTGAGGGATTGGCTAAGGTACATCACAGAAACTTCAGGGCAATTCTTAATCCTCAGCCGTGAACATCCAAGGTGCTTATAGGGATTTAATCCTGCAAATGCTATTCTGCAAGTCCTAAAGGACAGCTGTGACAACTTAGTTGTCATCTCAGAAAGCATATACTATTTGTAATAACAGAATCTAAGAGCTTAGTACACGATGGGAACTTTGTGTAATGACTGGTACACGTTTTCTCTCAGAGATGAGAATATGGTCATCTCGAGTCCTCGAATAAGTTAACGTGGCAGAAGCAGTGCTGCTGTTACCAACTGCCCTGGATGAAATGGGAAGGCAGGCCTGGGTCTCAGAGCACAGCCCTCGGGCTTAATAGCAGCTTTGGTCTTGGGGTGTATTACTTGGCATGTGTGGACCTCATTTCTTCATCTATAAATTGGGGATGGTGCCTAGCACAGAGTTAGGTCACAGATATTGGAGTCACCTTCATTTGAGTAGACTAAGCAGCCTCATCCCACAACTGAGAACTTGCCGGTCAAGGACCTAGAATTCCCTCTAATGGTCAGACACGTGCTTGGAGTGGATAGGCCCTCACGGGTTAGTGAGAACTGTTAATCTTAAAGATAAAACCCCCAGTTATTTTACCAGCAAAAATGGGTTTCTTCAGGAACGGCAGAGAATTGCCGTCTGGGACAATTAAGCTGTGGCAAAACCACAGGTGATTCTGCAGAACAGAGGAGAGGAGGCTCTTTCACAGAGGAAAGGGGGAGCCGGGAGGGGTGAACTGGGAGCCCGAAGTGTGGTGGCTGCTCGTGAGCTGAGCTGTCACCAGGGGAGGAGGAGACCTTCCTTCCTCCTGCCGGGCTGGCAAAATAGTATCACGTGGAAGGTGCATCTCTTCCCGTCGGGTCTGCAGTGGACAGTGGAGTGGTGGTGCCTGAGCCCTCCCAGTGCTGGCCTCCGGGTCTGCAGTGGACAGTGGAGTGGTGGTGCCTGAGCCCTCCCAGTGCTGGCCTCCCGACCCCATTCTAAAGGTTTCCTTTAATTAATTTTCACAGAGCTTTTCCTGCTTGGTCCTTACCCCCATCCATGTAGTCTGTCTGCACTCCTGTCTGTAATGAGTGTGATACTGATGCACACAGGACAGCAGATTTTTTTTTTTTAATGTTTACTTATTTTTGAGAGAGAGAGAGACCCAGAACATGAGCAGGGGAGGGGCAGAGAGAGAGGGAGACACAATCTGAAGCAGGCTCCAAGCTCCGAGCTGTCAGCACAGAGCCCGATGCGGGGCTCGAACCCATGAACTGTGAGATCGTGACCTGAACCAAAGTCAGACACTTGACTGAGCCGCCCAGGCTCCCCAGGTTGATTTTACTCAACAGAAGATGTGGAATTGGTCCTCTTTCAGTGGAGGTGTTGTGTTCAGTGTTCTTCCTGAAGTGGAAGGAGACAGCCTTTCCCTGATGTTTGTTACGTTTTTGTAGTTAAGCTGGATCTCTGTAACAGTGCACAAATCCTCAAACACCTATAAGCTTTCTTATATTTTTTAAAAGTACCAACACCCCAGCTAATTGGTGCCCGAACTAGTTATAACATGGGCATTCAGGTTTAATGGAACACTACATATGAGAAATGTCATTTTTCTTTAATTTACGATTTTCATCTCTGAAAATGCAAGAATTCTTTTCCATGTAGAAATCCTCATGCTCCTTTGCGTCTTAGACTTTTTATTCTCTGAGCACGGTGAGTACTGAAGCCGCGCCCAAAGCCAGCCTTCCTTAACCTCGGGTTTAAAAGCCAGCACTACTTAAACATGTTGCCAAATTATCTAAACTTTAGACACATGAAAATGTAAACAGAAAATTCTCTAAGTTTTTAAAAGTGTATTTATCTGTAAAAATGCATGTCTTCCTAGCTGATGGGGTCAGGAATATTGCCCAGTGATTTTAAAAGCGTTTGTTTAAGGGGCGCCTGGGTGGCTCAGTCAGTTAAGCATCCGACTTTGGCTCAGGTCATGATCTCATGGTTCATGGGTTCAAACCCCATGTTGAGCTCTGTGCTGACAGCTCGAAGCCTGGAGCCTGCTTCGGATTCTGTGTCTCTCTCTCTCTCTCTGCCCCTCCCCTGCTCGTTCTCTCTGTCTCTCTCTCAAAAATAAACATTCAAAAAATTCTACAAAAAAAAAAAAAAAAGGTTGTTTAAAGAGAGGAGAATGCTGCTCCGTGTTAACTTTACCACCATTGTTTGCCTTGAAAGAAGTGTGAATGGATATTTTTTATTTTACCTATTAAACAACATTTTAGGAAAAGAAAACTGTGTTTAAAGTCTATGAGTAAATGTGTATTTCAAAGTTTCAGTTTCTTCTCTATAAACTACATTTAATGACATACAGCTGACCCTTGAACAGCATGGGTGTGGGCACCGACCCCTGTGCAGAAAGTCAGCATGATTTCTGACTCCCCCAGAACTGCACCAACAGCCTGCTGTTGACCAGATACCGTACTGATAACATGAGCATTTAACACGTATTTTATATGTTCTATGTATTTTATTCTGTTTTCTTATGATGAAGTAAGCTAGAGAAAAGAAAATGTTACTAAGAAAATTATAAGGAAAAGAAAATACATTCATAGCATTTTACTGTATTTAGTGAAAAAAATCCTGGGTGCCTCGTGGCTCAGTTGGTTAAGCATCTGATTTTGGCTGAGGTCATGATCTCACAGTCTGTGAGTTCCAGTCCCGCTTTGGGTGAGCTCGAGCCCCTCTTTTCTCTCTCTCCCTCTTCCCCTCCCTCCCTCCCTCTCTCTCTCCCTTTCTCTCTGCCCCTTGCTCACTTGCACCCTCTTTCTCTCTCAAAAAAAAAAAAATGCACGTTTGAGTGGATCTGCACAGTTCAAACCTATGTGGTTCCAAGGCCGACTGTATTTCATAGGATTGTTCTAAAACTGGAAGTAATCATTGCATATGAAGGGCTTAGTACCACGTCTGAGACATCCTCTGTTGGTTACCAATTACTGTAGCACCGAACCATAGGGCTGTGTTGGTGACCCGTAAGGCTCTGTGACTCGGGCTCCTCAGGCTCCTGGAGCACAGTGTCACCGTGGGGCCACCGACTCCCACCTCGTTCTCCCTGGTCTGGTCTCCTGACTGAAAATAGTACCACTCCAGTGCCGTCATCTGGTGCTGCTTTGGTTTTTCCTCAGCGCTGCCACCTGCGTGCTCCACGTTTACTTTCTGCTTTGCCGCACGACAGGAGGGTCTTTGTTTCGTTCCCTTCCGTCCTGTTTTTAGGACGGTGAGTGTGCACAGCGTTGTTCCCTGTCACGTGAACCAGTGAACAGTCCACGGGTTCTCCTTTTCTCTCAGGGTGTCCTAAGGATACATTTTATCGAAGCTCAGGACCTTCAGGGGAAAGATACTTACCTTAAGGGACTCGTCAAGGGAAAGTCAGACCCCTATGGGATTATTCGAGTCGGCAACCAGATCTTCCAAAGCAAAGTCATCAAAGAGAACCTCAGTCCGAAGTGGAACGAGGTATACGAGGTAAGATGTGCCCAGTGGTGTCGCCTGGCTTCTCCAAATTCTGAGTCCGCTCCTGTTAACACAGGAGTGTGGTTGGTGTAGAGGATAATTTAAATCCTTTTTGCTTTAATTTCCCATCTTTAAAAAGCATTGCCCCTTTCCGTCCCTTCCTCACAATATTGTTGTCATGCCAACACATAAACGACACATAAATTTTAAACCTTGATGACGTTAAACCATCGCAATACATAATTGGCAGAATATTTTTCATGGGAAAAATGCTTTATGTGGTTAACATATGTAAACATACAAATACGAGATTAGTTATGTATCATTTTGTAAATTCTCATTTAATACATCTGGACATCTCTACATGTTAGTAAATACAGATGGACCTGATTTGTGATTGCCATTCACTTCTTTACCCAAAAGAGATCTTGACTATTCATTCCAGCATTAGAACCGCTGTTGTAACAATGTCATAGGAATATATTTTTCTTCACTTGACCAAGTTTTCTCCAGAGAAGCTCGTCAAGGTGTCATTGCTGCGTCATGAAGTACAATTTGAGTAAAGGAGTGATACATTTTTGCGGAATTGTTCTTCGGAACGGTTGTGTGGCTTATACGTCACCAGCTTCCCATCCTTCCGGTCCAGGCTGTTGCCAGATGGCTTAATCTCTGAGTGGTGGTACGTGGGTCACTAGTAGTTATCCCAAGAACAGGACTTGAACACAGCCACTTCAGGGCTAGTAAGGTGTGCTAACCTGTTCTGTTTGTGGGTGCTGTCTTGTGACCTCCTTCGTGAGCAGTGGAATTTGACTCGGTGAGACTAATCCCAGGTAACTGGAAACACAGTAGACTATGTGGGCAGATGTTTCAAAATGATCTCCCACGGAGAAGCGTATGTGGTTTGACAATGAGAAAATGTAAGCGCTTAACCACTTAATAAGAGAAAACTAGTACGGTGCTCTTTACCATAATCCTCATATTCAGCAGGTGCCGACGTTAGTAAAAATGTAAGATAACTACCACTCATTATTTTTTCAGGCTTTAGTCTATGAACATCCCGGACAGGAATTAGAGATTGAGCTCTTTGATGAAGACCCGGACAAGGATGACTTCTTAGGAAGGTAAATCCTGAGGCGAGGAGAACACTCTTCCCAGTAGTCACATTTAAAACTACCGCAGCTTTGAAAAATAGGTGTGTGTGTATGTAACATGTATTGTTAAGTGGCTCTTAGATAAAACATTTGTTTTGCTTTAGACTTCTCGAGGTATGTTTTATTTCTCTCACATTTAAGTATAAGAAGGAAAATTCTAGATCTACGACCATCACAGCAACCACTAGCTGTGTGTAGCTATTTAAATTAATTGATTAAAACTAAACAAAATTTGAAATTCGCTTCAGTGGTTGTACTCGGCCCCATTTAAGTGCTCATAAGCCACATCAGAGCGTGGCCCCAAAGGCCAGTGCAGCTCTCCGGCTTTCACGCCGCACAGGCAGCTCCCCTCTAGGGTGTAGAAATGAGGTTTTAAACGTTTTCAGTTTGTCAAGTTTTTTAGGGAGCAGGGGGGATAGTAATTTACATTGTGCCTACACATTGGAAAAATAAATACTGATTTGTATACTTAAATTGAACAACCAGTACAGCTGAAGAAATGAGCTTTTAGAAAAATACATCTAAACCTAATCTTTATTATTTAGCTGAATTTCTTGTGGCCAACAAGATACAGGTATAGATGACATTGGACAGGCTTAGCCTCATCAAGAATGACCTGTGTATTCTGTGACTTCAGAATTCATTCCCAAGCTGGTTTAACAAGGGGCGACTGAAATATTGTAAGCAGGGCAGTAAACAGATCAATTTTGCATTTTAGTAGAGCCACCGTGTGGCTTAGAGTGGCGGGGACTGAAACTGGGGACTACGGTGATCGACCAGGAAAGAGCTGTGAGGGTCTGACCTGGGGTAGGGGCAGGAGGAGGGGTAGCTACGAGCGAAAATAGGAGCGGACTTCTCCCACCCTCGTCATCTCTGGCTTCCGGGGGGAGTGCCACGATTTTTCGTAGAGCAGGGTGTTTAGGGGAAGAAGGTGCTCTGGAAGATGACTGAGCCAGAGGCCTCTGTGGGGCTCCAGATACTTGATGGTCCAGAGCTGAGGAGTGAGGATGGGAAGGCTGTAGAGACGGACGGCAGCACCAAAGGAGAGCTTGTCGGACAGGAAGGCTGAATATTTCCACACATTTTTGGCGTTTTCATATTCTGTAAATAGCTACATTATAGGGAAGACCACATTTTTTACAACTGTCATCCTGGCTTGGCCAGACTGAGGGTCCTGACCTCCCAGGGACTCACCCCCCGCTTGTCCCTTACTTCCCTTCATACTTTTGAGATAAACCTGAGGAAGCTTCCGAACGAAGTCTGTCTGTTGATAAACTCTAGCATTTTGATGCATGTCCGTGTACTTTTTCGTAGACAAATGTTTAAGGTTATTTCAGTGTTAAGAAGTATGTTTCTATATTCTAAAGTTGTTGTGTTGTTATTTCCATAGTCTTATGATTGATCTTATTGAAGTTGAAAAGGAGCGCCTTTTAGATGAAGTAAGTTTTCTCTGAGTTCTTGTTCCATTTCACGGCCAGTGACAGACCTGCTGCCCGTCCCCACTGTGTTCCGAGAACCGAATGGTCACTTCACAAACACTGAGAACTTAGGCCTTTCAGTGTTAGCAAAGTGAAAAGAAAGAAGTTTGACAGCCCAGTCAGATGGTTGTATCGAGAGCCCAGCATATGTTAGAAATTCACAAGTACAAGCACGACACTCTGGGAGTCAGGGCAGAGGCCTGTGAGAAGCTTCCTACAAGTGGGCTTTCGAGGCGCTGGAGGTATAACAGCCAGGACTGTGCGGTCGAGGAGAAATTGTCACGTGAGCGCCGCCTACAAACGCAGTGGGAACTCACAAGCAGACGCTGCTTTCAAGCAGGACGTTGCCATCAGAATAAAAAGCGTTAAAAGCGAGGAAAATTTTGAGATGGCTTCTAAAAGATGGGTGTGATTGGGACAAGCAGGACATAAGGAAGCAAATAAATGTTGAGATCCACTGTTCCAAAGTAACACATTCTCCTTCCTGTGCACTTGTGGCAGCCCCTGAACGCCGAGTATTTGGGGACTAGCTTTGATTAATTGCTTTGTGATTTTTAAGCTGAAACAGCTGAATACTCTTTTATTGAGAAGTATATAGTGGTGAATAAAAGGAAATGTGAATTTCTTTGATATTGAAATTCAGTGTTTGGTATCCATGTCGTTTTATCTCTTGGCCCATAAATTCTATTCAGGTCCATGCATAGAAGCCCTATGGTGCTGGACAGGACTGGAGCACGTTGGAATCCTTGTGTGTCCATTAGGGATGAAAACAGTGTTTACTCCACCATGGTTTTGTTAGGGTTCAGTGAGGTAATGTTAGTGAAGCCTTCAGCACCCTCCCTGGCCAGGCTCCAGCGGCTGCTCTCTGGGGTCGTCAGCTCATTAGAGATCGGGCAGGACTCCGTCCTTCAGCAGTAATCAGAAACAGTCGGTGCCTCCCAGGGAGCGGCTCGTAACACTTGTGGAAACTGCTTGACTGGAAAGTCTGACTCAGGAGAGCTGTTGTGAACGTTCACATTCTCTCCTCAGTGGTTCACCCTGGACGAGGTCCCAAGAGGAAAGCTGCACTTGAAACTGGAGTGGCTCACGTTGATGCCAAATGCTTCAAACCTCGATAAGGTGCCGTGATGGAGTGTTTCCCCTGACAGCTGAGATTAGAATCTCTAGACTGCATGGCTACTTGGCTTACAAAAATTACGGCAGTGATTTTGATGATTGTGCTCTAAGTCACTACAGTTGCATCAGGGGTAAATTAAAGGTACCGGAATGTTTTAAAAGAAGGATTTATAGGTCCTTCCCACCTGCTTTACGAGACCTTCACGTTTCGTGCTTGATATACTTTGGGGGTTTGGCGAGCCACAGATCACCTGTGCTTTATTTAATTGATTTGTGTAGTTTTTTTTTTTTAATTTTTTTATGTTTCTGAGACAGACACAGAGCATGAGTGGGGGAGGGGCAGAGAGAGAGGGAGACACAGAATCGGAAACAGGCTTCAGGCTCTGAGCTGTCGGCACAGAGCCCGACGAGGGGCTCGAACTCACAAGCCGTGAGATCATGACCTGAGCCAAAGTCAGAGGCTCAACTGACTGCTCACCCAGTCGCCCCTGATTTGTGTAGATTGTCATTAAAATATATTTAGTGTTTTCATTCTCTCTGTGTTGCATATATTGGATGGTTTATTTCACCACCTTTCTTATTTTCTTGAGCATTACAGACATAATCAGGTAGAAGTACTCTAAAATCTTCTGGAAACACACCTGCTGAGGCTTTTTGTCCTTTCCTCGTAGGTGCTGACAGACATCAGGGCTGACAAAGACCAAGCCAATGATGGTCTTTCCTCTTCGTTGCTGATCTTGTATTTGGATTCAGCAAGGAACCTTCCGGTAGGTAATGCCATGGGAGCTCCCTTGGGTGCCCGTTTTCCGGCAGTAGATCTTGTGTTGAGCCACACCGTGTCACCAGTATTGCTCCCAGGAGAACAGCAGAGGGGAGGGGTCAGTGTGTATTTGCTTCATGAGTGTAATTTATGTTTCTGCATCTTACTGATTGTCCAGAATGTTCAGAGTTATCTTTACTCTGACATGCTTTATGAAGAAATCTCCATTACATAAGAAAAGGATGTGCCTGGTAGTTAGGGAAGAAGATACTCCGTAGAAAATCACTAATTATTAAAATGGAGTTCCCTAGGGATGGACATTGTCTTCTCTGGCATGGGAATAAAACAAAGCAGCTCTGTCCACGGCCCCAGAGTCCACTCTGGCTGTGGCGTGGCAGGACGGCCGGTGGGCAGCCTGGCAGGACAGGCGCTGGCTGGAGCCCCTGGTGCCCTGTCCCGCTTGGCTCCCACGGCCCGGAGGGAGAGCCCCTGCTCGTTTGCATCAGAACTGTTTGCTCTTAGAAAACACTGTGAAGTGCAGCTTTTATAGGTAATGACCACAGCTGTGGGGAAGAAAAATCCCACCGTTCTGTTCGTGTGAAGTCTCACGGGATCCTCCACCACCGTACTTTAAATCCACTATTTAGGGTAATGTGATCATTATATAAATGTTACATTGTTTTGATCACTTTTTTTGAGTGCCAGTTCCCATACCCAGCAGATGGTCATTCCTGCCTTCTTTCACTGTGTTAAACACCAGACCAGTTCTGTTGAGGTTTGCAGGCTGTTTCCCTGCTAAGCCTGTAATAAGTGCTCATCCATCCCGGCGCATTTGCATGTAGTCTCCCTGTGTCCTCTCCTTGTTGGCATCGACGTGGTGGAGACAGACGAGAAAGCAGAGTGTTTACTGCCCTTCACAGTTTGCATCCAAGTGTCTCACGTCAGACTGTCCTCGTCTCACCTCCCCGCGGAAGCCCACGGAGTGCACACCCCACTTCTCCTCCAGTGCCTTTCAAGCTCTGAAAATTGCACTTCACTTGCACTTAGCTCAAAGCAAAGTAAACGTACTTTGTGCATCCCTGTGTTTTAGTTAAGGTTTTTGACAAAATGCAATTGATCTGTTTTTATACTGGGAAGATGTAGTTGAACACTGTGTAATTATATGCAACTGTACTCTTTCAGTGAAGGTTTCTTGACTAATTTTAACTTCATAAATTCTTAATTTTTCTTAAAATGTTACTTAACCTTTTGGCCAGTCTTCCAATTCGAACTCTGACTTTTTCCGTTAACGATCTCAATTTGGGGAAAGTTGTTTTGTTGTTATTTAACCTTCCTGTAGAATTTCTCATACAGTAGAACTTTTTGGTTTTTAATCACAGTAATGTTTGTTTTACAGTCTTTTATAATGCCTGATGGAAGTGAATTTGTTATATATTTTAGGATACGGAGAATAGTATTAAGTGAATTGGCAAGAAAGAATTAGGCCTCTTTCGAAGTGTGTATTTTGTCATTAAATTGAAATTTGAGTAATACCACGTAAGCAAAACAAAAGCAAAAATGAATTTATTAACCTTTTATTAAAATGGCACTCTGTGCATGAAGTATGCTCTGTCTGTCAGAGGCAAAGGATCTTTGCAAAACCGCTGCCCTCTCGGGTGTTTAAGTTAAACGACAGCGTTTGCCCACCGGTTCTCCTGCGTTTCTGTGGGATGCTTTGACTCTGCCTTTTGCAATCCTGTTTATTAGTGCTTCTTGTGCGTTCACTGACCGCGGTCCACCATTCTTTGCTTTCTCCTCCTGTTTCCACTCTCCTAAGAGTATCTACGAGGGAAACTTTGGGTGTGGCTACTTAAAAGAGAGGCGAGCGTCGGGACTAGTGTTTTGTGAAAATACTACCTCAGTCTATAGAGCACTATTTGTGAGTTCTCCAGTGTTCTTTCTTCCTTTTGTTTTAATGGAGACTGCTAGAATGTGGGCTGGAACTTCTAATGCCATCTATTCAATGGTGGAATGATGTGGCATGCTTTTTTAATTTTCTTGCATGATTTCAGTTACTGTGCGTGTGTTTCTTTTGTGCTTGTTTTGTAAAAGTAACACCGCTGTAACCAACTTTGGTGACTACATCTGATGATGAGATGAACAAATCTGGTGAGTCGTGAAGAATCCTGACATTCCTAAGCTGCTACTGGTCCGTAAAAAAATAAAGATAAAAATTCTTCTGAGGGGAAAATGAAACCATAATAATTAAAGCCGATTTTCTGAGGGTTCATCTCAATGTGAGATGTAAATGTTTATTTGCAAGCTTTCAGAAAACGTCCTTAGATCTCCTTTTCCCTCCTGAGGAAACACAGAAGTGTCAGAACTTGGCCTTCCTTGAAGTGCCAGCTGTACCTGTGGGGATGGTCAGTGAAGACGGATGTCCACCTGTTGCCCTGGAAATGTGCCTTCTCCTCTTTTTAACCAGAGCTCCTAAGGGAGAACAAAATACATTGAGTTTATGATTCAGCTTCTTTTAAGGAACTTAAAGAATATCCAGGATAGGGCAACTGAGCATTTCTAACCCACTTATTTGGGAAGCTGACTTTGATCTTCTTACGTCTGTTTCCTGGGGTCTTGCTCTGGGGCCCTGATTCCTGGTACTACTGTTCTTGGTGCTTGTAGCAGACAGTTGTTTTTACTTGCTGTAGGGTCAAAGAAAGTCACCGATGGCTTAGTCATTAGTCTAGAAAGTTACTCTTTCTAGGCTGATTTAATTCAATAACTTAGTGAGATTCATAAAGTTCTTCAGCCCTTGAATCTAACAGTGGTAGTAATGCTTTGTGCTCTCGAAGAGATTTCATTTCTGTTTCCACGTGCACTTTCAGTGTATTCTTATCAAAGAAGGGTGGGGCAAAAGTTGAAGAATAGGTATTTTGCCCCATTTTATCCGCAAGGGACATCGAGACCCTGATGGGTTAGGTGAGCTGTTGAGAGTCACGTGGGTAGGAAATGGTGACCATGGTCTCCTTCCTCACTCTCCTTGCTTGTTGCTATTTGAGGTGTTTTCAAAGTCAAGATGAGGTCACTGGTACGTGTTGGCAAATATTCTCTATAACTCTTGAGTTATGAAATGACTTTATATTTTGGGTGTTTCTTAGTGACGGTTGTAAGCTGCTGTGGACAACAGTGTGACCCTTCTGCATAAACTCTGTTAGTCTGCAGTGGTTTTTCTAAGTTACCTTTTCTCATTCTGTAATTGCTTTCTTTAAAGGGAAATATTTCTGACCTTGTGTCAGGATTTTTTAATTGCTTTATGATCTTGAGCTAAGACATTGCTAGCTTATCAAAACCAACTTCCCTCCCACATTATCAAAATCATACAGTAGTGCTGCTTAGTGATTCAATCATAGGCATCAGCACAGTGTTTTATGAGATTAATTTGACCAGATTTGATTGCCTTTTTTCTTTTTTAAAGAAAATTGGATTTCATCGTCAGGTTAAATCATTGCTTTCTCAATTTTCCCCCAAAGGCTAAGACTGTTGGTATTTCTGGTAAAGGCCAGCCCCGTTGGTCTTGTACCTTCTACCTACTCAGGATACTTAATTTGCAGCCCCATGCACGCATTACCACCATCTGGGAACCTTTGGCACTACAGGACTTTCTCCCGTGTGGAAACAGTCTCTTGACGATATAGACTGTCGACACTTTGCCCTCCTGTTTTGATCAGATTTGGAGCTGAATGTGACCCTGGAGTGCCGAGGGTGTTCTCTGGCTTCCAGTGGTCAGCTTTCCAACCTGGGAACCTGGGACTTACATAGTAACACACATTTGCTGAACACCTTCCAAGGGCTCTCCCTGTCCGCCCTGTTGAATCTCCCCATCACATCACTTTTCAGATAAGGAGGCTGAGGCAGCACAGAGAGTGTGAGGGACAGAGGTTAGAGACCCAAGATCGCAGCTAGTCAGTACCAGAGCTGGGCTTTGAACTCTGCCTTGTGACCCCTCCTGTCTACCCCCTGCTAGTGTAGAGTGAGGTTGTTACCACTTCAGGTTTGTGAGTTCACAGAGCTGTCCATGGGGTTTATCTGAGATGAGTGTTCACACTGTTGCCTCCTTGGTATCCGTAAAATTGGATACTTGGTACACAGTAGCAAGATCACTGGGTGTGATGATGCAAGGTGCCATTTCACTTGTAAAAAGTACAGGTGGCATTACTTTAAGGTCTTTAAAAACAAAAAGGGGGTGTACCTGGCTGGCTCAGTCAGTGGAGCGTGTGAGTCTTGATCTCAAGGTTGTGAGTTTGAGTCACACATCGGGTGTCGGATTACATAAAAATACAAATCTTTAAAAAGTCCGGGTGGCTACACTGCAGGTTATTACTGCCTCCAGTTGTGGGGAGCAGCCCGAGGCTGGAAGGTGCCGTGACGTCCGGGCCGACGCTGGCCCCCTCCCAGTGTCCCCATGTGATCTGGCCCGTCTCTCTTTCGAGCCTGTGCAGCCCCCCACGATCTCACAGCGCTTCTCTAGCTCTGCCACCCACACCACGGCCTCTCGCCTCACTTTTGCTTTCGTTGTGCATGTTAGAATGAGATGTGCATCACACCTACCCAAAGTGAGCTTCAGCAGAGGTTTCCGTGACACCTGAGGGTTGGCGGTCCTCACAGGTCAGGGCGGTGGTTCCCAGCCTCACCTGGCCCATCTGGTGGGTCCAGTGTTTAGAGCTCCACAGGCCGCCTCAGTGGTCTGGCCTTTATGTCACATGAATTCCTTTTGGCCGGATGTTCCGTCTTCTCATCTGGCCCAGCCTGCCATGGCCACCGGAGGCTGGGAAGCTGGCTGTCCATCTTTCTTCACCATCATGTCTGCTGTTTAATAAAAACATAACAAAAAGCAGTTTGTCATTTGAAATTAATTACAACCGAAATGATAAAATCTTCCATGTTAAATGTCAGTCCTTGAAGGAGCTTACAGACAGCTCTGCCTTGTCCTCTTGAAGGCAAGAAAGTAATGATATGGGGAAAAAAAAAAAGTCAATGAAACTAGGACATAAAACCCGTAATAATAGAACTTTAAAGCCAGGATACACTTTTGAAACAAAGTGTTCAGCCCCTGCCTTCGATACTCGGGAGAGAATGGCAGTGAAGTGGAAAAGGCCCACTTCTGCTGTGGTTTTGCACGAAGGTAAAGTTCACAAGCAAGGGAAGGGTCAGCTGCTCGTATGGGGTGTGATTTGGCTTGAGAGCCACGTGGGCATCTTGAGCCCATCCACTTGTACGTCAGATAAAACCTTTAGTGTTGTCGTGGGTGACGTCTTCATGAGTTTATTCAGGTTAAGAATAGTAAACAGAACCCTTTCTTAAAGTGTCACTCCGGGATTTTTTCAAATCCCAAAGACAAGAGGGGTGGGAGTGAAAGAACAGTAACCGTAAAGGATCACAGTAATCAGAGGAAATGTATTTTGATATTTATAGATTAAAGGTTTATCCTAAGATAAAATCTTGGGCATAAAGAAGAATTGTATGTGCTACAAATGATTTTTACTGTGTCATTCTTGTTGGTGGTTTTCATTTAAAGATTTTTTTGTTTGTTCTCATAAATTTTCGTGTCATTATTAACCTTACATAAACTCCTCATTGCATGTTTTATTAACCCTTGGTATATTCATTTTCTTCTGACTTGAAAGAGTAACCCATTAGAATTTAACCCTGATGTCTTGAAGAAGTCTGCAGTTCAGAAAGCTTTAAAGGTAAACTAATAGTTTCCCTTTGAAAACTTAATTGAAACATATTGAAAGAGATGATATTTTAACTCACATGGGTTTATTGACAAACTGCCTCCCATACTAATATAGTAATTAATTGTCTAGTTGGATCCTTTTTTGTTTACCCAAGAATTACTAGTTAGAAGAAATTAAGTCAGCTTTGAAGATAAATTTTATAAAGTACCAATATGGTAAATTAGACTTCTGTTTTGTTGGCCTCAGGCAGCAGTATCTAAGGTACTTTTAAATCCTCTGCATTTTAATTGGATTTGAATTGGTGAAAATGGTGAAATAGAAGGTCTATTTAAAAACATAACCAATCTTTAGATTATGATTTCAAGGTATTCCTTGTGCACTGTGACTATCCATTTAGAAATCACCTCTTCCAATATGCTGAGTTAGGGCCGTCTGAGTCGGTGACCTCATGGCTTTTGGTGCTGCTGGGTTTGGGTGACAGATCTTTTGAGAAGCTTTAAGTTTCATTAAATGAGGTATATTGAAAACTAAGCTCCACTCCCTAAAACAACATGAACATGTATTTTCTGGCCAAATTGTTAAAAGTTTTCTATGACTTACAGTGTTTTATTATTTTTTTTCCAATTCTTTCGAACATTTTAGGATCAAATATTGGGGCGGGGGGGGGGGATTTAAATATAATGGTCTCAAGAAAATTCTGTCCGAAGGAATGGTTTTGAATCAGCTTCATCTAGAAAAAGAAGTTAAATTTTGAGTGAAGAAGACTGACAAAATGTCTGCTTTCCGCTGTAAATGTATTAAGTCCTCACCTGTACTGAGGCCATGAGGTGTGACCCAGCAGTGAGTTACTCCTTTGCAGTAGTGGTCAGCACAGTAGTTGAAGTAACCGCTCCAGTAACACTGGAAGGGATTAGATCAAGTCTTTCCTCACCGTTTCTTTGATGTCTGGGGATCATTGACCAGCGAGATGAAACGGTTGCAATGAAGGCTCTAAGTCAGACTGTTTGGGTTTGAACTGCAGCCTTGCCCAACTCCTCAGTATAACCTGTAGTGAGATGTCCGGTCCTCTGCTACTTATAGACTGGAAGTGATAGGATCTTTTTAGGAGTATCGACTAAATTAAATAAGATCATGCGTGTAAAAAGTGCTCAGTGTAGCTAGCATAATGTGTACATTTTAATTGTTATTTTACCATTTCATTTAAGTGTAACGGCAAGACCTTGGAAATGGCATTGTGGCCATTATTTAGACGTGAAAACCAAAGTTCAAATAGATGAAACATGTAGGTCTCAACAATCAGTTGTAAACCACTGAAACTTAATTCAAGACAGTCTAACTTAAACTCACATTTTCGGGATGCCTGGCTGGCTCAGTAGAGCGTGCGACTCTTGATCTCAGGGTCGTGAGTTCAAGCCCCACGTTGGTTGTGGTGCCTACTTAAAATTCATATAAAAAATTAAAAAGTAAAATGTTAAAAGATAAAATAAAAACCCATACTTTCATTATACCTGTGTATCTGACTGGGGCATTGTGGTACAAGACTTAACGATTTAACGTCTTTCATAGAATCTGGAACATCATTCGTTTAAAAATACACCATTATTTTAGGTGCCACTAAGAAAGAAAAGCTGCATTAAGGTTTGATAGTGTTTGTGTCTACTGGAAGAATTCTTAGACTCAGGATAAATACAGATTTTTATCATGTCATGCACACAACAAAAGGAAGATAGAAGCAAAATAAATTGGTTAAGGCAAGAACAACTGTGTCCCAATTGGGATCCGCCCGGAAACAGGTCCATAAATTTTTCAAGAGATGTTAGAAAGGTAAAAAAAGAAAAATTGTGTCTCAAAATTGATAAGGCACAGTAACTTTAGGAGTGAAACAGCTGCTTTTTCAGAGATGAAGTGACTTACCCTAGCTAAGAAGCAATTTCTGTATCAAAGCAGCTGCTGTATCAGAGGACGATTTCATTCCCTCCAGCGTAGCAGAACCCTGGCCTTGGCCCCGCGGCTCAGCACCTCCAGCCAAAGTGGCTCCACAAAGGGGGGCGCCCTCACTGGAGGCCAGCCCCCGTCCTGGCCACCCAATTGAAGGGAAGTTGGGAAATAGAATTTTCATGTGCAGAGGACTCGTGCCCACCTAGAACTCCAGGTTCCAGTGGTAAAGGAAGGATTTAGGCGAAGAGTTCGTATTCTCTGCCACAGTAGTTTATAACCTTGGATGTTTTCTTTTTTAATGGTGTTTATTTCGTTTTGCAGAATTTATTCACACCAAAAAGATGAACCAGAAAATAGATTATCACCGTATGTTTGGGCTAATAATATTCCGATAATCCTATGAATTTGACACCTATTTCTATCATTGCTGTAGTGTTAAGGATTGACTCTAAAATTGTTTAACAACAACAACAACAAAACATTTTTGTGACCTAATTAATTCCCACTAACACAGATATTTAACTGCATCTTCTTGTGGGGCTAAGTTAGAAATAAACCTCATGTCCCATGTATGTTGTGTCCCACTATGTTCTCTCACCTGTCTGCTCAGGTATGCTTCTCACCATTTGTTTTCTTATTCCTGAGTTTCTCTCATTATATTTGTATCTGCTTAATTTAATGCAGTTCTAGATTGATGTTTATTCTTCCAGTCAGAATTACTTAGGAGCTGGTAAGCAAGAAGTGATATCTGATAGCTACATGTTTGCACAGAAGGTACGAAGTTAAAAGTGTGAAGATATGTCTCTGATACTTTGTAGTGTGTTTATTATTCCCACCAGGGGGCTATTATACAGAAGTGTATGTTCCAGATGTTTGTCCTTCCTCATGCTTTTGTTTCCATTTGCTGCACTTACTCATTTTCTTATCCTAGTAACATGAGTTTTGAGAGCTGGAATTAGCATTAAAGATATTTAGAAGTTTGCATTTTTCCAAACTAGCTTGCTTTAAAAATAAAGGGCCTTAGCATTTAAAAATCATATGCAAATAGGAATTTTCTTAATTTATTTCATGGTAGACCCAATTATGGCTTTGGATATGCTCAGCAATTATTTTCCAGTTAAATTGTTCCCAGATAGTCCCTGTAACTGAAGTGTCAGAATTAATTAGAAAGGACTATTCATATGAGCCACTAATTTCATTTTTAGTAAGCCCCAGTTCAAGATGTATGTTTACTTATTTTGTCTTATTTTTTGTTTGTTTGTTTGTTTTTGGATAGTCAGGGAAGAAAATAAACAGCAATCCAAACCCTCTTGTCCAGATGTCAGTTGGACACAAGGCCCAGGAGAGCAAGGTGAGGAGGTGCTGACCGGTTTCCTATGATGTCACTGTTACTGGTCTTAGGTGGGGACTGTCAGCGTGCTGCTAGTGCAGGCGTGAGGCATTGATTTCCGTATCTTCCTCTCGTTTTCTCAAATCAGTTAGTTCCCAGATAACGAGCTTCTTTATTGGGTAACGAATGTATTGTTTAAACAGTTTAAAAATATCAACAACAAAAAAAAGGGGGGTGCCTGGGTAGCTCAGTTTGTCTCTCTTTCTCTCTCCCCCTCCCCCTTCTCCCCCCCCACTCCTCTCCCCCACTGTCTCTCTCCCTCTCAAAAAATAAATTTTAAAAATGACATAATATGCTTTTGCTTGATTTCATGGATAAATGACATGCTATAAATTTCTAAGTTTTCTTTGAATGCTCTATAAATATTTTGTTTGAAAGATAACCAGCAGTCCTTAAAATTCAACAAACACAATTCTGTGGCATTCAGAGGGCATTGCTGTTGTTGTAATGTGTTCCACTTTCCTAATTTAAAAGAAAATATTTCAGGGATTATTTACAGTTACGGGCCATTGTTCGCTTTAAAATGTTCACAATTTAGGAAGCTTCCTGACTTCTAGCATTATGTGGTCCCTGGGAAAATAGTAGAACAAAGGCCAAACCAAGCAGATAAACTCTTGTCATTGGGATGGGCTCAGAGGTTGGGATTTCATAACTGTCAATTTCCCTGACACACTCTAAAAGCTTTGGACTGTCTCCATCTTTGAACACTTTTCACAATTAACACACAGCACATGCTCAGCAAATAAGTGTCTTGGAATTTAATTAAAGTCCTAAGCTTCCAAACACAATAAATGAATAACCACAGTCTTGGTAGCTCTTTTCCACAGAAAATACCACAGAGCTGATACTTGGTTATTTCTTTCAGATTCGGTACAAAACCAATGAACCTGTATGGGAAGAAAACTTCACCTTCTTCATTCACAATCCCAAGCGCCAGGACCTTGAAGTCGAGGTATTTTATTTGCATTTTTTTAATAGATTTGTTGAAATATAACCAACGTACAAAGAGGTGCCCAGATTTAAAGAGTACAGTTTATGGACTCATCACCATAATTGATACATCTTTGTCAGATTTATCCCTAAGTATTTCATACTTTTTGATATATAATTTTTTTTCAGTTTTCAACTTTTGATTACTAGTATCTAGAAATGCAAATGATTTTTGTATGTGGATATTATATTATTGTATTTGATTATTCTCATAGCTTTTTGTGAATACTTTAGGATTGTCTTCTACCTGGTAGCCATGTTGTCTGCTAATTATGTCACTTCTACTTCTGTGTGTCCGATCTGGGTGCCTTTCACTTCCTTTTCCTGCCTCCTCTTGCCCTGCTGGGCCTGCCGGCCTCTGGAGCGAGTAGACCTCTTCCCCTCCCTTCCGACCTCAAGGGGAAAGCCTTGAGGTTTCACCATTAGGTCTGTTGTCTAGGAAGCTTCCTTCTACTCCAACTGCTAGTTTGCTGCGTGTTTTTGTCATGAATGGATGTTGAATTTTCTCAAAGGCTTTTCTGTAACTATTTCTATAACTATTTTCAATAACTATTTCTATAACTATTGAGATGATGTTCATGTTTGTAAACATGGTGGACTATATTGTTGATTGTCGAATGTTAAACCTTACAGACCTTTGTTTGGGGATAAGTTCCACTTGGTCGTGATGTAGTATCCTTTTTATGTATTCAATGTAACTTGCTAACATTTTGTTGAGTTTTTGTATCTTAGTCATGAAGGATCCTAATCTGTAAGTTTGTTTTTTTTCTCAGGGTAATGCTGTCCTCCTAGAATGAGTTGGGGAATGTTCCCTTCTTTGCATTTTTCTAGAAGAGTTTGTGTAGAATTGGGCTTTCTCCTCACGTGCTTCAAGAATTCACCAGTGAAGCCATCTAGGCCTGTACTTTTCTTCATGAGAAGGCATTTAAATATAAATTATATTCCATTCGTAGATACGGATTTATCTAGGGTATCTCTTTTTTTCTTCATGATTTTTGATATTTATGCTCTTAAAAAAAATTATGTTTATTTTTTTGAGAGAGAGACAGAGTGAGAGCAGAGGAGGAGCAGAGAGAGAGGGAGACACAGAATCTGAAGCAGGCTCCAGGCTCTGAGCTGTCAGCAGAGCCCGACGTGGGGCTTGAACCCATGAACTGTGATGATATGACCTGAGCTGAAGTCAGACGCTTAACCGATTGAGGCCCCCAGGCACCCCTGATGTTTATGTTTTTTAAGAAATTCATCTATTTCATCTAAATTGTTGAGTTCCTTGGCACAACATTATTTAGAATATCCCTTTAATGTCTTTTTAATGTCCTATAATAAACATTAATAAACATTAAAAAAATTTTTAAAAGAAGTCAGATGCTTAACTGGCTGGGCCCCCCAAGTGACCCCACAGTGCGTTTTTTGTGCTCATTGTAGCTGTGCAATGAGGAAATGAGAGATTCGTTGGAACCTCACTTACTGTAGCATTCTGTGTCTCTAAGAGGTTTTCTACTGTGTCCATCATTTATGAGAATACTACTTAGAAAGAGATGGCTGAGATGTTTTTTAAAGACGGGGTTTTGGAGGAGCCTGGGTGGCTCACTCAGTTTAGCAACCAACTCTTGATCTCAGTTCAGGTCTTGATCTCAGGGTTGAGTTCAAGCCCCATGTTAGGCTCCGCTCTGGGCATGGAGCCTAGTTTAAAAAAAAAAAAAGACTTGATTTTGGACATTTCTCCATTTTTTTGTATTTTTTTCTTTTAATGTTTATTTTTGAGGTAGAGATGGAAGCCTGGTGGGGAGGGGCAGAGAGAGAGAGAGAGAGAGAGAGAGAGGGAGGGAGGGAGGGAGGGAGACACAGAATTGGAAGCAGGCTCCAGGCTCTGAGCTGTCAGCACAGAGCCCGACATGGGACTCGAACCCACAGACCGGGAGATCATGACCTGAGCCCAAGTCGGCGCACAACCGACTGAGCCCCCCAGGCGCCCCTCTACATTTTCTGTCTTGACCCTTCAGAGCTAAATGTGTTCTGTGTGTTCCACAGGTCAAAGATGAACAGCATCAGTGTTCTCTGGGGCACCTGAAGATCCCTCTCAGTCAGCTGCTTACCAGCAATGACATGACCATGAACCAGCGATTTCAACTCAGTAATTCAGGTCCAAACAGCACTCTGAAGATGAAGATCGCCCTCAGGGTACTGGAGTCTCGTGCAGCGATTACAGGAGTGGGGGGGGGGGGGGCTGGCTGACTCCTGGGTGCTGCTCCAGAGTGTAGTGAAGGGCATGGGCCCTCGTGGAGGATGACCGCGGTATAGCTGCGAGCCTGGAGCCAGGAAGGCACTTGTCTGGGATCGAGGAAACCACTGCTGACAACTATAGGCGCTCAGAGGAGAGAGAATTGAGGCTTGGACTTAGACATTTGCCCCAGCTGGTATTTCCAGATTGCTTGAGCAGGCCAGGCTAAATTCTCAAAGGTCATTCAGGACAGAAAATTTAATACAGTTCTTCAAGATGGTAGAAATTACAAACAGACTTTTTGTACAAAATAGACAATGACTCTTGTGAGTGCCTAAGGAAATATTCAAAATAAAACTGGCAAATGGATTGGAAAATGCTAAAACTCACTAATTTTTAAAATGCAAATTAAGGGGCGCCTGGGTGGCTCAGTCGACTCTTGGTTTGAGCTCAGGTCATGACCTCACGGTTCGTGGGTTCTAGCCCCACGCCGGGCTCACTGCTGTCAGCACGGAGCCTTCTCTGGACCCTCTCTCTCCGTCTCTCTCTGCCTCTCCCGCACTCATGTGCACGCATGCTCTCTCAATAAACATTGTTTTAAAATAAAATAAAATGCAAATTAAAATGAAGAACCCACTTTTTAAAAAATCCAAGCAACCTCGGTCTGTGGAGGGTTCAGTGTTCATGATCTCTTTGCACTTGGTTCCAACTCTGGAGATAGGCAGTTTCTGCAGAAAGGACTGCAGTGTCTGCAGACCATGGGGTCATAGAGACCCTTGGGCCAGGAACCCGTTCTCTGGAGATCTGACCTTCAGTAAGAAGACAGAATGCAAAGAGGCCATGAACATAAAGATGTTTGCTGCAGCTTTATTTTTTACAAGGAGGGAAACTTGACACTGTTGCAGTAACCCTGGAGTGCAGGGTTTTGGGGTGTGGGCTCTTGTTCAGTGGAATGTTGCACACCTTACCACTGGCTGTGAAAAGCCAGCGAAGTGAAGGGCTCACGTGCTCACACAAGCCGAAGGACATGAAGGCCGTTCCGGCATTCATGCTGGGTGTGTGCAGTAGCCCACTGGGGAGGGGGCCCTCACCTCTCATCCTTTCTTGGGGGCGCACGGCTCAGGCTCGCCCAACAATGACATCACCCCCACAGCTGTGCAAGCATGCACGCAAACGGAAGAGGCTGAAGAGAAATTATGTTTACATCATGGAAGTGATAATTTTGATTACTTAAACTTTCCTTTCTCTTCTTTTTTTTTTAAAAATGAGAACTAAGTCATTTTTTTTTATTTTTTAAGTTTTTGTTTTTGAGAGCGAGAAAGAGCACAAGTAGGGAGGGGCAGAGAGAGAGAGAGGGAGACACAGAATCTGAAGCAGGCTCCAGGGTCCGAGCTCTCAGCACAGAGCCAGATGCGGGGCTCGAACTCATGAACTGTGAGGTCAAGACCTGAGCTGAAGTTGGGTGCTCAACCTACTGAGCCACCCAGGTGCCCCTCCTTTTTCTACTTACTATAATGTGGCATCACTCCAATAACAGAGTAGCTGGACATATAGACTAGACTGTTTATAATGTTTTTGCCAAGTTTTAAATAGACATTGGCAAGTGAATATATCTAAAGCCATTCATATACCAGGCCATTCTAGTGTCACTGATTTTAATTTTGTGTTTATTTCCACTTGCAGATACTCCACCTTGAAAAGCCAGAAAGGTCCCCAGACCACCAACACTCAGCTCAAGTAAAGCGACCCTCTGTTTCCAAAGAAGGGAGAGAAATATCTGTCAGATCTCACGCGTCCGCATCGCCGGGCTCCGGTGATGGCAGCACAGCCCCGTGCACACCAGTCGTCGGGGGCAGCGATAAGCCTGGCGTGGAAGAGGGGGCCCAGCCTGTGGAGGCCAGCCCCCAAGGCCCACGAGACCTGGGCAGGAGCTCGTCCAGCCTCCAGACCAGTGCCACCTGCTCCCCCAGCCACATCTCCGTTAAGGAGCCCACTCCAAGCATAGCCTCAGACATATCCCTGCCCATCGCCACCCAGGAGCTTCGACAGAGGCTGCGGCAGCTAGAGAAGTAACCAGACCCCTCCTTTGTCCTTGTCCAATCAGAGCACACGTCTCGTGCTAACGTCGTCTTGAGTTAGCCAAAAGAGCCTGAGGTGTCCCTGCCCTTTTGCTCACTGAGTGTTTGCCTTTTAAAATAAACCTGCCATTTCTAAGACCTGACTAGGGACCAAGAAGCAGTAGGGTTCGGGGTGAATAGAAGAGGGTCTGAGCCCCTGTGTGCCCGTCCTGAGACCAGGAGGCGGGACCTAGAGCTGATGCTCGCTCTTCGTGCCGTGGTTGTGTCTGTGTTGGAAGAACAAGTCCTGTTTGCTCAGTACCCCCTTACTACCACCGGTCATGTGTTGTCTAGTCTTTGGATTCATACTTGTGCTCCTGGGCTCTTCAGAGAAGGAGGAAGACAGCTTGCAGTTATCATAAGCTTCTGACGTTAGCCTCTTCCCGTCAGTGGAAGGAACGAAGTGGCCCTTTGAAGCTGTTCTTGCTGTTTGTTGTTCCGAGAGGTGTGTCGAGGCATAGGAAGCGGAGGCAGAGATGAAACGCACTCCTGGGGGTTGAGGAAGTCACACGCGTGTGACCCACACTCAGCATGCTCTCTCCTTCGTACTTTCTCAGGTTCAGCGTTCAGAAGAAAGCAATCAGTCCCTTCCTCTCTTGCTCTAGGAGGAGATAGAACTTTAAATAAGAAAGCACTTCTCTCAGGAGCTAAATTTGGGGAGTAGCCACGATGATCTTGAGGGACATTGCACCAGGGCAACCGTTGGCGGGCTTGGGAGTCTGTGCTTCAACCCTGAGAGAGAAGCTTCCTGAGAGAGGCTGCCGGGAAATCAGAGCAAGCAGTGCACGTGGGGCTTTGAGGGAGCACACGTAGAGTTGGGTCCTTACAGTAGGCTAGACGTTGCTTTGCAGAGACCACAGAATCCATGTTTGTAATGAGGACATCTCCTGAGTCTCCTTTTTACCGTGGGCCCTCACTGGGAAAGCTGTCAGTTCTGGATAATTAAGTTATGTTGAAACCTTATTTGAGATAAGAGTTTGGTTGATTAATAGAAGTCCAGATTATGCTCAAGTCCGTGGGTAATTTGATAGTTTTTGTGCCAGTTGACTCACTCCCGTTCAGTTCTGAGGAGAGCTATAACCTCTTGCTTTGTTTCCCCAGTGGGACGACACTGGGGCAGTCGCCCCTGGGGCAGATCCAGCTGACCATCCGACACAGCTCGCAGAGAAACAAGCTTGTGGTGGTCGTGCACTCCTGCAGGTGAGCTGGGCCCCCGGAACCCCCAGGTGGGCTTTAGATGAGAGGCGAATGTTAGCTCTGACATCACTAAACGGATGAACCCATTTCATTTTTGAAGGACAAAGTAATGATGTTATACTACAGACTTAGTATTCAGTGCTGCATTCTTTTTTTGTTCTTGACATTGTTTCTGTTCATAAACATTTTGGTTGCTTTGTAATCCACTCCTTTTTTTAAGTTTATTTTTATTTGTTTTGAGAGAGAGAGAGAGAGAGAGGGAGAGCAGGGGAAGGACAGAGAGAGAGGGAGACGGAGTCCCAAGCAGGCTTCATGCTGTCGGCACAGAGCCTGAGGTGGGCCTGGAACCCACGAATCGTGAGATCATGACCCGAGCCGAAATCAAGAGTCGGATGCTTAGCCCACTCAGCCACCCGGTGCCCCTGTACTACATCTTGAACTGCTCTACTGCAGTTTATACAACATTCCATATTGATGGATGTTTAGATTTTCCAAGTTACATGTAACATGGTAATGAACATATTTTTCTCGAAGTGTCTCTTTGAGATTAAATTTCCAGGAGTAAGTTTATGTCAGTAATTCGGAGGATCTCAAAAGGTTGATGGGATCATGACAGGTATTGCCAATAGTCTTTCAAAACTATTTCTGGAACATGCCAGCTGGCATTGGTACCCAGGGTACAGGTGTATCTTCTCCTGCCCCCATCAGGAAGTTTATTGTGCAGCGTACTGATTTAGTAAGTGTAACATGAGCTGGCAGCATTGCTTTAATTTGTCTTTGATTAGTGATGATGCTATGGAGCCAACTAATTATTTCCCTTCTGTGTGACTTCTCTCAGTAGTAGTTAGGATATAAATGTACGACATAAGTATTTGGATCTTATTAAAGGCTGTTAGAGGGGCGCCTGGGGTGCTCAGCATTTGACTCTTGGGTTGAGCATTTGACTCTTGATTTCAGCTCAGGTCATGATCTCACAGTTTGTGAGTTCAAGCCTCATGTTGGGCTCTGTGCTGACAGCTCAAAGCCTGGAGCCTGCTTTGGATTCTGTGTCCCCCTCTCTCTCTGCCCCTCCCCTGTTCATGCTCTGTCTCTCAAAAATGTGGGTTCTATCTTTCTCACTCTCTTTCTCTCTCTCTCTCTCTCTCCCCCAAAGTAAATAAATAAACTTAAAAAAAATAATAAAAGGCTGTTAGAAACATAGGAAATTATATAAATGTAGACTTCAGTTCTGAACCTATTTATTGAGCACCTTATACATTCTTGCTGTGAGATAATTACTGTTGTAGAGGACTCTCAGCAAATAGTCCCCTAACTAGATTTTCAGGTTGATCGGTAAGTGAATAATTTGAAGTGGTTGCATATAATTAACTCCCAGACTCTGTTTGGCTCAGACCAGGTGTCCGAGGAGAAGAGCAGCATGGGCTGCACAAAAGGAGGTGAAAGGTTTAGGTGAACGAAGGGTAGAGAGTTGGGGGAGCAGCTTGGCAGCACTGAGGATGGGGTTTCCCTTGGTGTGAGGCCAACCACATCCCTTCCCACTGGGAGAAGCTGGACATTAGAAACAACAGCTTCCATTTTCAAAGCAGAGCAAGTATCAGGATGTCCCCCAAACTCTGGGCTCAAGAAACGGAGGTGAAAGTTGCGTTCGCCAACAGGCTAGCACAGGGTGAGGACAGAAACTCACTTTGCTCCTTTCTGCTTCTCAGTGGTGTAAGTAAATATAAATCAAAGTAGGAAGTTTGAACGTGATGCTAACGGTCATTTTCCTAGATTCTAATATCGAGTGTTCTCTGGTTTGTGTCGTAAGAAATCTCATTGCCTTCTCTGAAGATGGCTCTGACCCCTATGTCCGCATGTATTTGTTACCAGACAAGAGGAGGTCAGGAAGGAGAAAAACACACGTGTCAAAGAAAACACTGAACCCCGTGTTTGACCAGAGGTATGGTGCTCACTCAAGATGGGTAGGCTGTCGAATTCAGAAATTAAAAAAGGCTTGATCAATACCTTTGAATGACTAATGCATTTAAACCAACACACTGTTGGGAAGTATCAGTGAAAAAACTCCAGATTAGCACACACGGACTTGTTAACATAAATAAATGAACATTTTGAACTTGGTCTAGAAGTGGCTAAACATAGTAAGTTCAGGCTGTACACACTGTGGAAGGGAAACTAGTGATTGTGGACCTCGCGGAACTTCCATTCTGGGCGGTTGTATCTATTGATTTTTCTGACTTAGAAATAAAAACTAAGAATTCAACAATAAGTATATTTTAAGTTTATTTTAAATAACAATAAGTCTGTGACATCTTAAAATACAACATTCTTCTGAAAAACAACTAGTTTCCAAAACAATGAAAAAGTGAAAAGAATGGCATTATTGTCTAACATTTTCGGAGATCCCTTTAATGGTCTGTCTTAGTAGAGGTCATATCTGCTTCTGCCATCGGTGCTGATCTCCAGAGAGCACCTCGAGGACCTCCGGGGGCCTTGCGCTACCCTTAAGAGCTTCAGTCTGCAAACTCGTTACCTTACGTTACAGTGTCTACAGCTAAAAAAAACCAACAGCATTTTGGGAAATCATAAAGTCAAAGGGTGTCAGAATATCTGTCACTTTTGTTTACATTTATCTTTAAATGGACTGGTTGTTTCTCATATGTTCACGCCAGCAACTCTTTTTAAATCACAGACAGAAACTGACAGGAGGTGTGCACCAGTCCCTGGTGTGAGCACATTTTGACAGTGTTCTCACTTAGTTGCAGCCAAAGTTAGGGATTCGGAAACGCCCCCCCGTGCCCCCTGCAAGTCTGGGATTCTAGCTGCTGAAGCTCCCTGAAGGCTGGTCACATTCCAGCCACATCCCTCCCAGGCCTTAGGCCCTCTGCCCTCTGGTTTGCCAGAGACCCTGACTCACAGTGGCTGAACTCCAGCCAGCGTTGAGGACTTGGTTCCCTGGAGGCATTTTTGTTTGTAGCATCTGACTTCGGCCATTAAAAAGTGCACTGTGGATCTTTTCCCTTCCATGAAGCTGTATCACATACTACTTTTCTTTATTTCACTCACCCCGGCTTTGTTATCACTGCTCTTTAGTCTTTTGGCCTGGATGAGAAAACCAGTGGGTCCTACCTACATCCACAGTCCCCCATTGTAACTACTAGGAAGAGTCAGGGCAGACATTCAAAGAACACCCGTCCCTATACATGAGGGAGCCACAGGCAGTAGGGTCTTTCGCATACTTAGTGTTGTTTTATTTGATTTTTTTTTTAATTTTTAGTTAAATTTTAGTTGACATGTTACTAAATGTTAGTAATTAGTAATATTAATGCAGTGTTGGTTTCAGGGGTAGAATTCGGTAATTTATCACTTACATATGGCCTTTCACATACTTAGGAGGCCAGAGTCTTCGGTTATGTTTGCAAAATAAGGGAAACAAAAATTGTTTTTGAGTCTTCATGAAATGCCAGATCCTAACATTGAACAGAACTCAATTTTATAATAAAAAAAACATAACATTTAGAACTGTCTCGTAAGCAGAAAGGTTGTTTTTTGGTTATAATGAGAATACAACAACATTATGGAGAAATTTAAGGGAGGTCCTCTTTTTCCCGTGTCAGCTTTGATTTCAGCGTTTCATTACCAGAAGTACAGAGGAGGACACTGGATGTAGCAGTAAAGAACAGTGGTGGCTTCCTGTCCAAAGACAAAGGGCTTCTTGGCAAAGTAAGTTTAAAAAATAACCGTGATCGGTTCCTGTATCTTATAAACATTAAGCACTTACCCAAAGGGCATTGTTTTAGACCATACTTAAATCAATGGAAAGGGGGGGACTTCCTCTCTGATTAATGCTTATTTATAAAATAGTGGACCATGAAAGGCCATGTCATCTAAAATATGAGTACATTTTGAAAATTACTTTATTTTCATTGTTTTTACATAATCATATTATTGGCATGTTACTCACACAAATGCTGTGAACATATAGTTGAAGAAAAGATTAATTTTTTAATTAAAGAAATGTTGAGTCACATTGAAAGAAAACATGAAGGAAAAATATTCTCTTGCAGTTCTGCCTCCTCCACTAACCAACTATTCTTTTTCTAACAAATTAGTGCCTTTATTTCTCTGAATTTATTCTGGTCTTTGTCAGAATTCACATGTAACTCTTGCATAAGATTATATATTCTTTAACATTAAATGTACACAGAGGCTGAGTTAGGGAAGAGGAGTTTTGAATTATGTACCGCTTACAGATAATCCGGATCCACTGTGCTGGCACTAATGGAGTGTGAGCCGATATCCCTGTAAATTATCAGCACTGATCCTTCTTCATAACTGAACTTTGAGAGACCTGGATACAGGGCAGAGCTCTTGGATGTGATCCGCCATATCATTCATGGGGGGTCATCAGGGCCAAAAACACTGACAGAGAGAGACTCAAAATAACACAGTGGGTTCCATACCGAGGCAGCAGGAGGTCAGAGAGATCGGGGCTCCACCCGCTGTTACAGGTGTCGTTTAACCCACAGGTGTTGGTCGGTCTGGCATCCGAAGAACTGGCCAAGGGCTGGACCCAGTGGTGAGTGTCCCAGCACGGACGAGCCCCGTGTGTCTATTCCACAACACTTTCCCCGGTTGACCACATGTCTCTTGTCATGTCCCCATGCACCCCTAGGTACGACCTCACAGAAGATGGCACGAGACCACACGTGGTGACGTAGTCCCTGCCGGGCACGAGGAGCCCCGCCGGCGTGCCAACCACCTTCGTGCGCTCGCAGCGCACCCTCCCACAGACGTACCAATATTGTTTTTATAATTTCAATGTATTTAGTTATACATATCTTAATAGTTTTATAAAACATGTTGACGTTTTAGGCATATTTGGCCAATATTATCATTAAATTTTATATGTTTAATTTCCTGTAGTATTTGCCAGTTATTCTAGCATATGATAGGGTAGTAGTTAGTTACTGTGTCGCATAAGGCTGTATGTCTGTCGTATCGATGAGGAAGCAGATCTATGTATATGCTTTACTGTTGCCTTGTTTTGTACATCGCTGAGGTACACTCTGCCATGTAAATAGACTATTTTTTATAATCTCTACCTGCTGGTTTGAACTCTGAAGAAAATGGATTAAGGAAATATATTTTTTTTCTAAGACTTATTAAATTCTTATGACACATAACCATTTTGTCTTCACAGGAAAAGTTCTCAGTGACCAATTTTGTGGTATTTTCTTTTTAAAAAGAAAAGCTGAAAGACTAAATATTAAATAAGTATAGTTCTGCCCATCACGAATGAAGAAAATATTCAAAATATTACCACTTTTATAAATATAAATATGTATTTTTGAGAAGTCAGATGAAGTGCTTCTAAGGAAAAATGTGTAACTGAGTAATACATAATACTAAGAGGATGTCATGTCATCATGGTGCACTAACTTGAAGTTTCTTACATGAAATGTCTTAATTGCTTGATAGAATGTATTCATGAAATAGTATGCAGATACACAGTTATACTTCCTAAAATACAACCCAAATTTTCAGTGTTAGCAGTTAGGCTATTGTGAAATAGTCGGTCATAAGGTTTGTTAGTTTTCAGCGTTTTCCCAGCCTGTGAAGACAGAGACAGGCTCACGTGGTCACCATAAAGTTTGTGGGGTGGATCTGGGTAAGGAGGAAATTGTTTTAAAAACCAACAGCTCATTCATTCACCAGTCAGTGTGACATCATACGTTGACAGAACCCCTGAGGTGGCGTTGGCTTCCTTTTGCCCAACACAGAGGCCACTGTTGGGGCCACAGGGTTCCAGCACGGCGGCTGGTGATTGTAATTAACCGTTTCCGGGGTTTCCTCACTTTATGCCGTGACTGACCTCCGTATTGGGATATTGTTATACAGTTTTTGTTTTGCTGTTTAGATTACTAAGAGCATGTTTTACATCCTCAAGTCCCAGACCTCTTGGGGGTTGAGGCTCCGTGGCAGTGTCTAAGCCGTGCACGCCTGTGAGAAACACGCACGGACTCAGAAAGAGTTTTCAGTATGTTAAGCTGTATGGTGCAAATGAGTCCTTAGCTATCAGAACATTCTGAAATCATGTGTGAGGACATTGGGGAAATCGAGCTTTGTGGTTGAAACTGGGGATCTTACCATGAATCACTCCACGGACTCGTGGGCGGCCCGTGTGACCAAACACACCAAAGTGCCTGTGGTGGATGCTGGTTGTTACCTTGCGTACTTCTGCCTGCCAAAAGATCTTACCCTTCTCTTAGTTCACACTTTAAACCGGAGGTTTATATATAATGGAGCCTATAGCCTCACAACACAGTTCATGTAATCATAAAGACCAGTGTAATCTCCCTGCTTCCTACTTGATGGAACTTCACTATAAAGCCTCATTATAAACCATTTCCCATGTTAATGTACAGGAGGAAGTGGATGAATATATTGGTGCCCACAAAACATTTAACTGCGGTGGTGTTTCAGCAGCGCGATAAAGGCAGGTAATTAGTAAACCTAGTCGTCGGTCCATGGTATTAGATTTATTGAAGATTTTTTTTCAATTGAGTCTGTTGAAGGGCCTCTGGCATAATCTATAAAAAGCGAACGACCGCTCACTGGAATTTACAATACCAGTAATTTTTACCAACATCCTGAACATCTGGGTTTTGCCTTGTGCTCACCTTGCGGTATGTATTCACCTTATGCAGCGCTCTAAGCAATTAGGCAAAATAAGTACAAGGAAGAGTATAAAGCCAGTGGCAGCATGACACCCGCCTTGTGCCGCAGGGACGGAGGAGCCTGGAGATGGACCTTGGCAGCGGGCTTCCTTCTCTTTAGAAGGAAAGGGACGATCCTGAGGACGTAAAACAAAAAAACCTTTCCAGGTGTGATTCTGTCCTTCATGGCCAAATGAGCGGTCAGTGGGAAGCTCTGGTATTCCGTGGGAAGGACTGAGAATTCCGCTCACGGCCGGACTCCGCACTCCAGGGTCCCCAGATCGGCATCCCTGCTCCTTAATGACCGATTCGTCTAGGAAAAGGGAACGTTAACTTCTCTGTACTGAGCCGAATCAATGGGAGGAAAATTAACTTACACAGATTTGAGTTCTGTTTGTCCATGTGGGTTGCTTCTCCTGTGCCTTAGCGTACGGAAGTGTGACGCCGGTGTTTCCAAGTTCCAGATCGTTGCTGTACTCACGGCAGCTCTGTTCTGTGCTACGAGATAGTGTTCGTCAGGAGGTCAGCCCTTTTTCTTCAGGAACCGAAGCTCAGTGGAGACCAGCGTATATGCGCGTTTATACTCGGGCTGTCCGCCACTGCAGATGGAAAACAGCAGAGGGCTTTTTTAAATTGTTATTAGAGAATGTCCTTTTTGATCAACTAATTTTACATGACAGTGCATGTATTTATTCAATAAACTCTTACGTTAGCTCACTTGTGATTTGTTTTTCCTTTGTCTTTTGAAATGAAATTTTTAACGTGTGGTCAAATAACTTGAAAAGTAGTAAGTAGATTCTTTATACATGCTATTTGTGAGTTCTTTCATTTTCAAAGGCACATCAGGTCGTTGATACTCGTCTCTTGTTCCCATCTTGGCTCTTCTCTGCCCGCCTTGGACTCGGAGTCTTGAAAACACTCATCTGAAAGGCCATCGCGAGTAGAAAACGACGGTCTTCTTTGTGTGCTTTGTAAGCGGAGTCCTGAGAAGAGCGGACGAGAGGCTGGCCGAGGCAGGAGGGGGGGCCCCGGAGGAGCCCCCCCTGCCGCGGGGCGCCCGTGGCCACACGCCTGGCCCTCCGGTTCTCCAGCCAGACCGTAAATGCAGACGGACGCAAGTTTTAGTCCCGGTCCCTCTTTTAATGTTTACTCCGCATTCTGCTTGACAGCCGTCGACAACTTGGTGTCCACGTTGATGTCTGCAACGCAGACTCTGCTGCTGGGCTCAACACCCGCCGACACAGCGCCTCCTTGTTAGCCCTCTGCACTGAGGGGCCCGCGGTGTTTCTGTCCGGCTGCCGGTGTCTGTCCGGGAGCTTGAGGTGGAGACCTCGGCCGTCCCTCTGCCTTCCTCCCACGTGCAGACCCCAGGCCCTTCGGTTCAAGTCGAGAAGACGTCCGCTTTGCTAGGGGCCCACGGCCCTGCCCGTGCTGCCTGCCACCCCCAGCGCTGGAGCTGCGGCCCCTCCCCCTGCCCCCTCCATGCCGCAGGCCGGGCGGTCTTTTAAAACACGTCTCCAACTCACTACCGCTCTCCCATGCTCTTGGAATAAAGCCCCCCCCCCCAGCATACCACGCCCTGAGACCTTCCCAGCTGTATTTCCTTCCACGGTGCCGCTCACCCCTGACGCTTCCTCTCGGTTCCACAGACTTCCCACCCTCCTTCCCATCAGTACCCCAAACCTGCCCTTCCCCTGCCCCTGGCCTAGCTGACTCCCACTGCCCTTCACTTCCTGGCTTGGAGTGGATTTCCCCGGGTGTCCCGGACCCACACCCCCGCCCCCAGTTACAAGGCCTCTCAGCACCGTGCTGCTTCCAGTCATAGACTTAGCATCACTGCAGTGCTTTGCTTTATCTTTTTTACAGTGTATTTTTGAGAGATAGAAAGGACGGGAGAGGGGCAGAGAGAGAATCCCAAGCAGGCTCCATGTTGTCAACGAAGAGCCCGACACGAAGGTGAGATCACGACTGGAGCCGAACTCAAAAGACTGACACTTAACCGCTGAGCCACCCAGGCGCCCGTGGTTCTGTTTTATTGAAAACCATTTCCTGGCTGCGCTGTCAGCTCTCAAGGGCACAGATCGTAAGGGTGTCACCTAAATCTTTTTCTAGTTGCTTATCACTGTGAACAATCAGATGCTGAGTAAACTAAGGCTAAAGTCTGGCACAACCTTAACATTAATTTGTCTTAAGTTTCCACTTAAAGACAAACACCTATTGACAGTTTTTAGTGAAGTCTAAAGAGAAAGGTACTGACAAACGTGGAAAAGAAAAATACTGCAACAAAAAGCCAACAGTATGATCATCTGAGCAACAGTTGAGCACAAACGTAGGGAAGGAGCCAGGAGGTCTACCTTTTTTGGTGTTATTCTGGAAACCCTGGGCAATGTGATACGAAAAGAAAAGAGAGGTTACATTTTGTACGGAGGAAGTCTTTTTTCTTTTTTTTTTTTTAACACTTTATTTTTGAGAGAAAGAGCACAAGTATGGGAGAGGCAGAGAGAGAGGGAGACAGAATCCAAAGCAGGCTCCAGGCTCTGAGCGGTCAGCACACAGCCAGACGCGGGGCTCGAACTCACAAACCGTGAGATCATAACCTGAGCCAAAGTCAGACACCCAAATCGACTGAGCCACCTAAGCACCCCAGAAGTCATTTTCTTTCTTTTTTTTTTTTTTAACATTTATTTATTATTTTTGAGACAGAGAGAGACAGAGCATGAACAGGGGAGGGTCAGAGAGAGAGGGAAACACAGAATCTGACACAGGCTCCAGGCTCTGAGCTGTCAGCACAGAGCCTGACGGGGGCTCAAACTCACAGACCGCGAGATCATGACCTGAGCTGAAGTCGGCCGCTTAACCAACTGAGCCACCCAGGTGCCCCCAGAAGTCATTTTCAAATACAAGATTGTCTACCTGCAAAACCTAAGAAAATAACCTGAAAACTTACCAGCAAGTATTTAATAAGAGGCCAGTCATAAAAACATAAATCTCAGTGTCTCATACATGATTAGTAGCTCCTAGAAAATGTAATGAGGGGCGCCCGGCTGGCTCAGTCGGCGGCGTGTGTGACTCCTGATCTCAGGTCGTGAGTTCGAACCCCACACTGGGTGTCGAGATCACTTTAAAAAGGGAAATATAATGAGGAAAAGTCACGCAGCGGCCTGGGGGCTACAATAGCAGTGGGAACTGCAGCCAAGCAGGGAGGGCACAGAGTGAGTTTAGACCTGCCCCTGAAAGCCACATCATCAGGGAGCCAGTTGGCCCGTCTGGCTCCTGGGAAACCCGTATCAAAACCCATCAGTGGCAGTTCTGCACCATGGCGGCTGCTGGGGGCAGTGTACCAGGTTGGCGAGACAGTTGAAAGAGAAGTCTAGGAAATGAGATGTGCACAGAGGGCTTTGAAGAACCCGGCATCCCTGGGGCACCAGGAGGGGGGGGGCATCTGCAGAGCTGTGCACGGAGAAGGCCCGGTCCCTACGCATCTGAGGAAATCTGTCCCCAGTGCTTAGCTGAGCTACACGGCCAGCTGAGCAGAGACCTCGGAGGCAGCACGTGACCAGGCAGCTTTCGGAAAGTTAGCCCAAGAAAGTTGCTAAGCCAGACAAAGTCGAAGGAGAGGGATCTCGTTTACAGAGTTGTCACACTATTATTATTTTAGATGTCCGGTTTTCAACAGAAAGCCGTAAGACGTGTAAAAGCAGGATGGGCTGTATTGGGAGAGAGCAGTCCGTGGAAACCGTCCCTCGGGAAGCCCAGATGTTGGGCCTAAGTGGACAGAGACCTTGAATCAGCTTACAAATATGCTCAAAGAAACGAAGTCAAGGCAAGTGTGAGAATAATAAAGAGTATCAGGAAAGAGAGATTATTAAAAGGACTAAATAGAAATTCTGGAGTTTATAATAAATGAAATACTAACTTACTAAAGGAACTCAACCGTAGATTTGAGCAATCAACAGATTGGAGGCAGGCCAACAGACCATGTATGGGGAACAGAGACGCCCGCAGGAGGGAGTCTCGGGGTGGGGGGTGGCGAGCAGGGCCAGATAGAACGCTTGGGAAATCCTGCCCGAACCGGACGGAGACCCACGCACACCACGTAAGATCCACGTGAGGGGGTCTGGCCGAGGCACTTCATGGTCAAACTGTCCAGGACAGTCTGAGAGCGAGAGAGACCCTTCTCGCGCAGGACTCCTCTGTAAGATAACCGCTGGTCCTCACCATGGGCCGTGCAGGCCGGCGCGGGGGGGACGGACACAGGGGCTGGAAGGGAGCCTGGCAGCCAAGTGTCCCATGTTGGACAAAACAGTCCTTCAGAGATGTTGGAAAAACAGGCACTCCCAGATTTAAAATTTTTTTAAAAATTGTCGCTAGCCTGCCTGCCCTCCGAGAAGCACTGAAGGAGTTAATGTCACTTTTTCGTGTTTGCATGCATTTATTTACGACCGCTCTGTAATTTTATGGATTTCTTTGGATAATCCCTGCTCTCTGTACTCGAAGTATCTTGAGTCTGGAAAGGAATGCGGCCCAGTGGTTGGGAACATGGCTCAGAGACTGCCCACGTTCAGACCCCACTCCTGGCCCTGTGTGACCTAGGGCAAGTCAGAGAGGTCTCTGTGCCTCCAGCTTCCCATCTGCAAAGTAGGCACGGCCATAGTACTTGTGTGGAAGGTGGTGTAGAGGAAAAAAGGAGGCCGGCGCCGCCAAGCATGGAGGCCGGCGCGTGACAGGCAGCAAGCACGTGTCGCTGTAGCCGCTCTGTCCCCCAGGGTTGCTGCCTGCATGGGCGCCACCCCCTTTAGGCCTGCCACAGCCTTACGCTGTCTTGTCACACGCGTTCCCAAGGCACGGCCCCCACCGGCCTGACTTTCCTGAGTTCCTGGTGTGGCGTCCCTCCCGGTCTGTCCAAGAACAAGAGCGCCAACGCCTTCCCCACACGCCTGGGGAGGGGGGTGGTATGCGGGCCGCTGCCTGCCCTGCCTGCGGCCGCGTCTGCCCGGCCTTCCTCCGGGGGTCGCTTCCAGCAACCCCCCTCCCCCGCCCCCAGCCTTGCTGAGGATTCGCGGCCTCCGCAGCCCAACACAGTTTGCTCTCACTTTTGTTCATCGTGGTATAAAATACGTACAGAAACGTGCGCAAACCCTGGCCGTCCTGCCTGGACTGTTCACAAGCGGAGTCCTGTGTGAGCCGCGCCGCAGCGAAGACGAGCATCGCCCCAGGCCCCCCCCCTCCCCCCCCACCCCCGCCGCCGCGAGGCCCCACCCGAGGCCACACCCGCGAGGCGGCTCCACCCGAGGCCCGGCCTACAGATCGGCTCAGTGGGTTGCGAGCTCGCGGTGGGCGTGTGGGCGCGTCCGGCTTCTCCCACTCCGCGTTATGTTTGTGAAAGATGATGCGACGTCTCTTACGACGGTTTGGTCAGGCCTTGGGGACCGGAAGGAAGGTCACACACAGAGTGGGCGAACACTCGGTCGGCCGGGAGCGTCACACGCGGCCTGTGGGAGCCCGCTCTCAGCCCTGCCACAGATGTGTCCGCGTCCGGCACCTTCTGCCTGAGGGTCCCGGCCTGCGGGTGCGAGGGGCTCCTAGGCCCAAAGAGCCACCCTCCCTCCCTCCACGACTCTTCCCAGAGGGAACCTCTGATCCACCCGGGTGCTCTCCACCAGCACCCGCCACGCACGTTTTCTGAAGCCTGGCTCGCTGTGCTTTAAATGATGGCGCCTGAGGACACCGCAGACCAGCCAGGTCACACCAGAGCCGTCCCAGCGCGGGCTTTCCTCGAACGTGATGACGGGGTCAAGGGCCACACCGTGCAGGCTGGCCTCAGTGTCCCGTCTTGTAAGAACACACACTTTCCTAGAACCTACACCCCGCTGGATGAAACGGGGAGGGTCAATCCTATGGTGCTGGGGATCGCTTCGCCAGCGATGTCGGGTTTGCGTCCATAATGAAAGAGCTTTTAATGGCGGTTCTCTAACTAAAACACACACACAAAATAAAAAAAAAAAAGAAACCACAGCAAAACAAAAAAACGAAAACTGCAGCCCCCTGTGTAACCTCATCTCAGGGTGATGGAGACTGGCTTCTCTCGTGTTGAATTCTCTTTCCTCTTTCTTACAAATACTCAATATGAAGACACCTGTCCGCTTTGGCCAAGGTTCCCTTTTGCTTGTCCAGTTCTGCACAGGCTGCTTCGACTCTCAGTTATGAGCCTCAACTCTACGCGTAACTTAAAGAAAACGTAACGCCAGAAGCTTCTCGGGTCGCTTTCTATGCAACGGTTCTTCCAACACCTTGCCCAGAGACGGTGTGGTGAAGTGTCCGTCACACCGCCCCTAACGTGCGGACACCCTTGTCGAAAACCAAACTCTGCGTACTGAATAAAACAAGGCAGGGAGAAGAGTTTTTGCCAGGCTTTCGACCTGCAAGCTGGGGACCTCAAGGCCCCGGGCGCAGTGAGTCTTAAGTTGCTCACGGACACGGGGGTTTTGATGAGGTAAATGGGCCACTGATTTGGCTTTTTCGGCAGTTGCCTAGTGGCCTTCTTTCTTATTTGTATCAGGGAAGCTCAGTCAGGGGGCAAGGAAGCCCAGAGATGGTGTGGACAGGCTTGGCCTTCGGGAGCTGGTAATGTCTTCTACTGGTTTCTGAGAAGGGCTGTCAACTCTTGTAAGCTTAGGTTTCATTTCCTTTACGCGCCTCGACCGTCGCCATTTCGTCCCGGACACAAGTGACTGCATTTCTGTTTGGTTCCACTCCCTGAACGTGAGGGTCTGGACCCGGCAAAGGAGAGCTCTCAGGCCACAGGAGCTAGCAAAGTCTGCTCGTTCTCTCTGGTCAAGTGTAGGAAATAGCTTTGGGGAACTTTTTGTTGTACACTCGTGTACTCCTCTTCTTTGAGAATGTAAACCTATGCAGCATCTCGTTGACTTTCTCAAAACACAAAAGGAAGGCCAGGCTGTGATAATGCTCTCCAGCCAGCGATGTTTATGCGCACACACACTATGTATAAGGCGGTATGCAGGCCAGTGAGGAAGCGGCCAAACGTATACGTATGCCAGCGCATGCGCGAGTGTGTGTGCGAGTATGTGTGCAAAAGTGTGCGTGCATGCACATGTGAGTGGGCACACGTGTGTTGTGTGTACACTGGGAGTACATGGGCACATGGGTGTATGTGCGTGTTGTGTGTGCAGGTATGTCTATTACTTGAGCACGTGTGCGTGTGAGTGTGTGCATATATCCATGTGTGTTGTGTACATATATGTACGTGTGTACACACGTGTGCAGATGCATGTGTATGTGTTTTGTGTATGCACACACGTATTTATGTTCTGTGTGATTGTGAGCATGTATACACATATGTGTGTGGTTGTGAGTGATTGTGTGCGTGCGTGTGTGGTACCGATATGTGTATACTGTGGGTGTGTGCACACACATGTGTTTGTATACACATGCAACATGCACGTGTATACACATGTCTGCACACACGTGGAATTATGTATGTGCACACATGCGTGTTTGTGTGTCATGTGCATGTGTCTGCATGTGTCTGCATACACATGTGGTACTGTTTGCGTGCATGAACACACGTGTTTGTATGTACCACACGTGTGCATACATATGTGTATTGTGTGTGCACACGCGTGTGTGTGCATGCCACACACACATATCTTTACACACATGTGTATTATGTGTGTGCCCATGTGTGTTTGTATGTGCATTTCACATGCGTGTGTGTACGTGTTTCTGCACACGTGTATTGTTTTGCGCATGCGTGTTTGTATGTGAATGCCATGCACGTGTATCTGCACACACATGTGTATTATGTGTGTGCCCATGTGTGTTTGCATGTGCCTGTCACATACATGTGTGTGCATACATATGTGTACTATGCGTGTGCGCATGCACACACATTTGTATCTACGTCGTGTGTTTGCATATGCCTGTGTATTATGTGTGCACATGCACACACGCATTTGTATGTACATGTCACATGTGCATACACATGTGTATTGTGTGTGCACACACGCATTTGTATGTGCATGCCACGTGCATGTGCGTACGTGTGTCTGCATACATGTGTATTGTGTGTGTGCACTTGCGTGTTTGTGTGTGCATGTCACACATGTGTGCGTGTGTGTCTGCATACCCACGTGTGTGGATGTGCATGTGTGGGTACGTTTAGATCTTCCAAGATCATCTTCTCAAACCGAGTTTGAGCCTAGGTTCCCCTGAAAGCAGGGCCTGAGGCAAGGCTTGTGTGCACATGGTTTATTTGGGATTGTGGTCCTGTGAGGTGAGTCTTTTTCCTTTTGTTCTGTTCTCAGAAACAATTTGTATAGATAGCAATCATCTGTTTCTTGAAAAGCTGGTGAAACTTGCCTATAAAATTTTCTGAACCATTACCTTTTGAATAGGGAGATTTCGATTAAAATTTGTTTCAAAATTTTGTATTAGTTTATGTGTTTATTTCTTACCAAATCAGTTTTGAAGAGTATCCACTTTATGCTTTCAAATTTATTGCAAAAATATTTCTTATGAATTTAATATTTCTATTATATCATAGCTGCATTTTCTTTTAATTTCCTAATATTGTTTATTTGGTTTTTTTACTAAAATTTTTTTAACATGTATTTATTTTTCAGAGACAGAAACAGAGCATGAGTGGGAGAGGGGCAGAGAGAGAGGGAGACACGGAACCCGAAGCAGGCTCCAGGATCCGAGCTGTCGGCAAAGAGCCCGACACGGAGCTCGAACCCACAAACTGTGAGATCATGACCCGAGCTGAAGTCAGACGCTTAATTGAATGAGCCACCCATGCGCCCCTGATATTATTTATTTATATCCTCTATTTTTTCTTGATTATGGAACCCTACTAGAAGTCAGTTTACTTTATTGGTTTTGTAAAGACCCTACTTTTTAGTTTATTACATCGTTTCTCATTTTTGTATCAGAATCTGTTTGCTTCCTTTCTATCTAACTCAGGTTTCCTGAGCTGCTCTTTTCCTAGCTCCTAGAGTCAACATCGAACTTATTTTCAGTATTTCTTTTAAAAGGTTTATATTTATAGCAGCACTCTCAACAATAGCCAAATTATGGAAAGAGCCTAAATGTCCATAAACTGATGAATGGATAAAGAAATTGTGGTTTATATACACAATGGAATACTACGTGGCAATGAGAAAAAATGAAATATGGCCCTTTGTAGCAACGTGGATGGAACTGGAGAGTGTGATGCTAAGTGAAATAAGTCATACAGAGAAAGACAGATACCATATGTTTTCACTCTTATGTGGATCCTGAGAAACTTAACAGAAGACCATGGGGGAGAGGAAGGAAAAAAAAAAAAAAGAGGTTAGAGTGGGACAGAGCCAAAGCATAAGAGACTGTTAAAAACTGAGAACAAACTGAGGGTTGATGGGGGGTGGGAGGGAGGGGAGGGTGGGTGATGGGTATTGAGGAGGGCACCTTTTGGGATGAGCACTGGGTGTTGTATGGAAACCAATCTGACAATAAATTTCATATATTAAATAACTAACTAACTAACTAACTAAATAAATAAATAAATAAAAATAAAAGGTTTATATTTATTCAGTGAAGCGAGCGACACCTGCTGTAACTTCACTTCCCAAGTGTGGTAAGTACCTTCCCTGCCATTTAGATCCAAGTGTGTCCTAATCTCCACTGGGACTTACTCTATTCCACGAGTTTCTCAGGACATTTTTAAGTGTCCAAGAATGTTTTCCCTTACCTTTTTGGTGTTGGTTACTAATTTAAATGCACTGAGGCCAGAGAAGATGGTCTACAGAATATTGATTATTTGGGGGGCAACTGAGCTCATCCTACCCCCTCCCCAATCTTTGCCCTCCTAACCCCTGGTCCGGAGCAGGTCTTAAAGGACATTCCGAGACCCCACTCCTTGGCGATACTTGAGATCTGAGACAACGGCTCCTGCACCCAAGTGAGAGGGGACTTGCTGTGGCTGCTGGTCCCAAGCTTACATCTTGGCCCGTGGCTCCCTATTAACTGTGCCATAGGTACCAGCTTTCTGAGCTTGTCAGCGTCTTTTCCTGGACAAACAGGTCCAGCTGGCCCTTGGCTGTGGGCAGTGAGCCCAGACCTGGTCTCTGTTCCCTGTGGTGCATGCAGAGCCCTTTTGCCCTCTGGACGCACCTGCCTGTCTGCTGACTGCAAACCCATGTCCTCAGGATCCTGTTCCACATATGCTCCGTGGGGCACAGCTATGCATTTTTTGTTTCCTCTTTTAATTCTCATCTTTCAGAGCTGTGTGGAGTGGAGGAAGTGAGTGGAAGCATGCATTGTGACCAAAACTGCCCTTCAAGTGTGTGTCTTCATGTGAGAAAGGAAATATGACACGGGAATCCGCTAGCGGTCACCTGGCCAGTCCTTGGACAGCAGGCTGACTGGCGCCTTTTCTCACCTCAGGGGCCTCAGTCCCACCGGGGCGGCACCGTAGCCACGGCAACACGCTGAGGCTTTTAGAGGTTTGATGTGCCGTTTCCTTCGTTTCTGCACATCTTGTACAAGTTTAGAGCTGGAAGGAGCCACTAGCGATCTTAGCGCTACCTCTCCTTCCGCAGGAGAACCAGGCTCTCAGAGCAAATGATTTACCCACGGTCTCAGGGCTGGTTATGAAGCCAGGGTGGCAAGAATATAGGCAGATCCCACCAGCATGTTCTACAGACTTCTCAGGATGAGGAAAGGACTGAGGTGATTTCTAAACCAGCACAGTTAAATGTAAAGACAGCAAAATAGGGGCGCCTGGGTGGCTCAGTCGGTTGGTTGTCCGACTTCGGCTCGGGTCATGATCTTGCGGTTCGTGGGTTTGAGCCCCATGTCGGGCTGTTGGGCTGTCTGCTGTCAGCGCAGAGCCTGCTTCAGACCCTCCGTCTGCCCTCCTCTTTCTGCCCCTTCCCTGCCTGAGCACACGCGCAGGCGTGTGCCTGCTCTCTCCCCCCTCTCAAAAATGAGCAAATTAAAATAAATAAATAAATAAATAAATAAATAAATAAAGCAAAATAATTACTTTTAGATCATTGTTATTAAGGTTAAATGTGGGGTGCCTGGGTGGCTCAGTTGGTTGAGCGTGAGGCCCAGGTCACGATCTAGAGGTTTGTGAGTTCGAGCCCCGTGTCCCACTCTGTGCTGTCAGTGTGGAGCCTGGAGCCTGCTTCGGATTCTGTGTCTCCCTCTCTCTCTGCCTTCCCCCCTCTCAAAAATAAACATTAAAAAAAAAGATTAAATGTATTGGGGCGCCTGCGTGGCTCAGTCAGTTAAGTGTCCGACTCTTGGTGTCGGCTCAGGTCATGATCTCACGGTTCCTGAGATCGAGCCCCGCTGACAGCGAGGAACCTGCTTCAGCTTCTCTCTCTCCCTCTCTCTCTGCCCCACCCCTGCTCATGCTCTCTCTCTCTCTCACTGAATAAATAAGTAAATATTAAAAGGAAAGAAAGAAAGGAATGGGCATTGGTTCCTGACTAAGGGGCCAGGGGCCACATGTTTAATAGAAGTTGCTGGTAGATTTAGCCAAATGTGAATGGCATCCTGGGGACACTCAAAAGGGTGGGCCCTGCTCATGATGACACCTTTCCTCCTGCGAATTGGACACCGGGTGTGTCTGATTTCTCTTTCAGCTCCACAAGGGGCCTCAGTAGGGTCACTGCCAAGCCCCGTGGACACACATTCTTCCATGCATTCAGTGAGCGCCTGCTGTATGCTGTGTGCTGTGGGCAGAGTTCTGTGTCTAGGAGGAAATTACACTAGCTGAGCTCTGCAGGGCATGTGAGCCGTGGGCAGTGAGGGGGAAGGGAGGGTTCAGGCAGGTGGGGTGAAGGCACTGAGTGAGGGACCCTGCGGGGTCCCCAGGAACGGACAAGTCAGAAAGGGGCGCAGCCCAGGCTGAGGAGGCAAGCAAGGGCCGGGCACCCTGGTGTTTTTCCTAAAGCAAGGAGAAAGCACTGAAGGCTTGCAAGGAAAGGTTTGGTGATGGTCAGGGTCTCCTGAAGAGCAAATTGTTCCAGGGACATTGTTTAGAAGGAGAAGGAAGAGGAAAGACATATATAGACACTTTAGTTTTTGTTTGTTGTTTTTTAACAACAGGCCCAGCACGTGCTTCAGGCCCAGCACGGAGCCCAACGTGGGGCTTGAAGTCACGCCCCTGAGATCAAGACCTGAGCTGAGATCCAGAGTGGGACGCCAAAGGACAGAGCCACGCAGGCGCCCTCTATAGACATTTTATGGTTTTAGCTTTAATGGGGGTCTCTGATCCACTTTGAGTGAATTTCTGTGAATGGTATGAGGTGGGGTTCATACTTCTTTTCGTATGTGCACCCAGGAGCTTTCACAGCACGCATAGGGGCAGCCAGCTGTCCCCTGCCACCCCTAGGGCTCCCCTAAGGGGTCACTCAATCCAGGCCCGGCAGGTGTCCTGTGGGGCCAGTTGGCCCAGTTCCCACGGGTAGAGGGCAAGGGTGGGCCCTGAGCTTCCAATGACTTCTGCTTTTTCTTTAATTGTTGTTCAGATATCCACATCCACATTTCCCAAGTTCAACTTTTACTTTTAGAGACGCTATAGTATAAAACCACAAAAAGGAAGGAAATGTTTCTGCAGCTGCCTCTTGATTAGTCACGAACCCTCCCTCTTTCTTGGAATCAGTGACTCAGGGGCTGGAGGGCGTCCAGCTCTGAGGGCTGGCCCTGTGCTCTGCTCCACCCAGAACAACCGTGAAATGCTCCTTCTCATCAGCCCCATGTTCAAGTTCCTAGCCAGTGATGTCCTCTTGTTTAGCTTATTTTCCTGGTTATAAATATTATAATGAAGTGACAAATTTTGTGTTTTCTTCCAGAAATTTTCTGGAAGGATACTCAGGAAAGTGGTAAGAGTGGTTTCCTTTGAATTTGAACAATGCGATTTGTGTTATTTGCCCAATACAAAATTAAAAAAAAAAAACCCTGAATTTTACAGCTGGTCCTTTATTGAAATATTATTTTAGCCTATATGTTCTGTCCCAAACAGTCTTCAGGCTTAGTTTATATTGCCTTGCCATGGGGCCTCAGAACCTTACCACGTGGGAAGGGAGATCACCCTCACACCTCATTCGTTCATTTATTCAGAAAACATTTTCTTCAAACATCTAAAATGTGCCAGGGAGAGCCTGGCTATCTCAGGCAGAACATGGGACTATTGGTCTTGAGGTTGTGAGTTCAAGCCCCACGTTGGGCGTGGAGCTTACTAAACAAACAAACAAACAAACAAAGTGCCAGACTTAGGATGTAGGGCTGAACAGGGCATAGTCTTGACACGGAGGCGCAGACAGGGCTGGTGGAGAGGAGGGTTCAGAGGCTGCGTCACACGACAGGGTTGAAGACAGAGTGAAGTTGTACGGGGTTTGGAGGAGGCCTGGGATTCATTCTGTTGAGGAAAGGCACGTTCATGCATTGTGGGAATGGCCTCCCAGAGCTTCACTCACTCAGACCATCCCTGCCCCCATTGTATGGATGAGGAAACCCCAACGGAAAAATATGTAAATCAGGAGATAAAAGCTTTTATGTTAAAAAATAATATCAACAAAAACGCCTTTACAATGAAAGAGTAAACAATACACTGTAATGAATAGTGACTGAATGTATGTGGGCAAAGATTTTTGGCAAACTTTCTAGAAACTAAGAAAGTGAATGACTCCAAGTGACTGGACAAAAATGTATTTTGAATTTCAGGTGTTGAAAGTCTTTGCTTTCAACAAAAATTGAAGGAAAGCCCTATCAACTTATTAGCTGATACAAATTAAAATAAAAGAATTGATGGGGGTAGAGCTCTGGGTCTGTGCGGGTCTGACAAAATCAAAGCTTCAGGGGAGTGGACAGCGAGGTCCAGAGGGATGGCAGGGCCTTGATTTGATTGACGATGCTCAGCAACAAGCCGGGCAGTCCGAAGAGGACTTTGCATTCACTGAATGAGGTTCTTGGACCTGACAGGACAAGTGTGGCACCGCAGAATCCATTAAAGAACAAGAAGTGACGTGAGCCAGCTTAGCCTTAGGTTCCTCCATGAGAACATTCCCCCTGTAGGAAACCAACACCTGGCTCCTTTTTCATGGATGGATTTTTAAAAAATACATAGATATAAAATGTAAAGAAAAAAATTGATGATATGTTTGTGATCAGTATGTGACTTTTGGCATTTAACTAAAATATGTTCAAGGAATAGAGTGTCATTTTTTCATTTTTTTAAGTTTATTTATTTATTTTGAGAGAGAGCAGGAGGGGAGCAGAGAGATAGAGAGAGAGAGAGAGAGAATCCCAAGCAGGCTCTGAATTGTCAGCACACAGCCCAACAAGGGGCTCAAACCCACAAACTACAAGATCATGACCTGAGCTAACACCAAGAGTTGGACACTTAACTGACCGAGCAACCCATTCATCCCATTTTTTTTCATTTGTTTATGTGAACAAATTTTCTCAATATTTATGTCTATAAACACAAAAAATCAGAATAGAATATTCATCCTTGGAAACATGAGTTAACTGAAAAAAGTCTTAACCATAGCATTAAGATGTGTTTCAACAAAATTTTAGTTTTACAAGTACTTGTCAAAACTTTTATAATTTTTTATATGGTTTTGATCTCTTTGTATCCCTAATAAATGTAAAAGTTTTAAAATCTAGAGCTTTATGGCCACAAAATATTTAAGAAATCTGTATCTTGCTGGAGATGTGACCCACAGAAACTTCGTAGCAAAAACAGATTTATGCTAGGATTGCCTGATTTGGGAGACTGGCTGTAAACACTTCAGGAAGACCAGGTGACCAGTTGCTAGAGTATTGATTCCATTGGATATTCATAGTGATGTGACCGTTTCTAAAAGTCAATCTTTATAATTATGTCGATATTGCAGTCATTTCAGCCATTTAAGCCACTGATAAAACACATTTATTTTTCAGACTAAAAAAAGCCAGGGGTGCCTGGGCGGCTCATTCTGTTCAGAGTTGGACTCTTGATTTCTGCTCAGGTCATGATCTCACGGTTCCTGAGCCCCACATTGGGCTGGCTCCGTGCTGACAGTGCAGAGTCTGCTTGGGAGTTTTTCTCTCAAAATAAACACTTTTTAAAAATTAGCATACAGAGAGGCGCCTGGGTGGCTCAGTCAGTTAAGTGTCTGGTTCTTGATCTCAGCTCAGGTCATGATCTCACGGTTCCTGAGTTCCAGCCCTGTGTGGGGGCTCTGCGCTGACAGTGAGGAGCCTACTCTCGCTCTCTCTCCCTCTCTCGCTGCCCCTACCCGGCTCACGCTCTCTCTCAAAATAAACTTTAAAAAGTAAATAAATATAAAAACAAGCCCGATCTGCTCTCCCGTGGGAGGGGCGTGGCCTGGGCAGGCAGTGGCCTTCCAGTGCCTGGGCCGGAACTCGGAGCAAGAAAACGCAGGGCGGGACCGGGAGAGCGGGAGGGGCCTGGGGCGTGGCCCGGGCTCCGAGCAAGGCAGGGCGGGGCGGGGTATGCAGCGTAGGGCGTGGTCAGGACGCCGCTGGGCGGGGCGGGGCGTGCAGAGCGCCCTCCGGCGGCCCCGCCCAGGTGTGCCCGGATCTCGCGAGAGCGGCGCGTGATGACGCGCAGGCGGGCGGAGCGCGTCGCGGGCGCGGGCGGGCGGGTTTGAATCTGGTCCGAGCGCGGGAAACGGCGGGTTTCCGGGACGAGGTGAGCGCCGCGGTGCCGGCAGGCGAAGGGCTCCGGGCGGGGGCAGGGACCGGGAAGCGGCGGGGGTCGGTCAGGTGGAGCCCCCAGTCGCACAGCCTCCGCGTGGGCTCCACGGCCCGGCCGGTGGCTCTGCGGCGGCCCTGGGGCGGCGGGCACCGGGGCCCTGAGCAGGCCGACGCCCCGACTCCGGGGCTGAGTTCACAGAGGACCCCGGCCCTGGACCCAGGCTGCCCGGGAACCTGTCCCCAAGCGTCTGTCGTCGTTCTGACGGGAGTGCTTTACTCCGGGCGGGGGCTTGTTCGTGGGAGGGCTGGCGCGCAGCCCCACAGGTGGTGACAAGGCGACAGGCGCCTCCTTTGAACGCTCCTCGTAATTCGGCCCAGGCTCCTGTGTGAAGAGCGCCCTGCCGCCGTGGGGACGGATAACTGCGTGTGCGATGACGCCTCAGCCTGCAGGCAGCATCTGGCCGGACGGGCGCGGACGCGGGCACGAATAGTACGAGAAGCCGAAGGCGGCCCCTGGGGGGGGGGGGGTAGCCTGGGAGTTGGAAGCAGCTGCAGTCACGAGTGTCAGGAGATGGGGCGTTTGGTGGTGAACGCGGTCAGGACACGTAGATTGCCGTGCTTGAGACTGAGGTGCCGCGGGTGCCCTTGGGGGCGGAGCACGCCAGGGGCGTTCCCACGGGTCCACGGGAGGGGCAGAGTTCAGAGACCCGCGCGCAAGACGTGTGAGTCCGTGTCGCGAGCGCACCTTTTCGGAATGTTTGTTTTTAAACCCATGGGCTGCTGCTGGCCATTATTAGTCATCAAGCTTGTCGCCGGCCACCCTGCCTGCTGCCGGGCCAATCGGAAGTTCTGTTCTCTAGCTCAGCCCTCAGAGCCGAGGAGTGAGGTGGCCAGGCCCCAGTGGTACGCACTGGGCACGTTATTTCCATTTTTGTGGGTTTAACTTAGACGTTAAGACCTGGAACTCGAGGTTTACGAGGACTTTCTGTCCCCGAAAGTGCTGTCATTGGTGCCAGTGACTTTCCAGATTGCTCTGTCTGTAAGGCCCGGGAGGTTCTCATTTGTTTCTGGAGCGAAGGGTCTGCTTGCATGTGTGCTCCGTCACTTACCTTGCCTGTTGGCTGCCTGTTGGCTGCCTGTTGGCTGCTGGCTTTCGGCCCCGGGGTGTGAATGGAAAGTAGGGTTTCCTGGGGGAGCCGCAGCGGGCAGGGCGCTTGCACACACTCCCTGGAGCTCTGGTCCCGGCGCGGGTGGGAGCGGGCTCCTGTGATTGGGCGCCTAACGGTCTGCTCTCCCTCCAGGCTCCCGGGGGGGGCCCAGCGCCTCGCCCGGCAACGGGCGGCTGTGACTGCGTTGTTTTCGCGGAATGGCACTTCGGAGAGGCACAGTCTTCAGGATCTAGCGGCGGGGCTCCGCTTTCCATCTTTTTCTTCAGTACTTTCTTTTATTGCTCCCAAGGCACTTTCCCCCATGTTTTCGTGGGATCAGCCTTTTGTTGAACTGACTCAGACCTGCCTGAGCATCTTGCTAAGGCACTAAAGGGGGAGGAGGCCAGCCTCCTCGAGCCGTTCGGATTTCTCTTTCCTTTGTTGGTAACTTCATTGACAATTGATAATAACATAGTGTTATGTTGATACCGTCCTCAGTAAAGAAAGGAAGGGAATTATTTTGTAGATATAACTTGTTTTACGTCAGAATATGGTTAAAAACTGTCTACCGTAGATGGTACAGGTTTTTGTTTTTTGTTTTGTTTTTTTGCAGTTTTGGATGTTAGTGCCAAATTATGTCGTGTAGGAAGAGATATATTTGCAAATTCAAGTTTCAGTTTGACTGTGTTTTCTGCTTAGGGTTACAGAATAGATGCCATATGAAAAGCAGTGTCATCTGTCATGGAAAAACGAGAGACATTTGTACAAGCAGTGTCTAAGGAGCTGATTGGAGAATTTTTGCAGTTTATTCAACTTGATGTAAGTTTTATGTTTAGCTTTATTGTAATTTGGCTGTTAACATAAGACTTTTTTCAAAATCAGTACACAAATGAGATCTCGAAGTCTCAGTGAATCCTTAGGAACCAGGATTTATTTAAAAAAAACAGGGGTATACTCAAATAGACCTGCTGACGGCAGGTACTCACAAATGGTATTTCCCGCTTCTTTTAGGAGAGCTGTAAGAATGCTAAGTGATGTAACACAGTGTGTTTCTATACACTTAAATATTTAGAGATCTCTTGCCGTGTGGGTGGCATAGTGAGGAAGACATGTTCTTTTGGTCCTCAAGTTATTTACAGTGTTGTGGTGGATTCAGGTCTGGAAATACAGCAGAGTAAAGACTCAGCTGGGGCAGGGGTATGGGAGGGTGCCCACATCCAGCCATGGACTCTTTGCTGTCCCAGTGGAAAGGCTGTGGAGTAAACAGAAGTCAGCCAGTCAAGGAGGGATGTGGGGAAGGATCTCAGAGTGAAGGGGATAACTTTATGGACCGGAGAAGGCACGTTGTGTTTGAACTTGAAGGCGTTCGGTAGGGCTAGGGTGCAGAAAGCCAGGTCGGGAAGACCCAAGGGCTGACACTTGAATTACGTCAGCCTTTCTTTATCATTTTAAGGAGCTGAGACTTTATCCTGAGAGGAGTGGGGGTTTGCATCCGAAGAATAGATCGAAGAGGGCCACATGAAAGCCCGGAGAGGAATGAAGAGGCCGTGCCCTGCGCGAGCTGTCAGTTGGGGGGGTGGTGGTGCTGTTGACTGGATGTGCGCCAAGGAAAGGGTGAAGGCAGATCCCAGGTTTTGACTTGTGGTGCCTTCCGGTGAGATCTTGGATGTGGGAGGAAGGCAGGTTTGAGTGGGAAGATAGGCTCAATTTGGGACGTTCTGGATGACTGTCAGGGGGACAGGCACAAGTTGGTGTCCAGCAGGTGGATGGATAGTATCTGAGGCCCAGGAAAGAGGCCTGGGGAGAGACAGATTTGGGTGTCCTCAGTGGCCCTTGGAAGCTTCAGTCATGGGAACACACGGGATCATCTGTCGTGTAATGAGAGAAGCCTTGGACAGAACTCTGAGGAACCCAACACTTAAGGCACCAACTGTAAAATGCTCGTGATGTTGGGGCAGGAGACACATATCTCATGCAGTGAAGATTAAGTTAGTAGTCACTAAGAAGTAGAGAGGAACCTAACAGTAAATTTGTTGCTAGCAACATTCATGAAGTTATTTTTCTTTATAGGAGAGAAATGAGCTTATGAGGTGATTTTGTATTGTAAAATGGTACCCTGTAAACTTACCCATAACCAGCACAAGTTCACGAGCAGCACATCGTGGAAGTGTCTGTGAGAGCCAACTATTTAGATGTTACATTAATGTCTGCTTTAGTAGGAGTGCAGGTGATTTGTATTATATTAGATGTACAGCACACATATAGTTTAAAGTTCATAAGACTTGTTGCAAACTAGTATCGTAGCGTTAACTAAAATCACTAAATTGGTGGTGATGAAGCTAAATGATAATGATCTGAAATCAAAAGGCAAAGCCAGCAACATTTGGGTGGCACAGTCCATGCAGGGTCACAGAGCACTCTCTGAGGTGCTTCCCTCCGGCTGTCCCCGTCACGCGCTGGAGAGCCTTGAACTGTTGCTCAGCAGCAGACATCTCAGTAGGATGCTGAGTTAGTCCTTGTATTAATAGCCATTAGCTTTAGTTCATGAATAGCACACCTTATTAACAGTAATTTAGTATGTCAGTCACCACGTAGCTCTTAGTTAAACAAAAAAATGAAAATACGCAGGATTGTACATCACTTGTTTTCTTCAAGTTGAATGATACAAAGAGCCATTCTGTAGGTTTCACACGGTCAACCAAGCAGTTAAGTCTGTTGGAAGCCTACTAGGTGGACCTCCCATCAATTCTGCTATAACGTCAGTTCTGCTATAATGCAATATTACACATTGCTAAAAATCACGTACTCTGCCGAATGGGCAATAAACAGAAGGATTATGGGAAAAATGGGGGTAAAGGCAGAACACTCAAAAACCTCACCAGTGACACATTTAAAAAAAGAGATAGTGACCTAATAAAAAAACAGCACTTTTATACAAGTCAAATCACTAAGAAATACATAAATATGGGAGTAAACATGACATTTGCCTTGAAAAAGAGCCTGAGTTTGCGGGTGGAAGTGAGTTCCTGTGCTCCCCGGGGCTGGCCTGCTGACCTGTGTGAGAGGAAGAGAACAGAGGAGAAAAGGACAGTCCAGGCTGGGAGGACTGGAAAGGTTGAAGAGAGGCCAAGTGGACAGAGAACTGGTCAGAGGGTTGCAGCACATGTGGGTTCCCAGGAGCTGGCTGGCGTCTGAGGTGTGTGTTTTGCGTGACTCAAGCTCTGCTCAGCAGGTGCGACTTTCTGCATTCGCCTAGTGATGAAATCCCACATAGGCAAGCCAGAAATTTCCTTTTGCTCAGATTGTTCTCTTATGTATTAATTGCATTGGGACAGATCTGCATTTCAAAATAAGCATTGTGGAGCAGCACTGACTGTGCTCTCAGTAGTTCTTTGGGATTGGAGGGTCAGCGTTTAAGGAGTTTGTCCTGAGTGCCTTCTGGATGCCAGGCTCTGCTCTTGGCCCTGGGACACAGCATACACCAAGTTTCTGCCCAGAGGGAGTTGGTTTTTGGTGGTGGAGGGAGAGGAGGAAGCAGGGTAGGGGATGGGTGTCCAGGTGTGATTTTGGTCAGAGATTGGAATGGGCCCTGTGGAGACTGAGGGAGGAGAACTCTGGACAAGAGGGTTGGGGACGGGGAGGCCCTGAGGCAGGTGCACACCTGGACAGCCCAGGTGGGGCTTTCCTGGGAGAGGAGGGAAGGTGGTAGGAGTTAGGGTGGGGAGGTAGCCTTGGGGCGGGCGGCCCTGGAGGGGCTACCTGCTCTCCTCTTTGCTGCTGAAATGACCGCGGAGTCGAAGGAAGGTTACGGGAAGAATAAGAATCCTGAATCTCCTGCACTTAGACTTGCCACTTGTCACCTGCCACATTTTCTTTATCATGCTCCACTTTTGCCTCTTCTTTTTGAGTCATTTGAGAGTCCATTGCAGGCATTTGTCTCATCCCTGAGTATTTCAGCGTGGTTTGCCTAGACAAAGATACCCTCTTACGTAATCACAGCAAAAATCCTACAAGACTATTGGACATTGGCACAATGATACTGTTGCCTACAGTACACGTTTGTGTTTTTTCCCTGATCCAGGACCCTGTTCATGGTCACACATTACATTCAGCTGTCATGACTTGTTAGCTTCTTTAATCTAGAGAGTTTCTCAGCCTTAGTTTACTTTTCAGGACATTGATGGTTTTGAAGAGTGTAGGCAGCTATTTTGTGGCATATCCTTCAGTTTGCCCTTACTTGATAGTTAGGTTAAATACACCTTATGCATCTTGGCAGGGGCTGCATAAGTGGTGTTCTGTCTTCCTCAGTGGAGGCACATGGTGTCAGTTGGTCCTGTTATTGGTGAAGTTAGTTTTAATCAGCCACTCGCTCAGGTCGGGTGTCTGCCACATTTCTCCGTTGTGAAGCTGCTGTTGTACCTTCATAATAAGTAATCGTAACTTGGGAAATAAGTTGTAATTAGGGAAATAGTCAAACTTCTCCTCATCAGACTTCTACCCACTGGTTTTAGTATCTGTTGATGATTCTTGCCTGGATCAATTATTACTACAATGTTTGTAACATTTGACTGTTTTGGTGATCGCATTGGCTATAGGGAGTTCCTTTCAGATGGATCCTCTACCCTTTTGATACTGGTTTCTATTTGCTGTATCAAAGAGTTGGTGAGGTCATCTGCTCAAAGTGAGACGAAGTGGTTGGCTCAGGGGTTTTAAAGATAGTTGAGAGGGTCTGATGTAGTCTCATCGGCTAATGGGAGGATGATGTCTAGAGACGAATAAGAGGTTGAGGGCCCAAGTCAGGTTAGAGACCAGAAACTTCAAGTGCACTCAGTTGGCTTGGCTGCATTATTATTGTTGTTGTTGTTATTGTATAGCATACTTTTGTAACCTGATTATAGGCATGGAGATGGTGAACATCTGGATGGATCGATTTCAGAGAGGATTTTGCTAAGTGGGTGGAATTTTAAACTCCGAAGACTAGGATACTAGGGTGGAATAGGTAGAGGAGGAATCTGCTACTTTTTGTCTCATGATTCCTGTACTTTTCCCTTTAGGAATGTGTTTCACAAACTAAACCCAGCTCTTGAAATAATAATTAGCACTTAACCTTTTTTTTTTTTTTTTTAACATTTATTCATTTTTGAGAGACAAAGTATGAGTGGGGGAGGGACAGAGAGAGAGAGGGAGATGCAGAATCTGAAGAAGACTTCAGGCTCTGAGCTGTGTCAGCACTGAGCTGACGTGGGGTTCCAACTCATGGACCACAAGATCGTAACCTGAGCTGAAATCGGTCGCTTGACAGAGTGAGCCACCCAGGCGCCCCTAAACTTTTTTTGATGCCTGTTTTTAAAAAGGATAGAACTAAAATTTTGTATTTGAAATATGACAGTTGCTATTTATTTTTCAGAAAGATGCTTCTGACCCTTTCAGCCTAAATGAATTGCTAGATGAATTATCAAGGAAACAGAAAGAAGAGTTATGGCAAAGGCTCAAGAATTTATTAACAGATGTGCTATTGGAAAGCCCGGTGGCTGGATGGCGGATGGTGGAAGTCCAGGGTGAAGACAATATGGAAACAGAGCAGGATTCAAAAATGGTAGTATTGGTCTTTCAGATATATAATTTGTTACTTTTTCTTTGTTAAAAAATAGTTATTGTATGTAATTTTAAGTTAAGAAAAAATTTAAAGCTAGAAGTCTGTTTATTATAGTTTTACCTTTTCCAATCTTACCATTATTAATCTGCCATTCAGTGTTGGTGTTCTTTTTGGACAAGTGACCCATATTCAATTTTAATTCACTTTTTAGAGTAAGCTAGAAGTGTGGGTTGATTTTTATAAAATTAGTAACCTTCACATTTAAAAAAAATGATATTTTTTGTTAGAGAGAGAGAGAGAGAGAGAGAGACAGAGACTGCACGCACAGGGGAGGGGCCAAGGGACAGGGAGGGAGGGAGGGAGGGAGGGAGGGAGGGAGGGAGGGAGAGAGAGAGAGAGAGAGGAGAGAGATGAGAGATGGAGAGAATCTTAATCAGGCTCCATGCTCAGTGAAAGGCCTGATGCAGGGCTTGTTATCAGGACCCTGGGATCATGACCTAAGGTGAAATCAGGAGTCAGACACTCAACCGACTGAGCCACCCAGGTGCCCCTAAAAATTGTATTTTAAGTTGATTTTAATTCACTTGAAATTTGAATTTTTTCATTTGTAGAAGAAAAACCTAGAAATAATTCATGCAATTACATCTGTGATTCTTGCATCTGTATCTGTAATAAATGAAAGTGAGAACTACGAAGACTTATTGGAATGTGCAGTCGTGTTAAATGGTAAGTTGCATTTTTGATAATGTGTCATATTTAGAAGTGGGTATCAAATGATTCTCGGTAAAAGGAAGCTGGTCATCGTGTAGAAGCAGAAGGTGTTAAGGCATAACTTTGCATTCAAGCTCTTTTACTTTAGCTAGATAAGGAGCAAAGAAGTACTCTTTTAAAAAAAAAATTTTTTTTAACGTTTATTTATTTTTGAGACAGAGAGAGACAGAGCATGAATGGGGGAGGGTCAGAGAGAGACAGGGAGACACAGAATCTGAAGCAGGCTCCAGGCTCTGAGCTGTCAGCACAGAGCCAGACACAGGGCTTGAACTCATGAGCTGCGAGATCATGACCTGAGCTGAAGTCGGATGCTCAACCGACTGAGCCACCCAGGTGCCCCGCAAAAATAATTTTAATTAATGAGTTTTAAGACAAATCACCCAAGTACCCTCACCCTCACTCTGTGAATAAATTAGTTACATGTGACACTTTCCTATCAGACTTTTCGTTCTTAGTGTCACTTGGATTTATGTATCTGTTTTATCCAGAATTCTTGCATGGAAATACAAGGTCTTATTAAGAAGTTACCTCTTGGGGCGCCTGGGTGGCGCAGTCGGTTGAGCGTCCGACTTCAGCCAGGTCACGATCTCGCGGTCCATGAGTTTGAGCCCCGCGTCGGGCTCTGGGCTGATGGCTCAGAGCCTGGAGCCTGTTTCCGATTCTGTGTCTCCCTCTCTCTCTGCCCCTTCCCCGTTCATGCTCTGTCTCTCTCTGTCCCAAAAATAAATAAACGTTGAAAAAAAAAAAAAAAGAAGTTACCTCTTGGGGCGCCTGGGCGGCTCAGTCAGTTAAGTATCTGACTTCGGCTCAGGTCATGATCTCAAGGTTTGTGAGTTCAAGCCCCGCGTCGGGCTCTGTGATGTCAGTTCAGAGACTGGCGCCTGCTTTGGATTCTGTGTCTCCCTCTCTCTCTGCCCCTCCCCCACTCACGCTGTCTCTTTCTGTCTCTCAAAAAATGAATAAATGTTAAAAAAAAAAAAAGAAAAGAAGCTACCCCAATCAGTATATAACTAGATCCGAAAGCTTTGTGAACGTTACTACAGTTTATTTTCAGTTCCCAAATAATTATATAAAATGAGTAGCACTAGTATTGTAGTTTCTCCTAACTTCCCATTAATTCAGGGATTGTACATGGATGTAATGGCATTCAGATATCTATGGATTATAATTATGAGCATAATATTAGTATTTTGATTTTATTCTTGAGCTTTTCTTTTAATAAAAGCACTGCAGTCTTTATGTTTATTATACTAATTGCTTTTACTGTTTTTCACCAGTGAGCCAGAATTTGAGGCCAACCTATGGAGGGACAGTTGTAGTGCATTTGTGGTCACTACACCTGACCTGGCTTCAGTGTTGAGTGTTAATAACTGTGGGTGTCGTTGCACTTGGGTTCGGGTAGTTTCAGTACTTGTTTCTCTTAAATTACGGTTTGGGGCAGTGTGACCTGAGTCTTCCAGTTCTAAAATTCTGTGTTCTGTTGGGTCTGCTCCCACAACAGTAGTAAACAGTTTTTTTAAGTTAGCATCATTTGTCTTCTATAAATAATGTTTATAAATTTTGGCAAGTTAAAGATAAACTGATACTTGCTTAGCGAACATTTGTAAGTCATAGTACTTTACAATTTAAAGTACATAATACTTCACGTAGTACTTTACACAAATACTGGTTTGCTGTACTAACGGGACATATCCTGTGCTCTGTGTTAGGTATTTTATATGCGTTACCTGAATCTGAAAGAAAGCTGCAGAACGCCATTCAGGATTTGTGTGTCATGTGGTGGGAGAAAGGCCTGCCTGCCAAGGAAGATATGGGAAAGACTGCTTTTATCATGCTATTAAAGAAGAGTCTGGAGACTAAAACAGTATGTTTACTTTTTAAAATGCATACCTTCCTGGGGTGCCTGGGTGACTCAGTTGGTTAAGCATCTGACTTTGGCTCAGGTCATGATCTCACAGTTGGTGAGTTCGAGCCCCGCATCGGGCTCTGTGCTGTCAGCTCACAGCCTGGAGCCTGCTTCAGATTCTGTCTCTCTCTTTCTGCCCCACCCCCGCTCGCACGCAGTCTTTCTCTCAAAAATAAACGTTAAAAAAACCCAAACATACCTTTCTTTAAAAGCACATGTGTTCATATCAGTTAGGAATTATGTTTGCTTGTAAGTGGCCTGACTGCAGGTCCTTCCCAGTTAGGGTCTTTTTTTTTTTTTTTTTTTTTTTTTTTAATTTTTCATTTTTTTTTATGTTTATTTATTTTTAAGAGCAATAGAGACAGAGCATGAGCAGGGGAGGGGCAGAGAGAGAGGGAGATACAGAATCCGAAGCAGGCTCCAGGCTCTGAGCTTTCAGCACAGAGCCTGACGCGGGGCTTAAACCCACGAATCGTGAGATCATGATCTGAGCTGAAGTCAGACACCCAACCAACTGAACCACTCAGGTGCCCCCCACCCCAGATAGTGTCTTTTTAACTTAGGATGTTCAGAGGTGGGCAGTCAAGGGTGGGCAGGGGCGGTGGCTCCACATATCAGTCTCATGCAGTCCATCTTCTGGGGTGTACGGCCCCCATCCTTCCTCTTACCACTGCATGGTTGCAAGGTGGCTGCTGCACCTCCACTTTCTGGTGTGAGTTCCAGGCAGGAAGAAGAGGCAGGGAAGCAGCAAGGCGAGATCTTCTCAGAAACTCGCAGCTTGTATCCAGCATACAGAATCTGGTCACATGGCCACATCTCTGCTGCAAATGGGGTTTTTGAAGGGATACGTTGCCAATGTTAAAAGTAGAGATATTTTTAGTAGTGAAGAAGGGATGGGATGACAGGTGAGTGGGAGTGGCTGCCTGTGTCAGTGCGGTCCTCTGAGAGGCAGACCCCACCACGGACTGCCCAGGACTGCATGTACGCAGTGAAGGAGGAAGGGGGCAGGAGTGGTAGGGAAAGCCTTCAGGCTTAGGTGCAGGTGCCACACCTGTGGGAGGTGGGGTGTCAGACTGCAGCCTAGGCCTGAAGAGGTTTTGGGAGTGCCAAGGGAGAGCAGGGTTGAGGATTGGATTGACTGAGTAGAGCTTCCATACAGCACCCAGTGCTCCTCATAACAACTGCCGTCCTTAATGTCTGTCACCATCTAGCCCATCCCCTGCCCACTCCACCAACTGAGGATTGAATTTAACTTGGTCCACTTCTCAGCCTTTACTCTTTGGTGTGCACTTAAGAAATCTAGAAAAAGAACAGTTTTTTCCCCTGATCAGAACAACAGATACTTAGGTTCATCTTAAGACAGTTGGGCAAGTGAATAAAAGGGAAAATGAGGAAGATAAAAATCACCCATAATTCCACTACCTAAGGTGATCATTGCTATTTGAGGGATATTTAGGAATTTCTCTTTGTCTTTCTCTCCCTCATATTTTTACTTCCTTACGACAGATTTCTAGAAATGTAATTCATAGGTCAGTGGATTTGAGCTTGATGTACATTTGGAGCTCTTGGTACACATTGCCAACAGCTTTGTAGAAAGCTTGCACTTAATCACACTCTCCCTGTCTGTGTGTCTGTCCCACCATGGCCTCCAAGGATCCACCAGTTTGGTGACAGAAAAGACCCTTTGTGGTTGTGCCCTCAGCTTGCCATAGGAGGATTGAAGAATGCTTGTTTGCATCAGGATTTATCCTTAAGGCATTGTCGGTTTATCTTTTTAAAATCTGTTTTAAAAAAGATCCATTTTCACTGCCTTTTTATCTTTTTAATAAAAAAAAATATTTATTTGTTGATTTATTTAAAGATTTTAAAGTAATCTATACACCCAATGTGGGGCTCAAACTCATAACCCCAAGATCCAAGAGTCACACGCTCTACCAACTGAGTCAGCCAGGTGCCCAATATGGGGCTATTTCAATTTAACTTGTAGTGAAGAAACTAAAAGCTGGGTCCCTCACCAGTCATGGTTCTGTGCTCCGAAGCCCAATGGGGCTGGTGGTCGCCGCAGTGCTCGCTACAGACTAGGGGGTGCACAGCGCAGAAACTGGGCGGCACTGCCTGTCAGTGCTTCCGTTTGCTTTTGCCATTTTTCCCTTTTTGATGAACAATCCAGAGTTGTAATAATTTGTAATATAAGGTATTCTTATGACATATTTGAAATGTGACCTTAATTATTTATTAAAAACTTAACGTTTTTGTTTTTTATGTCATTCCTAGGGTGTAGACATATGTCGGCTTTGGCGTATTCATCAAGCTTTGTATTGCTTTGATTATGATTTAGAGGAAAGTAAAGAAATTAAAGATATGCTGCTTGAGTGTTTCATAAGTGTTAAGTATATCAAGAAAGAAGAGGTAATTGGGTTTTTCTTTTTTGGTGTTTTGTGAACTGCTTTTTAATGGATGTTTTTCCTAAGTTCATGTAGTTGATGATGTACCATGCTCAGTGTTTTAATGAAGGAGTCAGCCTAGCCATCAAGAGTTACTTTATTTATTGCACATTTTTACTGCATGGCAGTATGATGCAAACACTTTACAAATCATTGCTTATTTCATCATTAAATGAGATGGTGATAGGTGGCTGTGTGAATCGTGGGGGAACCATGGTTATAGTTTAAGTTACGAATGATTAAAAACAAGTTTGAGAATACACTTCCTGGTGCATCAGACCCGACCCTCTGCCCTAATTCCAGGTTATTGGCACATACTGAGAACTGTTGTCAAGTGGTATTCTTGATTTCTTCTTTCTAGCCATCCAGTAAATCCAAAGAGAGGCTTCTGTTCACTGCTGCACTGTCCATTTTGGTGGCCATTCCCCTATGTCACTACTGAGCACATGAAATACGGGCAGATTGTGGCATTAAGTGAAAAATATGTGGATTCAAAACTTAGTATGAAGAAAGAGTGTAAAATAGCTCATTAATAATTTTTGTATATTTATTACATATTTAAATGCTAATGTTTTGGTTGTACTGGTTTCCATAAATATATTATTAAAATCAATAATAGGGGCACCTGGGTGGCTCAGTTGCTTAAGCATCAGACTTCAGGTCGTGATCTCATGGTTCATGAGTTTGAGCTGCATCAGGCTCTGTACTGACAGAGCAGAGCCCATTTTGGATTCTTTGTTTCTTGTGCGGGCGTGCGCACGCTCTCTCTCTCAGCCCCTCCCTCCACACTCATGCTCTCTCTCTCTCAAAAATATAAAAAAAAAAAATACTTTAGCCTTTTTTACTTTTATTAACATGGCTATTAGAAGATTAAAAGTTACAGAGAGGCTTGCATGGTTTTATTGGACAGTTCTGATTTGTTATCTTAGTATTCTTCTGTCATCTTATTTTATTAAACATTGACTATATTCCCATGCCAGAGATGCAGAGAAGGATATTGTTTTTGTTGCAGAGTATAGCCTTTGTTTCTGTTTGCTTGTTGCTTGCAGACGTGTATGAGGCAGAAGGAGGGAGTCCTCACTACTCCCTGAAGTAGGTGGGGAGGGACTCTCAGAGGAGGGCGAGTACCAGTTCTGAGGCCCTTAAATGAACAATTTTTTTCACGGTCTTGCAGCTAGTCAGGGGCAAAGACACGGTTTGACCCGATTTGCCCACTCCAGGACACCCTCTCCCGTCAGCTAGGTTAAAGGACCATATGTGATTACTGACCGTACTGACCAAGGGTCAGAAAGGCTGTTTTTAGATCCCTGTTTGTTCACTTACTAGGTGGTTGATCAGACTACCTGGAACCTCGTGTTTCCTTCTGTAAAATAGGAACAAGGGTGTTTTCTCTCTCAGGATTCCTGAGGAGCACACGAGGTGATGTGCATAGAACCTTTAGCACAGGTGCTGGCAGGGACTGAGCACTTGGGAGGTTCCCTGACTGTGCTTACTGCTTTTACTGCATCATCGTTGTTGGAAAAGGCACTAGACCTGAGGCCTGTGCCCTCAGCATCTCCAGGACTGTGGTTAAAGTTAAGGACAGTAAAGCAGCCGAGAGTGGGTTCAGACAAGTAAACTCTATTTAGAGTGACTTGTATATAGTACACGGTGACCTGCACATCAGCTTATGTGTGTGTAAGTGCAAGTAGGCAGTATAGACGTAAATTTTTGTGTATGTTAATGCTCCTCTTTTATTTATTTATTTTTCTTTTTTCTTTTTTTTTTTTTTTTTTAATTTTTTTTTTTTCAACGTTTATTTATTTTTTGGGACAGAGAGAGACAGAGCATGAACGGGGGAGGGGCAGAGAGAGAGGGAGACACAGAATGGGAAACAGGCTCCAGGCTCTGAGCCATCAGCCCAGAGCCTGACGCGGGGCTCGAACTCACGGACTGCGAGATCGTGACCTGGCTGAAGTCGGACGCCCAACCGACTGCGCCACCCTGGCGCCCCACTCCTCTTTTATTTAAATTGATGTCTTTTGGATTTACAATATCCAAACTTAGTTTCTTAATCAGTCATTGCTTTAGTTAGGTCAGTTTCGTCATTCTCAGTAAATGACAAATATCTTGTGCTATAATGGCAAATTACTTCCGGTAAATACTTTTTGTTTTTAACTTGCCTGTTGCAAGCACGGTCCCCTGCCATTTATATCAAAGTGTGTTGCATTGCCATAGGATTCCAGAGACAGTAGTGTTAGGCTGGTAAGCAGTGAAGAGATGATGGTGCTGTTCACTGGGAAAATTCTTGGAGGATGTATTTTTTGTGCTCTATCGAGTACATATCATTACTGCTTTTTAGGTCTACGTGTAATTTAGTAGTGTGCGTATAAATTAACATGGGCAATGTGTGTATTTGAAAATTCTAGTTTGGTAGATACTTAGCCTCTTAACTTTACAGATCCTCAGTTTTCTCATTTATAGAAGGTGATAGGAACTGATGTTCAATTCCCTCCCATCTCCAAATGCTAGATTTCAAGCATACTTTGATTTTAGGTTATGCAGACATCCATGCCAGAGCCAGAATGAGATGTTTGTGGGCTAATTAACTTAGCTACTGGGCAGCATGGTAAACGCGGAATCCTGTGGTCCAGCAAAGGAGCTCAAGGGTGTCTTCTGGCTCTTGCCCTGCTGCCCAGCTGCTTCACTCCAGGGGCTTCCACTGCTGTTGTGAGTTACAGTTATGGATGCTTCCTTTGTTAGTGTTACTAAACATCCAAAGAATTATTTGTTTTTTAGTTACTGCAAAATTTTTACTTGGTTGCTCTTTCAACATTATGTCTTTTGGTTGCAATTTCAACATTGTATCTTTTTTATCATTTACAGGGAAGAAGATTTCTTAGTTCTCTCTTCAGTTGGAATATACATTTTATTAAAATGATCCATGAGACCATTAAAAACCAGTTACAGGGATTACCAAAGTAAGTATGAAAGGTAATTAATATTTTGTGCCGTCTTTTTTTAAAAAATTTTTTGTGTGTTTATTTTTAAGAGTGACAGAGAGCGTGAGCAGGGGAGGGGCAGAGAGAGAGGGAGACACAGAATTTGAAGCAGGCTCCAAGCTCCGAGCTGTCAGTACAGAGCCCGATGGGGGGCTTGAACTCATGAAACGTGAGATCATGACCTGAGCCGAAGTCAGATGCCCAACCGACTGAGCCACCCAGGCGCCCCAATATTTTGTGCTGTCTTTTTTTTTTTTTTTCCAACGTTTATTTATTTTTGGGACAGAGAGAGACAGAGCATGAACAGGGGAGGGGCAGAGAGAGAGGGAGACACAGAATCGGAAACAGGCTCCAGGCTCTGAGCCATCAGCCCAGAGCCTGACGCGGGGCTCGAACTCACGGACCGCGAGATCGTGACCTGGCTGAAGTCGGACACTTAACCGACTGCGCCACCCAGGCGCCCCTGTGCTGTCTTCAACATTTATTTATTTTTGGGACAGAGAGAGACAGAGCATGGACAGGGGAGGGGCAGAGAGAGAGGGAGACACAGAATCGGAAACAGGCTCCAGGCTCTGAGCCATCAGCCCAGAGCCCGACGCGGGGCTCGAACTCATGGACCGCGAGATCGTGACCTGGCTGAAGTCGGACGCTTAACCGACTGCGCCACCCAGGCGCCCCGACCATTCCCCTGTGCTGTCTTAATCTGATTATGAAATCGTCAATTTGGCCTGACTTTTTTTTTTTTTTAACATTTTTTATTTATTTTTGAGACAGAGAGAGACAGCATGAATGGGGAAGGGGCAGAGAGAGAGAGGGAGACACAGAATCGGAAGCAGGCTCCAGGCTCTGAGCCATCAGCCCAGGGCCCGACGCGGGGCTCGAACTCACGGACCACGAGATCGTGACCTGAGCTAAAGTCGGACGCTTAACCGACTGAGCCACCCAGGCGCCCCTGAAATTAAGATTTTAATTTGTGTTTATTCTTTAGTAAATTTTTTGCCAGTTAAATCTTAGCCTCATTCGCAGTAAATTCCATGTCACTTGCACTTCTGACACCATGAATGTAACATCTGCTCCCCAGTTTACCGTGATTGAGCTTTGTAGTTTGGTGGGAAGGGTCCTGCAGAGTAAGAGTCTAGGCATACGTGCATGAGCCTGAGTGCCCAACATCTTGGAAACTAACAGCAGTCGAAACTGTCATGGCAAATGTTTGAATGTTTGCTGTGTGGCAGGTAAAGAGCTCAGTGCTTAATCTGCTCTGCAACTGAGTACTTAGTGTGCGTTTTAAAACTGAATTCTTAAACTCTTGAGGTGGGCTTGGTTACTGAGTTTCCCTCTGTCAGGCAGCTTGTGTAAGTACTGAGCTGAGCTTTGACTCTGAATCCCTATCACAAAGCTCCTGATGTTCGCAAGAATGCTTTTTCCTCCTGTTTCCTCACTGGCAAAATATTTGGGTTGAACAGTAGATTTCTAAACTGTGATTCTAAAATCAACTCTGGTATTTTAGGGCTCCCTAAACTTGAGGGAATTAGTAGTCTGGAAAGTCCAAAATTGACTCCCAAGTCGAAATTTTATTTATATTTAAACATTCTTTACTAACCTTGACTGAGAAGGAAGAAAATTGATACTTCAGTTCCCCTTCTCAAAATCCCTTCCCTTTTCTTCTCTCTACTGCAGGTAGATAACCTGTTCCTGCAGGTACTTTACAGAGCACTAGTCTGTGGTGGGGTTCCTCCTGTTCTAGGATAGAAGGGGACCTGAAATGATACATTAAAAGTGTGATTGTTTGGGGGGCGCCTGGCTGGCTCAGGTGGAAGAGCATGTGACTCCCCATTTCGGGCTCGTGAGTTCAAGCCCCACTTTGGGTGTAGAGATTACTAAAAAAAATAAATAAACTTAAAAAAAAAAGTTTGAACTTTCACTAACTTTTTTTTTTTTTTTTTTAAATAGATCTTTGATGGTACACATTGCAGAAATTTATTTCAGAGCTTGGAAAAAGGCTTCAGGGAAAATATTGGAGGTATTTTCTTTCCATTTTATTAAATGTTAACATTTATTTTTGTCGTATTCTAGTTACCAAATAAGTCATCACAGATAGTCATTTAATATCTGTGTTGATGCTCTTTGTCAAAATAAAGGCAGATAATGAGACTTTATGTGATGGGGATTCACTCTCATTCCTATAAGTTTTCGTGCTCAGTCACAGACCCAGGACTCTCGCCACCCACTGGGATGTGCAGTTTGAGTGATGTCAAGATTTGCCGAGTAGCATTTTGGTAGCTTTGTTAGGTCTGTGCTGTCCAGCCACCTGTGGCTGCCATGCACTGGGAATGTGTCCAGTCCAAACGGAGACGTGCTGTAAGTGTCAGGTTCTGAAGATGTAGTGGGGAAAGAAAGGCATGAAATATCTCATGAATGTGTTTTTGAAACATTGTTTGCATGTTGAAATGATAGTGTTTTATTTATTTATTTAAAACAAATTTTTTTTTAACATTTATCTATTTTTGAGACAGAGAGAGACAGAGCATGAACGGGGGGAGGGCCAGAGAGAGAGGGAGACAAAGAATCAGAAGCAGGCTCCAGGCTCCGAGTTGTCAGCACAGAGCCCGATGTGGGGCTCGTGCTCACGGACCGCGAGATCATGACCTGAGCTGAAGTCGGACGCTCAACCGACTGAGCCACCCAGGCGCCCCGAAATGATAGTATTTTAAATATATTGGGCTGCACAAAATATATTGCTAAAATAATTATACCTGAGCTGTTTTGTTTTGTTTTTCTGTTTTTAATGTTGCCACTAGAAAATTTAAAATTGTGTTTGTGGTTAGGGTTCCCATTTCTGTGCCTATCTCAGACTACCTACCTCATAGCTTTCAGTTATATTGTTTTTGAGAATTTAAAGACATTTGTTTTGAATATGGCTTACCTTTAATGACGACATAATATCTGCATTGTGAAGATGTGGCTGTATAATTCACAATTACAATAAGACATTCAAAGGCCTTTTTGAAAAAGTATCAAAAGAAAGTGTTTTTGGCTGATATCCCTTATATTTTTCTCATACTGGGTTCTTAAATGTGTTTTTTTTTCCTTCTGAGAATAAAATTTTTACTCTTAAGTCGAAGAGGGGTCTTTGCTTTTTGGGGAGCAGGCCCTGAGCTGGTGGGTAGGGAAGGTGTTTACTGATGTTTGGGCTGCTTTCTATCCACTCTGCTCCTGTGCAGCTTAAGCTTGGTTTATATTATTAGGGTTTGTCACTGACTTCTGGAAGATAAAAACTTACCGCTTACATTCCCCTGCCGACAACATCCACAGTCATTTTACAGTGTATTATTATTATTTTTTTAAGTATTTATTTATTTTCGAGACAGAGATAAACAGAGCATGAACGGAGGAGGGTCAGAGAGAGAGGGAGACACAGAATCCAAAGCAGGCTCCAGGCTCTGAGCTGTTAGCACAGAGCCCGATGTGGGGCTCAAACTCACAAACCATGAGATCACGACCTGAGCCGAAGTCGGAGGCTCAACCGACTGAGCCACCCAGGCGCCCCTACAGTGTATTATTTTTTTTGAGGAAAAGGCAAAACCAGGACATTGGTATTCATTTTTGCATTGTTTTATTATTGCATAACACTAGTTCACAGGAAAGAATATTTGTTCCCCCTTTTTCCAGTAGTGGTTTTAAAAACAGGTGTTTGTAGGGGCGCCTGGCTGGCTTAGTTGGTAGAATGTGCAACTCTTCCATCTCCAGACGTGAGTTCCAGCCCTATGTTGGGTATAGAGATCTCAGTCAGTCAATCCACGTTAAAAAAAAAAAAAAAAATAGGTGTTTGTAGTTAAAAACATGATTGTTTGATTGAATCTGTACCAAATGAGTGCCAGCGTTTTACTTCTCAGGCTCTCTGCCCTCCCTCGCTTCCTCCCTCCATTCAGCTTTTTAAAGCAACCAAATGTGACATCTCATGTCCACGTACTGCAGTATGTATCTCTAAGGAATGTAGGTATACAATGCCAGTAACATACTTAACAAAATTAACGATTTCTGGGTATTTTTGAAAATATTTACATTTCTCTGTTTTGTTTCAAAATGTCTTTTTAGAGCTTTCTTTGGAATCAGGATCCATTAAGTCTCCCATGGCATTTGCTTGTTAACTCATTTAAATTTCTCAGAGCATTCCTCCCTCTCTCCTTTTCCGTTTTCAAAACCTGTGCCATGCATGGGTGTGTTGAAGAGCCTGGATCAGCTATCCTGTAGGATGCCCACATTCTGGTAGTTAGCTCTCCAGCTCCAGCTGTTGTGGCACAAACACTCCATAGGTAGCACCCCATATTGCATTTCATCACAAGTCGGTGTGTGGGTCCCCACATGCAGGATGCCAAGATTTATTAGTGGCTTCAGGTGAAGGAAGTATTTTCGGAGATAATGAAGGAGGCTGATAGTAGTAGCTTTCTAATGTCCTTCCCTAAAGCCGTGGAGCCCCAGGTGTGGGGACAGAGTGCAGGGCAACACAACAGAATCGTTGGGATTCGGGCTGCCCCTGGTGGTTGGCTCTGCTTCCGTTGCCCAACTCTGAAGGTCCATAGGTGGCATGGGCTAACTGAAGAGTTTCCCACACCCACAGCCCCACCTTGTCCTCTCCATGGAAGTCCTGGAAGATCTTCTTTTGGTCACTTTGGAGTCCCAGCCCCCATCTTTCAGGTGGTTCAGTATCAGTTCTGGGGACAGATCCAGTCTGAGATCATCTGGGTCAGGAAGACTCAGAAGAGGGGCCCCCAGGCCACACTCAGTCCCTGAACCATCTGGCTTGAACTGGCCTCAAGGGGTAGGTAGAAGCTTGCTCCGCCATCTAGCACAGGCTTGGTAGTTCACCAGAGGAGAAAGAAGTAAAGGAGTACCAAAGCTGAAGGGATGAGAGGTGTGGACTCAAAGTAGAAAAGCTCTCAACAGAGGACCTTGGTGCTTTCCCCCGTGAACTTGAAGAGGACAGAGCCGACTCCAGTGACTGCACCTCCTGCCCTGTCATCTGTCGGACCACACGCCGGTGCCAGGTGGTAACTCACGTTGTGTTTGCCGTTCCAGGCAATCGAGCACGGGTGCATCCAGGACTTCATGCACCATGGGATTCACCTCCCGCGCAAGTCTCCAGTGCACTCCAGGGTGCGCGAGGTGAGCGAGGCGTGCGGCTTTCTTGGTGATGTTTTTATCACTAAAAATTAAGTTAATCCCCCACAGGCATCAGCTTAAAGGAGCTTTCTTAGAATCTTGATATTCGGTACCTGGCAGTTTTAACTAGGAAAAGAAAGGTATGTTGTTAAGAGAACCAGAACCTTACCCAAACATTTTTTTAAATTCTTTGACATAAAAATATCCAGAATCCTTACTTTCTGAGTACTACTACCACTTTTCTCAAAAATGGATATTTGGGATTATTTTTATTATTTACTTTCATGCATTTTGATATTCTGTAAACAAATGGAATAAATGTTTTGATAGTTTCTTTTGATCAATTTTGTTTTTATTTTTTTAATTTTATTAAAATTTTTAAAAATGTTTTATTTATTTTTGAGAGAGAGATAGAGTGTGAGTGGGGGAGGGGCTGAGAGAGAGGGAGACACAGAATCCGAAGCAGGCTCCAGGCTCTGAGTGTCAGCACAGAGCCCTGACACGGGGCTCGAACTTGTAAACCACGAGATCATGACCCGAGCCGAAGCCAGACGTTTAACCGACTGAGTCACCCAGGTGCCCCTATTTATTTTTATTATTATTTTATTTTATTTTATTTTATTTTATTTTATTTTATTTTGAGAGAGAGAGAGAGAGAGAGAATGTTTGTGCAGGTGGGGGAGGGGCAGAGAGAGAAGTGGAGACAGAGGATCCGAAGCAGGCTCTGTGCTGACAATAGAGAGTCCGATGTGGGTCTTGAACTCGCAAACCTCGAGATCGTGACCTGAGCTGAAGTCTGATACTTAACTGACTGACCACCCAGGAGCCCCAAGATTTGTTTTTAAAAGCTAATTCTAGGGGTGGCTGGCTGGCTCAGTCAGTAGGGCATGCAACTCTTGGTTGCAGGTTCATGAGTAGGGCCCCACATGTGGCATAGAGTTTACTTAAAAGAAACTTTTTTAAAATGCTAATTTTAGAATTTAGATATGAATTTTATACTTATATTGTAAATGAGCTGACTAAATAATAAATAAGGCTTTATTTTATTATCTGTGTCGTGATGACACTGATAGGTGTTTGATAATCATAACGATCTTGGCAGGAGGAATTGGAAAATGTGGTCTGTTTAGGACCCAAGATCACTGTCCTAAACCAGGAATAATGCCTTGTGTGCTTCATTTTGGCAACTGCATGTCAAAAAGCTAAATGAACAAAGACTATCTCTTTACTTTTTTGTGTAGGGTATTACTATTATTTGTGGAGTGTAAATATATCAAGCTTGAAAGAATACAAAAACATCTTTACATTATTGGTATGTTAGTTTGAATTATCCATAAGTAAAATACCCAGAGACGAATATATCCAACTGTCTCCTGCCTCCTGCCCCAACGACACATAATCCTAGTGTGGTTTCATTAAATTGTAGGTCATTTTGGGTCATTTATTCTACGTATATGATTTGTATTTCAGATACATCATAAGGAATGGTAGCATGTTTAACTATAAATTTGTGACATAATTGCTTCCTTTTTGGTAGAAAATAAAGACTTTTTTTCATATTTGATTTCTGCTCTGGTAGTCTGAGTAATTAAGATATTATATGTATAGATATCACTATTTGATAAACTATGTCAAAATACACAATTAAAAGGAAGAACATTAAATTTCACTTTTTTTTAATTTCACTTTTTGAATGCAGTATATTCCTGGACTTTAATTCTTATCATTGCTTATAATACATTATAGCTTCTTCCTCAAATCTGCTTTTTTGGTAAACATCACATTTATATGATAAATTATTTTACTGATATGTTGAAAGAAGCTTTAGGAAATGCTTCATATGTCATTTGAAAGTAAAAATCCCCAGGGTGCCTTGGTGGCTCAGTCGGTTAAGTAAGTGTCTGACTCTTGGTTTCAGCTCAGGTCATGATCTCACAGTGTGTGGGATCCACATCAGGCTCTGTGCTGACAGCATGGAGCCTGCTTGGGATTCTCTCTCTCCCTCTCTCTCTACCCCTCACCTGCTTGCGAGTGCTCTCTTTCCCTCTAAATAAATAAATAAACTTTAAAAAAAAAAAAAAAGAAAGGAAGTAAAAATTCCCATATTGTTGTTGAAAATCTTCTAACATTAGGTAGTTGTAATGGTTGCCCAACTCTGTAAATATATAAAGCCCATTGAATTATATACTTTAAAAGAGCAGATTTTATGGTACATGATATACAACCTGATAAAGCTATTTAAAAATCTTTCTGTGTATACCATTTATATCAAAACTTGATAATACTATACTCAAAAAAACTATAGGGATGCTTGTGTGGCTCAGTCAGTTAAGCATCCAACTTCTGCTCAGGTCATAATCTTGCGGTTCGTGCGTTCAAGCCCTGCATCGGGCTCTCCACTGTCTGTGGAGCTCGCCTGGGATCCTCTGTCCCCCTCTCTCTCTGCCTCTCCCCTGCTTGTTCTCCATTTCTCTCTCAAAAATAAATAAAGTTAAAAAAAAAAAAACCCTATACACTAATATCACTTATCACCATCAGTAAAAATTCCTAAATAACTAGAAGTCAGAAAAAATAATCCCCAGACTGTGTGAAATTGATTCAGGTTCACTTAAAGTATAATCTCTTGTTTGATAGTCTGTTTTAATTTTTATTTTCCACTTTTCACTAATATAGTTTTAGTTCCAAGAGTGGTGAATTAAGGAAGTAAGGCAAAACTGATAGTTGCTGGGGATGAGTCTGAAGAGTTGCAGAGAGATTCTGGCTGGTGAAAAGGGCAGTAGAAAAGGGACAAAGCAGTGGAAGCTGAGTGCACAGCCCCTTCTCTGATTGTTCCTCAGTTTGGGAAGGACTTGCCATCCAAGTTAAGCTGACCTGGTGAGGGGCCACTGAACAGTGACACCCACTGTGAGACGTGTGCCTGTTTCGGAGGCTCATTATAGGTTTTTGGAACCACAGACGTGGGCCCAGAAACAGGCTGTAGAAGCCATGTAGGCTGACTCTTTCACACACTCTTTTTCCACTTCACCCCAGAGGGCTGCGGTCTCTGTGAACTTTTTCTGAGGTTATTTGGTTATTGCTAGAAGAGTAGAAACTACAACCGAAACCTTTTTGTAGCCCAAGATCATTGATCTTTGTTTCTGCCACTGGTTTCTTTCACGTGATCACCTTTACGCGTTGAGAACCAATAGCATATGTATCACTGTATCTTCTCCTCTTAGGAGAGAATTATCCAGACTTGTGAAGCAGGAGGGACAATTTTGGTGGAGAGAACAACCTGTCCTCTGTGTTGAAAGTAGGATCTTAAGTGCTCTTTTTAAAAACATTACCTTTTTTTTCTTCTTTTCTTGACTCTTAGGTGCTGAGCTATTTTCATCATCAAAAGAAGGTTCGTCAGGGAGTGGAAGAGATGCTTTACAGATTATATAAACCCATCCTTTGGAGAGGACTAAAGGTACTGTTAGTCTGTCCATGTTTAGAACGTGCTAATTATGCTGTTGAATGTATCATGCTCTAGTTCAGAATTGTGATGACGTAGTAACGAAAACTGGAAGCTTTGTGAAATTTGGGGACATATGTTTTTTATTTTTTCATTAAGAAGATCTGAATTGGTTAAGTGCTGACTACACAGTAGGAAGGGGTTTGTCATGCTGTGTAAACCAGCAGAGGCATTGGAAGTCTGCAGAGCTGAGCTTGGCCATCCTGGCCCTTCTGTTGATGACTGGGAGACAGGATGACACCCTTGCAGGGAGAGAACACTAGTACTTTTCAACATGGTAAATCTGGTCTTGGGAGGGATATAGTCACTGTTTCTTAGTGACATAAAGTGGACATTGAGTCTTTTAATATCTGTCAGTACTGAGCCAAGAGTTTGGTTTAGCTCACGGAAGGTCTCCTAGGTTTGGCCAGTTTTAAATACTGTAATTGTCTTTAATTTGTAAGTAAGTCTATACTGAGATACTTAGAAGCATTTAAGAAATCCACACTGAAGCCTTTGAACACTTACTCTTTGGATTCTGAAACACTGTTTCCTTATTCCAGGCCCGAAATTCTGAAGTCCGGTCCAACGCTGCCCTGTTGTTCATTGAAACATTTCCTATCAGAGACCCAAACTTCAATGCCATTGAAATGGATAGCGAAATCCAGAAACAGTTTGAAGAACTCTATGTACGTATTGCATGTGGCTGAGCCCTCTATGAGGTCAGCTCTGTCTGCGCCCAGTATGCATCCTGGCTTCTCCTGTCCTGCCTGTGTGCTGCCCTCAGATGGCAAGGTTTCCAGATCTTCACCTTCCTCTGAGAAACCCATTTTCTCCCTGGTGCCTTCTGTGACAGCTTGGACCCGATGGCGTTCTTTTCTTTTTTTCTTTGTCTCCTGTGGAACGTCTAATTATTTATTACTGTATATAGTTTAAAATGTTTTTTGTGTATTCTTGTCTCCCCAGCATAGAGGCAGTATGACATGTGGTTAAAGATCCCCAGATTTGATTCCACTTCACAGTTAAGCGTTGTGTAATTTTGGGCAGGTCACTAACTTTTCTGTGTCTTTGCAAACTGGGGATGCTGATGTTGCCTGCTCTAAGTGAGTGGTGGGGTCGTGTGCATGAACAAACCTGGTGATGTTTTAAGGCAAGTCTATAAATAATGCTTGTTGCAGTGGAATTTTCACATGACTGCTTTTTCAGATGAGACATGAGAACATTAGGATGCCACGTTTATTTCCAAGGATGCTGCAGGTCTTTTTCAGGTGGCTGGAATGTGCTGGCCTCTGCTTATTTCTCTACATTGCCTCACATTTCCAGGGTTTCCTAACACAAGCTAAAAAGTGCTTCCTGGTCAGTAGAATAAAATTTTAGAAAGTGACAGCAAAAATGTTCTGATAATGATGGTTACCCATGGCACTTTATTTTTTAACTTAATGAAAAATCTCAGGCATGCAGAAAGTTGAAACAGTAGTGTAAAGAATATGTGTAGATTTAGCTCTTTGTATGCAAATACACACACGTGCATGTGTATACACACACACACATACACACCCACACACACACAGGCATACACACTTACATACAGACACACGCATGCCTACAATGGACAGTTAGTAGTATTTATCCATGTATATTTACCTAAAATTCCCTTTGAGAATCATTACTTTTGTGGGAATAATGGGCAAATCAAAACTAGATTTTGGTAGTTTTAGCCAAAAAACTATGAAAAACTTTTGCTCTTTTTAACTCTGGTGTCCAAATCTATGAACTCTTGTTTTTACCTGAAATGTGTGTGTCTGCCTTGAACGTGGTGACCAACAGGGTGCTGCCAGTCCAGCCAGCACATGTCTTCTATTGTACCTCACCGAGTACACGTGGCCCTCCTGCTCCTGAGTGGAACGTACGAGCAGGCCACCGCGGACAGCCTGACGGGGACCTCCTGAGGCCTTGTGCTGGCCGTCAGCATACATAGCAACTGAGAGCATGCAGTCACATTTTGTTTTGGATTCCACTTCCCCCTTCATAAGTGTGGGCTTGACCAGATTACTTAATTTCTCTCGAGTCCTATTTCTTCTTTAAAACTGGGAATAATAGTAGGATTGTGATAAGGTTTCAGTGAAAAATTAAATATAAAGCATTTAGCATTACCATGACAGTGGTTATAGGTGAGATTGAAAGTGCACTTATCTTGAGAAGTACTGAGTAGAATAAGTGCTAATGTAAAATTGTTGAAACGCATATTGTGCACTTGAAATTAATTTAATACTGTATGTTAACTAAATGGAATTAAAATTTTAAAAACATGTAGAAAAAATAACTGGCTATTACTCTCCATAGGAACATTAAAAATATGTAAAGTGATGTGATCACCTAATATAATATTAGGAACATATTGGTGAATACTGTGTCTCTTATACTAGAAATTGAAGTGAATTTCTGGAGATGAGTTTAGTACTCATTTACAAGGTGAAAGGTGTGTAGAGAGCTGTTGGTCTCTTGGAGATGGAGATGCTATCAATGGCTTGGTGGCTTGGATATTCTTAGAATATTGGCTAATGAGTGGTGTAACTATATCTCTATTCCATTAAAAATCCTTTGTATTATAAATTGAAGGAGTCTTACTGTGAGGACATCACACTTGGTAGAAATACTATATGAATAAATATGTTTACAAGCTACGAAGTTTAGTGTAATTTTAGCAGTTGTGTAATATGTACATGTTAATAAGTTTAAGAAGCAGGACCTTATGAAATAAGGTGAAAATAAATTATGGTGAAAAATAAATTATGCATAGGAATGGAAAATTCTTATTAGAGAAAATACCTATAAGAGATGCCAAACCTTTGTTAGACTCAAGCTAATAGACCATATGAAGACTAGAACACAGAGGGGCACCTGGGTGGCTCAGTCGGTTAAGCGTCGACTCTTGATCTCTGCTCAGGTCATGATCTCAGAGTTTGTGGGTTTGTCGGGTTGTATGCTGACAGTGCGGAGCCTGCTTGGGATTTTCTCTCCCCCTCTCTCTGCCCCTCCCATGCTCGCACATTCTCTCTCCCTCTCTCAAAATAAATAAATGTTAAAAAAAAAGAGACTGGAATGCAGAGTAATCTATATTCAGATTAATCATTGTAAATTTTGTTTTTACTTTATTAACCTATTAAAAATAAAAATTATTAAATGATAGGGGCGTCTGGAGCATGTGACTTTTGATCTCAGGGTTGTGAGTTCGAGCCCTATGGTGTAAAGTTTACCAAAAAATGAGATCTTTAAAAAAATTATTAAGTAATATTTTATTTGAATATTAATTATTGAAGTTAAATGTTTTTTCAGAACAATAATTAAATTCTACATCATTCCTCTAGAAAATAGTGGATTGTAGGGGCACCTGGGTGGCTCAGTCAGTTAAGTGACTGGCTCCTGGTGTCGGCTCAGGTCACGATCTCATGGTTTCGTGGGTTCACGCTCTGCATTGGGCTCTGCTCTGGCAGCCTGGAGCCTGCTTGGGATTCTCTCTCTCCCCCCACCCCCTCTGTCTCTGTCTGTCCCTGCCCCCCCAACTTGTGCTTTCTCTGTCTCTCTCAAAATAAATAAACTTTAAATACATTAAAAAAAGATTGTAGAGGGGCGCCTGGGTGGCGCAGTCGGTTAAGCGTCCGACTTCAGCCAGGTCACGATCTCGCGGTCCGTGAGTTCGAGCCCCGCGTCAGGCTCTGGGCTGATGGCTCAGAGCCTGGAGCCTGTTTCCGATTCTGTGTCTCCCTCTCTCTCTGCCCCTCCCCCGTTCATGCTCTGTCTCTCTCTGTCCCAAAAATAAATAAACGTTGAAAAAAAAAATTAAAAAAAAAAAAAGATTGTAGAAAACATTGATATTATAGTTGCTTAAGATTATGTATTAGTGGAGATAGGTTTATGTTTTTCAAGGATCAAAACTTATCGGTCTCATAAAAGTGAGATGTCAGTGTCTAAATGGAGTTTTAAAAGAATACTTTAAAAATTAAAAACAATAAGAGTTTCAGCTCTAATAGGGAAAGGCTTGTATGTAAGCACCATATCCTGTGGAGGCCGTGACTCCCTTTTGGGGGTGAAATGAACTCATGGGAAATCATCAAAGCCTATGAAATAGTTTCCGTCCGTCCTTCTTTGTTTGCAGGGCATTTTTGGGGTGGTATGTGTCTCTGAGTGTTTGAATCCCAAAGTGTTATTTTTTTTCCCCTGGCACCTAATTTATAGTTTGGCCAGGTAGAAGAATTGTATGTTCAAAGTAATTTTTTTCCCCAGGACGCTAAAACATTGTGCATTGTTTTCTAGCATGAAGTGCTTTTGAAACTTTAAGGATTTTTTCTATGCCTTGATTTTCCCCACCCCTGCTGGTTTACCAAGATATTCAGTTTGTTAGTTTGAATTTGCTTTTTCTCAATGCCTGTTCTTTCCTAACGCCTTTTAGGAGGCAGCGCAGTATAATAAAGAGCAGTCAGAAAACTGTCCCTGCAACAGGCCAGATGATAATGAATTTAAGTCCGTGGGCCACGTGGTCACAGCTATTCTACTCTGCCATTGTGGAACAGAAGCAGCCATGGACTGCACAGAAATGAGAGTGTGGTTTGTTCCAGTAAAACTGCATTTGAGGACACCAAAATTTGAATTTCATGGAATGTTCACATGTCACAAAATATTATTCTTTTGGTTTTTTCCAAGCATTTAGAAATGAAAAACCATTCTTAGGCATTGTGGGCCACACACAGATGAGCCTGGGCCAGATTTGGTCTGCAGGTCGGCTCAGAGTTCATGACCCTGTTGGACCAGGTACTGAGTAAATGAGAATGAGTTTTCATGGGGATTGATAAAGGAGATAATCCAATAAATAAGAGTAATGGTTATGTCCTGGTGTCCTCCTTGTGCCTCACCTGTTCTTTCATACTCTTGTTATGTTTGTGATTCTCGAACTTGAGTAGTGTGGAGACTTTCTTTTGGAGGTAAAACATGGAGGCCTCCTGTGAGTGTCTGTGGGTGTCGAAATGGAGTGATTTTCCTGTGGAAGGAGCATCATGAGTTATGTGCCATTGCTTTGAGTGACTTTGTCATCACTGCGATTGATTGGAAATCCGGATCTGGGCTCTGGACTCGTATGAGACTGTGTCCTTATAAGTTGATTATCCAGAATATATCTTTGAAGAATGATACTGAAAATAATTCACAGAAAACAAAATCTATAAAACTTGTGAATAGTTCTTCAGATTCCAAAAGTTCTCTTATTTCTTTATTTTGCTGTTTGTTTTTTCCCTGATGACCTGTCATCTTGACTTTTCTATCTTATTGTTTTTCAATTTTTTAAAAAATTATTTTAGAGAGTGTGAGTTGGGGAGAGGGGAAGAGGGAAAGCAAGAGAATCCCAAGCAGGCTCCATGCTCAGTGCAGAGCCCAACGTGGGACTCAATCCCACGACCTGGGATCATGACCTGAGCCGAAATCAAGAGTCTGATCCTCAACTGACTGAGCCATCCCGCACCCCTTGAGTAACATTTCAATGACACTTTTAACAGTTTTGTTTGAATCTGTGTCTGAATAAGACCAATGCATGTGATCGGCCAATAGATTGATAAGACCCTGTCCAGTAACCTCAGTCTCTCATTTTTGCTTGCTAGTTGTTGAAGAAGCCAAATTATTCTTTTATTTCCTGAAGCCTGGGGACATATCCCTGTGGCATAATTGTTATGTTCCTTTGCCTCCTGTATATCCTGAGTGTCATTAGGTGCAGAGTTGATCAGTTACTTTTGTGGGGGTTTTTGTTTGTTGTGTCAGGTGGTTTTGTTTGTTTGTTTGTTTTTAGTGTTTATTTATTTTTGAGAGAGGAAGAGAGACAAAGCACGAGTGGGGAAGGGGCAGAGAGAGAGGGAGACACAGAACCTAAAGCAGTCTACAGGCTCTGGGCTGAGAGCAGAGAGCCCGATGCGAGGCTTGAACCCACAAACTGTGAGATCATGACCTGAGCCGAAGTTGGATGCTCAACCAACTGAGCCACCCAGGTGCCCCAGTTGTTTCAGGTTCTTAGTGGTGCTGTTGTGTACTCCATCCAGAGATGACATCTTGTTTCTTTCTGTATTCACAACGACTGATAACCATTTTGGCTAGGTCATAATCTCGCGGTTCAGGTGAGTTTGAGCCCCGCGTCGGGCTCTGTGCTGACAGCTCAGAGCCTGGAGCCTGCTTGGGATTCTGTGTCTCCCTCTCTCTCTGCCTCTCCCCTGCTCGTGCTCTGTCTCTCTCTCTCTCTCAAAAATGAATAAAAATGTTAGAAAAAAAATTTTTAACGAGTAGAATTACTTTATTCTGGTCTTTCAGCCTTTTGGAAATTCAAGAGAGTGGTTTACATAGGCTGTGTCTCTAGGATCGACTCACATCTGCATACCTCGCTGAAGGTGGGGCTGGTGTTTGAGGCTCTACTGTCACAGAGTCCTGTAGATAGGATTGGCAGCTATGGTACCCATGTGTCTGGGTTGTCTTCTTTAAATGCACAATTATAGAAATGATAAATAGTAAGAGATGTGTAAGTCTGTATATGACCAGTATTTCTAGGACTTAAAATGCCTGTTACGTTGTGAATGCTGAGAGGGCTGATGTATAAAGCAAATATTGATATAAAGGGAGCTGATCTAAGATTTTTAAGTCTTTTTTCCCCCTCCAATTTACAGAGCCTTTTAGAAGATCCTTATCCGATGGTCCGTTCTACAGGGATCCTTGGTGTTTGTAAAATAACTTCCAAATACTGGGAAATGATGCCTCCGACCATTCTTATTGATCTCCTCAAGAAAGTAACTGGGGAATTGGCATTTGACACAAGCTCAGCTGACGTGCGCTGTTCTGTCTTTAAGGTAGGATTTAAAATTATATAAGCAATATTTACTTATAGAATAATTAGAAAATACAGAGAAAGAACAATTTTTAACTAACCCATAATTCTTCCCAATTGATAAAGCACCACGGACATTTTTGTTGTACATCCAAAGTAACATTTTTAAAAACCAAATTGAAAGTGTTTTCTACAAAAAAGTCTTACTTGAAATAATACTGATTTTAGTGTATGGCCAGGGTGGGTGGTGCACATTTTTTTTAAAGGAGGAGCTATATATAGTACTTAATTTTTTATTTTAATTTCTTTTAATGTTTATTCATTTTTGAGAGAGAGAGAGAGAGAGAGAGACAGAGAGACAGAGAGACAGAGTGTGAAAGAGGGAGGGGCAGAGAGAGAGGGAGACACAGAATCCGAAGCAGCTCCAGGCTCCGAGCTGTCAGACACTTAACTGACTGAGCCACCCATGTGCCCCCAAGTTTTTAAAATTATATTAAAACTGACTTTTTTGGTATACCATATGTACTTTTAACAAGAACCTACAAAACTGTCCTTTCTCCCATCATCCAGTTTCAGCAGTTAATCAGGACACATTGGGTCTTGCTCATCTTTACAGTCCATTGTCTCCCACTGTTGATTAATTTGAAGCAAATCCAGGACGGCGTATCAGCTCATCTGTAAATATTTCAGTGTGATGGTGAAAACATAAGGTCTCTTTACGGTTAATCGCAATAATACTGTAATAATATCGTGTGGTGACAGATGGTAACTGCACTTCTGGCGAACACAGACTGATGTGTGGAATTGTTGAACCACTGTCTTGTACACCTGAAGCTAATAGGATATCATATGTCTACTCTAATTCCAATAAAAAAGAAAAGAGGTCTCCTTAAAAAATCCTTTTTCCTAATAACTGGAAAGTAAAGGTGGAGCATATCAGATCTTTAGACTGGTACCTGGTCTGAGCTTGGGCAGGTCACTGGACCACCCATCTGAGGTATGTGTGACTGTCGCCATGTGTCGTGAGTCTCCCAGATGGGGGGCTCTGGTTTCCATGCAGTATTGAGTCAAGAAATCTGAGAATTCATGGACTATTAAAAAAATGTGAAATCATTGTTAGGTCCCAGCTTTGGACACAGATTGACTCTGGAGCCCTCGCTACCACCAGTTGTTCTGTGTTTCTTTCAGTTCTAAAAATCGTTTAAAATTTAGCTGAGAGAAACATTGAAGAATTATTTCATAACTGCTTTAAATCTGAAGAAATTATACTAATTCATTAGAAGTATGCTTTTCATTTATTTTATTTTGTTTTTATTTTATTTTTTTCTATGTTTGTTTATTTTTGAGAGAGAGACAGCGCGAACAGGGTAGGGGCGGAGAGAGAGAGAGGGAGACACAGAATCCGAAGCAGGCTCTAGGCTCTGAGCTGTCAGCACACAGCCCAACGCAGGGCTCGAACCCATGAACCGTGAGATTATGACCTGAGCCAAATTCGGACACTTAACTGACTGAACCACTCAGGCATCCCAGAAATATGCTTTTTATATGAAATTGTTTTAGAAAAGTGTTATTATCTGTAGGTATGTTTATTTATTTCACTAGTAGTTCATTAGTAAGGATGGAACTGAATAGTTAACTGTACTTTTTACTGTTTATGTTCTAAATTTGAACTGTTTATATTTCTCCTTTTTTGTAGTGTCTGCCAATAATTTTGGATAACAAATTAAGCCATCCGTTATTAGAACAGCTTCTGCCTGCACTAAAATACAGTCTCCATGACAATTCCGAGAAAGTGAGAGTGGCTTTTGTTGATATGCTGCTGAAAGTCAAAGCCGTGCGGGCTGCTAAGGTAGGATAGGCAGGATTTTATCATTGAGGGTGTGACATAAATAAGTACTTCGCTTTCATCAGCAGAAAGACAAAGCGATTTTAATTCTGAGAGTTTCAGTAATCACATTTAAACTACTCGATATCTGATATGTTCTAACAATTTGTGTCATAAAATTTTGTTTTGTGATTTTCACTGAAGTTTCTAGAAATATCATTAATGTGTGTTTTCTTTTTGAAAGACATTAGTGTAAGCAGCTGCTACCTTAAATGATATTTTTATCATATACATGAAAGCTTTTGTTCAAATACTGAAATACTTGCCACATAGTAACTACTTATTTTTTTTTTAATTTTTTTTTTTAACGTTTATTTATTTTTGAGACAGAGAGAGAGCATGAGTGGGGGAGGGTCAGAGAGAGAGAGGGAGACACAGAATCTGAAACAGGCTCCAGGCTCTGCACTGTCAGCACAGAGCCCGACGCGGGGCTCGAACTCATGGACCGTGAGATCGTGACCTGAGCTGAAGTCCGGACGCTTAACCGACTGAGCCACCCAGGCGCCCCCATAGTAACTACTTAAATATTCCTGGGAAAATGATGAATGTGAGGCTTCCCCCCTTCACATTTTATAGGAAGAAGCAAAGAAGTGAGCATTGTCATGATGCATGTTGTGACGTTGTGTGAACTTTGAAGGGAGGTTGTTTTCCTTTAGCTTGAGTCCTACTCAGTTTTTGGCTAAAAATTTCAGTTAGGAGCTTTTTAACTTCCTTTGGTAACACTGTGGCTTTTCTTCTCCATGTAATACTTGCCTGAAATTTACTTTAAAGTGCTGTTGTCACAGCACAGAATTTGGGAACAACCTGGCCACACAGACGTGTGGTGTGCTCATGCGATGGGAGAGTGTCCTGTGGCCGTGACAAGGGATGAGCTCACATGGAAATACCACTGAGACGAGGAAAAGCAAGTGTAGATGTGTGTGTAGTGTGCCGCCAGCTGTATAAATGGGAAACATACATATGTATTTGTTCAGACAGGAAAATCTTCCTAGAATAAAATAAGGAATTAATAATGGTTGCTTGAGGTGCGGGGGATTGGTTGTCCAGGGATGGGGCACTGGAGAGGCCAGGATACTTACGGCTTTATGCTTTGTGAATTTTGAATTCTGAATTTCTGTTAAAAAAAAAAAAGGCACCAAAAACCAAAGACTGTTTTACATGACCTCCATAGCACGACTCCCCCATGTCCTACCCAGTTGCCCATCTGTGTGTGCTGTTTCTGACTCCGCTCTGGCCCTTTCATCTGTTTGCACATCCGTGGGCCCTGGGACATACTGCTGTACTGCTAACGGTTCCCATGACGTCTTAGAGTGTGTCCTCCAGCTTTGTTCTTCTTTCAGAGATTTTTGGCTGGTTTAGGTCCTTTGCATTTCCTTATGTATTTAAGAGTCAGCATGTCTGTTTCAGCAAAAATGCTGGCTGCAGTTTTTACCCTGTTTGTTATAACAGCTTAATAAAACTGAGTAGTTCTGAATCTTTAACGTTTGGCCTAGTGTTGTTGGCCTAGTGTTGTTTGAAGTGTTGTTTGGCCTAGTGTTGTTTGAAGTGCAGACTTGTTTGTAGAGGAGTGTTGAGGTAGTGACTGGTGAGGAAATGGAGAGAATAGCTGGTTTTTCTTTATTACTGGGTCTACCCAAGAGAATATCGTAGAGACCAAGTAAGATGAAGACAAAAGTTCTTTGACCGGGGAGTTTGAATTTTTAGGAGAGTGGGAAGAGCAGAGAAAGAAAGCATAATGTTTTATTGAGATGCCTCTTCCATCTTGATCCTTAGCTCTGCAAAAGCCAGGCAGGGAGTGCCACAGCTGTGAGGTCTCTGGAAGGGTTTGTGGGGTGTCCATGCTAGGACTCCTGGAAGATCAAGGCCACCAGTCGGTAAGCATGTGGAGAGGCAGCTAACAGGAAGCGGAAGTGGCTGATCGTCCACCATGTCAGGATGACTGGGGTCTGTTCTACACTGTCAGACACTGGTCATGCCTGGTGTTAGTAATGGACACAATTAGCATTTTAGAAGTGAAAGACCAGTTCCGGATTTGCTTGCTTCCGTGTCTGTTGCAGATATTGGCCTGCTGGTGATATGTTTGCATAAAATAAAACCTCAGGTAATCGAAACAAAATGAATCAGAATCCTAGGCTAATCAGAATTGTTCTGCATTTTATTTTTTTTTTAATGTTTATTTTTTATTTATTTTGAGAAAGAGAGACAGAGCACGAGCAGGGGAGGGGCAGAGAGAGAGGATCCGAAGCAGGCTCCATGCTTAGCACAGAGCCTGAGCTGAAATCAAGAGCCAGACACTTAACCAACTGAGCCATCCAGGTGCCCCTGCTCTGCATTTTATTTGAGAAAAGTGAATCAGAGAAAAACAAGCTAATATGGGGAGTTTCTGGAAAGGCAGACTTGCAGGAAATGTTAGTTTTAAGAGTCACACCTGGAACCTTGACATTTGGTAAAAGTGCTGATGGCTAGTTCCCATTCAAGATGGTCTAGTCTCCATGATGGCCCAGGAGTCAACTTTTTAATGTGAATGGGGACAGTCATGAAAGACCTCTCAGGTACTAGCTCTGTGGCTGGGCTGTTGTTCTGGGCTCTGGGCTGTTTCTTGGTTGTATTTCTTGTAGCCGGATTGGAGCTCTGAGGTTTTGAGTCTTGAAGAGCCCCTGCTTACCTGAGTTCTCAAGGTGAGGACTTCCTCTTTCCTCTTGCGTTTCCCCTCTTGGAAATTGTGTTGCTGTGCACGTTCTGAAGTTGACGTTTACTAATGGCAGAATTATCTTGACCCACAAGTTCTCATGTGGGGAAAGTGTGATGCTCCTGCTGAGGGTACTGTTGCCTAGAGGAAGTCAGCAATCTGGAGGTATCCGCTCTGTCCCTTGGCCTATCTGCTTCCATTCTGCATCAGTGTATGGCCTGCACACCACTCTCGCCTACCTTCCTGTGATGTTGCAGGCGGCTTAGTAGAGCAGGTGAACTGTCAGTCCATTCATTGGTTTAGTCTTGGGTTGAATCTACTTTTGCATGGTTGTGAAATTGCGCCGGATAGTTACGTGCACTTGAATGTTTTGGGAAGTGTTTTTTACTGATGTCATTGTTACCCACAGATGTGCTGTTCAGGGCTGCACCTCAGTACATTCGCACTCAAAACCAGTGATCCATCTGGACTGACACTCAGGCAGGAAGGGAGCAGGGGAGGTGGTCAAAGCTGTCAGATCCTTGGACTCATTGCCACCTTCTTCTCTTGAACCTCGGAAGCACTGCCTTTCACTTTTGAGTAAGAGTCTCCAGTCACTCTCTGAGTCAGTGCTGGAGTTAGTTGGCAGTGGGCTCTCTTCTGTGAAGATGCCTGCCCCTGGCAGGACAAGGGCTGAGAACACTGTCCCCTCTGTGTGGCTTACTGCTGGCAGCACGGGGGTGCTATTTGCTTCCCCCGGTACCAGCGTGAGTAGAAGTGTTTGGTGTGGGACTTGGGCTTAGTTATTGTCTTTACTCCAAAAACTTTTTCAGAAGTACCATGAGGTGTCTGAGCAGAAGTGTCCTCGGACATTTCTGGGAGAAGTGATCAGTAGCGTCAGATGCTCAGAGGTTTCCTGTAAGGGGAGGCGTGAATATGTTCATCTGGATTTTCAATAGGAGGTCATTATGATCTTGGCAAGAACAAGTTCAGTGAGGGTAGAAGCCATGTTTCTATGGGTTGAGGTGTAGTGGGTAGGTAGAGGCGGGTTCCGGGGTGGGAGGTAAAGTGAGCTGCAAGAAGACAGGAAATTCAAGCAGAGTTTCATGGGGAGGCTTTTTGTTTTAGGGTTTGGAATGAGTTGAAAAATACTTAAATGCTGATGAGAAAGATCTAGCTGAAAATACTGGAAAGAGGGACTGGCTGTTGGAGGCAGGTCTTCGAGGAGCATGCATGTCATGGTGTCCCCACTAGACAGGTGAGGAGACCACCCCACCAGATGCCAGCTGAGAAGTGACTGGGACAGGATTTGAACATTTCACCATGAGAATCTATTTGCTCTCTACTACTGTTTTTCTCTTGTCTGGAGTGTCTTGCTTACAAGTTTGGCCTTTTTCTGTAGGCGGTGGACAACTTTGAGGCTTTTGACTGGAGGGCTATGGGACAGTTGTGGCTGTGCAGCAGCTGTAAGGTGGGCTGGAGGAGGCCGGTGGTCATCTAGGCGAGCTGGCACTGCAGAGGGAGGCAGGGATGCGCCAGAGGGTGCTGCCCCCTGTGGGCAGTGGACCAGGTACCGCTGGGGTTCAGGGGTGATGCCTCTGTTCTCCACGGTACGGAATGGGGTGTCCACTTCAGCTTTCTGTGTCAAGACTGTTGTAAATTTTTCTATACACTTTTCACATCAATGGGCTAAAAGTTATGGTGTTTTAGGAAATTTTTAAATTATTAGACTGATAGTCATAGCTATCATTTGAGAGTTTATACCGAGCATGATACTGATTAGTTATGATTAACCCTCTCAGCAGTGTTCTACTTGGCACCTTGTATGTCAGTGCTTCTTTTTATATTTTTTTAAGTATTTATTTTGAGAGAGGGGGAGAGAGTGAGCGGGGGCCGGGGGGGGGTGGGGAGGAGGAGTAGAGAGGGAGAGACAGAATCCCAAGCAGGCTCCACGTGGGGCTCAAACTCACAAACCGTGAGATCATGACCTGAGTGGAAATCAAGAGTTGGACACTCAACTGACTAAGCCACCCAGGTGCCCTTGTCAGTGCCTTTTTTTTTTTTTTTTTAATGTTTGTTTATTTTTGAGAGAGTGCTAGTGGGGGAAGGGTGGGGGGACAGAAGATCCAAAGCAGACTCTGTGCTGACAGCAGAGAGCTTGATGCGGAGCTCAAACTAACCTAAACCGAAATCAAGAGTCAGATGCTTAACCGTCTGAGCTGCCCAGGTGTTCCTGTCAGTGCTTTTTAAAATATTGGTTTATTCTAATTTCTGTACAGAAGAGTCACAGATTCTGGTGTAGTCATTTGAAATGAGTTTTTTTGGAATAGAAAAATTAGTTGCTTTTTGATTTTGCTCAGGAAATTTTGCTTAAAGTATTTTCAAGATTATAGGGACAATTGACTATTTTCCTTCTGTGTATGCTTTATATATAGTTTTGGAAAATATGCCCCATGGAGCATATTTTGGTTCGTCTGGAATCAGATTCCCGGCCTGTGTCTCGACGCCTGGTGAACCTCATCTTCAACTCTTTCCTGCCTGTGAACCAGCCCGAGGAGGTATGGTGTGAGCGCTGCGTCACACTGGTCCAGATGAACCACGCAGCTGCCAGGAAGTTCTATCAGCACGCCCACGAGCACACGGCCTGCACTAATATAGGTGCTGGACATTCACTTCTCAGTACTTGTTACATTGTCTGCCTGAAGCATAGTTAATGTTACTTGTCTTCAGTGTTGGTCATTTTAACGAGCTTCACGCTTGAATGCATTTCTTAATGATTTCCCTTACAATAATACTTTTAATTGTTTGGGATTATGATTTTACTATTAGAAAGATGGTTTTGTTGAAGAAACACAAATTAATTATTGATTATCTTAAACATTTTAGCAAAGCTGATTCATGTGATTCGCCATTGCTTGAATGCCTGCATCCGGAGGGCAGCACAAGAGGGCCACGAGGGCCACGAGGAGAGGGAGAAGGAGAACGTGAGTGCAGTCAGCTTGCCCTGGCCCAGCCACAGCTGCGGCCGAGTTATCTCGGTGAAGACTAGGCCCCGGCACCCATGCTCAGAGAGAGGCAGAACACTGGATCAAAGCTGGCATTCCCATGGAGTGTCATGTTAACAATATTTTATATTCCATTTATTCCTTTACTATTGATAGTTCAACTAATTATTTTGGAAGGTCATAATTAATGTTTTTGAAAGAATTGCTCTGTATCCTTTGTAGTTTGTTGTGGGATTTGGGTAGTATTTAATACACAGGGAAGTTTATTACTGGTAACACCCTATCCCACATTTTCTTTGCCTTAAGGTTCTCTGTATATTTTAATTCAATGTAGGTGTAGCATACACCTGGATTGGATTCCAGATGTTACCATATTTTATAATTAATGGGTAGTAGTGTTCTTAAGGGTTTACTGCTAGCCATTGCTGTAACAGTCTACTAGAAACATCTTGGGGTTGAATTTCTAGGAATAATCTTTATTCAGAATTGTCTTTTAAGCAGTAATTAATCAAAGGGACTAGTTAGCTGCTATTTACTCAGAATCCAGAGTGACCCGATAAAAGAAATTTAAGACTTAGACATGCATTACTTATAAGCAGTATCTTAAGCTTATAAACAACTTTCATGCTTAGGTACATCTAAAGTAAAATTTGGGGGTAGTTTTATAGTACCCACATAGATGAGAAACTGGTCTTTAAAAAAAGTCACAGGCACCTGGGTGGCTCAGTCAGCTGTCCAACTTCGGCTCAGGTCATGCATGATCTCAGGGTTCATGGGTTTGAGCCCCACGTGGGCCTTTGTGCTGGCAGCATGGAGCCTGCTTCAGATCCTATCTCCCTCCCTCTCTCTGCCCCTCCCTGGCTTCCCCGCTCATGTTCTCTCTCCCTCTCAAAAATAATAAACTTTAAAAAATAATAATAAAATAAAATAAATAAAAGTCCCAAAAGGGGCCTCTGGCTGGCTCAGTTAGGCAAGCATGTGACTCTTGATCTCAGGTTGTGAGTTCTTTTTTTTTTTCCTTCTTCTTCTTTTAACATTTATTTATTTTTGAGAGACAGAGAGAGAGAGAGAGAGACAGAGTGTAAGCAGGGGAGGGGCAGAGAGAGAGAGGGAGACACAGAATCCGAAACAGGTTCCAGGCTCTGAGCTGTCAGTACAGAGCCTGATGCGGGGCTCAAACTCACAAACTGTGAGATCATGACTTGAGTTGAAGTCCGACACTTTAACCCACTGAGCCACCCAGGCGCCCCTAAGGGTTGTGAGTTCTAAGCCCCACACTGAGTGTGGAGCATACTTAAAAACAGGAAGTCATAAAAGACAATCTGCCCTTTTGCTGAAACATGGTACTGCATATAGGCCACGAGGAGAGGTCCGTGCATTGGTCTGACCCTGCCACACTCCCATCCTGTGTCTCACCACCTCTGACACAGGCCTTTTTCTAGGAGAGGCTGACAGGTTTGCTTGGGGCTATAGCTGCAGCCTGGCCTGTTGGCCGGCCTGACGACTCCCGGATGCTCCCTGGGGCCTCCTGAGCCCATGCAGCTGGAGGCCCACCACTCCAGCAGCCCAGTCCCTGCTTAAACAAGTCGTCCTCAGTCCCAGTCAGGGAGGCAGATGTGGAATAAAGGAGAAGAGAGCAGAAAAGAGTGGGACTGGCTTTTATCCTGGCAGTGGGCCCTGACTAGCAGTTCCAGCCACTCACAGGCCTTCATGGCCTGGATTTGGGAAGCCTTCAGCCCAGGGCATTGGAGTTGGTTTTGCTTTTATGTTCGGTGGAATTTGAGTTCCTGTCTTCAGAGCTTTTCCCTCAATATACAGATTGGGCAGAACTTTTCAGGAAAGTGATCCCATGGCTGCTCATACATCTTCAGAACCCTCAGCTGGAGATGCCAGCGTGGTGGCCTCACTCCACTTTTGCAGGGCATGTGGGTTCACAGGATGGGAAGTGGACGCAGTGATGCACAGGGAGCTGAGTGTCCTGGCTATGGAGCAAGCACAATCTCTCTGTGGGCCACCCTCGCAAACTCACTCTGATGGTGGAAATGGTTTTGCAGAGGAGAAAAAACATGTTTGTGATGTATTAGTTGAGAGACTATTCCATTTTTTTTTTTTACATTTTATTTATTTATTTATTTATTTGTTTGTTTGTTTATTTATATTTTTGAGAGAGAGAGAGAGAGAGAGAGAGAGAGACAGAGCACGAGTTGGGGGAGAGGCAGAGGGAGAGGGAGACACAGAATCCGAAGCAGGCTCCAGGCTCTGAGCTGTCAGCACAGAGCCCGACGTGGGACTCGAACTCATGGACTGTGAGATCATGACGTGAGCTGAAGTAGGACGCTTAATCGACTGAGCCACCCAGGCACCCTGAGACTATTAAGTTTTTTAAATATTGAAGGAACCCCATACCTCTGTTATTAGAAACCTAGGTATAACTGAGAAAGCTTGCATTTTACAACATTTTGGGTCAGTTTCTATATTAGTAGAAAACAGAAGAGTTTAGAAATATGTAGGACTGTTATAGTTTGTGCTAGACAAGAAGCACACTTTGTCATGTGGATATTCTCATTCTAAGAATATCTAGGTAGCTAAAAGCAAAATTTTTGAAGTCATTCTTTTACTCATTGCTAACTACTAACAATCAAAGATGTTCCCTGCTAAAATAAAAAATTGGCTTCCTATTTAATGAAATCTTACTTAGGAACTTAGCACATTTTTGTGAAAAAGCAGTGGTGGCTTTTTCTTGAGACTTTAATGATAAGGCTGCTATGCTAAACATTGGAATGGTAAAAAGTAAAGTTAAATACAGAATGGAATTTTGTCAATCTGTTATTTGTATCATTCTTTCAGTAGTTTCTAAGCCTTTAGTAGTTTGATTGCTTTTCAAATTTGGCCATAGCTCATTCGGAGTGTTAAGTGTGTAATGAAAAATCTAGATTTATGTAGAAGACACTTTTGTTTTTTCTGTGTACCCTCAAGTTTCTTTTCTTTTTTAAAGTTTATTTATTTATTTAAGTAATCTCTACACCCAACATGGGGCTTGACCTCATGACCCTGAGATTAAGAGTTGCATGCTCTTTTGACTGAGCCAGCCAGGCTCCCCAAGTTTTGTTTTCTTTTAAACTATCTTTTCCCATTGCATTTGAGTAGATAGCATAATACCAGTACCTGAAATGAATCCTCTTTTGTAGACCCTTTTCTGGAAATTGTCTGTAGTGGTTGTTGGCAAGTTATCAGACTGTGTTTGGTACAGTCCCATTCTAGGGCTGGCTAGCAGACCCCGTCAGTGTGTGTCCGAGCTGGTTGTGGCAGTGTGGGGCCTGTGTTCCGTACAGAAGAAGACGTACCCAGAGTGCATTTGTGGTTTCAGTGGAGCACTCAGAGGAACACAGCGGTGATTATTGCTTACAGCCAGCATAAGCTCAGAAGATGTGAAAGGTGTGTGAGGAAGCCCACGATCGAGTGGGAGTTGGTCATCATCAGCCCTTATACCAGAATTTGGGAGCTGGACCTACCAGGGCCACAGAGTGGAGTGCCTGGCAGACAGCCTGGGGTGATCTGATGGGGCTGAGTTTGTAGTGGAGTCTCAGTAGCAATCACATCTAAGTAAATCACATTTTACAGTTCTTCCCTCCTCCCCCAGTCTGTTCACATCAAAGTTCATGGCGAGAAGTAACATCTTGCGACTTAGAAGATATAGTAAAAAAAGAAGATACAGTAAAAGAAAAATATGTTCTGTACTCACGTATTATGTCCTTAAAGATAATAGTTTACATTTTTATTTTTAGAGGATTTTTTTTAATGTTTATTTTTGAGAGAGAGAGAGAGAGAGAGAGAGCATAAGCTGGGGAGGAGCAGAGAGAGAGGGAGACAGAGGATCTGAAGCAGGCTCCACACTGTCAGCATAGAGCCCAACTTGGAACTCGAACCCCTGAACCGTGAGAACACGACCTGAGCTGAGGCTGGACGCTTGACTGACTAAGCCCCCCAGGTGCCCCAAGGGTTTTTAATTCATATAAACTGTTTATTGAAAGGATATAGTGTTAATTTAGCATTTACTTCTTGAATGGGTTTTTAAAGACCTTCACCTCTAGTAGAGATTTTCAAATAGAAGACAAAGTCCTTTTTAGGAAATGAAAATAGACTTGGTATACTTCACATTCTGCTTTAGGTCTGGAATTCTGGCATGTACTTTTAATGATAAAGCTGTTATCATAATGGTTGTTATGATTTGATTCTGTCACAATTTATTTGTATCTTAGGTTCTGGACAAAACACTGTCTGTAAGTGATGTTGCATCCATGGCTGGTTTATTAGAAATCGTTGTAATTCTCTGGAAAAGTATTCATAGAAGTATGGAAAATAACAAAGAAGCCAGAGTTTACACCATTAACAAGTTTGCCTCTGTGCTTCCTGAGTACCTGAAAGTCTTTAAGGTAAGGCTGCTCACACAGCGGGCAGGCGTGTTAAGATTACATTTGTGCAGAATTAGCAGAAGTGCCCGGCACACTTACCTGTCTGGACCTAGTTTGTCATCTGTAAGTGAGGAATACTGACCCAGCTCTTACCTGGCAGGATAGGTGGCCTCTTGGCCTTTCTCGAGGGTGGAGGCCATATGTCTTTCAGCCTCATTTCCCCAGCCTCATTTCCCTCATTACACCGTGGGTGTAAGTGCTCAGCCTTTGTGTCTTTAATGATCTGTAACACTATTTGGGAATCTAGTGTGATTAGCAGGGATTGAGAAAGAGGAGTCTGCTAACATGATGCCATAGCCACAGAGTTTTGTGGGCACTTGTAGGCATTTGATGCCACACTGTAAGCAGATGGGTTTCTGAAGTGTTTTAGTTGTGTCTGCAAATAGAATCACATACATAACTTCTATTTTGATGAAGGAAACTCTTTTTATTTCTTGACTCTTTACTTCTTTTTTTAAAAAAATATTTTTTTTTTAACACTTATTCATTTTTGAGAGACAGAGAGAGAGTATGAGTGGGGAAGGGCAGAGAGAGGGAGACACAGAATCTGAAGCAGACTCCAGGCTCTGAGTTGTCAGCACAGAGCCCGACACAGGGCTCAAACCCACAAACTGTGAGATCGTGACCAGAGCCGAAGTTGGACACTTAACCAGCTGTGACTTTTTACTTCTGAGGGAAGTTTATTATTTCCAAAACAAAAATAAGATTGTGCTAGAAATACATATTTACTCCCAGTTATAAAGAAAGCATGGTTTAAATATAGAAAGACCGTAGGTTTTATGAAACATCCTTCTCTTGCTAAATTTTTCTTCCGGGCTCTTCCAAAACTGCTTATGTGACCTTGACCTCTTAGCTTTTCTCCGCTGCACTTCTGTGATTGTCAAGTGTCTGAGCTTCATTGTGCCCCTGAAATGCAACTGTGACCTGTCAGGAAGGTAAATAATCTAAATTGTCAAAGTTATTAGTACATTTAAAAGCTCAAATAATTACATTGGGCCATGAAACCAGCATTATCTCTGAATTCTCAGCAGATAACACAGAGGCCCATAGGGTACAGGACGAGGTGACAAATGAGCACTGCGTCCTGCAGGTATATAGGGACCTAAGGAAGGCAGCTAATTAATTCAGTTCCAGATGATTCAGGCAAGAGAGCTTTTCTGCCCTCAGTTGCTCAGAGAACCTTGTGGGCATCCTTGTAAGTGAAAAAACAATCTATTACTCAGAGTAGAATTAGCGGTAATTATCAGTCTACTTTTATAATATTAAGAAAATATTTTCTTCATTGGGAGTTGGGAGTAAGGGTGGGTTCACTCCAACTGAATGCAGATTATTTGCAGATCAAATTTTGATGTTGCCCTTGTTACCGTTTCATGTATATTTTCAGGAAAATTGTTATTTTTTTTTTCTGTTAGGATCCATCATCTCTTATTCTCCCAGCCAACCAAGAATCTTTTTTATTAAGTGTTCTTGATTGGGCCTGGTCCACTTTTTGTTATGGTGTCATCACAGTAATACTGGTGTAGTTAGAGCTTATTAGGTGTCACCATGTACTGGGTGCTGTTGTTGGCTCTGCCCTGTGTGCCCTACCCGGTCCTCCCAACAGCGCTTTCCCCTTTGGCAGAGGAGGAAACAGACCTCAGAGGCTGCCTCCTTCTCTGTGCTGTTCCAGCTGGTAAAACTGTGGAGTCTGATTGCACCTAGATTTGGCTTGGTAACTCTAAAGCCTGTACATTTTCCATTAAACTATTCTGTCTTCCCAGATATTTTCTGATTATTTTATGGAAAAATTATTTTCTGACTAGTTTCATTCTCTTGACATTTATTTTTAGGATTCTGAGTGTACAGAGTTAATTTTTTTTTCTCTTTCAACAGTATTGTGTTTAAAATAGAAGTATGTGCTTTGAGAGCAAAGAATTGGTCTATTCTGGTTACCAGTGTATCCCTGGGATCTAGGTTGGCAACTCGTACGCAGTAGGTGCTTAATCAATATTTGCACAAATTAATACATCACACAAAGTGGTAAAATGTCACGTAAAACTTTGAAGCTGCTTATCAGACGTGAGGCTGAGCAGTAGGTCTAAGTGTCCCCGTGAGCACTGAGAGGAATGCTATGGTTCCTACTGAGCAGTCTGCAGACCCTTTACTAGGAAGTTGTTGTACAGAGAGCCTTTCACAACGTCATCATGTTTAAATACCCTTTTTTCCCCTTTGTATGCTTTTAGGATGATCGCTGCAAGATTCCTTTATTTATGCTCATGTCCTTTATGCCAGCCTCTGCTGTGCCCGCCTTCAGGTACCCTCTCTTGGGACGGTGGTGGGGCGGGAACCCTGCCAGTGTTGTGCTCTATTATTCATGTGAGGTTCAGCAGACGGCCCCACTTCAGCTTCAAGCTCACAGCGGTGGCGGGAGAGCCGCAGGATGCAGTTTCCACTGGGCTCTGCGGTCGCTGAGGGATCAGAGCCCACGTGGAACATAAGCTGTGGGCTCCACCGTGTGGGGGGTCTGTTTGTCAAGCCTGCATGTGGGGCTCTGGAGCTGCGAGGCCTGCACGTCTGCATGTGGCTGCCTGGGCGAGGTGTGCCGAGGGCGCGGAGTGCACATGGGCTAGGGGCCTGGTGTGGATGGAGGGGCTTGAGGAGCTGGTAGTTTCCTGTCAGCTGTGCCGGAGGACAGCCCTGTGGAGGTGGTGGATCGGATAAGATAGGTTATTGAGATTAATTATGCCTGTTTTTCTCTACTTTTTTAAAGGCGGCTGTCAGACAATTTGAAATGACCTAAGTGCTTGCTTTTGTGGCTCGTGCTGCATTTTCACTGGATAGCGTTGTTCTAGAGAGTCGGTTATTATCTCAGCAAAAATGACTCATGTTAATTCATATTTGTGAAAAAATGGATGTTCTGATGCTAAACAAAAATTCTTTCCCAAGCACTAGGAATCTTTGCTCTAGGGTCTGAAAGAGCTGACAGAAAAGGTCTGGGGGTCTCATGGCCCTGGCACGTCCTTGATAACTTAACACTTGTATCGGACAGCCTTGGCCTCCGTGTTCCTAAAGCTGTGTTCACATTCAGCCTTTTATGTTGGGACCGAGCCCGAATAGTAACTGTGGGAAAGCTGTATTTGTTCCTGCAGCGGAGAAGGTCGGTCTGAGTGTTCTATGGTGGGAAGGCCTTATGTACCCTCACTTGTTCAGCTTTATTTTTTTACCTTTTTGAAAAGTGGGAAATTGTTAGTGAATCAATGTTAGGTCTGATTTTATGTATTTGACGTTTTCAGTTGTGGTGTGATTTCCACATTAAGAAACCAAGAGGAAGGAGGGGCAGACAAGCGCTATTGTACTTTGTTGGACTGTCTCTGCTCCTGGGGACAAGTGGGACACATTCTGGAACTCGTTTGTGACTGGCTGCCAGAACAGCCCCAGAGCAAGGTATATTTGTGTCTTGTTCCTTTAAAATTGCTGAATGAGGACACGTGTGTATTAGAAAATCATATGCTTTCCTGGGAACATGTGTTTTAATTGCCAGTTTATCGCTGTATTCTTTCAGAGTAACTCAGCATCTAAACGGAAAGTGCAGATCCATGATACACGCCCTGTAAAACCTGATTTGGCACTGGTTTACATAGAGTATTTGCTCACCCATCCAAAGAATCGACAGTGCTTGCTCTCTGCTCCCCGGAAGAAACTTAACCACCTCTTGAAAGCACTTGAAATGTCAAAGGTAACTTTATAGAACAGATGAGGAAAGTTGAGGGAGCCCATGCAATTAGGAGTGAAAAATAAGATCCAGACTTTTCATACTTAGAGTGTAAAATTTTTCTAGCTGGAAAGGAGTTAAGAGTTATCGAAGCCCCTCCTTCAATTTGTAGATGAAGACGTGAGACGCAGATGACTAACGTGGTGGGGGGTGGGGGGGCGAGACGGGGGCCAGGTCACAGTTCTGGGCCTTCGGAAAACCCTGTTTCTCAGAACATGCCAGCCCGTAGGAAGGCTTCTTCCTTCTCTTCTTTACCTTCTCTTGCTTTACCTACTCTTACGCATTGATGCCGGAATACTAGTTTACCCTCACAGTCCTTGGCAAGCTTTTCCAGGAATCTTTGGAGAGTGTTTCCTGTGAATTCGGCATTTCCTTCTTCCTTACTGGCTTCTGGCCATATCCTCCAGCACCAGCCCTCAGAGACAGCCTCTGGTACTGCCGTGGAGTTTGGTCGGGCCAGAGGCAGAGCCTCCAGTGCTCAGCATGGGCATCAGATGACGAAAGGGAGGGAGAGGTCTGAAGGAGGAAAAGGAGGCGCACAGTCATCCAGGGAAGGAGATGGACCACGGCTGATGCCCAGGCATGGGTAGGCAGTGCTGGGATTTTGCCCGTGGACTAAGCTGAGCACTGACTGTGCTGCTGTCCAAAAATTAAGGCTGCCTATGGGTTCTGGGAAAGACGGGTGGGGGCATTCCCTACAGGCTTTGCTACTAGGGGCATAGAGGGTATCCCCACCTACTAACGCTGATGGAACCTCCTCCCTCTTCATGTGACAGCCAGACACAGACTCCCATAAGCTTCCCAGCACTAAGGCCTTGCTCCTTTAGGGTACAAGGTTAGGGAGCTGTGCGTGTGCTAAGGCTCTGGCCCTTCCTGAGCACCGAGAGGATCATTCCTGGGAGGAGCTGCCTTTCTTCCTCTTTCCTCAGGCGGGCTGTCCTGCCCTGGTCAGGAGCAGGTCAGAATTTGCCCCAGGGGCAAACGCTTTGTGTGCTTGATCCTGACTGTTCTTGAGCAGTGACTATTACGAGTTTTTACCTTGTTTTAGAAGGGGTAGGGGTGTTGGAAGGGAGAGAAGGGAAGACTACATTTCTCAGAAAGTTCTGTTGTGTTATTAAAGCACCTCCACTGCTCCAGGGTGTCACCCTCCCACTATAGCTGTGTGTGAAGTTAGTCAGGTTGTCCTCACTTACACAGCGGAACGTGGCCACGGATTTTTTTTTTTTTTTGTCTTGCAGGCAGATCTGGAATCAATTTTGCAGTCGCCAGGTGGGAAACCTCACAACTTTAATGAAGCGATGGCTCTGCGAGCCTTCAGCCTCCACTGCCGGCTGAGTATTCATCTTCAGCACAAGGTGAGTGTGTGCCTGGCTGTGTCCCAATACGAAGTGTGTTGGCAATACTGGTTCTGGTACTAATTTGTCTTTCTGTTGTTGGACAGTTCTGCTCAGAAGGAAAAGTTTACCTGTCCATTTTGGAAGACACTGGGTTTTGGTTAGAAAACAAAGTTCTTTCTTTTATCCAAGATCAAGAAGAAGAATATCTCAAGCTTCACAGGGTTGTTTATCAGCAGATTATCCAGGTTAGAAGTCTTTAAACATGGAAACCTTCTCTTCACCAAGTTCGTGATGTGGTTTCAGATTTTATTTTCTATCTTAAAGTTGTAACTTGGATAGTAGTGTTACTCTTCTTAAATACTCACAGTGTCATTTCAGCATCTAGAGTTTGTCTTTTCCCAAAACATAAACCATGTAGTTTTTATGTAATCTTATACATTGCATGTAATAGGTGTTCAGTAATGTTTGTGGAATTACATAAAATGGGTTTCCAGATTTCTTATGGAAATAAAAATGAGAACTAAAGTATCTTTATGAAAATTCTTCTGTAAAACATCTTTATTAATACCTGCCTTAAGAGATCGTTAGTAGTACAAGCAGATATTCGAAGCTTTGCGAGGCTGGATTTATTCCCCTTTTTTGGCTTTCAGTAGCCTCTGTTTAAGGTAAATCTGTGTGTCTTACAGACCTACCTGATGGTGTGTAAAGACGTTGTGATGGTCGGCCTTGGCGATTATAAGTTTCAGATACAACTTTTACAATGGAGTCTCGGAATCATGCAAACAGGTATACTTCATTCATTAAAGAACATGTTTAAAGCAATTAATAACCAAACCAGCCCCTCCCTTGGTCACTTTGCTGATCAGGACTCTTGCTTTCAGGTGACAGGTAGGCAATGCAAACTAGCAGACGCCAAAAAAGGAATTTACAGACTGAGGCAGCTAGGAGGTTCACACGTGTCAGGGTGCCTGGGTGGCTCCATTAGTTAAGTGTCCGACTCTTTATCTCAGCCCAGGTCTTGATCTCAGGGCTGTGAGTTCAAGCCTCCCATTGGGTTCCACACGGGGTGTTGAAGCCTACTTAAAAAACAAACAGAACAAAACAAAGGTGCTTCTGGTGTCAGACATGCCTGAGTCCACAGAGTTTTTCTCACGAGGGCCTTAGGATTCTCCTCCCCGTGGTTTGCCTAATTGTCAAGTGACTTTGCAGCGTGGTGGGCTTGTGCAGTGGCAGCCCCCAGCCTGTTTGCTTGCCACATGGGGGGTGTGAGTAGGGTTCTTTAATGCCCCCTCAGAACCACTGGGAAGTTGCTATTCCCCCAAGGACCTATAGTAACTAACACTGCGAGGTCTGTGCTTGCACACTAGGTACTAATTTAAATGTGTTTAGTGAGTGAGTGAGAGGTCGGCTTCCTTCCTGCTGGTCTGGGTGGAGCTGGACTGAGTGATTACCTGGAGGTCACAGCCCCATCACTTGATGGCATGAGGAGTGGTGCTATGATCCAGGCTTTCTCCCCTGCCTCTCATCAATGCGTAAAAGTAGGTAAAGCGAGAGAAGGGCAGGAAGAAGCCTTCCTACAGACTGGCATGTTCTGAGAAACAGGGTTTTCCGCAGGCCCAGAACTGTGATCTGGCCCCCGTCTCGCTTTATCAAATTAATGCAACACAGTAAAGGAAATGATTTGGAAGAGAAAAACAACTGATAAACTACAGTGTTAGAAATTTAACAGAGTTGGCCTATGAGATTTGTAAATCACATTTTGAAAGTTCTTGGGCCGTCCCTCTCAGACTTAGAGCTGGTGTTAATGTTGCCATTACATGAGAAAATAAGACATGTTCTCTAATCCAGGTGTTCAGGGGACCACGCTGTCTCCACGTGTAGTGAGCCTGGTTCTTAGTGGCTCAGTTAAATATGCTGTTACTGTTGTTGAAGGTATTGGCATTATAATTAAAGGGAGTAAGTTTTTAAATTTATTTGTTAAATTTTATATGTATTCAAATTTAGAATAATCTGATCAACCTGGTATTGGCTTACCAGTAACAATTTTAAGTTACCGTAATGTACACGTGTTGTGTGAAAAGTGTAGTAATCTCAGCTAAATTTTGTGGTTAGATAACTGCTTTTTTCTAATTTTCTTTCTAGTGAAGGGATTCTTTTATGTGTCATTACTTCTTGGCATTCTGAAAGAGGTAACTGGAAGTTCCTTGATACAGAAACCAGATTCAGATGAAGAAGCTGTGACGCTGTTCGATACGGTCCAGAAAGTATTTCAGAAAATGTTGGAATGTATGGCACGGAGCTTCAGAAAGCAGCCGGAAGAAGGCCTACGGGTACTCCTGCCTTCCCGGGCTGGGCTGTTGGTCAATAGACGGCCAGTGTTTGCCAGGCGAACAGGGGTGCATGGGGATGTGTCGTCTCACACACGGGCTCAGTTAGCATTCGCGGGTGCGGTTGGGCTGTTGGGTGGGGTGCAACTTGGTGTGGGAGGTAAGTTACAGGGCGCTGGCCTTCCGGTGCTGCCCCTGACTTCCTTCAGAGCATGGCGCGGTCAGAGAGGAGATGCCGTGCCGTCTGTGCCTGGCGCGGGAGGTCCAAGAGCCCACCTCTGACTCTTAGTCTTAGAACAGGTTTTAATGAGCCCAGCTCAGGAGGCCAACAGCAAGAGAGAGAGTCCTCTGCCAGGCAGGACAGGAAGCCCAGAACTACTTGCAACGGGCTTGTGAATACTCCGTTGTTATTTCACAGAGTTTTCCAATTAAAATATACTTTTGAGAATGCTGGTTTTGATTATTCGTAGATGACGAGGACTTTCCTCAGATGAGATACTGATTTCCATCATAGACTACCCTCTCATTACCTGTCAGTGTCCCCTCACTGGGAGTGAGAGTCACAGAGCTGGAAGGGCCTGGGGGTCCCTTGCTGGTAAAAGCTTTTGTGAAGTAGGGTTCTTGAGTAGCCAGTTCATGTGGGAAATACTGACCCATGTGCCACACTTGCTTTACTCCTAAAATCATACTGTCATTGGATAGGGCCAGTCTTTGTTTTCTTTCTTTTCTTTTCTTTTCTTTTCTTTTCTTTTCTTTTCTTTTCTTTTCTTTTCTTTTCTTTTCTTTTCTTTTCTTTTCTTTTCTTTCTTTCTTGTTTATTTTTAAGAGAGACAGCGTGAATGGGGGAGGGGCAGAGAGAGAGGGAGACACAGAATCCGAAGCAAGCTCCAGGCTCCGAGTAGTCAGCACCGAGCCTGACATGGGGCTCGAATTCACGAACTGTGAGATCATGACCTGAGCCGAAGTCAGATAATGGAGCCACCCAGGTGACCCCAGTCTTTGTTTTCTAAGTAGTGGTTTAAAAATGCAAATTAGCTATTCTTTTTTTTTTTTTTTTTTTTTTAAGATTTTACTTTTTTAAGTAATCTCTGCACCCACTGTGGGGCTTGAACTCACATCCCCAAGATCAAGGGTCCATGCTTCACTGACCTGGCCACCGAGGTACCCCCCAGCTATTCTTTTAATTTTTTAATTTTATATATGTGTATATAAATTATATACATATATAAAATATATATATATACACACACACACATATATATATATATATATTTAATGTTTATTTATTTATTTTTGAGAGATAGCACAAGCAGAGGAGGGGCAGAGAGAGAGTGAGAGGGAGACAGAATCTGAAGCAGGCTTCATGCTCAAAGCTGTCAGTTCAGAGCCCAACGCAGGGCTCGAACTCACCAACTGTGGGATCATGACCTGAGCCAAAGTCAGATGCTCAACTGACTGAGCCACCCAGGCACCCTAAATGAAGTTTTAAAAAATGCTTAAATAGGAGGATGTTTATGAAGCATTGAAGAGTTTCATTTTTTTTCTGCTCTTTTCTGATAGAAAGTGATTGGTTTGTTGGCCACGTTTTCCCTAGCTTACCAGTTCATCTTTGAGTTAATTTGAAATGCTTCTTTTTTTTTTTTTATTGTAATGTTTATTTATTTATTTATTTATTTATTTTTGAGAGAAAGAGAGCTCACAAGTGGGGAGGTGCAGAAAGAGACAGAGACAGAGACAGAGAGAGAGAGAGAGAGAGAGAGAGAGAGAGAGAGAATCCCAAGCAGGCCCCGCACTGTCAGCACAGAGCCTGAAGTGGAGCTTGAACTCACAAGCTGTGAGATTATGCATGACCTCAGCCAAAATCAAGAGTCAGATGCTTAACTGCCTGAGCCACCCAGGCACCCCCAAATGCTTCTGTTTTTGATGAGTTGGTTCAAGTGCTGTGATCTGTTTGTGTAGTTTAGTTTGTGCCAGAATCTTTTATTTTCTCACCAAATCTTTTACCATTGACTGTGCTCCTTCTACCAGAACACATGGCCTCATGGTCTTCTTTCACTGTTGATGCTGTATCTTTATCTTTTCTTTATTTATGCTGTTGTTCTCTTCTTGGGGGTTTTTGCATTGCTTTTGTTGCTATTTCCAGTGGGCTTCACTGCTGTCTGTCCTTGTCTAGCTGTGGTGCCTGAGAGATCGGAGTCAGTAATGGGAAAGGAAGGAGTGGATGCTGATAACGGGCAAACAAGATTTGGGACTCCTGGACCCCTAGGGAGGACAATAGGAATGTTTGTCCTGTAAAGTGTCTTTTTTTAACCCCTGAAAAATGAGTAACTGGTGTGTTTTCTTGTAGCTTCTTTACTCAGTTCAGACCCCTCTTCATGAATTTCTAATGACGGTTCAGTCTTGGCATGCGGACACGCCCGTGCACCGGGGCGTACTTTCCACTGTGATCGCTGCATCTGTGGTGGAGATAAGTCACCGACTACGCAAGGTGATGTCTGTTGATCCTGAAACTCTTGTGTCTGCTTTTGACTGTACAACATTCTATTTTCTACTGTCAGCACATTTTCATGTTTTTCCAAGTATTTTTTAAGAACTCAGAGTTTAGTAGCTAGCCTGCTTCTCCAGCCCCCTCCCCTCAGTTTCCTAGCAGGCTTATGACTAGAGTCATGTGACTTTTGGGATGTTGTCATCTTTGACTAAAACCAAGCTAGTCCTTCCACTGTGAACTTTTTTTTTTTTTTTTTTTTTTTTGCTGCATTTTAGAGATCTACGTGAGTTGATATATTTCTTGAGATTCTTCTCTCCTCAGGGCGCCTGGGTGGCTCGGTTGATTAAGCATCCAACTCTTGTTGTCAGCTCAGGTCTTGATCTCAGCGTTGTGAGTTCAAGCCCTGACTGGCCTCTCTGGTGGGCATGAAGGCTACTTACAAAAAAAGAAAAAGAAAATCTCTCCTGACAAGGCAGAAGCAGCAGTGATCAGTGGTGAGCAGGAGGCAGGACAGTTTGGGGTAGTTTGCATCTGACTGCATTGCTGTAGCATAAACCATACTTTTCTTTTTCATTTCTAAGCACAGGAAATTTGAATTTCCGATATCATTTTAAACAGATAATGTATTCATTTCTACTCTGTAAGTGACTGGCTGTGTTCCTAACAGTTGCAGATTTTTTATAGTTAGCTTTCTTGGGTAAAGATTGGCCTAACCAGGATGATAACTCCAGTCAGAACTGTTTCCCCAGAAAGACCTTCAAGGCATGGCGGGAGGGTGTGGAACAGTGCCATAGAAGATAGAAAGGTGATGATAGATTTTCTCTGTATGAAAAGATGGGATCTGACAGTCAATGTTGTTGACTTATATAAATGTACGTATATATAATTTATTTGAATTCTGTACTGTGAGGTCATGAGTATGAAAAAAGCTAAGTTCCTATAACAATAGATTTTAAGACCCTCCTTAAAGCTTTAAGGAAGGTCATTTTGGTTTAGGAAAGTGATAGCTAGATTATACATAGAATTAAGAGCTAGGATTTATTTACTCCATCGAGCTTTATAGCTGACAAGTATAGATCAATCGATTAATGGCCTATGGCCAAACCTGGCTCACCATCTGGTTTTGTAAATGAAGTTATATTGGAGCATAGCCACACCCACCGTTTACAGATTTTCTGTGGCTACTTCATCTGTAACTGCAGAGTTGAGTAGTTGTGACAGAGGTGGTTTGCCCACAGAGCTGATGTATTTCACTACTTTACAGGAGGTGTTCACTGACCTCTCTTGTATCCTTACTGACTTGTCTGCATGTTCCATCAGTGAGAGGTTAGCGCTGCTGTGGATTTGTCTCTTCCCGTTACTTTGCATGTATTTGGGAGCTTTGTTAGGTGTGCACATGGGACTACTATGTTGTTTTGATACACTGACTGTCTTTAGTTATGAGACATCTTGTCATCTCTGGTGATACTTCTCATTAGTCTGCTCTGGCATTTTTCATGTTTGCATAGCATATCTTTTTTTTTTTTTTTTTTTTTTTTACCCTTTTGCTTTTGACCTGTTTTTCCTGTGTTTAAAGTGTTTCCTATAATCACTACATGGGTAAACCTGTTTTTTGTTTTGTTTTGTTTTGTTTTGTTTTTTTTGTTTACAATCTCTGCCTTTGACTTGGGGTGCTTAGCCCATTTGATTTTAATGACATAATGATATATGTATAGATATATTTTTTAAGTTTATTTATTTTGAGAGATTAAGAGCAGGAGCAGGGGAGGGACAGAGAGAGAGGGAGAGACAGAATCCCAAGCAGGCTCCCTCAGTGTCAGCACAGAGCCTGATGTGGGGCTTGATGTCATGAACCATGAGATCATGACCTGAGCTGAAATCAGGAGTGGGACACTTAACCGATTGAGCCACCCAGGTGCCCAATATATTTGGGTTTAATTTGACCGTTTTGATGTTTGTTTTCTGTTAGTTCCCCTACTTCTTTTCCTGCCATTTCTTGATGAAATGGCAGTGTTTGCACTGTTCCATTTTATCTTCTCTGTTGACTTTATTTATTTTTTAACGTTTATTTATTTTTGAGACAGAGAGAGACAGAGCATGAACGGGGGAGGGTCAGAGAGAGAGGGAGACACAGAATCTGAAACAGGCTCCAGGCTCTGAGCGGTCAGCACAGAGCCTGACGCGGGGCTCGAACTCACGGACCGCGAGATCATGACCTGAGCCAAAGTCGGACGCTCAACTGACTGAGTCACCCAGGCGCCCCTCTTCTCTGTTGACTTTATATTGTCCTTTGTGTAACTGTTCTAGTGGTTTCTCTGGAGATTTTAATATGCATATTTAACTCATTAGTCTCCCTGCAGAAATTACAGTGTGCCTGTACATTTTAAGTCTTGTAACAATGTTTTTCCGATTAGCATTCTCCTGTTCTGTGCTCGTGTTATATATTTTACTGCTACATACGCTAAAAACCTCAAGATTTTTATTATAACCAGTCAATAATCATTTGTCTGTATCACAAATGCATTTACATTTAAGATGTACATCATTTTAATGAGAAACAGCTATTTCATACATAAAGATGATTGACTTTAATATCCAAATTAGTATTATGAATCCTCCAGTGGGCGTATGGAAAGGCTAATTGAGGAGAGCTGTGTAGTCACACCTGATAGCTAAGAAGTAGGTGAGAGCCAGTGGTGGGTGTATGAAGGTGAGATTTGAAATAAAAGCATAACCTCCCTCCACCCCGACTCCTCTCCAGAGCAGGGTTCTGGATTTAGTCTTTCCGGGGAGCCATTTGCACGTGCAGTTTATTCACCACTAATGGATGACTTTAAACTTGTAAGGTTGGTGATAAAGGGCATAAATCCAGGCAGAGTCCCCTTCATGCATCCAGACTACGTTACTCTTCCTCCTCTGGAGTAAGAGAACCACCAGAGGACACTGGCCACGCCCGGGATCTGCTGGGTGGAGGCCTGGGACGCTGCTCAAAGCCCTGCAGTGCCAAGGACGTCCCACAGCAAGGAATTAGCCAGTCCGAGATGTCAGTTGTGCTGGGACTGAGAAATCTGGATTCTAGATGAGTAGGAATAGCAAGTTAGACTCGCATAAAAACACATTATTTACAGAACATGATACCACATTAAAGGCTGTTTGACAAATGTTTTGTCCATTGATGTATGTATCTTTTTACTTCTGTCTGATGAATAATATGCACCTGAATATAAAATAGATTAATCATAATTACTGTAGACATTTCAACAGTTAATAAAAATTATTCTTTTGGGTTTCTGGATGAAAACCCATAGCAGTGTAAAACAAGTAACTAGCCCTGTTTCCATTTCAATTTAGAAATTACTGATCTGTCTGGAACTTCTTTCTAGGTTTCTGATGTAGAAGAGCTCACCCCGCCCGAGGGTCTTTCAGACCTTCCGCCATTTTCAAGGTGTTTAATAGGAATAATAATGAAGTCTCCGATTGTAATCAGGTAACCATGCTCTCTTTATTGCCCTGATCTCCTCACTTGGACTGTGAGCTCTCAGTAACTTCTGTCTATTCTTTGAGCTCTCAGAATTTCTCAAAGATGCATTTTTCCATGAGAAAAGTGTTTCATATAGTGTTCTCTAATCAGCAATTAAAACCAGTTGCATTATTTTAAAAATTTGCATTATACAAACAAATTCTAATTTTCTATAACATCCATCCATCCAAATAGTCCCTGGTTATGCTTTTCATAACTAAAATTCAGCTAGAGGGAAACATTTAAAATGTTAATGTGTAGCAAATACTTGTTCCTAAGTACACTCAGAACGCTTGACTAGGTTCAGCACTAGTGTGGTTCTTTGGGTACGTGCTGTCCCTGTGTCACTTGGCTGCAGTTCCGGGTTTGTTGTGGCCCAGGCAGGACTGATGGAGTGTGGAAGGAGTGGTTTTGCACTTGCCTAATACCTGAGGGACTGTAATAGCAGATACATTCAAAATGAAAACTTTAAAAAAAGCGTCATATTTAGCAGCCATAAATTATCTTTCAGTGACATTGAATCTTTTTTGTGTGCATTGTGGGTATACAGAGTAGCTTTTTTTCAATTACCAAAATGTCCCCATTCTCTTTCTGGCAACATCATGTGATGTTAATATCTTACCTGTGTGACTCGGCACATTTACAGCGAACGTATTAGAAGGTTTAATCCACGTTACCTGAAAGCTAGAATTCATGGTGGTTGATGAATCTTGGCTGTGTTAGTCCTCCTATAAAGTTTTAGGATATATACTATAGAATAATTCCAGATATTTATTAATTTTTTGCAGGTCATTTTTAGATGAATTAAAGGCGTGTGTTACTTCTGATGATATTGAAGGCATTGTGTGTCTCACAGCTGTTATGCATATTATTTTGGTTATTAACAAAGGTTGGTTAAATGTTCTCTCATACTGTCTGGGATATTGCTGGGTGTAATCTCATACAGAACTGTTATGGAATGTTTGGGAATTTGGTTCCATGTTTGTGGCATCCCCTTTCAGTCAGACCCTCCCAGCTCTTGTAGCCTGCTCTCCCATGCTCTGCACAAACAGTGTCTGCTGGGTTTCCTCTGCTCAGCTAACCCTGTACTAGCCTGGAAACCAGCTGGCTCACGCTTCCTAATGCAGTCCTGTTCACCTGTCACCTTTCCCCACTGGACCCATTACATATCCCTCTTTGTGCCTCAGAATTGAATTCCTGTTGGTTTGTCACATGTTACCTATGTTTAAAGTTCTGAATTTATTTTTGCTAATGATGGTATGTTTTGGTGTTAATACTTAATGAATGTATCTTCTGTTCTGCTTAAGCCTTGCACTTGCCTTTTCTGAATATCCCAGCCAGTTGAAATAGTACCGGAAAAATAATTGGAGATACTTATAAAATGCTCATCTCAGTATAAAATGCAGTAATCTCCCTGCAGATTACCGTTAAGTTTCTGAATTTTTTGCTCAGCTTTACTAATGTTGAAATGATTTTCGAAGACATAACGTGTTACAGATAGAGAGTGCTTCTAGGGAGATAGGCACTCTCCATAAGCCTGAATGCATGGCATGCCTACAGAATCATGATAACACTTTGTGACTAGCATTACCCAGGCTGGGCATCAGAAAAGACTTCTAAGGGACTGTCACCCAAGTTGAGGCCTGGAGAATGAGGGGAAATTCTCCATGTGAGGGGGTGAGGACAGGGGCTGGGGTGCTGCTGAGCACCTAGTACTTAACAGGTGCTTAAATATTTGCCACACTGATGATGACTCTGAAATGTGGCAGTTGTCATCTCTGATGGAGGTACAGGTGATGGCATGGACAGAGCTCACGGAATTGTCCACTAGAGCTGTCCCTAAGGGCTGATGAAGTGCTTTCAAAAATGTCCACTTCATCTTTTCACATCCCTGTGAGGGGATGATTCCTGTTCCACAGGTCAGTGGGTAGATTAACTCGAAGGGTGGGGAGGCTCATTCTTCTTGAACTTGTGCCCATATCGATAGCAGAGTATGCTTACTTTTGTGTGCCAGTGTTAAAATCGTTGCTCTGTCTTTACTATAACTTCCTCTTAGGTAAACAGAGAAGTTCAAGAGTGAAGGATGTTGCAGCCACTGTTCACAGAAAACTGAAGACGTTTATGGAGATCACCCTGGATGAGGACAGCACGGAGAGGTAAAGCACTAGATGTGCTCCAGGCACGTTTGCTGAGAGCTGTGGGTTCCCTGCCTGTCCGTTTGAGATCACGTTTTCATTCCTGCTGGTTACAGCCAGGCCATGAGGAAGCAGGCTTGCTTGGGAAACCCCTTGGACATATGTTTAATTTACTCCCTGATTTTGTCTTCAAAAATAAAAACAAAATTGTCATCTTGTAAATTCTACTCCAGAAGAGTAAAGGCATACAGACTTATTTTATATGTATATACAAACCAGACAAGATTTATTTTTGGTGGTTTGCTATGTTTTTGAAACTGTAGGCATTTCTCAGATATAATTGCTCAGTCCCCAAGCGTCCACAATGAGGATGGGAAAGGTCCCTCCATAACTTTGAAGAAATACTTGTCATTTCTTCATTCCTGGGGGGCTTGTTGGTGCCACAGGGACTGGGACTGCTCTGAGGAAGGTGTTCATTGGGCTCCTGCGGCCGAGTGCCTTTGTTGTTACGTACCGTTTTTGACATGCTCTGCAACTTGCTGTAAACTCTTGTTATTAGTTTAGTTGTTTGATTCTCCGGCCAACCACAAAAACTGTTTTTCTTGCTGTTTTCTGAACTTCATAAGGTTAAATGTTAATAGAGCTCTGAACTTGGTAATAGTTTCACGCATGCCTGGGAAAGTACTTTTCTTAGTCACTTTCTCCTTTGCAAAAAGGCCTTGAAAACTCTAAATTGCTAAATTATGAACAAAGACAGTTTTATTTTTTTCTTCCTATCTGTATACCTTTGTACCCTTTCTTTCCTTCCCTTACTACATTAGTTAGGACTTCAGTGCTTTTCAGTTGAAAAGCAGTCATGAGAAGGGGCGTCCTTGCCTTGTTCCTGATCTTAGTGGGAAAGCTTCTATTTTCTCACTATTAAGTACGTTAACTGCAGATATTTTGTGGGTGTTCTTTACCAAGTTGAGGACGTTCCCTTCCTAGTTGACTGAGAGTTTTTATTCTTCATTGGTGTTTGATTTTGTCAAACACTTTTTCTGCATCTACTGATAGGATCATATGCTATCATATTCTTCTTTAGTCTGTTGATATGATGGATTACACTAAGCAATTTTTTTTAGTTTTTTTTTTTTTTTTTTTGAGAGAGAGAGAGAGCAAGTGGGGAAGGGGCAGAGAGAGAGGGGGACAGAGGATCTGAAGCGGACCCTTTACTGACAGGCTGACAGCAGTGAGCCTGATGTGGGGCTCGAACCCGCAAACTGTGAGATCGTGACCTGAGCCGAAGTTAGACGCTTAACTGGCTGAGTCACCCAGGCTCTCCTATACTAAGTCATTTTTGAATGTTGAACCAGCCTTGCATACTTGGAATAAGTCCCAGTTGGCCATGGAGAAGTTTTTATACACTGTTGTTATTAATTGTACGCAGTCGATTGATGGTGCTGTTGAGTTCAACCATGTTCTTAATGATTTTCTGCCTGCTGGATCTGTCCATTTCTGATAAGAGGGGTTGTGCTTTATATCTTTTGTGATCCTGATACTAGGTGCACATGAATTTAGAACTCCTACATCTTCGTAATAAATCGACCCTTTTATTTTTATGAGGGGTCTCTCTTTATCTCTGGTAATGCTTTCCCCATAAAGTCCATTTTGTCTGCTATTAAGACAACTGTACCAGCCTCCTTTGGTGTTTCCTGAGTGTTTGTGGCATTCCAGTCAGAAGGCAGAACCACACTGTGACCAGGACAGGGAGGTCTCCATGTCAGAAATCCTTCTCAGGGTGTTGATTGAAGAGTTACTGGCTGGTGGGAGTTAAAGCGAACTCCAAAGCATAGAGGAAAGGCAGATGTGAGGAGCACCTTTGCCCCAGCGCTGAGACTGCTCCCCAGATGGAGTAGTCCTGAGGCCGTCTGGCGGAACTCACTGGAAATCCAAGCTCTGGGGGCAAGGGATCTGCTGGAACCAAAGCTGGAGCCCTCTCCCAGTCCCGTGAGCTCGTGTGCTGCTCTGGTCAGGGGGATGCTGGCTGGGCGGCTGCTCTGTGGGGCCTGGTGGGGGCAGTGGGCTGAGGTGCCACTTGTGCCGTTGGGGTCTCCTGGAGGAGGCTTGGCTCTCTGCAGTGGTCAGAACTGGGAAAAGAAAGCCCCTATGGACCAGGCATACTAGCACCAGGCCTTGACAGGGTATGGAGCAGGGCACTGGAGTAGATGGGGATTTGCAAGACCTTGGTTGTGAGCAAGGGGAATGCGTTCAATTATGTGCTTCATCCTAAAAACTATTGAATATTTACCATGTGTTTTAATAAGGTCGAGTTTGCAACTGTATATTTGAAGGAGAAACCCAACAGACTCTAGGTTTCATGAGCTTGTTTTATTTCTAGACACTTACGGGGAAGAGGGAATTGATCTTCGATTTGGAGGAAATGAGGAGTGTTTGTATATTTCAGAAAACACGTGGCAGCATAAATATTTTTACCAGGCGCATCAGAATTACAAACTGTAAATGTGATAAGGTATTTTCATAGGATGTGGTAACAATCTCAAGTCCAAGCATTTTACAAGATTTTTTTGCTTTTAGAAATAACATTTGCAAGGATAGGGTTTTTTTTTAATGTTTACTTATTTTGAGAGAGAGACAGAGCGTGAGCAGGGGAGGGGCAAAGAGAGAGGGAGAGAGAGAATCCCAAGCAGGCTCTGTGCTGTCAGTGCAGAGTCCAATGTGGGGCTTGATCCCACAACCATGAGATCATGGCTTGAGCTGAAATCAGGAGCTGGATGCTCAATTGACAGAGCCACCCAGGCGCCCCTAGAAATTTCTGTAATTTCCACTTGCACAGGGTTTTAAGGTGAGTATTTGTATCATGTTATATTGAGAGGGAAAAAAAAAAAAGCCTTAGAAATTCAAACTTCACACTGTGGAAAGTAAAGGATATTCAGAGCTGATAACTTATGGCAGAGTTCTTCCTGTTAAGGAGGAAACATCCTAAAGAAAATAGGTATGGACTATGAAACTTGGGCCTCTTAAATATGCAAGAAACACACTGTAGAAAAGCCAGTATCTAAAAAAAAAAAAAAAAAAAAAAAAATTCAATCTAGGGGAACCTGGGTGGCTCAGTCAGTTGGGCATCTGACTTCAGCTCAGGTCATGATCTTGCTGTGCGTGGGTTCGAGTCCTGAGTCGGGCTCTGTGCTGACAGTGCAGAGCCTGGAGCCTGCTTTGGATTCTGTGTTTCCCTTTCTCTCTGCCCTTCCACTGCTTATTCTCTCTCTGTCTCTCTCTCTCTCTCTCTCTCTCTCTCTCTCTCTCTCTCAAAAATAAATAAAACATTCCAAAAAAAAATAAGTAAATGAAATCAGTCTAATGGAAAATAGATAAGATTTAAGACTAAATTTGAAAATATTACTGATTTGATGTTGGGGTAGATACATTAAGACAAGTCAGTATCTTTAAGACTCTGGTGGAAACCATTGGTCCAGTTAATAATTTAATCAATGGGGCATTAATTCAGAAGTGAACATTTTCTTAGTGATTATACTACTTTTCTCTCTAACAGTGCTAGTATTTCGTTACCTGGTCTGTTGGGTACTAAATAAAAAATGCTTCTCATTGCACTGCACCTGCCTCCCCCAGAGTAGCATCCTGTAAATTGGACTTAGTCTCTCAGGAGGAACGGTGTACATTTGCCAGCATGCTGGTGCCTTTAAATGCCGAGTATGTTATTTTTATTACTTTCGTGAATAGTCTGAAAATAGCAATAAATATACAATTAGAAATTTTAGAAGTATAAATATTTCCTAGGATTCAGGCTATATCATGAATTTTCCCACTGAGTAAATGAATTGTAATCATATTATAAGCAAGTTATTTGCCGTATTAATTATGTCCATATGTAGGCAACTTTGATAGTGTTATATGCAATCCCCAACATGAAATATTGTTATTAGACCTTGAAGGAAAGGAGTACTCCCTGAAAAAAATCACATCTTTTTTGTTATCAAGTATTGATGAGTAATATTATTTTATTCTCCTGCATGAAATTTTAATAGTCTTTTTAAAATGATTTTGGGACTGGATGCTTTTTATAGCTCATTTAAAAGCATGCTTTTATCATCATCAATACCCAGTGGACCTTGGTGTAGATAATTTAAAACTATACGTAAATAAAGACAGGCCTTGTTTGTCTTATTAATTGTTTTTCTCAGAAAATTGATTTTGTCTGTTCCTCCCATGGCTGTGGTCACATTGGACGTTCTTCAGCATGTGAACACAGCCTGCCGTAGTCAGTGGGGCCTGATGGTGTACAGGGTTGTGAAGACTCGGCTTCTGACATATGTTTAAAGACTATGGGACTCAGGTGGGCGAGCACATCACTTGGTTCGTATGTTGTGTCACACCTGAGAACCCTGGCCCAGGGAGGTAATTTGACTAAGGCTTGCCACCATTCCTTCCAGCTTGCTGCTGGGGTGGTGGCCTCCATAGGCCTGTGCCTCTCAACTGTTCACCGTCTCAGATCTATCTGCGGTGGCTGTGGGGCTCAGACATGAGGGTAGTGAGCAGTGAGAAGCAATCAGAGCAGCCATAACTCAGGTAACAGTGGTGGGCCAGCCGGCCAGTTAATAACAAGAGTCTTCAAAGAAAAACTCAGTTATACCCCAGAAGGAAGATGGAGAGTTAACACCCCTAAATTTAAAATGTCCCTGACGTGGAGAGACGTCGCTGTTGAGACTCAGATTCAGATAGTCTAAAAGATCTGGGTGGCTCAGTCAGTTGAGCGTCCGACTTCAGCTCCGGTCGTGATCTCACGGTTCATGAGTTTGAGCCCCACATCAGGCTCTGTGCTGACAGCTCAGAGCCCATTTCAACACTCTGTCCCCCCTCTCTGCCCCTCCCCTGCTTGCGTTCTCCCAAATACAAATACATATTAAAAGATCATGTTGGAGGAATATCTCAGGACACAGACTAGATACTGAAGAAGATGAGTCATGGGTAAAGACAGATGAGAAATAAACCCAAGAAAAGCAGTAATTCAGCAAACAATAGAAGATTTCCCAGTGGAAGAAATGTGTAATTTTAAAAATTCTTTTTTTGTTTGTTTCACTGAATTCTGTGTGGAATAACACCTAAGTAAGTCTGAATAAAATTACTGAATTCCAGGGTAAAGAGAAAAACCTCAGAATTTCTCTAGATTTGTGCTGCCCCTGCACCGGCCACTTTGTTACATGTGGAAATTGACAACATGACAACTCTGAGCTGTGGCTCCGAAATGAAATATAAAGTAGGCCCTGGGTTCAGAAGATGGTGTGAAAAAAAAACATTGTAAAAATATATCAGTGTGTGTGGCTTCAGAGTCAACGTGGGGCTTGAACCCACAACCCTGGGATCCAGAGTCGGATGCTTTGCTAACTGGGCCAGCCGGGCGCCCCCCTCCTTTGGGTATCTTGAGTTAAATAACATATACTAAGATGAACTTTACCTTATTCTTTTGAGCTCTTTTAATGAGGCAACTAGAAAATTTAGTTATGTGCCTGTTTGTACTGATACTGGACAGGGCTGTTCTAGACCCTGTGGTTGGTTAGTCTCCATGGAGAGTGGGACCCAGGCAGACGGTAGCTGAACGATGAATCTGCTGAAATGTCACTGAGGCTAATGGTTGGTACTTGTGTCTGGGGCCCGCATACCCTCCGAGGGTAGTGCTTGGGACCCTCCAGGTTAGCAGGTGGCAAAGGAGGAAGGGAACATACCTGTGTGAGGTCTGCCCGGTAAGGGCTCCCGTGTGAAGTGGATCCTTGCAAGGCTTGGGGCAGTGTCTTGAGTGGGGTCAGCCCAAACCTGGCTCTATTGGGTGGGGAGGAGTATATAAGGGAGGGCCTGAGGAAGTGAGGTGGGTCTAAGAGTGATTGGGTCTAAGTGTCATTGTAAGAGCAAGTCTTGGGGTAAATCGTTTTCATTTATCTTGTGCTTTTGTGGAAGGAAACAAAGCCCATGATTGTGAAAGGCACTTGACATGTTTATGAGTCTGCTGTGGATCCGAGTAGTGGTTTAGATCCTCACAAATGAGAGTACTTCTGAGTACATGAGAGTTCACCTATAGAAAACTTGGCCTGGTGAGCACATTTTATTGGGCTCTGAACTGCTGCTGGCTGTGGGAGCAGTGATGACGGCTCTAAGTGCTGATTCCTCGTGATGGGGATTTGTGCTCCATTTTACATCAGAAGCAAGTAGCGGAAGTTACTGATTTATTTCACTCTCTCTGAGCATACATTCAGTTGCAAACCATTTCTAGTTTTATTTTGTAAAAGTGTATGTTTGGGTATTTTGGTCGTTGATTTGTTATTAATTATCTTTCTTTGTGTTTCAGGTTTCTCTATGAATCGTCATCGAGGACTTTGGGAGCACTTCTGAATTCATAACCAACCTAACATCTTTGGTCGGGTGAGAACAGAGGAAAAGGACTTCGTGAAAATGAACTGAATGTGTATTTTCCTAGTGTTTCTAATGTTGATAATCTGTGTCATAGGAGTGGGACTTACTTGGGGAGTTAGAAGTAGGAAATTCAAAGGTTCTTAGGTTTTTGCCTGGTGCCTGCATGAATAATATATTTAACGTAAAGGACTCTAGGTATTAGTGGTGTGGAAACCCGTGGCGCAAAGGGGGAAAAACACTTTTCTAGCAAACTTGGTTGTTTTAAAAATGACTTTTGTATATATAATATTGCTTGAGACTATGACTAATAAAAGCAATGACAACATCTGTTTGTGTACTTTATTTAAAAATCTTAGTATGTGTCTTCCCCTTTAGAGACAAGGGTTGAATTGTGCCAAGAGTAGAAGGTGCTAAGAAGAGGGTGCCAGGTTCAGGGGGAGGAGCCATGGGGGGTCCTGTAGAAGCCTCCTCTCCTCGTCTTGATGCTGCTTTGCTGGATGTCAAGACAGGCCGCTGGCTCTAAATATGAGTGACAGAGAACCGAGTCCTTCAGCCTGAAGGTGAATCACTGGTATCTTTTCTTTCTGAGAGCTGACATGGTGTCAGCAGAGGGCCAGGTCTGTGTCCATCTCCCTGTTAGCCACGATTTCTGCATTGTGACAAATGCAACGGGAGACCGTCTTCATTTGCTTACTTGTGTCCTCTGCCCCAGCTAAAAGGTAAAGAGCAAGTTCACTGCCTCTGTCTCTTGAAGAAGATCCAGAAACAGACTGTTAACCACAGTTATGAGCGGTCAGGGTAAGGGTTTTTTGAGGGATCATTGAGAAAGGGGAGTGAGGGGTGCTTATTTTAGCTAATTTTGAACATAAGACTTTCTACACATCTTTGCCAACTAAGACATATTCTGTATTGGTGAATGTAATTTTTTTTTCTTTTTTGCCCTTGCCTGTGTTTGTTTTAATATTGAGAAATGAGCTGAAGGGCGCCTGGCTGGCTCAGTTGGTGGAGCATGTGACTCTTGATCTCAGAGTTGAGTTTGGGCCCCACACTGGGGGAGATTACTTAAAAATCCTTTAAAAAAATGAATTGAAGAATGTTCTGTCTTTCTATATTCCTGGAAGAGTTTGTGTAAGATTAGAAATAATTCCTTGGATTTGTTGTTAACACTCAACTCAATCTGTCTGAGCTCAGTGTTTTCTTTGTGGGAAGAGGTTAATTAGTTTTTTAAATTTATACATGAGTTTTCAGAATAGTCAGGTTTTTCTCTTTTATCTCGTGTCAGTCTTGATGGGAAAAATAATCCAATTTGTGAAAAAACATAATTCAGTTTTTATTGGGCCAAAATAGTTCATAAAATCCTCCTCTGGGCATACACCCTGGAGAAGTTCCTGTGCACAAGCACGAGGACCCTCGGAGCTCCAGTGTCTGCAGCAGCCGGGTGGAAATAGCGCCGACTCCCTTCTGGGGGTGGGGCAGCCGTTGCTCCTGCTCCATGGGGATGGCAGGACACGGCGGACAGCACCTCAGGGAGCGTGATGTTGAGGAAAAGAGCAAGTCATAGAAAAACAGTGGGATTTCCTTCTGGGAAGCTTAAAAACATGTAAAACTGAACACTATTGCCTATGTTCACACAACATCTCAATATACTATTATTAATATGTATTGATAATGTATCAATAAGCAAGGGAAGATAACAAAATTCAGAACACAGTATGGGAGGGAAAGTTGGGAGGGTGTGTGAGATTCTTCAGAGGTTACAGTAGAAATAAACTGGAAGCAGGTATTTGCGTGCTCATTTTACTGTTCATAACCTTATACATGTTATATTCTTTTGTATTCAATATTTAACGAAAATTTAATCAGCTGTGAGGAAGAGAGAGCATACACATCTTTGGCAAAGGATGTGTTTTCAACTTGGGAGCACTCAGACACGGATCTCTCCAGCTGTGAACACTCCACTAGGCCAGCTCCCAGGTGCGTGGAAGAAGTGATGGCCCCACAGAGTGAAGATGCCAGAACCACTGTGCAAACTGTGGAAGGAGGCTCAGAGAGGTGCATGTGCTGGTGCGGGCTCTACACAGGGCCACAAAACCCACTGCAGGGCTACGTTCCATGGGAGGACATTGCTCACCGAAGCCAGATGTCTACCCTGGGGACAGGCTGATGGTGAGATAGGCCGTTATGGAACTAAGCTCTTTGACAGCCATGAGATTACAGGGCCCTGACCAAGACAACCAGCTGGCGGGAAGTGAACGTCAGATGGGTGGAGGCAATAATTGAAAAGAAGACAAGGCCAGAGGTCTTGTCCCAGCCCAGGAGAGTCAGAGAGGGCTCTGGAATGCAGCGTCCCACAGTAGATGGGCAGTAAGGAGTCTGGTCAGTCTCTACCATCCAAGGAAGTCAAGTGGCCCCAGTGAGAATTCTCATTCTTTTGTCCGGGTTCCAGACCTGAGCTGTGAGTTACCAAGAGGCCAGGTACCCCAAAAGAAGGAAGTGTATGTAATTCTGTCCCCAAAGGGGCCTATGACCAGAGATCCTGGGGCTCTGGGAAAAGGTGATCCCCGAACATTGTAAAGACCCTGGGTGTGAGCTGACACGGGTGTGGGACGGCCCTGGGTTCCAGGTAATAAATGGAGATTGGCCCGCTGGCCTATGAGGACATGGTTGTGCAGAAGGCCACATGGAGAAACAGCCCCGCCCTCCTGAGCCAGCAAGTGAAGCATGACATCACGTCCAACAGGAGTGATGGAAACAGGTGCCACAGGGAAGACCTGAGGAAAATAGGTGGGCGGAGCCATCTCCTTGCCTTCAGCTCATGGCTTGGCTCCCACAAAGCCAAATAGAGCCTGGAGGACGAGGTGGATGCTGCCACCCCAGGTGTTAGTAGCCGTGACATCTCTGCTCATGCAGGCCAACCTGGCCCCGGATTGGAGTGGATGGTTTCTGAATGGGCAAACATCTTTTCCATCCTTGGAAAAGAATATTAGGGACATTTGGCATTCCTATGAAATGAACAAAAATATAGTTTTTCCCCAAAGTCCTATTAATCTTCTCATCTTCTGTCACAGTTCCGAAGAAATCCTGCTATCTGGACACCCTGCTGGAGGCCACCAGCTAGGGCATCATGCTGAATCAGGCCGTGTGAGCAAGAAGTGGCTGGGCATGGGGGTTTTAAAGTGTGCTGCGGATTGAGGTAAGCCTGGGTGGTCACTGTTGTTCATACACATTGGTCTGGATTCCTCATGGCCAGTGAATGGCCTGAGCTAGTGTCCTGGGTGGTCAGCCTGGTCAGTAGTCTAGGCAAAACACGCAGGAAGGTTCCACAGCACAAGTCTAACAAAAGCGCTCTCCAGGGATGAGGCACCAAACAGCGGAGACATGGTGTGACCAAGTTGGTCATGGTTGGTGTCACCGCATCATTAGCCACACAGTGCTAGCTTGGTGGCATGAAACCCGCCACAGGGCAGGGGTGGGGGCTCCACGTGGGCCCAACACTAAGGGCTGCCACTTCCTGAGGCCTGTCTAGTGCCGCCACCACCCAGCGGGCCCCTGCCCACCTTAGAAACAAGGCCCTTGTTACGGGACTGTCTCTAGCAGACTAGTCAGCCCTTTGCTAACTGCAGAGCTGTGAAGAAGGGTGACTCTTTAAAAACTGTCCTAGCACAAAACATTTAAACTATAAATTGTTTCTAAGGTGAGAACTATTTCTCGAGGTAACCCTCAGAATTGAATAATAAGAAAACGAGGAGGAAGGCTATACCACCTTGTTTAGTTTGAAAATATTCCATGTAAAATGCAGTGCCCCTTTGGGACAACTGATGGCTAACTGGTGGTTTGTTCTTTGCATGAGAACTGAGAACTGGGGGCAGGGCACACGGCATTGGCTTTGGACAACGGGTCACGCTAAGTGTCAGTCTAGTGAAGGCCTCTCATTCCCTGTGCTCCTGGAGCAGAGAGTGGCCGTGCATGGCGGGCTAGGGTTCAGCCTGCCTGGTCCCACGTGGAGCACGTCCTGTACACGTGTCCAGGAGCACATGCTTCCTGAGGTCTCTGTGGCTGCCTCTCACAGGCCCAGGTTCTCATGGATGTTCTGGCATCTTTTATAGCTAACTTGTGACTGAACCACGCTTCTTTCTAAAATAAAGGATATTTCCGAAGGATTAATTTCAGCAGAGATGTCTTAATTCTGCTGCTAATGTGTTGTAATAGGTGGCTTTTCTGTCATGTTGCAGCCTTCTTTTGGTATTTTTTCTAGGAAGGGAAATTTCCTGATTTACATTTCTCTAGATTCCTGGCACCAGCATCTGACAGGGAGTCCTGTGTCCCTTGGGGACGTCTCTTCAGCCTCTGTCACTCATGGCACATGAAGCTCCTTCCACTGGTGACACAGCAAATGTAACAAATGTATTTGAGAAGCACATGCAGAACGGTTTCAAAAGGGTTCTGAATCTCCTGCCTCCCAGACGGACGGACAGACAGACAGACGGGCGTGGCAAGGACAGGCGTACGAAAGAAAACATGAGTCGGGCTTCCAATTCTTGCCCGTAAATCAACTCTCACGATAGAATGGACTCAACACCACGGCCTCTCCAGGTTCAGCTGAGGCAGTGTTTACCCCAGCTCCACGGGCGCCCCGTGAGTATCACACCTCATGGCGCGTGCTGGCCCTGTCTGCACAGCAGCCCACGCTGATCACCCCAAGTGGACTTAACACTAAGTGGTAGCTCTTGCTCTCCTTGTGGAAGAAAGTGAGTTTTATGGATGATAGTTTCCACTCAAATGCACATTCTCCCGTCTTGCCAAAAGCCCATGTTGATAAGTCTCTAGGGTAGATCATTTTACGAGATTTTTCTGAGATAAACATGGCATGTGGGATGCATGCTCACTGAGGGACCCTGTGGTAGTCTGGGTAATGGCCCCCCAAAGTATTTGTTATAGGTGCACCTGGCTGGCTCAGTTGGTGGAGCATGCACTCTTGATCTTGGGGCCATGAGTTTGAGCCCCACGATGAGTCTAGAGATTACTTAAATAAATATATATGTCTATATATCTGTATATCACTTAAATGTATTTGTTATAATCCCTGGAATCTGTCAATATTACCTTATATGGAAAAATAGATTTTGCAGATGTGATGAAGTTTAGGATCTTGAGTTGGGGGATGTTACCCTGCTTTATCCGGTGGACCCTGGTGCCATCACAAGCGTCCTTATCAGGAAGCCGGGGGCTGATTGGTCACACGCACAGAAGGCAGATTTGACCACAGAGGTGGAGACTGGAGGGATGTGGCTGGGAGCCTTGAACTGCAGGCAGCTGCCAAAAGCTGGAGAAGGCACGCACGAATCCTCCCACTGAGGCTTCAGAGAGAGTGTGACCCCACAAAGCCTTTGTTTATGCCAGCGAGGCCGTGGACTGCTGGCCTCCCGAACTGAGAGAATGAGTTTGTGTTGTGTGAAACCCCAGAGTTTGTGGTCATTCCCGTTGCAGCAGCCACAGCAAGCATACTGACCCCATCTTCCACCCAAACTCATGCAAGTGTAGGAAACTCAGATGTTGGGCAACTTCCCTCGAAAAGCTCACACTTCCATTCTGGAGCACCTGCCCACAAGTGCTTTTCCGTTCAGTACACATGGGATACAGCAGAGCCTCCTGGCCAACAACATAACACGACACAACACAACACAACCATTCCCAGCAGGGAGACCTTCCGGGAGTGAGTTTCTGATCCTCCTGTAGGGCTGCCTGGGTGTAGTCCGTGATCTGCAGTCCCAGTGGTACTCATGTCATTAAATAGCACAGCTGTGTTCAGTAGTGGGTGACAGGATGGGACCGGGAAGTGAGCTGAAATGCATAAAATGTTGTACACCACAGAGACGGGAAAGGAACATGAGGGGAAATGGCCTGGGGCCAGTGCTGGTTGGTGGCTGGAGCTCTGTGACTCCCCCTTCTTGCCTCCCATTCCACATCCCCCTGGACATTTGGTGGGGGTCTTCTGCTGAGGTAACCCAAGTGTTCATTTCTAAGGGTCTGTAGCAAGCCAAGATAATTTTCTCAAGAAGAAAATGCCGCAGAGTGCCTGCTCATGCTTCAAAATCCAGGAGCTCACCCTGTGTTAACACTTTTCTACAGGAGAGTACAGGCCCCATCTGTATGGAAACTCTGGCCCTGCTTTATGACAAATGGCAAAGCAGCTTGTCCTGTAGTTGGAAAAGCTTTTGATTTGGGGCCTCACGAAATTGGCAGCTTGCAGGTCTATCCAGGAAATGGAAGAATGCACACCTCCCAATCCTGAGAGTTCCCGAAGACCACTCTTCTTTTTATTTTATTTATTTTTTTATGTTTGTTTATTTTGAGAGAGACTGTACACAGGGCAGGGCAGAGCTGGGGGGTGGGGGGAGAGAATCCCAAGCAGGCTCGCGTTGTTAGTGCAGAGGCCGAGGTGGGGTTCCGTCTCCCCAGCCGTGAGATCATGACCTGAGCCGAAGTCAGTAGTCAGACACTCAACCGACTGAGCCAACCAGGCGCCCGGGACTACTCTTCCTTCTTGGCAGTGGTGCTGCACTAGGTCCCACATGTCCCCAGAACTTCCGTGCCATACGCAGGGCCCTCCCAATTCAGGGTCATGCTTGCCCCCTTCCTTGGTTGGTCCTGTAGTGAGCTCTGGCTGTAGCAGGACTCAGGAGTGACAGCTGCCGAGTTCAATCCCAGGCCTGGTATCTTCTTACATTTTTGCCATGGTCGTGACTTCTCCAAGATGCTTCTGCCTTCTCATGCAGGCCATGCTGCGGTAAAGGCCATGTGATGGAAGTCAATACCCGGCGTTGTTCAAATCTTTGACAGGAGTACAGATCTCTGAAGTTCCAGAGAAATTCCTATTTTTAAAAAAACTGAATAACTTGGGGCACCTGGGTAGCTCAGTCGGTGAAGCATCCGACTCTTGGTTTCAGCTCAGGTCATGATTTCAAGGTTTGTGAGATTGAGCCCTGAATCGGGCTGTGTGCTGACAGTACGGGGCCTGCTTGGGATTCTCTCTCTTGCTCTCTGCCCCTCCCCGGCTTGTGTGTGTGCTCAAAAATAAACATTTAAAAACAAAACTTAATATCTTACATGTAATAAAACTCACTGATCTTAAGTATATAGTTTGATGAGTTTTAAAAAGTATATTTAACCAAATAGCCCATAATACCCCAATCAAGATTAGAACATTTCCATCACCCTAGAAAGTTCTCTCCTGCCCTCACTCTTGCAGGAAGTAGCCGACTGTTCAGATTTCTATCACCAGGGGGGTGTGTTGCTGGTTTATAAACTTCATGAAATGAAATCACACAGGTATTCTTCTGTGTCTGGCTTCTTCCATTTTTTTTTTTTTGTTTGTTTTTTTTTAGCATTTATTTATTGTTGAGAGACAGAGTATGAGCAGGGAAGGGGCAGAGAGAGGGAGATACAGAATCCAAAGCAGGCTCCAGGCTCTGAGCTGTCAGCACAGAGCCTGATGTGGGGCTTGAACCCACGAACAGCGAGATCATGACCTGAGGGGAAGTCAGATGCTTAACTGACTGAGCCACCCAGGTGCCCTTGTAGTTCATTCCTTATTGTTGAGTGGTATTCAGTTTTATTAATATACCAGCTTGCTCATCTATAGTATTGGTTTGAATTTAATATCTTTGTAGGGACGCGGAGCTTAAAGACTTTCTCGTTTCTTCCATACTTCATTCCATGGTCAGGGACTAATCTATGCATCACATTACTGAGGCTGACATCCTCGGGTACACTCAGACACCGGGGGAAAGGCATGAGGTGTGTTTGGGGGGCCATGGTGACAGACCATAGTGACATTCTGGCTTGCAAAGGGTGAGCATTAGCCCACAGTCACTGCTCTGCTGTCCCTGAGAAGTGTTAGCACCTGCCTTTCTCAGGCCTGTGACTGGAGAATGGCTACAGTTCTCTGGGAGAAGGAAGGAAAGTTGCAAGAACACATGCTGGTGATATCTGCATCCTTCCTGAAGCCCCAGGCTCTGTGTATCTGGTGATTCATTAGGATTGGGAGAGAGGCCTTGATGTCATTGTGAAGTTCCAAGTTTGCTAGACCCAGAGTTATTTTGCTTAAATAAGCCAAGTATTTTAGAAGCTGCCTGTCTAGTTTGGTCCTAGAATTATCAGGATCAGTTAGTAACCACAAGGGCTGTGAGGGAGTTTGAGGTTTTCTCAGACCTTCTCTGTGGCTAAATAAGGCTGATCCACACTTGTGTTCTCTTGAGAAGGAATTCCTTTTTGTTTTTTAAGTTTATTTATTTTGAGAGAGTGAGGAAGGGGCAGAGAGAGAGGGAGAAACAGAGAATCCCAAGCAGGCTCCACACTGTCAATGCAGAGCCTGACACAGGACTTGAACCCACGAACCCTGAGATCATGACCTGAGCTGACACCAAGAGTCGGATGCTTAACTGACTGAGCCATCCAGGTGCCCTGAGAAGGAATTCTTAAATGTCCTGCGGAAATGGGCCAGCTGCTGACAGCCTCCCTTTTGCTTTCTGCGGTCAAGTACTGAATTTCTCAAGTTCAGTTTCTCAAGTGTGGTTTCTCCTGGTATCAAAGTCTGGCTGGCTTTTCTGGGGTGCCTGGGTGGCTTAGTCGGTTAAGCATCTGACTTCGACTCAGGTCATGATCTCACAGTTCGTGGGTTTGGGCCCTGCGTGGGGCTCTGTGCTGACAGCTTGCAGCCTGGAGCCTGCTTCAGATTCTGTGTCTCCTCTCTTTCTGCCCCATCCTGCTCCCGCTTGCTCTCTCAAAAATAAATAAACATTAAAAAAAAAAAAAAACCCAAAAAAGTCTGGCTGGCTTTTCTGCACAGGCTCACCAACCATCTGCAGAAGCTTGCTTCTGTGGGGGCATGCGCAAGGAGCTGGTCATGGTGTTGGGAGGTGTGTGGGTGATGAATGGGGCAATAGGGGTACCTGTGGGTCATCTGGGGGGAATCAACAGGCAAGGTGACCCCAATGGCTCATTGGCAGGCCTTCAGGTACCCCTACCTCCTACACAGCTGGGGAAGCCGGATGCTCACATGCTTTCACTGCCTGCCTCTACCCCATAGGAGAAGGGAGGGATCAAGAAGGACTCTTGACCCTGTGCTGTGCTGCCTTGGGGGTGGGGTGACATGAAACGGTCTTCCCCTTTACAAGTCTTGAATTATCATCATCATCATCATCATCATCATCATCATCATCAGTAGTAGTATGTGCTCCAACAAAATCCTTCATTAGACTCCATTAGACTCCTGGACTTCCGCAGAGGCTGTCTTTTCTGTGGGCGATTTTCAAAATCTGTTTTCTTTTGAGGCAAGACACTAGAAAACTCTGTTGCTGTATTGATGATGTCCTACCCCTCCCCCCGTTTTTTTTGAAGGTTTTTAATTTTAATTCCAGTACAGTTAACATACGGTGTTATACTAGTTTTGAGTGTACAGTATAGTGATTCAACAATTCTATATATTGCACAGTGCTCATCAGTAAAAATGCACTCCTTAATATCCATCACCTGTTTCCCCACCCACCTCTAGTAACCATCAGTGTGTTCTCTGTAGTTAAGAGTTTGTTTCTTGGTTTGTCTCTTTATTTTTTTTCCTTTGCTCATTTGTTTTGTTTAATTCCACATTTGAGTGAAATCGGATGGTATTGGTCATTCTCTAACTGACATTTCACTTAGCATTACACTCTCTAGTTCCATCCATGTTGTTGCAAATGGCAAGATATAATTTTTAATGGCTGAGTAATATTCCATTGTATATATACCACTTCTTTATCCATTCATTAGTTGATGGACACTTGGGCTGCTTCCATAATTTGGCTACTGTAAATAATGCTGCAATAAACAAGGGTGTATGTATCCCTTTGAATGGGTGTTTTTGTGTTCTTTGGGTAACTACCCAGTAGTGAAATTACTGGATGGTAGGTAGTTCTATTTTTAATTTTTTGAGTAACCTCCATACTCTTCCACAGTGGTTGCACCAGTTTGCATTTCCACCAACAGTGCATGAAGATTCATTTTTCTCCACATCCTTGTCAACACTTGTTATTTCTTGTGTGTTTTATTTTAGCCATTCTGACAGGTGTGAGGTGATATCTCATTGTGGTTTTGACTTGCATTTCCCTGATGGTGAGTGATGTTGAGCATGTTTCCATGTGTCTGTTGGCCATCTGGATGTCTTCTTTGGAAAAATGTCTGTTCCTGTCTATCTTCTGTCCATTTTTAAATTGGGTTATTTGTTTTTTGGGTGTTGAGTTGTATCAGTTCTTTTTACATTTTGGATAGTAGCCCTTTATTAGATATGTCATTTGCAAATATCTTCTCCCATTCTGAAGATTGTCTTTTAGTTTTTTGATTGTTTCCTTTGCTGTGCAGAAGCTTTTCTATTTTGATGTAGTCCCAATAGTTTATTTTTGCTTTTGTTTCCCTTGTCTCAGGAGACATATTAGAAAAGTGTTGCTAGAGCCAATGTCAGAAATTACTGCCTGTGCTCTCTTCAAGGATTTTTATGGTTTCAGGTCCCACATTTAGGTCTTTAATCCATTCTGAGTTTATTTTTGTATATGGTGAAAGAAAGTAGTCCAGTTTCACTCTTTTGCATGTAGCTCTCCGGTTTTCCCAATAGTATTTGTTGAAGAGACTGCCTTTTTCCCATTGGATGTTCTTTCCTGCGTTGTTGAAGATTAATTGACCTGATCATTGTGCGCTTATTTCTGGGTTTTCTATTCTGATCCATTCATCTATGTGCCTATTTTAGTGTGAGTACCATACTGTTTTGATCAATACAGCTTTGTGATATAACTTGAAGTCTGGGATTGTGATGCCTCCAGCTTTACTTTTCTTTTTCAAAGTTGCTCTGGCTATTCGGGGTCTTATGTGGTTCCATATTTTAGGATTGCTCTAGTTTTGTGGAAAACGCTGTTGGTATTTCAATAGGGATTAAATGTGTAGATTGCTTTGGGTAGTATAGACATTTTAACAATATATATATTTTTTCAACGTTTATTTATTTTGGGGACAGAGAGAGACAGAGCATGAACAGGGGAGGGGCAGAGAGAGAGGGAGACACAGAATCGGAAACAGGCTCCAGGCTCTGAGCCATCAGCCCAGAGCCTGACGCGGGGCTCGAACTCACGGACCGCGAGATCATGACCTAGCTGAAGTCGGACGCTTAACCGACTGCGCCACCCAGGCGCCCCGACATTTTAACAATATTTGTTCTTCCAGCCCATGAGCATGGAATGTCTTTCCATTTCTTTGGGTTGTCTTCAATTTCTTTCATCAGTGTTTTAAAGTTTTCAGATATGGATCTTTCATCTCTTTGGTTAAGTTTATTCCTGGGTATTTTATTATTTTTGGTGCAATCGCAAATGGGATTTTCTTAGTTTCTTTTTCTGTTGTTTCATTATTAGTGTAAATAAATACAACAGATCTCCATGTATTGATTTTACTGAACTCATTTATCAGTTCTAGTAGTGTTTTGGTGCAGTCTTTCAGGTTTTCTATATAGAGCATCATGTCATCTGCAAATAGTGCAGGTTTTACTTCTTCCTTATCAATTTGGATGCCTTTTATTTCTTTTTGTTGTTGATAGCTGTGGCAGTAGTATGCAGTATGTATATTGAATAAAAGTGGTGAGAGTGGACATCCTTGTCTTGTTCCTGACCTTAGGGGAAAAGCTCTCAGTTTTTCCCCATTGAGGATGGTGTTAGCTGTGGTTTTTTCATATATGGCCTTTATTATGTTGACCTTTGTTGAGGGTTTTTATCATGAATGAATGTTGTACTTTGTCAAATGCTTTTTCTGCATCTATTTAAATGATTATATCATTTTTATCCTTTCTCTTATTGAGGTGATGTATCACATTGATTAATTTGTGAATATTGAACCACCCATGTGTCCCAGGAATAAATCCCTCTTGATTGTGGTGAATGATTTTTTTATATGTATTGCTGGATTTGGTCTGCCAGTATCTTGTTGAGGATTTTTGTATCTATGTTCATCAGAGCGATTGGCTTGTAGTTTTCCTTTTTTGTGGTGTCTTTATCTGGTTTTGGTATTAGGGTAATGCTGATCTCAGAGAATGAATTTGGAAGTTTTCCTTCCTCTTCTATTTTTTGGAGTAGTTTGAGAAGAATAGGTATTAACTCTTCTTTAAATGTTTGGTAGAATTCGCCTATGAAGCCATCTGACCCTGGACTTTTGTTTGTTGGGAGTTTTTTGATTACTTATTCAATTTCATTGCTGGTTATCAGTCTGTTCACATTTTCTGTTTCTTCCTGCTTCAGTTTTGGTAGGTTATATGTTTCTAGGAATTTGTATATTTCTTCTAGGTTGTCCAATTTGTTGGCATATAATTTTTCATAATAATCTATTACAAGCATTTGTATTTCTGTGGTGTTGGTTGTTAGTTCTCCTTTTCCATTTGTGATTTTTATTTGAATTCTCTCTCCCTCTTTCTCTTTCATCTGGCTAGAGGGTTATTAATTTTGTTGGTCTTATCATAGAACCAGTTACTGGTTTTGTTGATCTGTTCTATTTGTTTTTTAGTTTATTTTTATTTTTTATTATACTGGGAGAGAGAACATGTGTGATCAGGGGAGGGGCTAAGGGAGAAAGAGAGAGAATCCTGATGCAGGGCTCGATCCTGTAACCCTGGAATCATGACCCAAGCCAAAATTAAGGGTCAGATGCTCAAGTGACTGAGCCACCCAAGCACCCCTGTTTTTTAGTTTCTACTAGGTTTATTCTCTAATCTTTATTATTTCCTTCCTTCTGCTGATTTTGGGTTGTTTCTTTCTTTTTTTTTTTTTTTCTTTTTCTAGTTCCTTTAAGTGTAAGTTTATGTTGTTTATATGAGATTTTTCTTGCTTCTTGAGGTAGGCCTGTATTGCTATAAACTTCCCTCTTAGAACCCTTTTTGCTGCATCCCAAAGATTTTAGACCATTTTGTTTTCATTTTCATTTGTTTCCATGTAATTTTCATTTCTTTGATTTCTTGGTTGACCCATTCATTGTTGAGTAGATGTTATTTAACCTCCATATATTTTGTTCTTTCCAGATTTTTTCCTGTGGCTGGTTTCTACTTTCATAGTGTTGTGGTCAGAAAAGATGCATGGTACGACTTTGGTCTTTTTAAATTTATTGACACTGGTTTTATGATCTATTCTGGAGAATGTTCCATGTGCACTTGAAAAAAAATGTGTATTCTGCTGTTTTAGATGGAATGTTCTGACTCTATCTGTTAAGTCCATCTTCTCCTCTACTTTCAATTATCAACATTTGATTATTGTTATCTGGATCTATTATTTTACTAGGAATTGCAAAATGGTGATTTTCTAACTGTCACTCTTTTGTTTTGGTCACCTGGACTTTTTATGCAAAGAAGAACTTTCCTTCAAAACGCATCCTGAAATGTTATTCATGCAGAAAAGTCAGGATAAATGCTTTGATTCTTTATTTTCCAATTTTTAGAAGAATGAATTCATGCCCTAGCAACTATTGAAGACTACTAATATTCTCTAGTTTTATTATGAACAGTACATTTTTAGAAGTCTGGTGAATTTTAATCCATTGCACTCATTTTGTTAATGCTCAGATTTCCCTGTCTTTGGGAGCCTTTGTAGGAGCCGTTTTCAAGTTTATTCTTGTGGCCCTTTGACAAGACCCTGGTCTCATCTACAAGTTTCTACACTAGGAGCATCTCAGTTCTGGAGTTCTGTGATAAACCCTTTGGGACATTCTGTGTGGCTTTGAGATTAAATCTGGCTTCACATTTTGGTGTAGCCTCTGTGAGGCTGGGGCAGGTTATGAAAACTCTCAGAGTATCACTTTATTTCTAAAATCTGGATAATAACACTCATCTCACATTAGTGAGGTATCAGATAGATATGAAGCACCTCTGAATATTTCCCTTTCCCTTATTTCAGAGAATATTTCTCGACATTCCTCTTATGCACACAGCATTTTGCTGAGTAGGTGGTAGCTGTGTAATGAAGCTTACCCACTGATAGTTTACACACGGTGAGGGCACTAAGGTGGTACTCGGGGGAGGCATTATTAATATCTTAAAGTGTTGTATGAGTGCCTGGCATTCAAATTGGGATTTCCTCTCTATCCCATCCTCACAGCTACTCGGTTTTCAGAAGTTGCCTGTTGGGAATTAGAGTCCAAATCAGATGTCAGGCTGTGTTGGTTTGGATCTGCCAATAAAAATCATCTGAATTCCGATTTGGAACTAATCTACCATCCCATGTGGTCTTAGCTCTGCTCCATTTGGTCAGAGAGATACTTGCCTTTCCAAAGGGAACTATAGTTTAATTAATTGAGGCTTGTTGGATCCTCTATAATCCTCAGGTTGAAACATAAATTATAAACGAGGAGGCTCTCTTATTGCAAATGAATGAATGGAGTCTTGCTTTGTGGGAACTTGAGTTCTGAAATCCAAATGGCAACACTCTTGGTTACTCTGATTGAAAGTGGCCACTCAAGTTGGCACATCTAAGACACATCGGATTGCAGATGGTTGGCTTGCAACCTTGCCCACAGCAGAGCTGTTCAGAGAACTAACTGACAGGAGGCTGAGGCTGTTTGCAGCCTTGGTCTGAAGGACTTGGTTCTCGGCAGGGCAGACCTTTTCTTTGGCACGGTGGTCCCTGTGGGTCCAGGGGCATGAATGCTGGCTGATAACCTGGGGGAAAGCAGATGATAGGAGGGCGTGTCCCAGATAGGAGGGGGTGAGGCAGTGCCCAAGGTTGGCTTCGTCTTTTTCTGCGGCTTTGCCAGGAGACTTTCAGCCTGGTCCTTGTACCACTTGTCCATCTAGAACATTCTGGGAAAGCACCATAGGATATGAATATCTTTCAAGACTGATAAGCCAGCTTGTTGGGAGAGTGTGACTTTGTGTGAGGTTTACCTTTTGGTGAAGTACACGAAAGGCACGTCTTCAGGTTTTCCCTGATGTATACCTCCTTCTGACTCTAAGTGAAAGAAACAACACCGATTTAATTGTGCCAAATACCTCTGGCATCACCACTCTAAACAGCAACCAGCAACAGCCTGTTGAGCAAGCTGACCCCTGCTCTGGAGACATGACAAGGACTGGCTTCTAGAGCTTTCTCACCAAACTGGGATGGTGAACCAGGGAGGACTGGCAATTGTGGGATGTTGGGACTCTGCAGCAACACCATGGCTTTGAATCCTGATTCTGCTGCTTAAACTGGCTATAGGATCTTGGAAAGATGGTTTGAATCTCCTCACCTTGGTCCCCTCACTTGTAGAACAGGGATACCAGTGCCCATCCGTCGCTGCAATCATTGTCTGGCACCTTGCCAGTGCTTTATAAAGTTAGGCATTTCTCTCATTATTAACAGTTCATGACTGTTTATTAGTAATAAAGAATCCGGGGCCAGTTGACTTAAAAGCCTGCAATTTGTCTGCAAGCCTGTGAACAGAGTGACTGAGGCATCGACAAACCTGGCAAAGCAAAGCCTGGCAAAGCAAAGGGCTGCCTAGGAGGCAGGGAGCCTGCCAAGCCAATGAAGACAGAGATGCAGGGCAGGGAGTGGCACCTGTCCTCAGGAAGGGTCATACCCAGGGACCAGCACTGAACATTTTTGGCGCATTCACTCCCATGACCCACGTTCCAGGATAGAGGATCTGCCTGGGCTTGTTCAAGCCCAAGTCTGTACCTGGTGGCGCATCTTGACAGACATATGTTTTGAGGGGAGAAGGCCCACAAACAGGGGTGCCGCTGGCCATAGGGGAGCAGTGCCTGCGGACAACAGCTCCACACCGTGCAGGGTCAGCTGCACCCTCCTGCCCCCTTGGCCTCTGATGACTGGCAAAAGGCCAATAACACAGCATCCAACACGCTCAGCCTAATTCTTCCAAGCGTGGGGGTCCAGGAACAATATTAGGGATGCAGTCTCCCTCTCTCTCTGCCCCTCCCTTGCTTGTACTCTGTCTCCCTCTCTCTGTCTCTGGGGCTGTCACTGTCTAGTTGTGCCGCAGAGGTGGGAGGAAGCTGGTGCCCTTGGAACAAGACCTCAAGGAGTGGCAGGTGGTTTCTCGGTGACCAAGTGCTGGGGCTGCCTTATCTGCAGCCACGGGGTAGAGGCGGTTTGCTCCTGGCCTACACAGACCTCTCTGGGGCCTGGCAGTGTGCTTGCTTCTCAGGTGGAACCGGACCATCAGGTGACTCACACCCCGGGTCACTGTTCAAAGAGACACCCAGGCAGCTGTGTTTAAATGATGAAAAATAGCCAATTAAAAATGGCCAATCTGGCAGTTTTGACTGTTTTAGTCAATAATTCCGATTTCATCACAGCTAAGCATACTACGATGACATTCAGCCAGGGCCAAATTGTTTGACTAACAATTTGAGGATGCTCATGACCACATATTCAAGTGCCCCTGTTCACACGGAGTGTGCAAAAGCTGTCTGTGCTGACCCTGAATCTCATCACAAATCTCTCCTCCTCGAGAAAACTATTGCTGATCGAGTGGGAGCCCAGTGAGCATTTCCAGCCTGGCATGCTGAACACGCAGCTCCCGCCTGAAGGGGAGTGCGAAGCAGCGCTCAGGGCGCTGTTGACATCGCGAGGCAACTTCCTCTGGCTCTCCCCATGCCATTGGACCCCCTACAGCTGGCCGCCTCCTCCATACAGCCCAGCCACCCCATCGTGAATACTTTCTGGTCTGTTAGGTGTCACAGTTCTGCGATGTCAGCCCCGATGTTTCCCAGAGCACCGAATGATGCAGTCAAAACCATCAGGTTGGCCAAGAGTTTGGTCTGTCACTGCTCCGCAACATTCAAGGCCACAGAGCTGGCATGCACTGCATCAGAACTGAGCCCTGACCTTCTGACCCCACGTCCTGCGTCTTTCCTGGGAGTTCCACCCCACTCAGCTACTCAGCCTCACAGGACGTCCTTGGAGAAAGATAAGGCTCAAGGGCTGTGTCTGACCTTGAAAATCGTCATGGATGAGGTTGACCAAGTATGCTCTTCTGTGGATGTAAGATTGCATCACATACAGACCAGACCTTGGCACACTATGGGTGCGTATCATGAATATGAATAAGTGTGACAATAGTGAATCAAGTAAGGTCGTAAGTGAATGGCCTAAAGCGTAAATACATGTAGGAGACACTTATCTAAGGGGCTCAGGGAATAAGCATGTTTTGTAGTGTTTGGGTGCTATACACACAGCAGACAGATGTATACACGTGCCTTCTATAGCACCAAACATTCTTACACACAGGCTCATGCACACATAGCATACACGAATACATACACATATACTTCCACACGGTGCAGTCATACATGCAGATACCTGTGTACACACATGTGCAGTCCCACATGACACACAAGGACACACCTCCTTGTGTGTCTGGGCCATTCACTGGGGATTCCTGTCATGACAATCTGGCCAGTGCTCCAGAAAGAGCCATGCCCAGTCTTTTTTTTTTTTTTTTTTTTTTTTTTTTGAGATGCAGAGAGTGAGGGAGAGAGGGGCAGAGAGAGAGGGAGAGAGAATCCCAAGAAGGGTCTGCACTGACAAACTGTGAGATCATGACTTGAGCCAAGATTGAGTAGGACACTTAACCAGCCGAACTACCTCGGTGCCCCCACAGCCTTCTCTTAGATCAGAAAGCCAGGCTACCTCAGCCTGGGCTCTGGAACCTGGTCCTGCTCTTCATAAACCAGATGCTCCTGCCTTCCCCCCTCTCTTCCATGTGTTCCCTTTTCTGCCTTTAGCTGCTTGTGTCCTTTCAGCAGAGCTGAGATCTTGTGGCACTGGTGAAGCCATCCACACCTTTGTGGGTTTTGTGCTTCTTTCTAGTGTTTCTGTTACTGTAATTTCCTTGCAGTCCTTCTGGTGCCTCTGCCAGAGCTCTCGGGGTGAAGCAGGCCCAGGCTCAGTAGACTAGTCAAGAGCCAGCAAACAATGGAAGTGACCCCATGCGCTTTCTGGGAGACCTGTTTACCAAGGCCAAGGAGCAGTATGGCCCCAGAGTAAACAGTCCTCCAGGACGCAGCCTCAGGAGGGGCCCGGAGCTCTTCCAGGTCCTTGAGAGGGACCTTGCCCTCTGTGAGGGCCCCAGTGACCTCCATGTCCTGGCGGGCACAGCCGGCTCCCCCTGTAGCCAGGGTGTGGTAACCAGCATCGACAGCAGAGAAATGGGGCTAGATATCTGGCTCCGGGTCCCTGGGCATCACACAGTGATGGCAGGCACTGTCCTGCCCTCATGTTTCTGCATCACCTGTGGGCCTGTCACGAACAAGCTTTACCTTCTAGCCCATCTAGATCCTACTTTTTTTCTTTTCCTGTTGTTTCTGTCACCCAATTTATCACCAGCCAGCTCTGTGGTAGTCGGGATGGCCTCACCCGTGCTCATGCCCCCATGAGTGCTGTCGCACCCTGTCTGGCCTGCACCCTCACTGAGGTGGATCCCTACATGCACACACGGTGGTGTGCGGGGTGCCAAAATCGAGCAGAGGAACGGCTGTCTTCAGGCCTTCCTCAGAGAGTCTGTGGATGAATCATCTCACCATCGAATTCTACTCGGCCAGCAGTGTGGTGTGAACCCAGGGTCCGAATACTAAGTGCTAAGAACACAAAATGAGTAAAGAACCCCAGGTCACCTGTTTGGCCATCCTCTGGTGGGGGGGGGTGGGCTGCATGTACAAAGTGCAGATCTGTGGGCAAGTGCGGAGCAGGACCATGGTTGCTCCTGCTGTGTCCCCACAGGGTGGACAAGTGCTCTCTCTGGAGGGCAGTTCCCTGGGCCTTTGGGTGACAGAACTCCTTGCCCACAGATGGGCAGACAAGGAGGGCCTACTTTCTTGGGCACAGGGACAGAGGGTGTTGAGCAGGACCGGGTAAGGGAGGGACCTGGTGGGGAGGACAGGCATCAGCAAGGAGGTGATCGCCAGGGCGATCAGGCCCAATATTCAGTTTCAATTGTAGATGGCCTGCGCTGAGCTGTAGCCCCCTCACCATCTACCCTACCCCAAAGTGTGCACAGGCCAGCCCCACCGCACCGGGGCGGTAAGGGGCCAGGAGGGAGAGGACTTGGGAAGGATAGCTGATGAGCGCCACGCAGCAAGGAGAGATCTGCAGGCGCAGGCACAGCAGGAACCAGACTTCATCTAGGGCAGCGGGACCCACAGGGGTGAGGCCAGGCCACTGCCCAATGCTGAATGAAGCAGGCGAGGGGCCGAGGGGATGGACACACTCACGCTCAGAGCCTGCATTCTCTCTCACACAGCTCCCTCTGATTCCTCGAACGCCTCCCCCGGCCCAGGACCCCTGCAGCCATACCCTGCTTTTTAGGAAGAAGTCTCCCTGAGAGGTCCGCAAGGTCCCCAAGGCCCCCCGCGGACCCCTGGACAGTGGCCAGGGAGGGACACCAGGGCCGCGTCCGCACCGTGGATCCTGATCTCGCCGCGTAGAGTTCGGAACTCGGAAGGCGCTGATCCTCCAGGCTGGGCTCCCACAGTTTCCTCTTCCTCAGGCTGAGGACCTCCCACACTTTCACCCCCCCCCTCCCCCGCTCTGGGCCCCCTTCTGATGGATCCACAACACGTCTGGTCACATTAAAATTAAATAAAACTAAGAGCCGGCGATCGGCTCCTGGGCGGCCTCTGCCACACGTCAATGGCCGCCGGCCCCGCGTGCTCATGGACGCCGCGTGGGACCACGCGGGTGGGCGCCCTGCCCGGGGTCTGAGCAAAAAGGGTCGGGCCTTTCCCCCGCCTGGCCAAAAGGGAGGGCCACGTCCCGGGCGGGTCAGTGCGACCACGGGGGACCCGGGACCCCCGGGCCGGGCGAGGGCTGGGTGCGCTCGGCTCACCCCAGCCCCCTGGGGGAGGGCGGAGCCACAAGGATGGGACGGGGGCGCGCTGGGGCGGCCGCGCGCCGGCAGGTGGGGCGGGCCGGGGGGGGCGCCGTGGGCGGGGCTGGCGGGCGCGCGGCGGGGCGGGGCCTGGGTGTGGGCGGGGCCGGAGGCGCTGTCCGGTGCTGAAGCGGCGGCGGGCGCGGGCAGCGCGGGGAGGAGCGGTGCTCGCCAGAGTCGGTCCCGCCGCCCCCGCCGCGCCGCCATGGACTGAGCGCCGCTCGCCCGGCCGCCGACATGGGGCCGCTGCTCGCGCTCCTGCTGCTGCTGCTGCTGCCGCCGCCGCGCACCGCGCCCGCGCCCCGCACCCGGCAGCTTCCGGGGCTTCTCGGTGAGTGGGGAGGGGGTGTCGGGGGAGGGAGGAGAGGGCGCCTGAGGGAGGGAGAGGGCGGGGGTGGGGTTGCTCGATGATTTTGGGGGCGAGGGGAGGGGGCGTCGCGGTGAATATGAGGGGCAGGGGGAGGGGGCTTCTCGGCGAGGAAGGGGGAGGGGCTGGGGGAGGGGGGCTTCTCGGTGAGTGAGGGGGGCGAGGGTAGGGAGGCTTCTCGGTTTGGGAGGGGGCGGGGGAGAGGGCTTCCCGGGGAATGAGGTGGGCGGGGGGGAGGGGGCTTCTCGGCGAGTGAGGGGGCGGGGGTGGGGGACTTCCGGGTATGTTTGGGGGAGGGGGGTGCTTCTCGGTGCGTGAGGGGGAGGGGGTGGGGGGTTTCCGGGTGTGTGAGGGGGCGGGGGGTGGGGGGGCTTCCCGGTGTGAGGGGGCAGGGGGAGCTTCCCGGTGTGTGAGGGGGCGGGGGTGGGGGCTCTCGGGTGTGTGAGGGGGCAGGGGTGGAGGGGCTCCCTGGTGTGTGAGGGGGAGGGGGTGGGGTCTTCCGGGTGTGTGGGGGCGGGGGTGGGGGGGCTTCCCGGTGTGTGAGGGGGCGGGGGTGGGGGGGCTGCCCGGTGTGTGAGGGGGCGGGGGTGGGGGCTCTCGGGTGTGTAAGGGGGCGGGGGTGGGGGGGCTGCCCGGTGTGTGAGGGGGCGGGGGTGGGGGTTTCCGGGTGTGTGAGGGGGCGGGGGCGGGGGGGCTTCCGGGTGTATGAGGGGGCAGGGGTGGGGGGGCTGCCCGGTGTGTGAGGGGGCGGGGGTGGGGGGCTTCCGGGTGTGTGAGGGGGCCGGGGCGAGGGGGCTCTCGGGTGTATGAGGGGGCGGGGGTGGGGGGGGCTGCCCGGTGTGTGAGGGGGCGGGGGTGGGGGGCTTCCGGGTGTGTGAGGGGGCGGGGGTGGGGGGGCTGCCCGGTGTGTGAGGGGGCGGGGGTGGGGGGCTTCCGGGTGTGTGAGGGGGCGGGGGTGGGGGGGCTGCCCGGTGTGTGAGGGGGCGGGGGTGGGGGGCTTCCGGGTGTGTGAGGGGGCGAGGGTGGGGGGGCCGCCCGGTGTGTGAGGAGGTCTTCTCAGGGAGTGACGGGGGCCAGAGAGGAGGTTTGTCGGTGCGCCAGGGGGGAGGGGCTTCTCGGTGAGTGCGGGGTGGGGGGCGCTCACTGGAGGGGCGCGGTGCCTCGCGGGGGTCCCTGCTCTCCCCCGGGTGCCTCTCTGTCCTCGGCCGCAGGGCCAGGCAGGATTCGCACCCTGCCTCAGTTTCCTCCCGGACGCCCCTCCTCCCCGCCCAGGACTCCGGCTCAGGGCGGCCCCCGGCGACGGGGCGTCCCGTGCGTGCGTGCGTGAGGCTGTAGGGCTGGGGCGACGGGGAGGCGCGCCGCGGACGTGGCGCCCCTCGCACCCGCGCCTCGGACTCCTGCCTGCGCGGTCAGCACGTGAACCCCGCTGGCAGCCGCCTCTCGGCAGACGGACATTTTCCTTCCGCGGCCGGGGTCCGCCTCCGTGAGATCGCCTTTCGCCGTGTTTACCCAGGAAACGTGCCGGGCCCCGCGCCCCCCTCCGCGCCGGCCCTTCGGTGGAGGAGACTCACCTTAAAGCTTCAAGGCCCGGATTGCCCAGCGCAGCAGACCAGATAATAGGGGGTTGCTAGGTGTCCAGAGGGAGGGCAGAAACGTGTCCTGGGCGGTGCCGAGGGGTCGCTTGGCCACCTGGCCTCCTCCGCCCCTGGCCTGGCCCTTCTGGAACCCCGAACAAAGAGGGCACAGAGAGAGGTCAGTCTCCCCAGATTCCTGGCTAATGCAGACTGCGACCCAGTTAGAGGGACAGCCGGTGATTTGAAGGGAGGTCCTCGCCCCTGGGGTGGAGGGGTGTGACCGGTGCCCACATCCCGGGGTGCTGCTATCCAAGTCACCACGCGCAGATAGTCCTTGTTAGGTAGGGACAAGCTTGGGAAGGCTTGGGGGCCTGGCCCACTCTGCCTAGACCTCCAGGACCTTGCCTCAAACTGGTGATAAGGGTTGAGCCGTGGACCCGTCTACAGGCCTGTCACCTCTAGTGAGAGCTGTTCGCTCAGCTGGCCAGATGCAGCCCTGCAGGTCAGGGGGACCCAGGGTCAGCTGATGTTGCTCTAGGGAAGGCAGTTTCTATGGGCTGAGTGGGAGGCTGGTCCTGGACTACTCTCTTTCCATTACGATTGCCGGTTCCTAGCATTTTGCCTAAGTCACAGAAGGAAGAAGTGGCTGAGAGAGGGAGTAAAGGAAAACCCCAAAATGGAAGGGTATGAAGAGAAAAAAATCACCACGCTGTCCTGGACAATACTGCCTGACAAAGCAATGATATTTTGACTATAAAGTTGAATCCTATTAAAAAAGGATGCCTCATTTCTCCTCTGTTTACACCTCCTGGATAGTGGATGGTCTTTATGTGGGGCGTTAGGGGCCCAGAATCACTCAGACAGGCTCAAGGATTCCAGGTGCATTAACCTGGAAATTGCTTGGCAGTGTCTACAGGTAACGAGGCGTAAGTGTGGTCTTCTTATTTGGGGGCCCAATCTGGAATAGCATGTAGCCTTGTCTACCTATATAAGCTCCCTACATCCTGCCCACCAGCCTTCTATCTGTACCCTGTCCTCACCCAGAATGCTGCTGCCATATTCTCAGAATTCGAGTACCCAGTCTTCAGAAAGTGCAGGGAGAACCGGGGTCACCAATGAAAGGTATACGCTGCCATCTTTCTCTTTCTCAACCATTTGGATCTTGTTTGATATTTGGTCACACATCGTTCCAAATAATGATGCACGATGTACGATCACCTAGAGACCTTAGTTTTGGCCCTAGCCATGTCACTTGTATTCTTCTTACTTATTTAGCTCAGGTTGTTGTCTAAAGAACACAGTTCAAGGAGATCTGAGTTTTTCTCCTTGCTAGTATCATAAAGTTGTAGGTTAGAATGACTCTGATACCACCAAGACCTAAGACCAGTTCTTTCTGTATAGACTGCCTTGACTGAGCCAGGGGCCTGTTCAGATTTAGTCAGTGAAGGAGTTCTTAATGAAAACCAGAGTCAACAAGGGTACTAGTATCTCCTTGTTCTGAGCCACATTCCATGAAACCACCGTATTTTCACAACAGCTGTTGGCAGCATCCCAATGGCAGTGGATGTCTCTCACCTTTCCCTTTCTTCAAGGGTACCCTTTCCCCCTTAATCACTTTAGCTTCCTGCCCTGTCACCACCTGTTCTCTCCATGTCTTTCTGGTTCCAAAGGCTCCTTTATGACACATAGTTTCCCATTATTTTTGACACTAGTATCAGAGCTGAACAGGGAGGGGAATAATGGCACCCCCATCCATGATATGATTCAACTTTGCTTCTAGTGAAAATACCATTGCTGCATCAGGCAGCATTGTCCAGGATGGTTTAGTAATTTTGTTTTCTTCATCTAGTCCTGTCTTTGGATTTTCCTTTGCTTCCTCCTTTTGCCTTTCTTTGTGATTTCAGGACATCCTTTTGTTCATGTGCTCAGTACTATATGAATCTGATTTGACTGCAAGGTGCTTGTCTTTAAGCTATTTTTAGTTATAGGGAGGCCAGTTTGTGAGCCTGCTCAGATAGCCCCCACATTTAAGGGCAATCTATAAAAGGCCCTTCTTTTGCTAAAGAAATACGAATTTTATTTGCCAAAGGACAGAGTCAACCTTTCATGAAAATTTGGCTTGGAGAATCCGAAAGTCAAAGCTAGCCCGTGCACCTAGCTCTGAGATAGGTGAGTGTTTATTTTCCTCCCTTGTTTTTTGTTTCCTGATTTGCCCACACATGTTTTTCATTCATCAGTGAGCCCACATGGAACTGAGGAGACAGCAGCCAGGAGCAGGAGTCGGCTTGTTTTGTGAACTAGATGGCATGATTGTTTATTTTTAAATCAAAGCATCCTTTCTGCCACAAAAGCACACGTCCATCTTTGCTTCTTAGGGTCCATAGCTCTTGATTTTGTTGGGTGCATGGTAGCGAGCAGCCTGCCCTTCCCCTAGAGCAAAAACCCTGCTACCCCCTCTCAGGCTGTAAGCCTTTCTTTGCCTGTCTCCTCCCCCCTGTTCTGGCTCCTTCAGCATCAGGTGCTGATGTCCCCATGCAGAAGGATGGGGGTGCATGCAAAACTCTGGGCTTCTGTGGAAGGGAGGTGACAGTGGGCTTATCCATGAAACCAGATGCATTGGGTGGAACTGTGGCGCTGCTGTCTCCTGTGTCCAGAGATGGCAGTTAAATGTGTCAGACTCAGAAGGAATGTGTGGGGAATAAAAAAGGTTTTTAGATGGCTTCCTCTTGGTGCTAAGCTTAGTTCTGCTTCTCAACATCTTGCAGCTCTTCTTTTAAAAGCCGATCTGTTTTTGTACCTGGTTATCAAGATCATTCTCCGTGGTGCCCACCAAATAGGTGTAGGAGGTGTGCTAAATTTTCCATAGTCTGCTTTCTGCCTTCCTCTGCGGTGGTGTTGGGTCCCATCGTGGTTTGTGTGCCAGGAATTTCGGTATGCCATGAAATGTGCAGACTCCTTGGGTTCCTGGCTTCCTGTGCCCAAGGGCAATAGCAGTGTGGTGAATCTGCAGTCAGGCTGAGAAAAGCAACCAGGATGATCACCCAGGGTGATGTCTTGATGAGTTCTATAGTGGTCATTGTTTCTTTTACATGATAATTCTGCATTTCTGAGTTTCTTTGTTGTTGCTGTTCTTTTTTTTTTTTTTTTTTTATGTAGGCAGGCAGTTTTACCTAATTTGTGAATGCAGTTATTCACCCTTTATTTTATTTTATTTTATTTTATTTTATTTTGTTTTGTTTTGTTTTGTTTTATTTTTTAAGTGAGGAATATGGGTTCAGGAAGAGGGGAAGTTTGAAGGAGGGATGGAGTTAGCTGAGCTGTCCTTATACCTGATCTTATTAAGAAAGGTTTCTATTACCATGATCTCTTGGAGCATTACCTTAGAATTTCAAAATTCCTTATGAAAAGGTGTTTGTAACTGAATGTAACTGTGACCCCCAAAAAATAATCCTCTGGCTTTGAGTGGCATATATTTAAATGCCTCGGTATGTGTAAATACTGCTAGTTTAAGGGTTCTTGATGTGTGGAGAGGCAAACAAACAACCCCCCCCAAAACAAACAAACAAACAAACAACAATTTAAGAAATGGGCAGAAAGGATTTGAATCTAGATTTATCCCAGCAAATGCAGGCCCAGTGAGGCTCGGTTAACCGAGAACCTGTCTTATCTCTACTGACAAGATGTTCCATTTCTTGAGAAAACAAACAGCTGAATTCATGGCTGATAACTCTCTGCTCCACATAAAAGCACCTGGCAGCTGTTTCCACATTAGTCTAAATTGACCTTCATGAATATGGACCCAGCTGGACTTAAGTTTTTAATCTTGGTTGATAGGGGCCGAGAAAACCCAAGAAGCTGAAAATAATCAGTGCACTTTTCTGCTGGCTGGAAACAGTTTGTGGGGGGAAGAAGGAAGCTTTTTCCTTTAATTTGTGCTATCTCCAACGACTCTGCCACAACCACTATTTAAATACATAGGCAGGAAGTGAAAAGGGGTGTGGTTCTCCTGGAAACACTTATGTTCACATATTAAGTGACTTTTTTGTTTGTTAGTTGGGTTCTGTGCTGATAAGTGGATGACTCCCCTGTAGGTGTAAGGCACTGAACTTTGGACTAGAGGTGTTGATGTGTGGAACATCAGGATCCTATCTTTAAAATGGCCTTTGTGTATGTGGTGTGAAGAAATAAGGAAGTTGTTCAGGGTTTTGTGACGATCGCTTGGTGTTAACTGTCCAGTGTGGAGGTGGATAACAGGGTGTTTTAGTTAATTTTGTTTTCATCTGTTCCTTCCAATCCTACTGACTGTGGTTCAGAAAACACAAGGACACTCCCAGTATATGGGACTAGAAATGGTTTCTGGGAGGGCAGTTCAACAGGCAGGAAGAGAATATTCGTAAAACAGATAGGGGCAGTGTCTCTTTATTAAATTTAATTAAAAATTAATCATACAGTAAAACTGAGTTTTTTATTTTGGTACATCATCCTAGGTATAGATTCTGATGACAGGTAATAGAATAGTTCCTTGTCCCAAACATTGCCCTGTGCTCTCCATTTGTAGTGATAGCCTACCCTGTCCCCTGAGCCCCTGGCAACTCCTGGAAGACTCTACGTGTGGTTACATGAACACCCTGCAAGGCGAGCATTTATATCTCCATTTCTCAGATGGAAAGACTGAGGCTTTGAGTGCTTAAGAAGAGTGCTATAAGAGAGTCAGTGCTGGGATTGGGTCCTAGGTCTCTGGTCTTCAGAGTCTCCTTTTCTCTCCAGCAGGTGACCCCAGGATGGGGCAGGGATAGCTCTGTAGGCTGCAGGTCCCAGCAGAAGGAATCTATGCACCGTTAGAACATGTCTGTGCAACCCCACAAGAACAGGGATGTCTTCCTGTTACTACTACAGGGACAGAGGTGATTTTCACTTGTCAGGTTGCCTTTCCCTAAGGAGCTTCAGAACCTCTAGGCTCGACAGGCCTGTTTCAGAGAGAATTTGAAAATGCTCTTTGGTCTGTGGCAGGGAATGCTGATTTTCTGAGTTGGGTTTTGTTCTGGGTCTCAGACTCAGTTATTTGGTTAGCCTCTCTAAGGGAATCTTGATGTTTGGAAATGGATAACTTGCTTTTGGACACCTTTAGCCTTACCTCATGGCAGGAATGCAAGTGCCACTATAGAATTCATGGCTTACTGTGTTCGTAAACACTCTGTTCGGAATGCTTCTGTGCTTCCATGAGATTTTTAAGTGTGGTGATACAAACATCAAAGAAACTAGCTCTCATTTCAGACCTGTTGGAAGAAAAAGCCCACTTCAGAGTAAGGAATGAAGGAGGGATTACTCTCACAAGAAAATTTCAAGAGTATATTTGGTCTAAGCTTGGCATTTAGAGTGGCAAACAAGCAAAGGGATGGCTCATTCTGGTCACTTATTATTTTCTGAGGCATTTGGTAGAGGAAAGAGTGAAACTTCCCCTCACATGACATGGGCATTCTGTGTCACTGTGTGTTCTGAAGGTCCATTTTGGCTTCTGATGCAATGTCCTACATACAGTACAAAAGATGTTTGGAAATAGTTTGTTTGGTGGAAGGAATTTTCAGAAGAAAGGCTGACCTGGTTTCCAAAGGGAAAAGGACTTTATATTAATGGTGCAAGTTGGTTCTGATTCCAACAGCAGAATATAGTCAACTTGTAATTGGACAGAGCAGCCAATAAAATTGGCCGTGGAGGCTGATGCTTTTTCCATTTGGAGTTGTGGCTTTAATCCAGTTCAAAGCAGTAATTAACCTGTTGTAGGGCTTGAAGCCAATTCAGTGCTTTGTATATTCTGTGAAATAGCTGGTATTATAACGGCAGCGGGCGAGGCATACAGTGAAAGCTTGATTTCTCAGTGGTGGGCTGGGAATGGGAAACTGGGTGAGGAAGCAGCATGGACTGCCATCTCCCCACCTTCCCACCTCAAGGCATGTTCTGTCCTGCAAAGGCACATCTGCTTTCACCAAAATATACTTGAGGACTTCTTGAATCTTCTTCTCTGGTTTTGCCTGAAAATAGGTCACCAATCTTCCATCTGATTTAAGTGTTGTCAATGAGCAGCACACAGATGAGATTATAAGCTCCTTCCCATGCGCTCTCCCTGCTTCACCAGGGTGTTGTGGTCCTTGATTCCATGAAATAATAAACATGGAAAAAAACCCAGATCCTGTAGGTGATTTCTGAAAGCATGGTAGGGAACGAGTGGATATGGGTCTGGAACACAAATTGGATGGCAAAAGACACTGTTTCTGGGCAGCATGTTGACAGAGAGATTGCCTTCTGTCTCCAATCACGTAATCTTTACAGTTTGCGCTTATCCTCCTGTTAGAAGTCAAGGAAAATGAAAGGACTTTACCTGTAATCTTTTTGAATTTAAGCCATGAACAAAGTACCAAATTCTTCATGTTTTTGAGAGGATCATATGAGATGGTGGAGAGTCCTTGGTAATGGTAGTCCTGGTTGTTACACTCCTGGAAGCTCCATTTTTTTCCAGTTAATGTGGGAGTTCGGTGGCCAGATAGGGTGGAATGTTGTTATTATTGAAAATATTACTATTTTAGTGAGTCCGAGTCTCAGCCAAATTGACTATTGAGATTTTTGCTAAAAGCATTACCATTACATTTTAAATAGTAATATTATTCATGTTTTTTGATAAGCATATTTAAAAATAGTTATACATAATTAGGATGCAGACCTAATTATGTTGTAATGAGAATAATTAATGGTGAGAGCACCGTCTGGATTTATTTCACTTCATCCCTTCAAAGAGATTAAGGCCCTTGAATAAAAGAAATTGGACTTAAAAATAGTTATGCACGTTTATTACATGTATGAGTGGAAAGTGTAATAAAGAGATAGGACATACCCTTTTTCAGATACACTAAGCATTTTCTTTTGAAGTCTTATGTAATATTTGATAAATGCAAAAATCAGAGCACTTTTTTAGTGTATATGACGTCTCTAGGTTGCAATGTTTTTAGGTGTCTGGATTTTTGTCTTGTCACTGAGGCATGAAAAATATCTGATGATAGAGTCCAAAGGACACACATACTCTTGTAAAAGTGTTGAGGATCACACACAGCATTGGCTGCACCTGGGACCCAACAGTGCTGTGCACGTCTGTCTTCCACAGCCTGACACAGAAGACAGCACGTCACTGTGAGGGCATGACACGGATAGCACCCTCCGCACCCCGGGTGAGGGCTGAGTGAGGGAAACATTCTCTTAACCCCCAGGCAGGACTCCCAAATCCACCACCTTCCATGCCGTTCGCCTGAGGACTTTGGGGTGTGAGAACATGCACATGCTGGGCAACTGTGCCCTTTCAGAAAAGACTGCGGTGTCCATGATGGTAGCGTCAGAAGGGGTGGGGTAACTGCCTTCAGGAGGTCTGACTTTGTTAGCATCTCTCACTGTGGGCCTGGGCTCAGACTTTCTGATTTGGGGCTCTGGGTGTTTGGCCCCACAGGACCAAGTCCTCCTTTGTAGGGAGGGGGTGGTGACCTCCAGACCCTGCCTCGTTGGTGTGCAGCAGTCACTATAGTTTGTCCTTTTCTGCTTGTCACTGTGCCTCTGCGGGCCACTCTTCGGCTCTCCCAAAGCTTGGTCACTCTGTGGCCTGTTGCTGGCCTTCTGAGCTGCTGTTGCAGGGGATGGTTCTTGTGGCTCAGTGTTTGGCTGGCCTGACTGTGGGAATGGCAAGGAGGGAGGGGCAGCCCGGTGGGTTGGGTGTGTTAGAATCGTGTGCCCTCTTTGACGTGCTTGGGGTTATGTCCTGTGCCTCAGGGAAGATCTGCAGGCTCTGGATATATGCCTCATTCCATAGTTTGCTCCCCATAGTTGACCTGTCTCTTCCCAGCAACCTCTCTCTCCGAGAGGAAAAGATAAGGACACACTCTCCCCTTGCTCTAACGGTTTTTGTGAGGTTCCCTGGGTTCTGCAGACCCCTGGACTGTTTGTAGAATGTGGGGAGCGGTAGGATCTGAGCCATCTGTGCCTTCCACCTCGCCCCGGCTGTTTCTGTGTTGACCACCAACTTTTATGCCCATGTGTAAGGGATGGTGGTGTACTTGTGTTTTGTTGTTCTTGGTGAACTTTTGTATTGTGTGACTCATGTCCGCAGCACGTCACTCCCCAGAAAAAACCTGGCAGAGATATCTGTGGGACGGGGTAAGCAGAAGTGCCAGTGGGATGCTGTGTACAGGGTGGCAGGCAGGGAAGGCGGGGCGTCCTCACTTGAAGCCCTTGTGCTGTGGGGGGCACACTCTGGGGCCCGCCCAGCAAGAACTTCCATGTTCTGAGACTGTAGTACCTATTAATATCTATTTCTATTCTTGTGGCCTGGAATATGCTTTTTAAAAGGGGCTTTGCAGCAGAGTTGAGTTGGAATAGAGAAACTGTGATGTCAAGAGCAAAACTGCAGAGACTTTCATTTCTTGCAGAACCGGGTTTGGGCTAACATGCCTCTACTGGCAGGAGCCTGGCATGGTCCTTGGGCACAATGGACCTGCTGGTTACTCCACGTGTTCACTGAGCACTCTCCTTGGGAGTGACCACACTAGGCCTTGGGTTTTCACTTTGCTTATGTCTGGTTTGGGGCAAGAAACAAGTACTTCAAGAGGGCACATTAAATGGGGATGTTGAAAACCCAGAGAATACTCTTTAAAAAAAATTAATTTATTTTATTAAAAATTTTTTTAGCATTTATTTATTTTTGAGAGAGAGAGGGACAGAGCATGAGGGGCAGAGAGAGAGGGAGACACAGAATCTGACACAGAATCTGAAGCAGACTCCAGGCTCTGACCTGTCAGCACAGAGCCTGATGTGGGGCTCGAACTCATGAACTGAGAGATCATGACCTGAGCTGAAGTTGGACGCTTAACTGACTGAGCCACCCGGGCACCCCAATTTATTTCATTTTTATTTTATTTATTTATTTATTTATTTATTGTTTTTAATATTTTTTTATTTTTGAGAGAGAGAGAGAGAGTGAGGGAGGGGCAGAGAGAGACAGGGAGACACAGAATCAGAAACAGCCTCTAGGATCTGAGCTGTCAGCACAGAGCCTGATGTGGGGCTCGAACTTGGGAAGGGCAAGATTATGACCTAGGCCAAAGACAGATGCTTAACCGACTGAACCACCCAGGCGCCCCTATTTTTTTTTATTTATTTATTTATTTATTTATCAATCTATTTATTATTTAAAAAAATAATTTATTTTTTAATTTGCATCCAAGTTACTTACCATATAGTGCAACAATGATTTCAGGAGTAGATTTCTTAATGCCCCTTACCCACTTAGCCCATCCCCCCTCCCACAACCCTCCAGCAACCCTCTGTTTGTTCTCTATATTTAAGAGTCTTTTGTGTTTTGTCCTCCTCCCTGTTTTTATCTTATTTTTGCTTCCCTTCCCTTATGTTCATCTGTTTTGTATCTTAAAGTCCTCATAAGAGTGAAGTCATATGATATTTGTCTTTCTGTGACTAATTTCGCTTAGCATAATATCCTCTGGTTCCATCCATATAGTTGCAAATGGCAAGATTGCATTCTTTTGGATTGCCTTGTAATACTCTATTGTGTGTGTGTGTGTGTGTGTGTATGTATACATATATACATATATATATATGTGTGTGTGTGTGTGTGTATATATATACATATATATATATATACATATATATATATATATATGTGTATATATATATATACTACATCTTTTTTATTCATTCATCCAGTGATGGACGTTTGGACTCTTTCCATACTTTGGCTACTGTTGATAGTGCTGGTATAAACATTGGGGTGCATGTGCCCCTTCGAAACAGCATGCCTGTATTCCTTGGATAAATACCTAGTAGTGCAATTGCTGGGTCATAGGGTAGTTGTATTTTTAATTTTGGGGGGAACCTCCATACTGTTTTCCAGAGTGGCTACACCAGCTTGCATTCCCACCAACAATGCAAAAGAGATACTCTTTCTCCGCATCCTCACCAACATCTGTTGTTGCCTGAGTTGTTAATGTTAGCCATTCTGACAAGTGTGAGGTGATATCTCATTGTGGTTTTGATTTGTATTTCCCTGATGACGAGTGATGTTGAGCATTTTCTCATGTGTCGGTTGGCCATCTGGATGTCTTTTGGAGAAGTGTCTATTCATGTCTTTTGCCCATTTCTTCACTGGATTATTTGTTTTTTGGGTGTTGAGTTTGATAAGTTCTTTATAGATTTTGGATACTAACCCTTTATCTGATATGTTGTTTGCAAATATCTTCTCCCATTCTGTCAGTTACCTTTAGTTTTGCTGATTGTTTCCTTCACTGTGCAGAAGCTTTTTATTTTGATGAGGTCCCAATAGTTCATTTTTGCTTTTGTTTTCCTTGCCTATGGAGATGTGTTGAGTAAGAAGTTGCTGCTGCCGAGGTCAAAGTAGTTTTTGCCTGCTTTCCCCTCTAGGATTTTGATGGCTTCCTGTCTTACATTTAGGTCTTTCATCCATTTTGAGTTTATTTTTGTGTATGGTGTAAGAAAGTGGTCCAGGTTCATTGTTCTGCATGTTGCTGTCCAGTTTTCCCAGCACCATTTGCTGAAGAGACTGTCTTTATTCCATTGGATATTCTTTCTTGCTTTGTCAAAGATTAGTTGGCCATATATTTGGGGTCCGTTTCTGGTTCTCTATTCTGTTCCATTGATCTGAGTGTCTGTTTTTGTGCCGGTACCATACTGTCTTCATTATTACAGCTTTGTCATACAACTTAAAGTCCGAGATTGTGATGCCTTCAGCTTTGGTTTTCTTTTTCAAGATTGCTTTGGCTATTTGGGGTCTTTTCTGGTTCCATACAAATTTTAGGATTGTTTGTTCTAGCTCTGTGAAGAATGCTGGTGTTATTTTGACAGGGATTGCCCAAGCGCCACTATTTTTTTTTAAAGATCTACACCCACTGTGGGGCTTGAACTCACCAACCCTGAGATCAAGAGTTGCACTGACTGAGCCAGCCAAGTGCCCTGAAAATACTCTTTTACATGAATTTTTCATTGCTTAGAGTCTAAACAGAGGGAAGCATTTTGACCATTTGAATAAAGAAGCCTTTTTTAAGTGGAAAAGTTCTTTTTCAGAATAAAGATTAGATTTTTAGTTTAGTCCCCTAAGAAGTGAGATCTAATTTTCTAATTTCTGTGATGATTTTTAATGATTGTGTCTTCCTAATGTATAGTGAAGGTAGATTTTAATTTACTGTTATCATAGAGGATGTGATTGCATACATGCAGATCAAGTAACAAGAAATGTGTCAATTACATTGCTGGTGTGCTGAAAACCATCTTATGGAATTCACGTGTGGAAAGCAAATGTCTAGGAAAATGGACCAACACGATGTCAAAATAACACTCTGGGAATGAATAATTATTAGTAAAAAATGAGAAGTGTAGAAGGGACAAAGAGACTACTGAATGTTAGCAGTGAAATTAGATTTTGCTTGGTTATATGTATTTTGTCTCTTTGAGAAGTAAAATGTATTTCTGAAAGAACATCTTGATTTAGTGCTATTCTGAGAAGATAAAAATGTGCAATCAAGCTGAAAATTCGGATATTTATATAGATATGCCTGTTCTCATTTTTCAAAGGTTTTGAGGGATTGAAATATAGATGTTAAACCCATTTTAGGACAGTATCAGTACATTAATGAAGAAGTCTATTAGTGATGTTAAAAAGTGATATTTTTGGGGCGCCTGGGTGGCGCAGTCAGTTAAGTGTCCGACTTCAGCCAGGTCACGATCTCGCGGTCCGTGGGTTTGAGCCCTGCGTCGGGCTCTGGGCTGATGGCTCAGAGCCTGGAGCCTGTTTCCGATTTTGTGTCTCCCTCTCTCTCTGCCCCTCCCCTGTTCATGCTCTGTCTCTCTCTGTCCCAAAAATAAATAAAAAACGTTGAAAAAAAAATTTAAAAAAAAAAGTGATATTTTTGGTCTAAATACTGTTGAAGAATATATAGCATTTGTTTCATGATTACATGTTTTTCATAGGAACTCTGAAAGAACATCAGATATCCAGGGTGAATTTAAAGTCAAGCACTATGGAAAAAAAGAATGTTCCAGACTGTTAGAGGCAATCTTACATAAAATAACATGTCTCACAAAGATTGTAATTAAATGGGCTAATTCCAAAATCAAAACCTTATTTTGAAAGATTCTACCCAAGTCTGGATATATTGTCATGTTGATGTAGTAGTTCCTCCAGAATATCAAAATATGCTGCTTTGCTGTGTGAAATAAATGAAGAATGGGAGGAAGAATACACTCTCAGAAGAAAGGGCAAAGGGTTGTTTTAACTTGCATCCTGGAGCAGAAGCAGGTGATGGGTTCCTTCATGTAACCCAGTGGTTCTCAACTGTGGTCTCAACTGTCTTTTGCTTGACCCAGCTGGGTGGGAGGTATGCCACTGGGCCCTAGAGAGTGCAGGTAGGGATGCTGCTGACCGTCCTATAGTGCACAGAGTGCCCCCACCCCAGAGAACCCCAGAGAAACAAAGAATTGGTCCTAATTCCAGCCATGCTGAGCTTGAGAAGACCTGATGTAGATGGAGGGTTTTGGGAGGAAGCTCCTGGCCATGTGCTTTCGTGTGGGGGAGTAAGAGATGGGCTTAAATATGGCAGCACAAAGTGTCATAGAAAGAAGTCTTGCTCTCCTCCAGTTCAGGAATATCTGACCACCAGGAAGGAATATCTGACCCTGTCAGTCTTCTGTTTGAAACCTCCCCAAACCTTGTGGATGAGGCCCCACGTCCCCCACTTCACACCTGTCCTCCATACTGCACATGCTCTCCTCTCCACCTCTGCACAGAGATGTGTGTGTGTGTGTGTGTGTGTGTGTATATATATATATACACACACACACACACACACTTATTTACAAATTATACATATACTCTATTGAAATAATGATTATTATAAAATAAGTTTAAAAATAAATGTAAAAGAATGATGTATTAGTAATCATTAAAGTAATTATTAATCATTAAAATATTGTTGCAGGTACAAAAACTTCTCTGTACTCACCAAAATTATTAGTAACATTTCAGGTGCTTGGTTTTTATTTTTAAATTTTATTTATTTGTATTTTAGAGAGAGAGAATGCGTGTGTGTGCAGGGAAGAGGGGCAGAGAGAAAGAATCTCAAGCAGGCTCCATGCTCAGCATAGAACCTGAAATGGGGCTCAGTCCCATGACCCTGGGATCATGACCTCAGCTGAAATCACGAGTCGGAAGCTTTACTAACTGAGCCACCCAGGCATCTCCAGATGCTTAATTTTCAAATGTCTTTAATCTTGATGGTTTCAGGCTGTTATTATCTACTATCTCAAGGCACAATATGTGTCCACTGTTGATGATAATATATGTAAATCCACATTTAGAAAAGTCTGAAGAACGAATTTTAATCTTTTCAGCTGTCTTCTTGTTGGGTCTAATTAAATTGCTATGCCTTTGACCTCAGAAGGTGTCTGAAGGACAGTTTCCGCTGGGAGAAGTGTCAGCATTGCAACCCCATTTTCTGTGTTTGTGTGGTCATTAACAATGTATGATTTCTTTGCAAGAACCCTTCAAATATCTGGTTTCATATTGTGTTGGTTAAAATGGGCCATCTAGTCCATAAATCACATCACCGGGCACAATGCATTGCAGTGGGCTGCAGTGCATTGTGAGAACCAGTGGCGGGCCGTTCGCCCTTCTTCACCAGAACTCACAGGGCCGTTTGCCACTGGCCTCTTGAGGCTGCAGAATTAGCCCATATATCAAATACACATAGTTGTGAATTGGTATCAATGTGGGCACATATCCCAATATATATACTCAGTAATTTTTGCTGAATAAATAAAACAATTACAGGCTTATGGAGCTGGAAAAGGTTCCCTGGTCCAGTTTCAGCAATTTATAAATACGATATAATCTTATCTTGAAAATTTCTTGATGTTATCTGGCCTCTTCTGCATTTCTAGGGCACAGGTTCCCTTTCTCATCCCCTAGTCCATTTCTCTGGTGGTCAGCATAAAATGTTAATGAAATACAAAGGAATGTCGGTTCTCAGTTGAAGTTATCTGCAGCAGGTACAGTCATTCAGTCCTATCAGGTAATTTTTATAAAAGTAAGGTGAGGGCAGGAAGTACATTTCTGCATCAGATTTTCTTGCTACTGTTCACTGTGTGTCACTCTAAAATCGAAATTCTCACCCTAAGAACATTTCCAAATGAATTAGTGACAATTCTTCAGCCTAGACAATGTCAGGGAGTGAGATTCACTTATTCAGTTGGAATAAAATGTAGATAATTCAGAGAATACACATTCATATTTGCGCACTTACTGTACTGGCGACTGTCAGCTGAATGATATGTATCAAACTTTCATTTTCATTTAGAAACTGTTGTTTCAATATGAGCTTCAGCTTTGCTGGTTAAAGCCATTTCAGTGCCAAAGATCTTGGATAGAGTTCTGTGTCCAGTGGTGGTAGACTGAGTCGTTTGACTAATCCACTGAGAACACAAGAGAACCTGGACAAAAAGTAGGAAATATAAGAAGGATCAGAGTGAAGAGTTGGTGGTTGAGATCCAAGAGAGGAAAGTCAGCCAGTTCTGGGGGGGGGACTGTAGGTGTTCTCTGGTGTGCCTTCCACATCAGAGTTGGGACCCCAGGAGGCTGCACACTAGGAGAAATGGTTCAACAGAGACAGGCAACCCTCCCTGCAGGGACAGAGACCCAGCGGTGAATCATCTCAGCTTCTGGTTGGATAAGGCTCTTGGGGGTCCTGGGATCCTTAACCACCAGGGGAGAAGCAAGAGCCCGTTTTCTTTGGAGGAAGGTGGCATCATTAGAATTTGGGGATAGCTCCATAGTTTCTCACATTGATGCCCAGAACCAAACAAAATGACATTTTCAGGGAAATTCAGACATTTATCCCTTGTCTGGTTTCTTCATTCTCGCTATGAATAAAGAGTACTAGTTTTCCCACTGAACTATAAAATTAAGCAAGTAAGGAAACCTTTGGTCAGTACCATGGATTGAGTGCCTGCTATGTACTGTGGACTATACTGGGCACTGGATATGAAACGTGAACAAGACAGTGTTGCTGCCTTCCAGAACCTTCCCTGCCTCCAAAACTTTCCCCGGATTTCCTCCCTCCAGAACCTCCCCTCCCTCCAGAACCTCCCCTCCCTCCAGAATCTTCCCTGCCTCCTGGAACCTTCCCTGCCTCCAGAACAATTTCTGTCTTCTAGAACCTTCCTGCCCTCCAGAGCCTTCTTTGTCTTTCAGAATTTTCTCTGCCTTCCAAAACCTTCCCAAACCTTTCATGCCTTCCCATAACATCCTTGCCTTTAAGAACCTTCTTGCCTCCAAAAGACCACACCAGGACCTTTTCCTGTTCATTCCCAGTGCTTGTTCTGCAGTAAAAAAAAAAAAAAAAAAAAAAAAAAAAAAAGTAAAGTTAATTTACTTAATAACTCTAGAGAATATTCCGTGCCATATACACTGCTCTTGGGTTGGGAAGCTCTTATCTGTAGAAGATTTTGGTGAGTAAGTACTAACTTTTTTATTCCATGTACATTTATTTCATTGTTTCCTAATTCTTGCCAGGAAATGGAGGCAGTGCCTATGAAGTTGGCTTTTTACCTTTTGGGAACCTTAAGAAATAGATGTTTTCCATTAGATGTGCTGACAAATACAGGCTTTATTACAAAATAGCAACATGCAAAAACAAAACAATCACAGAACAAAATGACATCAAATAGGGAAAACTGAGTAAAAACTGAAGACTCATTAGGCGGAGTGTTAGGTACAGCTTGAAAACACACCACACAGAGTGCTTGCAAATGTAGTGGCTCCAGGGCAAAGGGTATCTTGGGAAGGGTCCTGTGGCATGCATGGCCTTCCTCCCCTCCTCCTCCTTGTTCGTAGTGCTTGTGACTTTGCTGTCTGCGTGGTGTGGGGCTTTGCATGGGGTGGCTGCCACCGCAGGTTCAGTGCTATGAATTGTTTCCTCAGCCGCAAAGTACAGTTGAGCTCAATCTAGCAGTTTATAAAGCGTTCCATAGATCAGCATGGAAAGGCTAAAACGTGACCTATCATCTTTAGGTGCCTTTGCCAGTCAGGGTTGTGGGGTTATTTTCTTTCTCTGCTCTGTCTCTGCGTGGCTTGGTTGTGGAATTGACCTTTGGCTTCTTCTCTGGGCTACGTCATGAATTAGCAGCTGGGAAAAGCAGAAGGTGAAGTGTTCATGGAACGAAAATGAGAGTGAGAAAGAAAAACTCTTGTCTAGATTTGGCGTATGCTTGGCTATGTGGTGTGCAGGGGTGTGAGTGCTCAGCTGTTGTCCTGACTGCACAGACCAGCCTGTGACTCTGGGTGAGTCGTGACCTTCTGGGCCCACGGTCCAGCCTGTGAGTGAGTGGAGGGCAACACTTGATTTTGTGTGAGATTTGGGGCCCAAGTTTCCTCCTTGATGACTTCGGTTTGCTTCACAGCCCCTGTGCTCATTGTTCCAGAGTCTCCCTATGTTTCTAATATGTGGGTCCCAGGTCTGGGGCAGCACCCCTGCCCTCAGACCTAGTGGAGGGGCACGAGTCCTGGGACCTGAAGTGGGTGAAGCCCCAAGGGGAAGTGGAGGGAGAGGAGGCAAGAGTAGGACCACCTGTGTTATGATGAGTGAAGGCCCTGGAAATTGGGGTCATCATACACTCTTTCTAACCCAAGCACAGGAAGGAAACATCACTCTAAGCTGGATGCTCTTCCATCTTTTGAAGCAGGGCTTTTCCCTCATCAGTTTTGTGTATGGGTCTGGTGCTCTGCATTTTCTGACAGGGCTGAGGGAGGGGTTCAGTGGCAGTAGAGGCGTTAGAAGTTAGATTGACAACGTGTTACTGTTGCCGGTGTACTTAGATGCTCAGCAAAACAAAGAGGGAGCGTGGTAGGCAGCAGCAGAGGATAAATCTTGTGAGAAGGACAGCCAGTTCTCTGAGAGGCTTTGGAAAAGATGAGGCACTCTATTCTCATGGCTTTCGATGGTGAGATTATGGCTTTTCCAGCAGGGAGAATGACAGATAGGTTTGCATTGCGTGAGCCTTTCCCGTTCCTCCGTCTCCTGGACAGGGTGATTGAGTGTATGTCCTTTTACAGTGAACAGCCAGGCATCTTCCTTGTGGGAAGTGGGGTCAGATGGGTGCGTACACAATGCAGTACCCTTAGGCTTACTGAACTGTCCTGTGTCTGTCTCTCTGCCCCAAAGTGCAGTGATGAATGTTGTGTTAGGTCCTCAAGCATCAGGGAAGTAGAGCATAGGGCATCTGGATTTGCCTTGGGTTTTGTGGAGGCCCAAACTTGATTTCTTTCTAGATTGCTTAGCGACGATCTGGTTCTTGGTATCCAGTCCACCTCCCTTAGGAAGCCTGATTCATAACCCAGAAGTCAGTGTAGTACCTTGGGGGTGTGCACCCAAGGAGTAACTAGTGTGGATTATTTCCACTGAGCTGCCTGGAGGACCAAACCTGGTCACCTGGTGAGGTTGGAGCAGATGTAGTGTCCCTAACACTGCAGGATGATGAGTGGCTCCTTCCATTGGGTCACATTTTCTCACTTTTAAGACTTGTTTAAATTCTGAGATTTTATTTATTTGTTTATTAGTTAGTGATTATTGATACCAGGTGGTAGTTTTTTTTTTTTTTTAAAGCATTTTAAATCGGAAACCTAAAGATTTAGAGACTTTCTGTAGGTTCTCCTGAAATTAAAAGAAAAACATGGCTTACTAAGTCTATGAAATAAAAAACCAGAAACCACTATTTTATGGAGTATTTACTTTTTTTCCTTCAGTTTTATTGAAGTACAGTTAACATACAGTACACATACGTGTAAGTTTAAGGTGTTGTACAGCATAATGACTGTGAATTGATGGCCACATGAAGTTTAGTTAGCATCCTTAATCTTATCAGATGGAAGACAAAAAAAAAAGAAGGAAAAAGATAAATGTTTTTTTCCTTGTGTTGAGAACTTTTAGAATTTACTCTCTTAGCAACTTTTAAACATACCATGCAGCAGTGTTAACTGTAGTCATCGTATTGAAGGAATATTTCTATGAAGTGTTTTAGGTGAGTGAGATCTGCGCCAGAAGTGTGTTTAGAGTATTTGTGGTAAATATCACAATTTCATGCAGTATAAAGCACATGATTGACACCAGTATTTGAAGAACTTGTTTCCCTACATGTTTCCTCAGTGTGTTGGAAAAAGGAAATGTAGTCTAAAAGTTGTTGGTTTTTCTTCCAAACCAACACCCCTGGAAGGAATCGTTTAATGTTCTACCCTCTCTGGGAGTAACAAAAAAAAATAAAGGGGTTCCTTATGTTATGAGTGACCAAATTACTTTCTCTGGACCTCATTTCCCCCATCTATAAAATAAAAAGCTGAACTAAATATATTCATAGGTATGCAGTTTCTTTTTTTTTTTTTTTAATTTTTTTTTTCAACGTTTATTTATTTTTGGGACAGAGAGAGACAGAGCATGAACGGGGGAGGGGCAGAGAGAGAGGGAGACACAGAATCGGAAACAGGCTCCAGGCTCTGAGCCGTCAGCCCAGAGCCTGACGCGGGGCTCGAACTCACGGACGGCGAGATCGTGACCTGGCTGAAGTCGGACGCTTAACCGACTGCGCCACCCAGGCGCCTCCATAGGTATGCAGTCTCTAATAGACGAGAGTCACCTTCCTGTATGTGTGTCTTAGCAGCAGCAATGGGCATAGCTAACAGCACGCTGGTCATTTCTTCCTCCACGATGGCCTGCAGCTCTGTTCTGCATGTCTGGGATAGGGTGTGGTGCCTGTGTCCTGGGCCAGGACCCTCTCCAGAGTCTTTCCTTCCCCCAAAGCCCCCTAACATTTCCCTGCTCCTCATTATCTGACTGCTTTCAGCACGACACCCTGCCTCTTTCCTCCATCCTGGATATGACGCCCCACCTCTTGCCTGGTTCTGGAGGGCGGTGTCCGTGTTAGATTCCTCCTTCCTTCAGCACTTCCCATTGGTTGATTAACTTGGATGTTGGGTTGCCTCCTTTGAGGGGTGGGCCAGCTCACTCATCACATGGCAGGAACTTGTGCATTTGTCAGATAATGAGGGAGCCTGCAGGTCTGGATAGAGCCCGCTGTGTCTCAGCCTTGACATTTTACATCGCCATAATGAAAAGCCTTCCTAAAATAAATGCTGCCTGCGTAATGTCTAATATATTCTGTTTGGAGGGTGGAAAATGCAATCGCAGGCACAGCCTGGTCTCAGCCAGCTTGTTTGTCATGGTGACAGGACGGCCTGTCGTGAGCTCAGGAATTTTCTGGCCTAGAAAAGATTGGAATAAACACCATAAATATCCAGGGAAGTGCAATGCAAGATACATTTCATCCATTGACTTGGATAAAAGCCATTTAGCTTCCTTTAATTTTTTTGATCATTTCTGTAGTTTTTAGTGTTTGCCATAGGACTGGCCATGATGACAGGACTGTCAGGTAATCTGTGATAATGAGGACAGCTGAATTGAGGCGGACAGGTGTGACACCTCCTTTGGGGGTTGTTCTCACTCTCCTTCCACCAGATGAAATGATAAAGAAGATGAAAATCCTTTTCTTCTTTGGAGATGCTTAAAGGAGGGAAAAAAAAAAAACCCAGTAGCTCAGAAAGTCCAGGGCCCCCTCACTTTTATTAAAAAAAATTTTTTTTTTTAATGTTTGTTTATTTTTGAGACAGAGAGAGAGACAGAGCGTGGCCAGGGGAGGGGCAGAGAGAAAGGAAGACACAGAATCCGAAGCAGGTTCCAGGCTCTGTGCTGTCAGCGCAGAGCCACATGTGGGGCTCGAACCCATGAACTGTGAGATCATGACCTGAGCCGAAGTTGGATGCTTAACCAACTGAGCCACCCAGGGCCCAGAGGTTACAGACCTGGGCTGGCCCAGGCTCAGGGAAGGCGGGTGGTGGGGTTGTGCCACTGGCCTGGAGAAGGGTCTGCAGTGTCACTGGTGACCCTCTGACTACCGTTTTCGTCTCAAAATGCTTAGGAGCTGACAGGACCTTCTGATTTTTGTGGATAAAGCAAGTAATTTGATCTCCATTGTCATCAAAACCATTCATAACCTCAGAGAGAGGTTTTATAAGAGGAGAATGGCTAAGACAAAGGAAATGACTTAGAGGATAGAGCTATGGTCAGTGAGTGGGTCCAGAGTCTGGTGACTGTGGAAGTCCCTTAGCACCTCCATGCCACAACCTCCTCATGTGTAGGGGGGACAGTTGTGTTAAGGCTTGAGTCAGAGCATTTCTGTCCATTATGTGGAGAGTGACATGACAGAGGGGCATCCTGGCCCTCCAGCGCCCACGTGTCTACCCCCAGTGGGTTCTACCAGGACTGTCTATGAGCTGAGGCCGCATATCCCACATGGGGACTTTGATGTTGACTTGGGGACCCTCACCACACTGGAATTCCAAGGGAAGCCGCACTTCTGTGAACACAGCCACTTAGTGCTGAACCAGGTGGGTGGTGGGGCCGGGGTGGCTCTGTCTTCCCCTCAGGATGGGTCTTGGCTCTCTGAAGAGTGCCCTGACATATGGCTTATTTAAAAGTCGCTCACTTAGGGGCGCCTGGGTGGCGCAGTCGGTTAAGCGTCCGACTTCAGCCAGGTCACGATCTCGCGGTCCGTGAGTTCGAGCCCCGCGTCAGGCTCTGGGCTGATGGCTCAGAGCCTGGAGCCTGTTTCCGATTCTGTGTCTCCCTCTCTCTCTGCCCCTCCCCCATTCATGCTCTGTCTCTCTCTGTCCCAAAAATAAATAAACGTTGAAAAAAGTCGCTCACTTAGCTCTGTTATGACAGTCGATGTCAGGTAGCCACACATACTGGCCCCACGAGCTGCAGATCTGCTGCAGGTCTAGTCGGATCCTGGTGTCTGGACCCAGGTGTAGCCTGGGCTGCCTTCTGTTCTGGGGCCCTCATGGCTTTATAGACGAGAAGGTTCATGCTTGTCTGTCCTGTCCTTCCCCCTCTCCCTATGATGTCATTTTCTAAGCCACCTCAGCATCCCTGGGGCTGTGTACAATTTGTATAAAGGCCGCATATAGGGCGGGGTCTGGACCATGGGCCTGCCTATAGCTTCTCACGAATACCCATTCCATTAAGAAGCAGGTGTGTGCACAAAGGGATGATTTAGGCCCCTGCGTGTCCCCTGGTGTCATCCTTGGCCTGCACACACTTCTCTTTGCTCTAGAAAGGCCTTTATACCCCATCATGTTCCTGGCTAATTTACGCCAAGGAGCCTTTCCTGGGGCTGAAGGACACCCTCCCTGCTGGTTGAGCCAGGTGCTCTCTGGGCCTTACCTTTCAGCCTCTTACCTGCCCTAAAACTGATGTGTGCCTGGTGAAGCTACAGCAGAACGGGTCTAAACAGAGATGGGGACTTAGTGGGGATGAGGGGATTAAGTAAGGCAGGTGATCCCAGGAGTGTGCAGGTGGACAGCTGGGATCAGGACACCTGCCGCCTGGCTCCCTGCTGATGTGCCGTCCTGGGGCTGAGTGCCGTTTGTGTTCCTGTGTGGTCTCCAGGCCTCACAGAGCACTGGGGTGAGTGGCGAGGGCCCAGGGTGTCCCACCCCGTGCCCTCTTGGTGGGAGTAGAGTCACCTCAGCCTCTTCCAGGGTGATTAGCCATATTCATCACAAAAACCACAACTGTATGACCTGAAATGCCACTTTCTAGGAATTTGCCCTACAACCTACTTGCACACACGTGAAGAGATGTTTGTGCAGTCATCTTCATTGCTGCCTTTTTTTTTTTTTTTTTTTTTTTTTGGTTATAATCCTAGGAACAACTTAATTTTTGTAACAAGAGACTGGTTAAATGTGTCATGTCTATACATGTAGAGTCTAGCAGTTGTTGAAAAGAATGAGGTAGAACAATCTCCACAGATCTGGTTATTAATACTTATAGTGATGGTTAACTCCCATTGGGAGCTTGCTGTGTGCCTGGCACCACTCCGTGCCCTTTGTGCCCTTTGTCTCATGTAGCCCTCACACTGCCCTATGGTGCAGGAGACACACTCAGGCACTGGCTTCAGAGCCCGAGCTCTTAACACCACAATAAACATGCGGGTGTGAAAAATGACCCCATTGGCAGGTTTTAAAAATACATACTGGATCCTGTAAATAAAAAAGGCCATTTATTAAAAAACAGGAATCTTATCGAAGATCCCACCAACTTTTCAAAATTTATCAGGGGATAAGATGAAGGTGGGTGAGATTGGACCTATAGAGTCCCCTATGGGGTCTTGGGGTCCCCTTCCTCTCTCTCAGGCCCTAGGGTTCACAGAAGGGGTATGGCCAGAGCCTACAAGGATGCCCAAATGTTGGAAGCAGGAATGCATGTCCGGCATTCCTATTCGAGCTGCCAGGAGCAGCTGAATGCTGTGTAATTAGCTCTGTTTGGGAGAAATGTTTGTTGTAATCAAGTCGTATTTCCAGGGTTTTACAGCCCAGTTGTTTTCTCAGCTTGTACCAGCTGGGTGTTGGCACCGCCTCACCCAAACTTCAGATTATGAAACATCATCATTTGCAAACTGCTATATGAACAGGCTTGTATTTTGTTGTGCTTTTGGTTCTTCCTGATCCCCCTTGTGTCCGTTCCCTTTGGATCTTTGCTGTGTTGAAGTTCAAGAATAGGCCATTGGTGAATAGTTGATGCTGGATGATCAGTCATAGAGATTCTGCCTTTCCACCTCAGGACCCTCCCCTTGCCCAGGTCTTTAGCTGCGAGTTTGCAGTCCTGTTTTGCTGGCAAGCTCTCAGGTCCCTTTGTGCTGGTGGATGCCTTCTTTGTCTGCACAAAGCAGAGGGGGTTCTCTGTGCATGAGGGTTGGCCATGGTGGGCAGTTCCTCTGCAGCCAGGAGGACCACTCTTTTCCGAGGGGACATTTATGTGGGAAAGACTGAGCTTCCAGCCTCTGCTATCTGCTGATGCTGGCAAGGATCAGGGAGACATTCTGTGCTTTTGAAGGACCTGTACTCAGTATAAAGAAGGCTTTTTATGTCTTTGGTTTGGTATTTAGTTAATCCACTTCCGTCCACATGTGGGATTTTGAGCCTGCTCCCATTATGTTTTGGCACGGGCTGCTGGCAGTGTTCATCCCATCATCGATCCTGAATTGCCTGCTGTGAGTCTTCCAAGTCTGTGTAACCCGTGGGGTTGGTGGTACAACAGAAGATGCACTTCATGAATTATTAAGACCAGTGGTAATCGAAGAGCTTCGCTCTCATGGTATATTACTCAACACATTCTTCTTTAGGCATCTAGAGCAAGTGTACAGGGCATCCACACGAGGATCAGCGGTGCTGCTTTTAAAGTGCTAAATGGACTATTAATAATCAGGAGCTTTAACATATCGCTGACTTTATTTGTGGGAGATGGAGGGGGTGTCGTAATGCAGACAGGCCCTGGGTGTCGCTGCACTGACTTCGATTTTGTTTGTTGCTGTTGTCACTGTTGATTTCATGGTCACTTCTCACCGGAAGGGAAGGTGGACGTAGGGCTATATACCCCTGTCCCCACCTCGGAAGACTTGTACCGGGGGTCATGAAATCCTAAGACATGTGTCCATTGGTTTGTTTGCTAATCCATTTGGCACCAGGGAGAGGGAGATTTGAGGGTCTCCCCCCTGTTGAAACATATCTAAAGGGACTTTGGTCTGTGAGCTTCTTTCAGGCTCCTTTCTTGTGACCATGATCACCCACACTGTGGAGTTTCAGCCAAGTGTTGGCAGTGGGGACATCGACGATTTCAGAAGTGGCTGTCTGCCCCTTGAGAGTGTCTTGTCTTGCATAGGGATTCTCAAATCGAGAGCTGGTGGGGCGGGGGGCATGTTAAAATGAAGTTTCTGATTCAAGTTTGGACTTTCCAGTTTGCATTTCTGGGGCCACATTTAAGAAAGTGAGGTCTGAAACAGTGTTAGAACTGATAAACTAAGCAATAAAACCTTTGTTACTTGGGAATCAGGAAAAAGTTTCAGCCTGTTTAAAAGAAAAAACGAAGTAACACTAAAACCTGCTGGTGTGTGTGTAAGACCATTTGGCCTTTTCTTTAAAAAAGTCTTTTGTATTCAAAGAAAATGTACAGGTATTGGAGGTTGCCATAGTCCACAGAAGCATACATTCCCGTGTTACAAAAGAAGGCTTGTGTGGAGAACCTCTTCCCCAAATGGCTGTCAGGGACCTGTTTCCCAGGCAGGTGTTTACCTCTTAGACCTGAGTCATTAGCTTTTCTATAGTGATAGGTGTTGCAAGATTTGTAATTTTGAAAGATACCCTGAAATGTTAAGAGAATTGTTGGGGTCGTTACTTCTAGAACCATTAGACTGTTCTGGCTTCAAGGAACTACAGGAATAATTATGGATGCCCTGATCCACTTAATCTCTGAATTTTTGAGATTTGTTGACTTGGTCAAGTTTGCAAGGGTGGGGGAATTTAAAATTAGAACCCAGGGCTCATGACTCCTAGACCCTGCCCATTCACTACTAACAGAGCAACTCCCACTTACGGAATGCCTACTGCATGTTGGGATCAGTGCACCTTTTTGACCTGGATGAATCAAACATCAAGTCAATTAATCGATGCCCAGTCACACCTGAAGGAACACTGTGTGGGCAAGATTTCTAATGGAATGCAAATTCTGAGTTCTTATGATAGTTGTTTGCCCCTTAGAAGGATACAAGAGTTAAGACAGCTGACTTCTCTTAAGGACATTTGGTGCAGCTTTCCATTCATTTTTTGTCAAGCCAGATATCTTTAGCTCTACCTTCAGGGATAACAGTTTGTGCCTGTCGATTTCTGTTCTCAAAGGGCTTCATATACAGAGCTCTGTCCTCTTTACTGCTGCATATGGTAAGTTTCTTCATATGAAAGCCAGGCAAGTGGCTTGACCTACATCAAAGGGTCATTGGATGAAATGCCTCATCCCAAACATGCAGTGAGCAAGGCCACCCATTCTCATTGTTAAGCTGAGAGTTCTGCTCTTATTTGGTTCACAATAAATATCAGTTCCACTTTCATCTAACAATCAATGAGGAAAAAAAAAATACCTTTGTTTTGTCGCTTGGCTAGGTCAAGACATTTACTTGTTACTCTGAGTGTCTCACAAATCATTAGAAACCACACAATGGAAAATCAACATATGCCCATTTCCGGGTATATACCCCGAAGAACTGAAGGCAGGATATCTTGCCCCCATACTCATAGCAGCACTATTCACAGTGGCTAAAATGTGGGAGTAACCCAAGTGTCCATCCACAGATGCATTGATTGTTCTATGCAAACAGTATGATCTGTACAAACAATGGAATGTTATTCAGCCTTAAAAAGGAAGGAAATTCTCACATCTGCTACAACATAGATGAACCTTGAGGACATTATACTAAGTGAGATAAGCCAATCACAAAAGGTCAAGTACTGTGTGATTCCACTTTTATGAGGTCCCTAAAGTTGTCAGATTCTTAGAGACAGAAAGGAGAGGGTGGGCACTGGGGGCTGAGGGAGGGGGACAGAGTTTCATGTCTGCAAGATGAAAAAAAGGTTTTGGAGATCTGTTGTACAACAATATGCGTAGAGTTAACATTACTGGACTGTACACTTAAACATGGTTAAGATGGTAACTTTTATGTTATGTGTTCTTTAACACAATAAAAAATTAAAATATGTAAATGGAAAGAAAGCAGCAAGGTGAGTTTAGTTTTATAACATATCCCTGTTGCTTGGATGTCCTTGTAGAGTCTATCTTGACTTGCAGGCCTAGATTGGGGACCTAGATTCCTAGCAGCGGGTTAGTTGGCCCACACGCATTCTCTGTTGATGTCCCTCAAGTGTGAGAACATGGGGATGTGGGGCCATGGGAACCTGGTGTGGGAGGTTCCCCAGAAGGAGGTCTTAGTCCTAAGGGCCTGACAATACATGCCCTGGAGGGTCAGGCATTCCCTCCCCCTGGGCCACATTCCAAAACAGAAGCCTAGTTAAGTTCTATGTCAAGACTTTTCTCATGTCTGTATGATGTGTTGTGTGGTTGTTTGGTGCCCTTCGTACAACGGAACAGCCATGATTGTCATTGGAAATGAATGCTCAGTTAGAGAGAATGGGGTAAATAAATGGACATACCTATGTAATGGAGTCCTGTTTGGCTATTTATTGGCCCAAAAGGTGGGATTATGTTGTTCTGAAGAGGGAAAAAACCAGGTCTCAAAAAAATCTGACCCAGTCTGGTTTAAAAAAAAAATATATATATTCATGGTGTCTTGTGTATCTGTATATGAGCGGGACTTGGGAGTGCATTTTGTTATCTTCTTTTTACTTCTCTTTATTTTATTTATTTACTTATTTATTAAAATGTATGTTTGTATGCATTTTTTATTTTAAGTAAACTCTACTCCCAGTGTGGGGCTTAAACTCATGACCCTGAGATTAAGAGATAGATGCATGCTCTACCTACTGAGCCAGCCAGGTGCCCTTACTTCTGTTTACTTTAGGAAAACACGGTGTAATGAGAGCAATAAAAATTAGTTTCTAATGTAAAATATATAACTTATCTTTTTAAATTCTTTTTTAACATTTATTTATTTTGGAGAGAGACAGAGAGATACAGAGCATGAGCAGGGGAGAGGCAGAGAGAAAGGGAGACACAGAATCTGAAGCAGGCTTCAGGCTCTGAGCTGTCAGCACAGAGCCTGATGTGGGGTTCGAACTCACAAACCATGAGATCGTGACCTGAGCCGAAGTCGGAAGTTTAATCGACTGAGCCACCCAGGTACCCCATGACTTACTTCTTTTTAAATGTGTTAATGAAGAACAAAGAAAACGTGAGAGAAAAATCTTATCTCAGAACCAGACCTTATTCCCATGGGTGGTTCTGGGGAGTCGGTCCCTCAGCCCTCAGTGCCTCTGCCCTGTTGGGCCTGTGGTCAGCATCAGGGGTCTGGGTTTGAGCTGTTCTGGGCCTTGGGACCCATACTGCATTGATGTATTGGCTGATCTCAGCATGAGGTTCCTCTTCTGATGACAGAATAACAGTAGTAAGGAAATCCCCATTTGTCATGAAGATTCATGAGCAATGCAAGAGAAGATGTCCTCTTCCTCCTCCTGGGCCTGGTGTCTTTGCTTATGCTATGGGAGCTTCCTGCCTCTGGTCTGGGAGCCTTCCGCCCATGGAAGTTGAGAGTCCTTCAGAGGATTCCAGAACTGCTTTTTTCTTGTCTTGTATTGATGTGTAGAGAGGGTCCAGAACCCATCCTTGACTGGCCTGAGTGAGGGGAAGAACCTGTTCATCTCTGTGCTGTATTATGGACACTGCTCCTCACCTTGCCTTCATGGCCTCTTTTGGCATCTCTGCTTTAACAAGCTCCTTTGGTTCAGACCCACTTACATTGTTTTTGGTGCCTGAAAACATTAGTGGAGATGGCCCTCTGGGTGCCCATGCTGAACCTCATCCCTGGGGCCCACTGATGGTATTTGTTGCCCAGACACCCCCCAGGGGCAGTACACTAAAGACAAAGGCTAAAGCTGGAAGGCTGTGACCTTGGGCCTCAGCATCTATACTCAGGGGACCAAGCTGAATGGGGTGAGTCTTGGTTAAAGGTGATCAAACACATCAGCTTGGACTCTAAGAATGCAGCATTAGCACTGGGCTGAAGGTGACTGTCCTGTAGGAGTTATTTAAGAGGGGGATTGCCAGGTGGACAGTAGTAAGGCCTAGGCGGGGTGGGTGATTAGTGATGAAGCTTTGGGGTGATGGTGGGGTTCGTGGAGTCTGGAACTGATGGCCAAGAAATAATTTGTGGAGACATGTTTGGTGCAAAAAGGTGATTTTATTAAAGCCTGGGGACAGGACCCATGGGCAGGAAGAGCTGCCCAGTAAGTGTGTGTGTGTGGGGTGACCATTTTATGGAGTCGCGGGAGATAAAGCCAAGAGGGAGTTTTCAAAGAGACTGTCACATGCTGAAGACTTACTGGAGGCCTAGCTTTTGTCAAGCTAAGGTTGTTTTTCCCTCTAGCAAAGTATTAACATTAAGACAGTAGGGATTTTCTGGACTTCAGGGTATGATGGGATTGCCTTTTTCTGGTAAACTGGTAGAAGCTCTTATCAGTTTAGCCATTTGTTTGTTTGTTTGTTTGTCTTGTCCTTTTCTGTTTTGGGGTAGCTGGGAGTGTCCAAGGAATATCACACAGATCCCACCTGGGGTGGGAGGGGGTGCTAGCTTTTGCTTTGCCCCCCAAGCTTGCCTCACGCTCCCTCATCTTTAGTGCCTCACCAAGAGATCAGACTGATGAGGTTTTCATCCACAGAAGACATGGGAAGAAAAACTCAACTTGCTTTGCTTCTGTTAAGTGGTTAGCCTGATGCCAGGCATTGCACAGTTCTGGGAATGCTAACTCTGGATCTCTAGGGGAGGACGGTCCAAAGTGCTCACTCGTAGAGTACCTTCCAATGGTGCTCCCAAGGGGCTGGGGAATCAGGGCTGAGGATTCTGCTTTCCAGGGCAGGACCACAGTTTCTTCCCATAATAGGTTCTTTGGAAGAGAATAAAAACAAGGAAAAGAAAACTGGAATTATCTCTGGAACATCCATGTTTATGGACCATTCCTGCATGCTGGGCTCGGCCGAGCATTTGGACACCAAAGACAGCAGATGCAGTCCCCACCCTCAAGAAGCCAGGTTCTTCCTGACCCTGCTGGGTTTTCTTGTTCTGCATCTTGTCTGTCCTAAATCTACCGCTCCCAAATTCAGGGGCAGCCTCTGCCATTCTCCCTACCAGTGCCCTTGGTGGGTTTTGTGGCTTTTACTGGCATCTCCTGGTTTCAGTCACTCTGGAATGGAGAGCCCACTTAACATTGATCCCTGATAGTTCTTTGACTTTTATTGTTGAGGCAGATTGGACTTTTGTGCCCTGTGGGCTCATTGTGGGGCAGGGTAAGCAGAGTTCTCTGGCTAAATCTGACTGTTCTTACCCTGCAGGCATGATTTGTGGATTATCTGGGATTTTATGTCCTGCAGGTAGAGGGGGGTGTTTATTTAACTAAGGGGCTTGCTTCATTTCAGGCTCAGAAACCGCTCCTATTAAGAGATGCTGCATCAGGTTTTCATGAACAATTTCCCAATGAGAGCCACGTTGGGATCTGGCTGTAGCTCCAAAAGCCTGGGGACAGGGAGGGTTCATAGGAAAGCCTGTGATTGGAAGGTGATCCTAGAATCACTTGGCTCTCACCCTTCTCAGTGGAGCTAGCTTGCCGGAGCTCCTGGACCCACGGCAGGCAGTGGAGAAAAATCCCAACCTTGGGCCTTTTCAAGGCTCACATTCCTTCTGGACCAGACAGAGATGGAAGCACTTCAGAGTTTCAGGCTCTCAGTCTTGGCTCACATCAGCCCCCCCGTGCCATCATGGGGAATTAAGAGAAAGGATTATATCTCCTAAAACAAGCACCGAGTCAAATCAACCCAGCTACATAGAAAAAGTTGTAGAAGTATACTTTAAAATCCACTCAATAATAGTAACTAACATTTACAGCAATCTGAAAAGCTCTATGGGCATTTTCTTTTTTTATTTTCACAATAAATTCATTTGTACAGATGAGGAAACCTACAGATGAGGAAGTACAGCAGCAGATTTGGGACCTGTTCCAGATGGGCTGTGGCCAAAGTCTGTGCTCACAACACTTTCCCACCTCTCCCTGCTCTGTGGGCCTCCTCCCCTCTGCACCCCTTCTGCTCCCCTCTCCTCCCCTCTTCTCCTCACTGTCATCCTGCTCCTCCTCCCCCAACATGTGGGAGAATGAATGGCAGCTTGTCCACGGGGCAGCATATCCATGAGTGGTGGGTCTTACTGTAGAGGAGGTGAGACAGGAGATAGGAGAGTTTGTCCGAGTCATCCGTGGAGACAGAGCTTGCTTGGGGTCTGCCTGTATGGTCTTTAGGAGATTCCATGGGGGGTCGTAGGATTGCAGAGGCATTTTCCATGGGGAATGCTGAGGTGCCATGGTTGGGACTGGCATTAGAGCCTTAGCAGCTGAGCTGAAAGGGGTGGGGCCAGGGGTCTGGGTTACTTGGTGCCAGAGCAGCCTCTGTGGGTTTCCTGGGGTACAGAGGGGCAGGAGCAGAGAGTGGTCTGAATATAGGGTGTGATGAGGTCAGCCTCCTGGAGCTGAGGGACCATGAGCAGGTCCCTTTATCTTGTTCATTTTTTTTAAATGTTCATTTTTGAGAGAGAGAGAGAGAGAGAGAGAGGGAGAGAGAGAGAGAGAGAGAGAGAGAGAGAGAGAGAGAGAGAGAGAGAGAGAGAGAGAATGAGCAGGGGAGGGGCAGAGAGAGATGGAGACACAGAATCTGAAACAGGCTCCAGGCTCTGAGCTGTCAGCACAGAGCCTGACATGGGGCTCGAACTCACAAGCTGTGAGATCATGACCTGAGTCGAAGTCGGATGCTTAACTGACTGAGCTACCCAGCTGCCCCTTGTTCATTTTTAATTACAGCCGTATGCCTGTGGTCTCATCACAATCCTTTGATAGCCTGTGAGCTCCATGTCAGTTTGGATGAGTAGTAGCAGACCTTCTCCTGGCCTGCACAGTGGGTGTCCCAGGTGGAGGGCTTGTCTGTGGGGACCAGCCAGGAAGTGGCTACCTGAGCCCCGTTCCCAGCTGCCTGGCCTTTGCTGGTCTTAGATTTGTTTCAGTGCTGTCATTGTAACTGATACGAGGCCCGTATTTTGTGCCCTCCGGGTTTCCTTCCCTTGGAGTTTCTAGATCTGTTGGCCATTTGTGAATCCACTGCCCTTGCATTATTTACAGAGGAATTGGATCCGCAGAGACAACTGGGGAGGAGGGACAACTGTTCTGTTTTGTGTCTCTGCATTCCAAGTGCAAATATGACTTAAAAATAGATTTTTATGGAGGGACAAGAACGCCCACTCCATGGGCTCTTTGGCAGGAGAGAGACCTGGGCAGGGATGTCCGGGATTGGTTTTGGCTGCTGTTGCCTGGACACTGCTGAGACCCAGGTCACACCAAGGCAGCTACAGGTTGTCACAGCACCCTCCTTTGCTTCATCCCAGCTGGGCACTGGATCTGGCTGACCTCTCAGGTTGAACGGGACAGGTTTTCAGTTAATGTCAGGGACTTCATTCGCTGCCGAACTGTAGTGGGAGAAACCATCCACCTGTGACTCACTGTGGGAGGTTCATGTCAGCTTCGTTTCTAAGAACAAGATTCTGTCTTTCTTTAAAAAAAAGCCTGAATCATTCATGCAAGCATTATTTACCCAGTATTCCTTCCTCTCCCATGGTAATCCAAGTCCTGTTTGTACATGCCTGTCCTCGTGTTGGATGAAGAGAATTTACAGATCAACATTAGACTCCATCCCTGGGCCTCTTTCCTGGGCGCCAGCTTACTGCTGCACCCCACATCAAAGAATGGCTCTATGGCAGAGGGCTGGTCCTTCTCTGAGTGAAGGGGGTTTTGCTGCTGTGTGGAGGAGCCTGGCAGAGGGTTCTGGAAGGTCTTTCCTAGGAGATGCTGTTAGTACAGACCTCAGGTTCTGGTGTTTGCTGAGTTTCTTTCATTACAATGTACTATCCCAAAGCTTCCCTTCCTGGTTCAGCCCAATCACTCCTGTCTCCTAGGTGGTGGCCAGGGTAGTGACTACCTCTTCTTGGTCTGGGCACTAGAGAGGCCCTCAGCCTGGAGGCATCTGAGTTCATGCCACTCCCTGCTGGGCTTCTCACCTGCTCCTGGGTACCCAGTGCTGTGGGTGGGCAATGTCATGCTTAGGAGTCATGACTGTCTCAGGGCATTTTGATTAGTCTTGATGTACAGTCTTTAAAAAATGTCTGCAATACTGCGGATGGAGCAGTGCTGCCAGGTAAGACATTTGAGGCAGCTTCAGAGGCCAGACAGGGAATGTTGGCTTACAGCCATGAACTCAACTTTCCTAGGAGTACTTTTCATTAAAGGGTCCTTGTATTTCCAACATGAATCAGCTGCCTGCCTGACCCATTAGCAGATCACAGGAGCGATTCTAAGGGTCACTGGTCTCCAAGAAAACTAAGCAAGAATAAATCAAGCAATAGAAAGAAATTTGACTTTCTCTGCCTACAGCTAAATGCCATGGGATCGACTCCCCATGCTGGTTTGCGGTGTGTAGGAGGAAGAAACCTTTGGGGACAGTGACTCTGGGGTCTGCAGATGGGAAAATCAGGCATGAGGGTAGCACTGTGAATTCTGGAGGCTGCTTAGCTGTGTGTCCTCCCACACTTGTTCTGGATTCTGTCACTTGTGAGGTGGGGGCATTAGGGACACCTGATCTACCTTCCTCATACATACCCATTATACATACCACCCCAGGAGAGTGATTGTGTGATGATGGTGGCGCCAAGGTTAGAAGTCGAATGCAAGCACTCACCCCTGCTGGCTATTGGCACTGGGGGCAGCTGGGCTTCTGGGTGGGGCCAGTGGCTGGGGTTGCTATCCAGGGTCATTCCAGCCAGTCGCTTTCGTCTCTAGTTGGCCTTCTGAGTACCTCAGAGATAATGCATTTATTATTACTTAGGGGACAGAGACTGTGTCTGTTCAGTGACCACTTGCTTGCAGAGGACATGGAGGGCAGCTAGCTGGACATACCTGCAAAGGCATTTACATGTTGCCAGCAGTGACTTATTACAAGGTCAGAAGCTGTGCTCAAAGCTCATGCTGCAGGGACTTCCCATCTCTGGGGCAGGTGGAAATCTCAAGATGCTAGAAAGTTCTCTATATGTTGAACTGAAGCCAAGTCCTCTATACCTTTCACCCAAGTGGGTGAATTAAATAACCATGACTCCTTGTTACTTTCCCCCAAAAGCACACAGCCAGTTTCCAGACCCTTCATTTCTTGTCATTGTGCTCCTTTGCCATCTGAAAATCTCCCTTAAACCATGAAGTAGGTTGGATGTTAGCCTCCAGCCATGTTGCTGTCCACTTGTTGGGTTGATGGTGGGAGCCTCTGGGTATGGCTCTCTTGAGGCCTACTGGGCACTAGGATAGGACCTGGGGCTCTTCCTGGAGTGAGTGCTTGACATGCCTCCCCCCCTTTATTTTTAATTTGAAAAAGAGACAGAGGGAGAGAGAATCCCAAGAGAGAGCATGTATGTGTGAGGGGGGTAGGGGAGGGCATGTGAGGAGGGAGGGAGGGAGGGAGGGAGGGAGAGAGAGAGAGAGAGAGAGAGAGAGAGAGAGAGAGAGAGAGAGAATCCCAAGCAGGCTCCACACTCAGCACAGAGCCCGACGCAGGGCTTAGTGCCACGACCCTGGGATCATGACTTGAACCAAAATCAAGAGTTGGACCCTTAACTGACTGAGCCAGCCAAGTGTCCCTGAAATGCCCCTTTTCAAGCTACATTTCTGAGTCTACGTTACCTCAAAAGGAAAATGGGGGACTGCAGTGCCTACCCTTTAAGACTGGGAAGAGTCAATAAAATAATGAAGAGCACATTGCAGACTGGAACAACTCAGTGGGGCAAAAGATCTCCATCAGCAAGCTAGTCATCTGGAGTTCAGTTGCGGGCTGCTGAAGGTCAAATATTTTGGCAAAGGTCTGGAGTGCAGATGTTTCAGTTACAATGGAGATGCCTTGTTAACAGTGGTGACACAGCAGTGTTTTGATGTTCAAGTGAGCTCTGCTCTTCCTGGCAGCCAAAGCAAAAAGAAAAACTCACCAGATTACATAGTTTATGTGGGCTGATCCAAGGAACCATTGCAAAGAAACTGATCATGCGCTTCTGTTTGGGCAAAGTCCCCACCCCTGGACATTTGAGTTTATGAGGAAGAATTCACTGCGTTGGCCTCAGGTCAGAACTGAACCCTATATGGTGGAAGTGTGTCCAGAGGCACAAAGAAGGACACATGGTCCCTCACAGTGAGGGTGTGGAGGGCAAGGTCCAGCCTAATGGTCCTGTGCCTTTGCCCAGTGGGCCCCAGTTCACCTGGCTTAGGTGTTTATGGGCATCTGCCCCAGTTGTGGTCTGTAGCCCTTGCAAGAAAATACTGCTAAATTACATCTTGTAAAATTTGAGAGTCTTAAAGGAAAAAGAGACATAATAAGATGCCAGGGTGACAGTGGTTCTGGAGCAGTAGAGAATTTGCTGGTCACTCCTTGACTGTGGGCTTCCTATTTCCCCACTTGAGGGTCTTACGTTGCTGCACCTCTTCATTCATTGGCATGAAGGGCCAGTAAGCAGTCTAATGGATCATATTTTGAGATGCCCCCCCCCCCCCCCCACCAATCTGTTATGGAAAAGTGACCATATCAATCCTGGGAAGGTGTAGAAAAGAGAAAGAAATGATGCCATGAAGTTTTACTTGAAAGTAGAGTTAATGTAAGGGACAAGAAATCTTACTGTTGAGTTTACGTGTAGTCTGACAAATTATTCTGGGGATAGATGAAGTATTTGATGAAACACTGACACGGAATTAGTGAGTGGCTGTGCCTACCCTTTTGACCATCATTGGTTTCAGCTGGGCATTGATTCAGTGGTGGTGGCATGAGCCTGGAAAGGCTGATGATGGAATGCTGTGTGCCACCTGCTCGTCATGCCTCCTGGTGTCCCTGTGATGTGAGGAAAGCCAGATGGGAAGCAGAATGGTAGTTCCCCCAAAAGCCAGCTGACTCAATGTTTTTTTACATGTTTTTACTTGTCTAACTGCTCAGTGATGTTACTCAGCTGGATAGAGGGTTGAGTACTAAGAACTGGGGAGTTAAACTATTCCTGTTTAACTCTTTAAAAGGATGGTGGTGAGATGAATTTAAAAAACTTTTAAGTAAAGGTTGGGAAAGGGGACCCATCAAATTCTCAAACAAAGCTGACTAGATAATGAGAAAGGTCCTGGCTGCAATGGGGACCGACAGTGGCCAAGTGTCTGGTGGAGATGGGCATTCTGTCCAGTGGCAAACCAAGTTTCGCAGGAGGTGTGGGAGGGTGCTGCACATTTTGAATGAGCAGCTGAGGGCAGCATGCCATCTTGTCATCTGAGATTTGTTGTTATTCTTGGAAAGTTTGTGGTGGAAAATGGGGAGTCCAGGGTGACATCTGTGCAGCCCACTCTTTAAATGCCAGGTTCAGAGCAAGACACCATTCTACCCCTGGTCTTTATTCCTACCTGAAGAAGACAAGGAACCTTGGCCCCTGACACCTCTCTGAGGTCTTGGAACTTGGGAGTACCTTCTGGGAAAGAGTGTACCGAGTTCGGTGAACGTGGGTTCTGGGGTCCAGTGATAAGCATGGTGTGGGGGAGGAGGGCTGTATTCCTCCCACAGGGACATTCAGAGACTATTGAGGAGGGGTCGTGATAAGTTAGCCCTGCCTGGGACAGTCCACACACTTGACTGTGCTTTTTGCAAATGAGAGGTAAGCTATTATATAGGAAGTAAAATAGGCTCTTCAAGTTACGAATTGGGTGAAGGACACCAAAGACTTACTCCGGGAGGTATCCCAATGCTTTCCTCTGATAAATTCTGAGATCACTTACAGGTTCAACACATGAAGGGCTGCCCCCTCCCTCTAATACAAGCTGAGTACCCTGAATGGAGCTTGATGTGGCCTATGAGCAGGGCTTTGAGTATTTGTGTTAAATATTTCATAGCATTCATTACATTTGCAGTTAGGCCTCACACACAAATACAGTGGGGTTTTGGCTAATGCAGCGCTTCATGTATGCTCATGTTCGTATCTGCACGTCCTACAGTGCCAATGTTATGATTTTAAATAGTCTGCCATCTTGAATGCAGATAATGCAGTTACTCTCAATCCTGCTTTTTCATTATATATCAGGGTGTTTTCAGTTACTATAAAAAGGGAAATGAAAAACAAAAATATTGAGACATATATGGCATGTGGATCTTTTTGAGGGTTTTGTGAAATGAAACCAATGATGAGAGGGGTACATTTTGGGTGGTGATGGGGCATGGGCGACTGCCTTCCCCTCACTCTTTCCATTTCTTCACCCACTTTCCCAAGAGGCTTCCGTGGATGTAAGGGTGGGAGAGGGCTGTGCCTGGCAAGCAAGGCCAACATGGAAGCTTCGGCCAGGGACCTCAGCTACACCTTCATCTCTTTGGATCTCACTTGTCTCGTTTGAAAAGTGAACGGGTTGAACAGACGAGGGTTTTTAAAGCAGAAGAATCTTTTCTTCAAATGAACTCTGACAAAGGAGTCTACTCAGTAGACCTTGTGACTCAACAGTATTTGAAAATGTGATTTTGGGGCATTTTTTCATACCTTTCCTCCAGTCCACAGTGCTCATTGTCTGGGGGGTGGTGGTGTGGGGCCGTCGAAGGGGGCACACCCTTTACCCACTGAATTTTGATTTTCGACAACGTCTGGCTCTTCTTTTCGTAGAGACTTCTGGAATTCCACAACAAAACCTTGATAAATGGAAAAGGAGCCCTTCTTCACGAACAGAACCTAAAGGCACAGATTTGCTGTCAGCGTGTATTAGTATTGTATAAAACCCAATTTTGAAGTTTTTTATCATTAATGTTCGACAAACTGAGAAAAACATTAATATTAGAAGAAGAAAGATAGGTGTGCTGGGTTGAGCTTGGATCTGGAGCACAGCAGGTCTCATGCTGCTCTTCCTCGTCAGTTAGGCTAGATGTCTGTGGGCAGATCCCTTCTTTGTGCTTCCGTTTATTCTCACCCACAGTGATACATACAAGAGCGAACAGACCATGTGTCCAGCCAGTATGTGCATAGCTTTCTGACGTCCCCAGATAAGAATGGCAAATCAGTAAGACATACAAAATAAGGATGCTGGGTTTTTGGAACTGATGAAAAATCTAGAAAATATGTTGTTTCATTTTTATGAAGAATGTAAACTAAAGCCAGATAGACACACTTTTTTCTTTTTCTTTTTTTTTGTCTCCTGTTCTTCCTTCAGGATCTTGAGAAATATGTATAAATGTTAGTAATTAGCACATAATTTGGTAGTTTCTAAATGAATTCTTAAATGTTGTTTTAAAATTATTTTTTATTGATTTTTGAGAGAGAGAGAGAGACACAGACAGATAGCGAGTGGGGGGGGGGTGCGCAGAGAAGAGGGAGAGAGGAAGACACAGAATCTGAAGCAGGTTCCAGGCTCTGAGCTGTCAGTACAGAGCCCGACGTGGGGCTTGAACTCACGAGCCATGAGATCATGACCTGAGCCAAAGTCGGACGCTCAACCAACTGAGCCACCCAGGTGTACCTATAAATGAATTCTTGGAGTAAAGCAGTGTTTGTGGTCTAAGGTAGCTTAGACTAGTTTGCTTCATAAATTGATGTAACAAGCTATGATTAAAAAATTTTTTTAAATGCATTTATTTATTGAGAGAGAGAGAGAGAGAGAGAGAGAGAGAGAGAGAGTGAGTGGGGAAGGGGCAGAGAGAGAGAGAGGGAAACACAGAATCCGAAGCAGGCTCCAGGCTCTAAGCTGTCAACACAAAGCCTGACTCAGGGCTCGAACTCACAAGCCGTGAGATCATGACCTGAGCTGAAGTCGGACGCTCATCCGACTGAGGCACCCAGGCACCCCGTAATAAGCCATAATTTAACAGCAGTTCTGATTTATCTCATTCTGTACACGTGTCATCCATGCACATGGGTAAAACTTTGCCGTCTTTGAGTTCTTCTATCTTTTTCTGGTTTCCCTGAAATCGGATGCCCCTCCCCATAACACTTTCTCCTTCTGTGAGCATTGCAACCTTTTTTCATTCTCAGTTGTGGTGAACTTTAGCAAGTATTTTGATTTTCTTCAACTCACTTAGCTAAACCTTAAAAGAATCAACTAATGTTCATGACTTGGTAGAATTATAGCCAGATTTTGCAAAGAGCTTGTGAAATGGCAGCCAGATGGCCATGGAATCTGAATATTTACTCCTGGGAACTGAAGCCGGTTTTCTGTCATGATGATGTTTCATGTGTGTGCTCACCTCACTTGGGAGCCTGACACCCTTGTTCCTGGAAGTGACCCTCAGGCCCCGCACAGAGGGTGCCGGAAGAGAGGGCGCATTGACCCTTGGGCTGCAGTGCCTGGTGGGAGACTGGCCAGTATCCAGCAGAATAACTGAATTTGCAGGCATTTGGACTTTAACTTCAGACAAGTTATGTTTACAGTGCTTCCGGGCAGGTCTACCCCAGCGGGCTGTCTGTCATTGCAGCCCAGGGTTCTCAGAATGATGATGCCAAATACCGGTGCTGATGGCGTTACCAACACCACATGTTAACGCTGTCTGCGCTTCAGACGTACAAGGCGAGGAAATGGCCCAGAGAAGCCAAGTGAAGTCACTTTGACATTTATGACAAAACATTTATCCTTTGTTTTCAAAAGGAGAGGCAGAAAAACTGTTGTATGAAGTACCTGGAGTGCCAGGCACTCTGAGAGTATTATTTCCTGAGATATTTTGTGACCACAGGATCAGGGTCAGACCTGGATTTGAATCCCAGCACCAGTCGCTGGCTGTGTGCAGCCTCAGATCACTTAGCCTCTCACAGCCGTGGCTGCCTCATCTGTAAAATGAGACTTCTATCTTGCAGGATGCTGTGAGGATTAAATAAGGTCGTTTATGGAAAGCACTTTGTGACGGGGACTCAATAAATACTCGATAGATGTGATGTATTATCACCAGATGTCAGCTGACCAACACTGAGCGTGTAACACTGGAGATGGATGTAGGCCTAGAATGTTTGTTCAGTTATTCCAAAGTAAAGGAAAAGCTCATGAGGTTTTAAGGGTGGAAAAGGCATCAGTGGTGGGTGGTGTTTGAGCACCCTCGGTGTCCCCAGGGAGGCACGAATGACCGTGTCACTGCCCTGCAGTCCCATGGTTCGTGGGCTGCCTCTGTCCCGGGTGAGGGATGGTGAAGTTCCAGATGTCCCCAAGTTCCGTGCTTGCCAAATGTCCTGAGGGTGCATGCCGGGGCCTGGGGAGGAGAAAAGCTCTCCTCAGAAATCTGACCTTACCACGGCACAAACCCCTCCATTCCTCAGATCATGGAGGGTCTATGCGGCCTGGCTCCTCGTTGCCCACCGAGGACCAATGTGTAAACCTGCATTGTACACTAGCAAGTAGGGAGCCGACCTTTGTCACAGCCCCAGGGAAGCTTGGCTTGCAGCCGGCTCTTTCAGGCTAAGCACCGGCCAGTAAGACTTCTGATTAAAGGAGATGTCAGTGACTTAGGGGTGGGAGGCTCTTCCCGGGGAGATGGCAGGTGACACTGAAGCGGACACTGCAGCATGAAGGACCAGCAAGGCAGCAGAGAGAGAAGGCTGGCAGCGGGCCAGTTCCGATAGGGCGCAGCTGCAGCCCCGGCCCCTGGGCATTGTCAGACGGGGAGGGAGGCAGAGTGCCCATGGTGCAGCAGTCACACTTGGGCCTTGGTCCCAACCACGCCAAACTGAAGTCCAGATTTTTACCACACTGATGGCTCAGCAGTGAGATGTCCCCGGTGCCCAGAGCAGATGAAGCAGACGGACATGGGTGGGCTCTGCATAGAGATGGCTCTGCCTTGAACCTGGAACTGAAGGAAACGTTCTCACGGTGAACCGTCACAGTCTGTGCTCCCCTTCCTCCATCGCAGGAGGGCGCACCCCGAGATGCCTTCTTTACTGCGCCTTGGACGTGGTTCCTCGGTCAGAGATGAGCTCTGCAGGACTCAGTGTGGGGCCTGCTGTTGAGGCTGTGGGGAGCCAGGGTCAGGTGCTCGGCTCGGTGTGTTGTTTCAACATAATCACGCTCTTTTCTCTGTGGAGATGAAGTGCTTACTTTCGCAGGAGCTTAAACCCTGAGCTGAGTAAGTGCACACAGCCAGCACTGCTAGTACCTGCGGCCACAGGCACTTAAAATGGAAGATAAATAGTAAATCCACACCTTAGTGCATCGAATATAAATTTTAGAAGTTTCTCTGGCTCATTTGAATTCATAGTCATATTTTTAGATGAATTTGGAGAAATAGTTTGTGGGAAAATGTGCCAGTTGTTCGTTACCAGTGTATCTTTTTGCAGTTTCTAACTGTGGAAAATTGTAGCTAACACCCAGAGCATTATTTTCCCTAAAATATTTTTGAATGTGTGATTTAGTTCCCTCCAAGATTATCTCCCAGGTGTGTTTGGAAGGACCGACCTGCAGGGTTGAGGCTGCTTCCCCTCCAGCAGGTCACCAGGCTCAGGTTTGGGAGTGAGACCTGAGGGTCCAGGCTGCCTGGCCTGCTGTCTCCAGCTGTGTGAGTTGGGTGAGTTGCCTCCTATCTCTTTACTCATCTGTAAAATGGGAATAAAATGCCAAGTTCATGTAATGTTGTTTCAGTTATAAGATGAGGATGTAAAGCATTGAGCACCCTGTCTGGCATGCAGCCCATATCCACAAATGTCAGCTGGCCCTGCCCCTGCCTTTTCGCTCTGTGTCCTTGCCTTTGGACCGTGCACTGGACACAGGCATGTTGAGAAGCGGTGCAGAACAGCAGTAGGCTAGGCACAGTCTGTTGCTAAGGGAGGGCACCTGCTTTTGTCATCAGTGCTTAGGGAATGGGGAGGTCCATCTCTTGTGAAATTCCAGGGAGCATTGCAAAGCATCAGACCCCATATACAGAATCGATCTCATCTATTAATTGAAACAGATACGGTGAATTATGCTGGATGCCTGGAGGACACCAGAATCGTGAAATATAGGACATTGTGCTTCTTCTCTGGAAACTTACAATTACACCCTCATTAGTGATGGGAACACATGAAACAATTAGGCGCAGATTTGAGATTGTCCATTAGTGGATTTCCACGGGATGACTTCAGCGCAGCAATGGCACCAGTTGCTAGGAGGGAATCTACTGAAAATAAATGTTTATAATTGTGCTCATCAATTATTTGGTAAACAAAAGAAGAGTCTTGAAAACAATTTCAAAATGAGATGCAGTTCACAGTCCTGGCTGTGTGCTTTGTGAAGCATGAAAAGAAAGCGACTTACACAAGACTCCCTAAAAACTTGGTCCTGACTCTCATTCTGCCTGTGGTCCAGTGGCCAGCCACTGTCCAAATCGGTGTCCTCATCGCCCCAGGAAGACTGGAATTCCCATGGTCTTTTACTCATTTCAGCCCTTGGGAAGCCAGAGTTTTGCTTCCAAAGCCGAAAGAAATAGATCTGGAGCAAAACCAATATTTTCTCTTGTTAGCTCTAACATGACGACTTTTCAGCATTTTGAAAAAGCAGTTCTGCTAGAAATTAAAGCAACAAATAAAATGTATGAGGTCAAGGTGAGACTGGCAAATACTATAAGGAACATTTATAAATAAAAATGAAGAGCAGTCATTTATCAGAGGGCTAAATAAGAAATAAGCTGATAGTTCTGGCAAGGGAAAATGGTAATATAGAGTAATATAGCCCAATATTTAGATTTCTATGCAAGAAATAGTGTTTGGCCGAAGCGCCCAGAGCCGGCTGCTTGATTTGTTGGTAGGATGTGGCCTGGTGTTCTCCCTGTGTTGGGGGCGCGGTCTGCCCTTCCTTGCCCGGCCCACGGCCACAGCTGCTCTGTGCACCCTGTGGCCACTCCCTTGCTGTCTGGCCCCTCATCTGCTGGTCTGCTGGCAGTGGCAGACCAGGAGGCACTGAGAAGGAGGAAGGAAGTCTGAGGTTTCTTCCTCTGGCTCCCTCCCAGCTGTGACTTCCCCGCTGGCCCTGTCCTTGGGCTGCAGTTCAGTGCCCCCCTGTGGTGTCTTGCTGCATGTTCGGCGCTCCTTCCTCTGGGGCCTTAGATATGAACAGCCTATTTGCTGCCAACCTGGAGGTCCCCCGTAGTCTTCATGGTTCCTCCATGTCCCCTTGTAAGTAGTCCCTCTGTTAAACGCCTTCCAAATGATCTTAATTTCACTGAGCCATCTGTCTTAGTCCGTTTGGGCTCCATAGCAAAATACCAGAGACTGGGCAGCTTAAACAGCAGATGTTAATTTTTCACAACTCTGGGCACTGTAAGTCCAAGATCAAGGTGGCCTCAGATTTGGTGACTGGTGAGTCTCCTCCTGGCTTGCAGACAGCTGCCGTCTTGCTCACGGTGCTCACTCAGTGGAGAGGGAGAGAGAGGGCCTGGTCTCTTTCTCTTACAAGGGCACTGATGCCATCATAGGGCTCCACCCCTCATGGCCCAGTCCCCTCCCAAAGGCTCCACCTCCTGAGACCATCACACGAAGGGTGGTTATGGTTTCAACAAAGCGATTTTGGGAAGACACAGTCATGCCCTTCGCAGCACCTGTCTGTCTCCACCTGTGATCCTGACTGCCAGGATGTTTGCCCATCTCTTTTTGGGTTCTGACTTGGTTGACAGTGGAGCTGGAAGTCCATTATGAGTCAACTGCCCAGTTGGTCTCCCATGGCACCTGGTGCAGAACACAGACATGGCCCAAGTGGGCTCACGTATGTAGTTTTTTTTCTTATTAATTTGCTTGTTTTTTTGAAAACGACACCGACATTATGAACCCAATCAAAGCCTCAATCTAAAATCTTCTCTTCATGCAGCAAGCTTCTATTTACCCACCCCTGAACCCTGAGCTGCAGTGAAGATTTTCACTTGAAAGGCATTTCAGGCATTTTGATTTAAGTTTTTGTGTTGTCAGGATTATTATTATTTTAAAAAATGTTTTTAATGTTTTTATTTATTTTTGAGACAGAGAGAGACAGAGCATGAGCAGGGGAGGGGCAGAGAGAGGGGGAGACACAGAATCTGAAGCAGGCTCCAGGCTCCAGCCACAGGGAAGAAGAAACCCATGGAAACCTAACCTTTCCAGGTTGTGACATCGTTTGGGTGATCACACGGGAATTCCGGGGGCCTGGTTAGTCTCTCAGGTCTCTGAGGTGGTTGTGTGGGGTGCTCAGTGTTGAGAGGGAGTTGTGTTCCATGTTGACAAGTCCCACTTGCTACTGGTGCTCATTCCTTAAGCCTCAAAGCGAAACCTTCTGTGGCTCGTCCACTGTCTGACGTCTGTCATGCCCTTTCTCCCTAACTGCAGAGTAGCAGAGACAGGTGTATTGTCCCTCTTGGTCTTTGTTGATAAGGCGTTTGGAGTAAAGCATATTCGGAATGTCTTGTCTTCAGAGTACTGATGGCACAATTGAGATCAAACATTATGTTGGGAAAGTGACCAGTGAGGATAAGCAGTGACTCAGCTTTGGCCTGGATGGTGAGAGCCAACTTGGCAGAGAAGTTTGTCCTGGGAAGGGCTTGTAGTGGCTGGCCTGAGCGGCACCTCTCCTGCAGATGAGATGGGAAGAACTCTCAGGAGTGTGAGGGAGGCAAGATGGGCAAAGCCACCTTTTAGAAGTCCAGTGGTGAGTTCTGGAACATTCATCACAGCACAGAACTGTTCCTGACTGGCGCCCAGGCACTGGACACCTGGGGGATGGGTAGGGACACCTCCTTCGGGCATCTCTGGGCGAGGTGTCCCTCCAGCAAGCGCTGTCAACTGGCTAGGAGTGGGAGTGGTCACTTCTACAATTGGGGCTGCATAAAGCTGACAGGTAGGCAGTGGGAGTTTATCATTCATACTGTTGCTTGGGTTTTTTATATGTGCACTCAGCGTTCATATCTTGAGAGGAAGTTCCTGAGGCTTTCTGTAGAGAGCGCATCAGGGTGCCCCACAGAGCTTGGTAAATGCTCCGTGGTGGGGAAGACGATAAGCACCATAGCTGGGAATTTCCTGCTCGATTGGCCAGTTGATTGGTCTGTTCCTCGACAGACCAGGGACTGTTGCACGAGTCCCTGTGAACCCTTGGGCTCCAGGAGCTCCTGTGGTCTCTACACAGTAGCTCAGTGTTCAGACAGAACCGGTAGTAATGCAGGGGGTCCAGGACAGGGCACTTTGGGCACCTCCTCTTCTCCTGAGGAGCTTTCCCAAACATGGGGGTCAAGTTTGTGGATGGACATGTCCCTTTTCCCCTCTAACTTTGTAGTTTTTATTTAAAAAAAATTTTTTTAATGTTTATTTATTTTTGAGACAGAGAGAGACAGAGCATGAACGGGGGAGGGGCAGAGAGAGAGGGAGACACAGAATCAGAAGCAGGCTCCAGGCTCTGAGCCATCAGCCCAGAGCCCGACGCGGGGCTTGAACTCATGGACCGCGAGATCGTGACCTGAGCCGAAGTCGGATGCTCAACCGACTGAGCCACCCAGGCACCCCATAGTTTTTAATGCAGTGTAAATGGATTCTAAGAACAAGCATGTTTGTATGATCTGTGAAATGGAATGACTGGACTGCTTGGGTGTTTTGCCTTCTCTGTTCATGTAAGTGAACAACCTGTAAGTGCACCCTGAACACTTTGGCTTCTCAAACCCAGGTAAATATTTAGGCAGCAGGTTCGTTAGGATGAGTTCAAGCATAGTAGTCCTTTATTATGGCTGGGGTGGCAGTGTGCTAGAATTGAGGCTGGGGTTTTATGATTGCTTTCATGGGATACAAATTTCTTCAGTTATTTTCCCAAAGATGATATTTTAATGGCTCATCAGTTTTATGTTTTCCTGAATTCTCTGAAGGTTGTGCACCTCTTGGCCAGGACAGTTTATTTTTATCCGCTGCTTTCCGGGAGGTTGTTTATGAAATGTACGTTTCCATTCACCCACAGCGGACTGTTTGCTCTGTCAGAGTGTTACCCGACGTCTTCCTTCGTTCTTCTGTGAGTGTGAGGTGCCGGGCCTGGGCTCACGCGGTTGAATGTGGCTCACAGACTCGAATCGAGGGGATGAGGCTATTTTCTGCCCCCATTACTGGTCCACAGGGTGTGGGTTGCTGCCAGTGGGTGTAGTGAGACTGTTCAGAGTCCTGTGTGACTTGATTGGACTGACATCAGGAGGAGCGCTCCGCAGACTGTTCCTGGGATGGCTGCACGACAGAGCTCAAGTAATGGAGCATGGCTCAGAAGCTGTTATCCGAAGTACCCCTGTGGGAAAGGAGCACATAATTTGCACATGCTTCTGGAGAGCCACTGGAACTGCTGTGACTTGGGACATTAAATTCAGTGTGAAGACCTGAGCTTCATTGGCCAGAGTACTGCTTAGGGTTTCTTGTTTGAGACACAGGCTAACTTTTGGTGTTTGTTCTTGTTTGTTGTTGGCCTTTTGGCAAGAGCTAGAGTTAGTGTGTTTCCCGTTGATGTGCTTGCCATGCAGTGTGAATGCCACTGCAATCAGAAGTGCTTTCTCAGGGGGCGCCTGGGTGGCTCGGTGGAGCATCCGACTTCAACTCAGGTCATGATCTCATGGTTCACGAGCTCAAGCCCCGTGTTGGGCTTGCTGCTGTCAGTGCTGGGCCTGCTTTGGATCCTCTAGCCCCCTCTCTCTGCCCCTGCCCTCTCTTTCTCTCAAAAATAGATAAAACGTTAGAGGAAAAAGAAGCGCTTACTCAGTTTACCACCATTCTTTGAGCAAAAACAGAGACAAATGAGTTCCATTTGTGACTATAAAGTTTCTTATTGGTTTTTCCTTTATTTTTTAAATTAAAAAAATTGGAATATAGAACAGTTCCAAATTCTTTGACTTCTGGATTATTTTGGCATCGGCCAAGGAAATAGTCAGTTATGCTTAAATTACAAAGACTTGAGTGTAAATACAATAAAACCTTGGTTTGTGAACATAAATCATTCTGGAAACATGCTTGTAATCTAAAGCACTTGTATATCAACGGGAATTTCCCCGTAAGACATAATGGAAGCTCAGATGATTCATTCCATAACTCAAAATATTCATATAAAAGTGATTGCAATGCTGTAATATAATATAAAATAATAAAGAAAATACAAAATATAAAGAAAAATAAACAAATTAACTTGCATTTACCTTTGAAAACCTTTGTGGCTGGTGTGAGGGAGACCAGAGAGAGGAGGGCTATTGTGTAGGACAACTTTCAGTATCACTAATGGAATTACTGCTATCTTTTGGCTCAATGGAATCTTTTTCTGCACGGGCACCATTGTATATGCTCACACGGATGTTGACTACAGTAAAGTATTCATAAACTCTTGCCAGAGACTGTATTTAATGTAACTGGCAATAAGGCAGCAGAGGAAAGGGTCTATATCTGCAGGCGGCCTGACCTAGAATGAAGCAAAGGACTGTCCACAGGTGCTTGGAAGTGACAAAAAATACACTAATACTAGATTTTGGCACCTTCCAACATTCTGAAAAATCACTGATTTCTGCCAAACACCATGGCCTGAGCGTCTGAGCGTGGGAGACAATCACCCATAATCCTGCAGCGAGAGAGACAGAGAGACAGAGAGAGACAGAGAGAAGAACCATTGGCTCAGTTGTGATCATGTGACATTCGGTGTCATGTACTACTCATATTGCAAGAAATTGCTCGTTTATGAAGTTAAAATTTATTAGAAATATTTGCTTGTCTTGCGGAACATTTGCAGAACAAGTTACTCATGAGCCAAGGTTTTACTGTTCTTATATATATATGTAAAGTTGTTCCTTTGTGCTTTTCCTGTCCCTCCAGCTCATGCTGTCACATGTACATACACAGACGTGCACGTTTTGAGGTGACTTGACCACTTGGTCACCCCACTGCCACCACCATCATGTCTGAGCTGTTATGAATGAATGCCGCCATCATGAACTGTAAAGGGAACTACATGACTCTGGATTTTTTTCCCTTTCTCCTGAAAACGGAGGGGAAATGGAGGTTTTACTGGTAAAGTATATTTCAGGAATATGTGTGTTCCTTTTCCTGTGCTACCAGCTTTTTGTGGTGGGTGATTCCAACCGCTATGCTCTCTTTTTTCATTCTGTGTGATTATCTCTTTACTTGTTCACGGGCTGATCCTGCTTCCTTCTGGGGCCGGCCCAGGTGTACCAGAAAGCAGCCACCCACTGACTCCTGTTATGGGAAGTCAGGGGTATCTGTCTGTCATGAGCCTCAGGGAAGGCCCCATTCAGATGTTCCTAGAAGTTGTGATCTCTTTAGGAACTCAAGGACATTCGTTTCCACAAAGTGGAAAGCCTGGTGTGAGTAGGTGGTTTGAGAATTGCCTAGGTCCATGGACAGTCATGTCATGAGAGGAAGTTGCTGGGGTGTCTGAGTGGCTCAGTTGGTTGAGCATCTAACTCTTGGTTTCAGCTGAGGTCATGATCCCAGGGTTGTGGGATCAAGCCCTGCATCAAGCTCCGTGCTGGCAGTGTGGAGCCTTCTTAAAATTCTCTCTCTCTCTCTCTCTCTCTCTCTCTCTCTCTCTCTCTCTGCCCCTCTCCTCCACTTTCTCTCTCTCTCTCTGTCCTTAAAATTAAAAAAAAAAAAAAAGAAATAAAAGAGGGAAGTTTCTGGCCAGGCCACGAGTATCCTTGGCTTTCAAGCCACAGAGATGTGGGGCCTTAAGGTTAGCACCCTGGGCACGGGGATGGCATCTTAGGGCAATTGTCTTCATGCCATCTCCAGGAGGCCTTCTGTGAGCCATGGTCTCTGGCTGTTACAGACAGTGGGGCTAGCTGGAAGCTGGAGCTCAGGGTCTGGCAGAGGTGCTTGCCTGAGGTTAGGGAGGAGAGGAAGGCCCATCTGCCACCTGAGTGGGGTGCTCTGGACTAAGCAATACTCATCCTGAGTGAAAGGATCTTTAAAATCCCCATAATCATTTAATTATACTAAATAGTAATTAAACGTTGCATCTATTAACATTCACATCCCCAAGAAGTTACAGCTAAGGCTTCTCTCAGGGGGGAAGGAGAACAGAAAGTGCTGCTTCCTGGCCACAGACAGCCCTGTGTGGGCACAGTGGAGGAGGAGGAGGCGACACCTGTTCCCATTTCCACAGAGATCTGCAGACAACTGTAGAGCGGGAGGAAGGTGAGTTTGGCCTCGAGGGAGTTCAGTCTATGTGTCTGGGATTCTTTCTCTCTTTCCTTTCTTAAACCCAGAAAGGGTCAACAGGGCCGAACAGATTGGAATTCTGGCCTGGTGCTGGGCTCCTTGAGCACACATCCTGCAGGACCGATTCTCTTATCCCTGGTGCTGCCTTCTGCTGCCACTGTGTGCTGCCTGACAGTTTTGTTCCACATAGGTGGCCATGTATTCTCCTTGGCAGATGCCCAGCTTCCAAAATAGCTAAACCTTAACCTCTGGACCACTTCCCAGAAGCAGCTTTCATTCTGCAGAAGCACATGCTTTGCCCTGAAGGTTTGCTGGGCAGGGAACTTGGAGCCTGGAGCTGGAAAGGCTGTGGTCTGCTCGCTTCCTTGGCTGGGACTCTGGGCCTGCGATTTCTTAGTGTGCTGGTCAGTCTGACATTTTACTTCAAACTCCTTGCTGATGATGAGCCAGAGTCCAGCCATGGCTGTCCTTCAGGGGACTGCAAAGGACAGGCATCAGGTCTCCCTTTTGAAAGGCAGTTGGATCCTTGCAGTAGTTTTACAGATGTCTGTTTCAGACTTTCTCAAGTGAGAAAGCTGACCTGATTGGGGAGCACCTCTTGAGCATGCCCAGTAGCACCTCGCCTTCTCCCAGCATTTCCCCTCTCTGCTCACCCCCTGCCTCTGTCTTCCCAGGTGGGGGGCCAGCCCTCAGTCCCCTGTGCTCCATTTCTCTCCTTCCTTGTGGTGGAACTTGACAGAAAGCTCTCCACCATTGATCTCATTTATCTCTCACTGTATGGGTTCCCCAGGGCTGCTGCAATAAAGCACCACAGACAGAATAGTCTAAACAAGAGCAGTGTCTTTCCATGGTCTGGAAACTGTGGGTCTGGGACCAAGGTAGTGGCCAGCCTGCTTTCTTCTGAGGCTCTGTGGGTGATCTTTCCAGGCTCTCACCTGCCTTCTGATGGTTGCACCCATCCTTGGTGATCCTTGGCTTATGGAAGCATCACACCAGTCTATGCCTTCCTTTGCACATGTGTGCATTCTCTGTGTGTGTGTCCAGATTTCCCTTGTGTGGGAACGCAGTCTTGTTGGAGTGAGGCCCACCCTAATGATCTCATTCATCTCAGCAAATTACATCTGTAGTGACCCAGTTTCCAAATATGGTCATGTTCTGAGGTTCTGGGGATCAGGGCTTCAATCTGTGAATTTAGTCTGTAACACCCCAACTTTCTTCTTACTCCTCAGTGATGTGGTTTGATTTTTCACCTCTCTGATGGAGATTTACATTTAAAGGCTGTGGCACCTTCTCTCTGGCCACTTGGCCAGTCTCCCTTGCCTCATATGCCTGGCCTTGTGCTACCATCCACGTGCTCCCACCTCCTGCTTCTGTGTGGCAGGGACACTACACTCGGCTACTTGTGGGGTTGTCCTGGCCTCTCCTAGTTCCTTCTTTCCTGTGATGTCTCTTCCTGGTTCCCTAGATGCACGCCTTGCCTCCCTCATTCTTGTCTTGCTCTTCTGAGGGCTCATCTTTCAGCTTTCCGGATGCTGGCAGCCACCTTGATGCTGGAAAGTTCCAAATCTGAGTGTTGTCTTGTCCTCTCATCTAAATCCTTGGCTTCCTAATCATCTTAAACACAACACATTCAAGGGGTGTCTGTCATTAATCCTTACCCAGTGGCACCTCTGTTCTCTCCGTCTCCATGTCCATTGCTTATGGAACCCGATCATGTAGAAGTGAAGGATTAGGCTGGCTAGAAGGAAGATCTTGTGTGATGAGCAATGTTACAGAGGAGGAAAGTGCACATGCTCATGAGAAACCAGGAAAGACACTAAATTCTGTGAACAAAGCTAACCCATAGGGTGCTCTGTTGGGCTCGAGCACCTGGCTCATTCGCCCAGGGCCTGCTCCTTTACAGACACCACTGTCTGCTCGGTTCCTGTCCACAATAACATTACCTCTAGCTTGGCCCATGTCATCAATGCACTGTTGGTTCATTTAGATCCGCAGTGGTACGTGCACACCCTCCCAGAGAGTAAGTGATTCTGATGTGGACTGTCTTTTCTAAGCCATTACCAACCCATCAAGGTATTCTTGACAGTTGTTTGCAAATTGATTTTGGGATTATTATCACTTTTGTATTTTGCTGGGTAGGTACGCATAGGTCTCACTGCTAAATTCAGAAGTGGGGAGGAAAAACGATTTGGTAGAAAGCGGTCAGCTGGCTGGAAGCAGGGGGCCTGGTTGTGCATCTCGTTCAACCCCTGACTGTGGGGTCATGGGCAGTCACCAAACCATGGAATTGGTCCAGATGCTCTCTCAGGACCCTTTGGACAATAGCAGTTGTACTTTATTTATCATTTGTATAGTGGTTATGGCATAAGGTTTGTTTTTGTCAACACCAGAATGTATTTAGTTAATTCACAAGAATCCATGCTTTCCAGGGTCGGCCTTGCCTGCCTTCTGCACCAGTATCTTAGCACGGTGCTTGGAACAGAGTAGATGCTCCGTAGATACTGGCTTTATGAATAAATGAGTCAAATTTTTATATTCCCTCTTTGAAGGAAATAGGGGGCAGATGTTTTTAATCCATTTCTCCTTGACAGCTGTGTGGTTAAGTCTAGCAGGGTCACTTGTGGCCTCAGTGTCATTTCAGAGAGATAAGCCTCTGGTTACCACCTCACAGAGGAGCAGCCCTAATGAGGGTGGCCAAGAACTCCATCTGCATGACTCACGCGTGTCTGAAATCTGCACCTGAACTTGAAGTCTAGATCATGCTTAGTGGCCAGTGGGTTCCTAACTATCAATAGCAGGAAAGAAATCACACACGGAGGGTGGGGTCTTTGGAAGGTACTGAGCGGGCAGGGAGTTCATGCTCTGGCTCCAGAGAATCTTTCACTTGATGATAATACTTTGCATAAAGACCAACATGCTGGACTTTCAATAATAGCCAAATTATGGAAAGAGCCTAAATGTCCATCAACTGATGAATAGATAAAGAAATTGTGGTTTATATATACAATGGAATACTACTTGGCAATGAGAAAGAATGAAATATGGCCTTTTGTAGCAATGGGGATGGAACTGGAGAGTGTTATGCTAAGTGAAATAAGTCGTACAGAGAAAGACAGATAACCATATGTTTTCACTCTTATGTGGATCCTGAGAAACTTAACAGAACACCATGGGGGAGGGGAAGGGAAAAAAAAAGTTTGAGAAGGAGGGAGCCAAATCATAAGAGACTCTTAAAAACTGAGAATGAACTAAGGGTTGATCGGGGGTGGGAGGGTGGGGAAAGTGGGTGATGGGCATTGAGGAGGGCACCTGTTGGGATGATCACTGGGTGTTGTATGGAAACCAATTTGACAATAAATTTCATATTAAAAAAAAAGACGACCATGCTGGGCTGTAGAGGGCACACATGGGTTTATGACAAATTTTGTCTGGGGTTGAAACGGTCAGAGACCCATAGAATTTTAGAACTAGATGTGACTTTAGAAATTATGTATTATTTACTGATGAGAAGTCCAGAGTCCAGGATGGTCAGATAACTCCTTTGCTTCCTGCAGTTGGTAAGGTACCAGCTGGGATCAGGACTCAGATTCCTGGCAGGCTGAGGACATCCCAGCCCCCATCCTCTGGAGGCTTCAGCAACTGTGGTTCTGAGTGGCTCCCACAGAGAGAAACCACATGTAGGATAATGGCTGTGACACTTAGAATTCCATTCTGGGAGAGACGAGAGGAGTTTGGTTGAATTCTCTATCTCTGTTAAGCTGAGTGAAATCTCTGGGTGAAAACAGCAGCAGTATCATCATGGATCCATGCGGCAGCCTCTGGTGTGCACAGGCTTTCCATAGCTCATCTCATCCATTCCTCTGTCGGCCTCCTGAAACATGGCCTCATTCCAGGTGGGGAACCAGGAGAGCCCAGGGGGACTTGGTTGGTTGGTGGCCGAGGAAGGAAATCTTTTCTTACCCTGTGCCACTCTCCCCCTTTTTGTACTTTGGTTTCTGTTGGTTATACGTTTTTTAAAATAATGAGCTATAAGCTTAAAAAAATATAAATGCTGCTTTAAATGATGTTATCACCATCACACAAAATAACTAGAGGCTGTGCAGAATTTAGGGTGATGGAAAGTCAGAGTTGGAACTGCTGCTCCTGACAGGGCCCTGCTCCTGTGGCCCTGCCCCATTGGCCCCGTTCCTGTGGCCCTGCCCCAGTGGCCCTGCTCCTGTGGCCCTGCCCCAGTGGGCTTTGCCTGAAGGATCCTCTGGCTGCAGGTAAGAACCTGCTTCAAGCATCCAGGAAAGATTGCTGTGAAAACCATGTTTTGAAGAGCATGAACTATTTTATTTTATTTTTAATTTTTTAGTAGGTTTCACACCCAGCCTGGAGCCCAACACGGGACCTGAACTCACGACCTGAGTTGAGATCAAGAGTCAGATGCTTAACTGACTGAGCCACCCAGGTGCCCCGAATGTGAACCGTTGTAAATTGTAGCAGAAAGACACTCCACCTGAATTGACATGAATAATAATTTTTGTGAAGGAGTAAACCATTAGGTTCTTTAAATTTCAGTGATAAAAAGGCATTTCACGATAATTTAACCAACTCTTTCCTCTCCCAGCCCAGCCCACCCTCTATCTCACCCCCATTCCATCAGAGGCTGGGTCTTGTCTACGACCCCAGACCACACTTTCCTTAGAGGGCTGGAGCCCTTTGACCTCTGCACATTGTGCTTTCCTTGGTGGGGCAGGGGAAGGGTCAGTTTCACAGATGGAAATGTATTCCTTTCTCGGCTGTGTTGTTGTTTATAAGAAGAGATGTCAATGTTGAGCTAGGGACAGCGTAGGCATTTAAAAAATCTATGTGGCCTCAGGGAAGTTCATCCCATTGCAGTGTTTCCCCGGGGCACACAGCCTTCCCAGGGCTTGTGTGTCTGGCAGAGGGGTGATGACACCCACAGGGAAAGCTGGTTTTAGTGTAACGAGAAGTAGACTTGGAAGATGTGATGACTACAGGTGATTTGGTTTGTGGGGCACTACAGCACTGGCCTTTCCTGGAACAGGCAAGAGGAGGCCTGTAGGCACCTTCTCCTCGGGCGAGTGACTCTCCCCCTGGGCAGCTGGGACCTGGAGAAAGTCCTCACATTTACTGAGAAACGTATCGGTAGCACTGGGGAAGGAGCCCCTCTTCTCCCTTGGGGACAGTGTGTGGCCACTGGATCCTTGAATGCTTTCAGAACTGAGTTCCAGAATCATCCAGACCAGTGGAGAGACTGGCCCACCTAAGATCCCAGAGCTGCCCTGAACACAAAGACTGTGTGCAGACCAGTGTGGTGGTCAGTGAGAGCCCAGATGTGAGCCAGACTAAGACCTGTCTGGCCAGTCCTGGAGTCACCATCTGTGAGGCCAGCTTTGGACTCTGTTCTAGAGGCATCCAGAATCCATTGAAGGTATTTCAGCTCCTAAGTGATAAATTCCCTTTTACATTTTCTAATAATGATTCTGGCTGCTGAGTGGGCAGTGAGATGAGTCAGGAGTCAGAGCAGCAATCAGATGGGAAATGGTAGTGGAGAAGCAGAGAGTGGACTATTTCAGAGATACCCAGAGGAGAGAGTGGTCAGACCTGCTGGTTGTAGGGAGTTAAGTAGAGGGTCATATTCTGTACTTCCTGTGTGTGGCTGTGTTCTTCAAAGAGGGCACTGCTGCTCTGCTCTCTTTTCTCCAAGGGTGAAAAGAGGGTAGAGGGTGCTGAGCACAAGCACAAGCACAAGCACAAGGTGACAGGCAGATAGAATTAATGGAACGTACCTGGAAATTTGAATAAGTGCATGTATCAGCTCAAGCGTGAGGTGCGGAGTGGATAAGTTAAATCCCACTTGGGCTTTTTCCACAGGCTGCCTTGTCCAGGTCAAGCTGCTTATGGTTTTGCTTTGTCTGTGATGTACAGGCCACCTTTAGGGGAAATGGCCAGTGTGGGGCCCTGCTCTTATGTGGGTCACTGAGGACAGCGAGATGGTGGGAGGTAGGGTAGCCATGCCCCTGGAAGAACCAGGGAAGGAGTGGTGGGTGGTGGTCTCAAGAGGGGACACCGCACAGTGGAGTGATAGATGCCTTCTCGAGTTTGGAGACCATCCTAGCTCAGAGGGAATAGCTGTTGTTTCTGAGAACAGAATTGAAAGAGACTTCAAGATAAGGAAGGGCAGGGGCACCTGACTGGTTCAGTCAGTTAAGCATTTGACTTTTGGTTTCAGTTCAGGTCGTGATCACCGTTCATGACTTCGAGCCCCACCCTGGGCTCTGTGCTGACAGTGCGGAGCCTGTTTGGGATTCTCTCTCTCTCCCTCTCTCTCTGCTCCTCTCCCTGTGGTTTCTCTCTCTCAAAAATAAAAAACAAACTTAAAAAAATAAGGAAGGGCAACTTTCCAAGATTTAGAGCCCTTAAACTTTGAACCAGCTACCACCAAGCAAAGGGTACAGTCTTAACTGCAGGCCAGAGCGCCGTCGGTCAGGTCCTTCAGGACGGTGTGTGTGCAGCACCCACTCATCCGTGCTCTCTTACTCACTTGTCTACCCGCGCATCACATATTTCTGCAGCCCTTGCTCTGTGCCAGGCCTTGTGCTGTGGGGGACTCCCAGCACTTGGGAATCTTCTGGACTAATAGAGGGGCACCCCCCATCCCTGCTACTACAGCACGGTGCGGCGCATGTGTTGAGAGGAGCAGGTGTGAGAGAGGGGTGCTATAGAGATGGGAATGGCTGAAATTGCGACGTGGGAGAGGGTTGAAGTCTTCCACCCAGAATTCGACTCTGAAGTGGGAGCTTTTTCTGGGGCCCACGAGCAGCTCAAATAGGCAAGAGTGTGACTGTGGGTGGGACAGGCAGTGAATGTGGACCACTTAGTAAGAGGCACTTGTTCCATAGAGCTGGACTCTGCATCTGGGATTCCTGGTAGAGTCTGGAAATACGTTTTAGGAAGCATTATGGATTCAGGCTGTGCGTATGTAGAGAGACCCGAGAGAGCATATCATGTATGCTCTGGTACAAGTCTGGCAGACACCAGTACTTCAGTGACGTGTAGATGAGAGCAGGCAGAGACACAGGGACTGGGAAGGGTTGAGGAGTGATGTCAGGAGCTGTACAGCTGGGAGGGGTGGGGTCATGGGGGCCACGGAGAGGACAGGTATCAGGCGCTTCACTGAGCCGTCCGGGAAGGTGACAGTGGGAGTCAGCCGTGAGACCCCTGTGTGGAGACAGTGAGAGATGTGCAGAAAGCAGTTGAATCGAGTGGGAAGTGGTTCTTTCTCAGGTCAAGACGTCATGCTTTGAACACTGAAATCACTGGCAGGGAAAATACCAACATGCGCTAAATACCTCTGTGTCAAGTTGGGATCTCCTGCTTTCTCCCCATGTCCACTCACCCCTCTCCATGATGCTCTGGCTTTCTGTTCCTACTTTTCCTGATCATCTCTGGTGTTACTGTATCTTTAAATGCTCATCAAAAATTATTTAGACAAGAAACAGCACTATGGGAATAAAAGAAAAAGGATGCAGTGTGGAGGGGGTTCCTGTTTTCTGATAATTTTCTCATTGGCTTGTCAGAGACTTTCATGATGAAGGAAAGCAAGTCCAGAGAGGTCGCCAAACCACACACGTGCCAGTGACAGGTTAGGCAGGTAGGTGATACTTTCCTTGGGAGAAGTCAATCACGAACATTGCATTTGTGAGGTATTTTTCTGTTCTTATTTTATTTAAAAAAAAAAATGGTGTCTCTTGAAAGGTAAATTTTTAAAATGGCCTATCTTTTAACTTTGAAATTCTACAAAGTGTTTCTATTTTCTTTTTAACCAAACAGATGGGGGATATTGGTCCTCTTATGTTCTCTTTTCATAAATATTTTCAAACCATTTCATTACTTTTAAGTGAGGAAGAAGTAAACTCAAGTAAACAGCTGCTTCCATGTTCATGGGTGATTTGTTTACGAAGTACAGGTGGGTCTTACCTTTGTTTCCCGTGCGCTGGCCTCTGGGCCTTCAGAGAGACCTGGGAGGAGGGCGGCTGTTCTGCGAGTATTGTTCTTGCTACTGAAATGATTGGCCAGTGGGAGCCAGGCCGTATCCTGGGTGTGGGAATGTGTCACGTCCCTCAGAGATGCCCCACGCTGGACACAGCTGAGACAGATCTCCTTCGTGGGCCACGTGGGTTCCATTGTTCCCTAAAGCTCTGAGGAACAAAAACAGCTCTGCCGGCCACACTCATGCAGGGACTCCGCAGCACCTGTGGGTCCTCCGGATTGGCTCCTGTGCTGCTGTCCCGGGCTCGTCCCCACGCAACCCTGTGTTCTCTGTGAGTCCTTCTCCGTTACTGGTGTGTGTTCCGGAGCCCTCCGCTGAGAGCCAGCTCTGCGAATAGCCAGCACCTGTGGTGAGGTGAGGAAGCCCATGGGGGATGATTAGGGCCTGCTGGGTAATCATTCCTGGCTTCTGTCACCTCCGTCTCGGTGATCATAGCTTCCACTTTGTGGATCTGCGTGTGTAATTCCAGGTGTAGCCTCGCAGAGTGCTTACACTTCAAGGATGAGCCGACCTTTGTGGTCTTTCTGGCCTGATGGGTGGAGTGAGCGGGCAGTCAAAACCACACCTTTCAAACTTGTGAGGAAATCAGGATCGTCTCCTGAACCTCTTTTATCCAGTGACTTTTATAAATCCAGGAACTGATAACCTGTAGAATTTTTCATATTACAAAGGTGATAACATGTTCATTGAAGAAAATTTAAAACACAGATAAGCAAAGAAGAAAAAATAAAATGCTAATTATATTCCTACTGCCCAACGTAGAGGACGACTGGCAAATTTTGGTTCTGCTTTTTACACCTTAGCTTATAATATTATACAGCATTTTTGATGGTTTCGTAAATTGCACTGTGTCTATACTGTATATACACATGTATTTATTATTTTTATTTTCTTATTTTCAGTTTTTTATTTAGATTCCAGTTAACATACAGTGCAGTATTGGTTTTAGGAGTAGAATTCAGTGATTCATCCCTACAAAATGTATTTATTTTTTGAAAAACTTTTTTTTAGGACAGTTGTAGATTTACAAGAAAATTGTGAAGATTGTATAAAGAATTCCCATATACTCTACACCTAGTTTCCCTTCTTATTAAGATTTTACAGGGGCGCCTGGGTGGCTCAGTCGGTTAAGTGGCCGACTTCGGCTCAGGTCATGATCTCACAGTCCGTGAGTTCGAGCCCCGCGTCGGGCTCTGTGCTGACGGCTCGGAGCCTGGAGCCTGTTTCAGATTCTGTGTCTCCCTCTCTCTGATCCTTCCCCGTCATGCTCTGTCTCTCTCTGTCTCAAAAATAAACGTTAAAAAAAATAAATGCTTTAAAAAGATTTTACATAAGTACAGTATATTTGTTACAATTAACGAACAAGTATTGATACATATTATGAACTAAATTCTATACTTTATTTGGATTTCCTTTGTTTTGATGTAATGTCCTTTTTCTGTTCCAGGAATCCATCTGGGATGCCATCTTATATTTGGTCATCCTATCTCCTTAGGCTCCTCTTGAACATGACATTTCTTAGACTTCCCTTGTTTTTGGTAACATTGATAGTTTTGAGAAGTGCTGGTCAGGTGTTTTGCAGAATGTCCCATAATTTGGATTTGTCTGATTCTTTTCTCATGATTAAACTGGGGTTTTGGGTTTTAGGGAGGAAGACCACAGAGGTAAACGCCCTTCTCATCATATCATGTCAAGGCTACATATCGTCAATATGGCTCCTCTCTGTGGATGTTGACGTTGATCTCCTGGCTGAGGTGTGGTGGCCAGATGTCTCCTCCATAAAGTCACTCTTCTCTCTGCTTTCCACACTGTGGAAGGAGCTTGCTAAGCACAGCCCACACTTAAGGACTAGGAATTATGTTCCCTCTCCTCAAGGGCGAAGAATCTACATAAAGTATTTGGGAAATTCTGCACAGATTTAATTCTTTCCCCCGTTAATTTATTCAATCATTTCTTTTACACTTTGGGTTACAATCCGATACTACTTTATTTTTTTTGCTCACATTTTCCAGCTTTGGTTCTTGGGAGCTCTTTCAGTTGCTTTGTGAGTCTCTGAATCCTACCATCATTGTGGACCAAGTAGCCCTCATTCCTTTTATTTGACAATGTGTAGAAACTGAGTGCCAGGGGTGGTCACTGCTGCTGGGGTGTCATTGCTTCCAGAATACTTAGCTGACAAGCAAGGAGATACATGTGTGAATGTGCACATGTCTACAAACATTTCTGTCTGTAATTACATATCTATATCAAGCTTAACTTGAGCCTCTACTGTCTTCAATTCCAGCCCGTCACTGCAGGGACCATCTCAGTCTTCTTCCCTTGATTCTGCTTCTATACCAACAGTGAGGACACTGGTTCCCACCACCCACTCCTGTTTACTTAATCGTTGGATTTCAGGGTCTGTGAGTAGCCAGCAGGGTCGGAACCATTGGTCTGCACTCCTTGGGGAGCAGCTTTATCCACTAGAGCACAGGCTTCCCTCATTTCCTGAGTGATTGGGGTCAGCGTCCTTCCCAGCATTACCAGCACAGCTGTACTTTTCTGTCACACTCTTCATTCTTTCCTGGGGTCCCCTGCCTCCCTGTTGATGTTTTGTTAAATTTGCATTCACTGAGATTCATCTTTGTGCTGTGAAGTTCATTGGGTTTCAGTAGACGCTTAAGAGTCAAGTGTCCACAACATATTGAGAAGTTTCCCTGCCCTACAAATTTTGTGCTTTACCTACTCAAGCCTCCCTCCCCTCTGCTTGGACCCCTAGCAACCACTGATCTCTGTTTTTGCCTTTTCCAGAGTTTTCAGACTGATTCTTTCACCTAGCACTCTTCATTTAAGAATGACTTATTTCACACACTGTGATAACAGCCCTGCTCTGCGCAGGGGCCCAACCTGCCCACTGTGTTTGTGCTGACTGACCCTCTGGGGCCTGCAGAGACCTCATGTTGAGCCGGAAGCCCATGGGTGCCATTTGCATGTTATCTGCAGCACAGTGCTGTGCATTAGACCTGCCTGTGCAAGGTTTTCTTTTCTTACGTGAGGCCCATAGAGTGTCTATTGAGCTGTGTCCAAGAGAAAATGGCACCTGGCCTGTTTGGATGGTGTCCTTTCTTTTTTTTTTTTAATTTTTTTTTTTTTTTAACGTTTATTTATTTTTTTGAGACAGAGACAGAGCATGAGCGGGGGAGGGTCAGAGAGAGGGAGACACAGAATCCGAAACAGGCTCCAGGCTCCGAGCTGTCAGCACAGAGCCCAACGCGGGGCTGGAACTCATGGACTGTGAGATCATGACCTGAGCCGAAGTCGGCCGCTCAACCGACTGAGCCACCCAGGCGCCCCTGGTTGGTGTCCTTTCATGTGGCTGCAAGATGTGCACAGTTTAGAAGAACTGGAGGGACAAAGCACTTTCGTGATTGGTGGGTTCTCTCTCAGCTTCCACCGTCCTCATAATTTGGTGTTCTCTGTGTGTTCATATCTCAGTAGGTGACCTCTGTCTAGTCATTTAAATGGGATCACCAGGTCATACTGTGCCACGTAGGCCCTGGGATAGGATGAGGATGGGGTCTAATACGGAGAGTGGCCCTCATGAGATGTGGTTGCCAGTCCCGATGTCACTTCTCTCAGCTGCTTCTTTGTTTGGGTGCAGGGGAAGGAGGCAGAGTGTGCCACGGCAGGTGCGGACGAAGGTCTGCAGCGATTCGCACCTAAGAGGAATGGGTGTCGAGTCCTGGATATCAGAAGAAAAATTAACCTGGCATTTTCTGCCATCCCCAAGTGCTGGCCAACTGTTTCGATCTTTTGACTTGAGAAAAAGAAGTTCAAAATTGCCTTTCAGTTGCAGTTGTGTTACTCAGGTGAGAGGCTTTGTGAACCACACGTGGTCTCATACGTGGGAGAGGAGGGCTCGCTGTGGGAGGACTCGTGATGCAGCAAACATGTCTTGGTTCTCCTAGTCTCCGCTGACCTGACGGTAACGTTGCTTGTCACTTTTCTTACTAAGTAATTGTCTCTGAAAAGAATCCTGTCCCATGCCATCGAAGTCTTTCTGATTTTCTTTCGTTCTCACATCTGACCTGTTTGTAATTATCTTTCTCCTCCTGTTCCTCCTCCTTTTTGTGTTTTAAAGACCACGGTAGTTTCTCCTATGTTCTAGTATCCTGGTGTTTTTCATCAGATGGTGGAATTTCTGGTGTCTCTGAGCCATGTTACTATTTTAACACAGAAAAGAGAACCCAGGTGAGAAGCACAAGTTAAAATGGATGGCAAAGAAGGGAAGAATTAATTGTTTTTAATGAAATCTTGTAAAAGATAAAACAGCTTTATCCTCAATGTGTGAGAATCAGAAAGAGGGAGGGGGAGGGGTTTGGGGGTAAATGAGGCTTTTGTGGGGCAAGAATGTGAGAATTTATTACCTTGCTCATTTACATACTCTGTTGAACACCTGTTGTGGGTTGAGTATGTGAAATAAAATCTCCTCAGAGCACCCCAGACATCTAGGTTGTTCTTTGTCACTGGGGCTGCAGGACACCCAAGAAGGAAAAGCTAAAAATGCAGAGTCATAAAATTGAAAATATATCAGGTATTCTCCCAGAGAACTAGACCTGGGGTTATGTCCCTTAGCACTCACAAAACAAAGCAAGTTTGCTAGAATGTTCTCGAAACTTTGGGAAATAGGGGCCCTGAAACATTACTAGGAGGTTGTTACTAATTTGCATGATGATAATATTCTCTCCTTAGGGACTTCTGGGGAATGGAATACTGTATTTCACTTGTGTTTGTCTGTAAAAGACCTTGGATAAATGCTTACTGCATGGGATTACAATTTAAGGTGCACATCATTGCTCACAGCACTCCGCTAGGCATGGAGCAGAGTTGCACGTCACCCATGTTTCTCTTATGCAAACCTGTAGACAAATCTGCTAGTGTGTCACCTTCAGGTCTCCGCTGCGTGTGGCCGCCCAGGGCCTCACGCCACCATGCCAACCTCAGACAAAGGAAGGAGCTCATCCCAATTTCTTCACTGCATGCTGTTCGTTAGTCAGCCCTGCCTGCTGGCTATGTGCTGGCATTTCACCTTTTCCTATGCTGTGTTGTCAGCAGAACCCATAATGCAGACGTAAGTGAGGCTGTGGAGGTTAGAAATAAGGAAAATAAATTTGGAGGGTTGATTTCCACACTTAATGCACTGTGTGGTCCTGCTTTCTGTAATTGTACTGAACTCTGGTTCTGCCTGGATATTTAATTCTGGTTGATAGAGAGGAAAATTGGGGTTGGACTTTAAGTTCTACATTAGCCTGAAGTGAATCATAGAATTGACTACCAACAATGTGCTTGTACCCTCCAGTGGGGTGTGCAGGTTTACAGGGGGACATTCAGGACATGCGTGTTGATAACTGTCCTATTTCCTTGTCTGGAGGAAGAATCCTTGGGCCTGCACCCCAGGATCCAACAGCTTTGACAAAGATCATAAAAGGCACATTGTTGCAGGCTTTTACCAAAGGTGCTATTTAACCAGCCCTGGACATGGTCACAGAAAGGAAAGGCCTTCTCGTGGTCATCTGCTTGCAGCCCCCTGCTGTGGGAACTGCTTGTCACCTTCTCTCTCTGACAGTTACTCGCTCTCCTGTCCCCCTCGCTCCCTCCTTCCCTTCACCTTCTTGCCTTTACAGACTTCATCCACCCCCACCCCAGCACGGGTTTTTACCTCCAGAATTCATACCTGTCCCATCTCTTCTGGAGCTCACACTTCCCCAGTATGCTTGGTGTCCTCTCCTGAATGTCCTGGTCCTTCACCCTCCACTGAACTGAGCCAGGCCCTTGCCTCCTCCTCCTCCTCCTCCTGGCTCTCCTCTTTCCCTCCACCTCATGCATCCTTCTGTTACCGAGTCAGAGCCATACCATCACCTTGACCCCAACCTCTTCCTCCTTCCTCCTGGCCCAGACGGTCCACTTGTTCTCTGTTCCCTTCCTTCTGGCCAGCCCTACATACCAGCTACCAGGTGGGTCTTCTCTGATGGTGAGTAGGTACACAGCCCTTACCCCTTCCTCCATAGCTTGTGAACATTGGTGTGGCTTGGCTTCCTGCTTCTGCTCACTGTGGGATGCCCCCTGGATAGTTCTGAGCCCTGTCTGTGCCTAAATCCTTGCGCTGTAGGGTGGCCTCTGTCATGTGGGGGTCTCCATGGAATGCCTGTCCCCCTCCAGAGCTAGTCTACCCTCTTTTCTCTGCCTTTTCATACCTACTTCCTCCAAGTCACTTTCCAGTGTCCCTCAGCTAGATGTACTAGAGTTTTCTGCTATGCCTGCCTATCAGAGTGGGAATCCCTTGTATCAGTTGGTGAGTAGTACAGACCAAAGCACCCCAAAACTTAAAGCACTAATCCTTTATTATTTCTTTGGGGTTTCAGCTGCTTTAGGCTGGGTCTGCCAGGGGGTATCTGCCCACATATCTCTCCTCTTCCTCCTGGAACCCACAGGCTGGTGCAGGCATGTCCTTACCACAGTGACGGCAGAGGAGAGAGGGGGAATGTGCAAATACACTAGGCCTTTTGAGGCTCAGAACCGGTAAATACCGCTGCCCCATCTCACTGTGATGCCAAAGCAAGTCACACGGTGAAGCTGGAATCCAGGGGTAGGGCCTGTAGGCTGTGAGAGGGATTTCCGAGGCTGTGCCTGGAAGGTGGGTAAAGAATCAGGTCGTTGGGGCACCTGGGCGCTCAGTCGGTTGAGCATCCGACTCTTGATTTTAGCTCAGGCCGTGATCTCACAGTTCACGAGATAGAGCCCTGCGTCAGGCTCTTCACTGACCGTGCATCCTAGTGCCATCCTAGTGGCAGCTCCTGTTTATTGTCACATACTTGGTGAGCCTCTCTTGTATGTCAGGCTATCATGGAACTTCCATTCAGGTGAGAGAAGGTGAGCAACACAAGATAAATACAGTACTGCTTTTAGACACGCCGAGTGCTGTGAAAGGGGTTGGAGGTGGGTCAGTCACCTAATCCTCTCACCCTTCTCTAACCCTCCTAGACATCTACATACCCCGCTCACCCCCTTGTCTTCAAGCGCGGGGATGTGCCTGTCCTTGATTTCTCTGTTGCCCCTGAGGCAGCGTAGGACACGTGTCATAGTTGTAGCTGCTGTTTATTGGATGCCACTGGTGTGCCGGTGTTAGCACTGCCCTTGGCATCCCTAAGGACCCAGCATCTGGCCATATTTTGTCCACATATACACGTGAAATCATTGAGGCTTGGAGGTTAGGTAGGACTTCAGGGTCACCAGCGGCAGGGCACCCTACTTCTAGCTTCTCCTCCCCTTTCCACGCCACTCTCTGGCTCTTCCTTTTCCTCACCTCGCTGTGCAGCTCAGAAATGAAATCATCTAAGCCAGAGGCAGATTCAGGAGTACATGCTTTCAAATTAAGTGTGCTTTTGTTTTTCAGCTTAGGATTTTTCTTTTGATGATGATTTTCTTTTAAAGTTTACTTATTTATTTTGAGGGAGAGAGAGCATGCAAGAGTGGAGGAGGGGCAGAGAGGGAGAGAGACAGAATCCCAAGCAGGCTCTGCACTGTCAGTGTAGAGCCCAATGTAGGGCTTGAACTCATGAACCGCGAGGTCATGCCCTGAGCTGAAATCCAGAGTCAGATGCTTAACTGATTGAGCCACCCAGGCACCCTGATGATTATTTTTTAACTTCATGAGACTTTAGACTGCCCTTGTAGCAAACTGGGTGACTTGGACATCCCCAGGGTGTTCTACTGCATATACTTAGATGTTACACTGGAGAAAGAACAGCTTGGGAACTGGTCAGAAGAGATAATTGTGCATAGCACGTAACCACAATGCTTTTAATGCATCTTGGTGGTTCATGATGTGTGTTAAATTACGTTAGAGATCCTAAAACGTGTCCTAGGGGCTTCATTCTGCCAGAAGTGCCTTGTGAGCTTATTTTATTTTATTTATATATATTTTTGACTACTGATATTTCAGATTCATGCCCCAGTAATGCAGGAGGTGGGGAAGGAGGATAGGTCCCTGAGTGACAGGACAGTAACACTCTTCCTGCATGTTTTAGTTTATAAGATGCTTCAACCTCTGTTATGTCCTTGGGTTCTCCCAGCAACTCTCCTAGGTAAGGAGGAGCGAGATTTAATCTTTTAACAAACTGAAAAGCTGAGGGGTCAAGGCACACTTCTATTATGTTGATGAGAGGCAATTTGTAAACATCTTTCTAAAATCTTACACATAACACCTTTAACAAATCTGGGGTTCCTTTTTTTTAGATTTTATTTTTAAGTAATCTCTACACCTAGTGTGGGCCTTGAATCTACAACCCCAAGATCAAGAGTCACATGCTCCACCGACTGAGCCACCCGGGTGCCCCTGAGGTTCTTTTTGTAGGAATTGATCCCGAGGGGAAAGAAATTCGAGCTATCCCCAAGGACTAACAATCTGGATTGCTGGTTATGGTGTTATTTTTAATGAGGAAAATGGAAACCATGTAAAGTTACTTCATGAGAGAATTGGTTAAATAGATTATGTGCAAGTATAGAATTAATTATTATGTGGTGGTTAAAATTCATCATGGTGAGAAATATCAAGGACAGGGAATTGTTTACAGTGTATTAGAAGTAAAAGGTGCGGCCTGTTGGGATGAGCACTGGGTATTGTATGGAAACCAATCTGACAATAAATTTCATATTAAAAAAATAAATAAAAATCAACCAATAAATTTAGTTTTCAGTGATAAAAATATTTAATGAAACATACACATGCAAGGTGATTGGACATATATTTTCAGTTGTGACCTAGTGTAAATCAATAAAAATTTGATTAAAAAAAAGAAGTAAAAGGTGCGGGTTATAAAATTGCATGTACAGGATGATACCAGTACTTTTAAAGATTTTTTTAAAGTTTATTTATCTGTTTTGAGAGAGAAACAGTGTGTGCCAGCAGGGGAGGGGCAGAGAGAGATAGAGAGAGAGAACCTAAGCAGGCTCCATGCTGTCAGCGCAGAGCTCAATGTGGGGTTTGATCCCACAAACCGCAAGACCATTACCCGTGCCGAAACCAACTGAGCTACCCAGTTGCCCCCAATCCTTATAGATATACAAAGAAAAATGACTGGAAATAGGGGTGTTATTTCTGGGTGAGGAGGTCACTAGTATTACTTTCTTGTTGTGATTTTCTGCATTTTCTTAATTTTCCAGGCTTTTATGATATGAAAAATCTCCAATAATAGTTTAAGTAAGCAGGTGAGAGAGAATGTGTAGTTTGTCCACAGCCACATGCTGATTTCTAGAACCTTCTATTCCTAAGCAGGAGCTCTTTACAACACTTCACGTTGAACTTTTGGTGTTCGGTGCTATCATTTCTGTTTTCTCATCACCACAGAGCTCAGCTCATTGCTCTTCAGAGGAGTGCAAAGAAGGGATGCTTCCATTTTGGAAAAGGCTAACCTGGTGAGAAGGGGCACAAGCTCTGGCCTGCAACCGACCCCGCCTCTCCAGCCTTCCTTTTCTCCCTCTTTCCTCGGCTCTCAGCCAGCTTCATCACTCTCCAGTACCCTGGAGGGAGGTAGCCATGACTCAGATACAGATGGGAAGGATCTGTTTATTAATTTGCATGGGATGCACAGCTGGGAATCCAGAAAGACTTAGGCTGGGATTGGGAGTCAAGTAGGAATGTGATGTCTGAGGGAACAAGGACAGAGTCCTGCTCTTGGGGTTGGGGGGTTGGTGGTGGAAACGGTACAGGATGATCCAGGCTAGAGGGAGGTGGTTCCACTGTGGATCTGAAAAGGAAACAGCTTGTGTTCTAACATGAAGTCAGAACGCCATGGTGTGATGGGGTCCTGGAGAGGCTCAGTGCTCTGGGTGGTGGAGTCCAGGTTTGGGGGTGCATGGCTGCTCCTGTGAGAACCTTGTTGTAGGCAAGGCCACTCACATGTTCCACGCAAGCTCTAAGCCAGTGCAGCGAGAAGGAAGGACTCTGAGGAAAGTGGTGGGCCTGGCAGCTTCAGAGCCAGTAAAGGCGGTTGTGTCCTGGTGCTGCAGTGGAGGTGGGCCATGTTCCCATGGGATCCTTTGATTCCTGCCCGTTTCTCCAAGCCAAGTTTCTAACCCCCTTTTGATTCTATAAACAACCTCTACTCCTTTTAATAAGCCAGGGCTAGCTAAGTTTTTTCTGTCAATAGGGTTCTTTAGACCCCTAGTCTCTGTCACAGCTCTTCAACTTAGCTGTTGCAGGACAAAAGCAGCCATAACAAGATGTAAGCAGGTGGGTGGGCTGTGCTTCAATAATTTTATAATTATTTGTATAATTATTATTTATAATAATTTGTAAATTTTATTTACAAAAATGTAGGGCTGTGTTTTGCCTGCCCCTGAGTAAGCCAATTTTTTTTTATGCTGGAATCTACGAGAGTGGAGTCCTCTCTCTGACCTCCAGGCAGCTTGAGGGACTCCAGCTCTCATGGTAGGAGGAAAGAGTCAGAACAAGGGAAAAGAATGTCTGTTCACCCAGGTGGCTGTACCACTCCTGAACCTCTGTTTAATTCTGATGAGTGCACCCATCCTAGGGTAGATCCACATGAGACAGGCAGTGTTGAGAGCGGAGAAGTTAGATTGGCAAAATGGTACGAAATCATATCATGTGAAATAATTGGGCATATTTAAGTTGAAGAAGAACAAACTTACACATTGGAAAGGCTGTCCTGTGGAAGGGGGGGGGGTGGGAAGGGAACGTGCATTCACTAAGAGATACTGTGTACCTATCACTTTGCTGGGTGGTTTGTTATCTCATTTCAAGAGGGAGAAGCTTTGCTCTGCATCATGCTAAGTATTGTAAGGGTTTGTAATGGAGGTTTCTAGGAGATAAGCTTACACTTAATAGAATAAAACCTTAAAATATTCAGAACTATCCCAACATGGATTTCCTCCTTAGTCACGAGTGATATTTCTATCTGGGCTGGTGTATATCCCACAGCTGAGTGGCTCACCCAGGGATGATGCCTCATTGGAAACAGGTGTAGCTCCTTCAGGCACGGAACTTTCTCACAGCTTACAGCTGTGCCTCTTACCCACAAAACAAGAGTAGCTAGCGTGCTTGTGCTGGAGGGTTGAAGCGAAATCCCAACAGTTTTAAGCAAATTTGTTTTCTCCCAGGATTCCTGCCTCCCAGACCTAGAATGTGGGACGATTTGAAAGAACAGAACCTTGCCCTTGGATTGTATGGGGTTAACCACAGGGATACCCAGCAGAAGGCAGGCTGTTCTCACGCTTACAATTAGTCCATTAATCATGTCCTGGGTGAAGGAAGCCAAGTGTTGGGCCTTCTGAGCTGTGGTTGCTGTCTGCTGGTACTTAGAAGACCAAACGGTTCTGAGATATTAGGAGGCGCTAAGCAGTGCATTGTTTGCTTGGCCTCAACAGAGGACAGAAAAGGATTTGAGAATAAAATAAATTAACCTGGATGAGATTATAGAGGAAAGAATTATTTTCATGAGGAAATAGTGATCATATTCCCTGTGTGGTCTCAGAAAGTGGGTTGTTACTTGTTTATGTGTGCATGCACAAAGATGTCATGGTTAAAAGATGTCAAAATAATGAAAATAGAAAATACTAGACTAAACAAATGATAAAATTCTCATTACAGGAAGAACTCCCAGTATCTTTAGCACCTAATACACATATGAATTTCATTTATTAAAAAAAAAGTATTTATTTTAAGTAATCTCTATGCCTAACGTGGGGGCTCCCATCCCCAGGATCAGGAGTTTGCCTGCTCTTCCAGCTAAGCCAGCCAGGCTCCCCTACATTTTAACTTTTTAGAGAGGGACATCGGGACACAGAATGTTCCAAATGCAATTGGACCAGAGCTTCTCACCACACTGGTTCCTACTGGGCACGTTTGAGAAACTTTCTACCTGACCAGCTGTGTTAGGAATGGGGTCCTGGAGCATCGGCATTACCAGGAACTTGTTAGAATTGAAGACTCTCAGGGCCTACCCCACATCTACTAAGCCAGAAACTGAGAATGGGACCGGCAATCCATGTTTTAACAAGTCCTCTGGTCCTCAAGACTGAGAGCTTCTTAGGCAGGATGACTTCTACATCTTTACTGTAATTCTCTGGTTTAGTTTCCTCTATTCCACTGAGGTAACATGTGATGAAGGATTGCATTTCAAGTAGTTTGGCAAACATCAGCTGTGGTACCCTTCTTAAGAAGAAAGCATGACCTTTTGCAGCTTTGAAGGTTCTGAGAAGTCTTACAGAGGAGAATCCTGTTAAATTTCAGCTGACATTTTTCAAATGTGTCTGACTCCCAACCTTTTCTGAAAGGTACTTATTAACATACCAGGGCATGTGTCCTATAGGACATTATTGCCAGTTGGAGGTTGATAATTCCTGAGGTGAGTTTTACTCCGATACAGTTTTAAATCCTTTTTCTTGGTTCTGTCATTTTATCTACAGCGTATAGTGGGATGTACAAACACACTGATGTTGAAATGTAACAAGTTAAACAGGACAAAAACATTACGTTCAGATTCACTTCAGACTTTTCCTAAAACCAATCAAGCTCATCCTCTGATAAAATTCTTATGTGGGACTTCCGGAGATGACAGAGTTGGAGGACCCTAGGTTCACCTTGTACCCTGGATACAACTAGATGATACCCACATCAGTGTAAACAACCCAGAAAATGACGTGAAGACTGGCAGAACAGACTGCCCACAGCTAAATGTTGAGAAGAGACCAACTGAGGAGGGTAGGAAGGATGGAGATGAGGTTGGGAGCCAAAGGGACCTGTGGGACTGACTGTGGGAGGGAGGGACACCATGGGTGTGGGAAGGGAGAGGAACTGATTTGACACCAGGCATGCCAGGCATCCCAGTCATGGGGGACCCACATGGGAAGAACAAATCTCCATAACATTTGGCTTTGAAAACCGGGGAGGCTGAACAACCAATGGGGCTTAACACCTGGAATTTAAAAATCAGCCAGCTCAGCTCTGGGAGAGCCAGGAGAGCTAGAGGAAACTGAGTCCCTGCCCTTGAAGACACACCAATTCAACTGCAGCCCCAGCAGTGGGCTGGGGGCACATAGCTAGTCTGACTGCAGGCCCTGCTCACCAAGTAAACTTCTCAGAGAACAACAAAGGGAAAGCATCCTTCAGTTAGTTGCTACTACATCTCTGGCAAATGCCTGATCTGATGCAACTCAAGCTGATGGGGAACCCAGACTGGCCCAGGGACCAAACCCTGTCCACAACAGGCAAAAGAACCATTTTAGGTGACTGGACTGTAGGCAAACATGTCTCAACCACAAGAGTAGGACACACAAAACACACATAGGAGACACTTCTGAAGTGCTAGGTTCTGGTGAATAGGGGACATTGCAATACAGGGCACCACTGGTCTTTTTCTTTAGGCCACTACTTTCCAGAGAAGAAGACATAGCTGACTTTCCTAACCTACAGAAGCAGACACACAGGGAATTAGACAAAATGAGGAGACAGAGGAATATGTCCCAAATGAAAGAACAGGACAAAATCACAACAAAAGAGCTAAATGAAACAGAGATAAATAATATGCCTGATAGAGAATTTAAAGTAATGGTCATAAAGGTACTCACTGGACTTGAGAAAAGAGTGGAGGACATCAGTGAGACCCTCCACAAAGACAAAATATAAAAAAAGAACCAATCAGAGATGAAGAGCACAATAAGTAAAATTAAAAATACACTAGATAGGATAAATAGCAGGATAGAGGAAGCAGAAGCATCGATCAGTGACCTGGAGGACAAAGTAATGGAAAGCAATCAAGCCAAACAGAAAAATGAGTAATAAAAGATGAAAATAGGGGTGGCTTTGCTGGCTCAGTTAGTAGAGTATTCAACTCTTGATCTCAGGGTTGTGAGTTCAAGCCCCATGTTGGGTGTAGAGATTACTTAAAAATAAGATCTTAAAAAAATAGATTAAGGGAACTCAGCAACACCATTAAGGAAAATCACATGTGCATTATGGGGGTCCTAGAAGGAGAAGTGAGAGAAAAGGGGCAGAAAGTGTATTTGAAGAAATAATAGCTGAAAACTTCCCTAATCTGGGAAAGGAAATAGACATCCAGGTCCAGGAAGCACAGAGAGCCCCCACCCCCCCCCCCCCCCCCCCCCGCCGCCAGATCAACCCAAGGAGGTCCACACAAGGGCCCATACCAATTAAGATGGCAAATAGTAATAAAAAGAGAAGTTTAAAAGCAGCAGGAGAAAACAGTTACATACAAGGGAAACCCCGTAAGGCTAGCAGCTGATTTTTGCAGCAGAAATTTTGGAGGCCAGAAGGTAGTGGCATGATATATTTAAAGTGCTGAAAGGAAAAACCCTACAACCAAGAATACTCTCATCTAGTAAGGCTGTCATTCAGAATAGAAGGAGATATAAAGACTTTTTCAGACAAACAAACGTGAAAGGAGTTCATAACCACTAAATCAGCCCTACAGGAAATGTTAAAGGGGACTCTGAGTGGAAAGGGAAGTCCTTAAGTGGAATAAGAAAAGTAGGAAGCATGAAAGCAGTAAAATTAAGTTTATTTATAAAAATTAGTCAAGGGACTCACAAAATAAAAGGATGTAAAGTATGACTATATACCTAAAATGTGGTGTGTGGAGGAGCAAAGAATGAGCTCATACTTAAGCAACCATCAACTTAATATAGGCTGGTATATGCATAAATGTTATATATAAACCTAATGGTAACTGCAAATCAAAAACTGATAAACAGATAATGTAAAAAGTAAAGAGAAAGGAATCCAAGTATATTACTTAAGAGAGCAAACTGTGAAGGAAGACAGCAAGAGCAGAAATGGACAGAGAAGAACTCCAAAAACAAGCATAAGACAAGTAACAAAATGTCAAAAAGTATATACTTATCAGTAATTATTCTGAATGTAAATGGACTAAATATTCCAATCAAAAGACATAGGGTGACAGAATGGGTATAAAAGCGAGACTCATCTATATGCTGCCTACAAGACACTCAGTTTTTTATTTTATTTTTTTATGAATATAATTTATTGTCAAATTGGCTTACATACAACTCCCAGTGCTCATCCCAACAAGTGCCCTCCTCAATGCCCATTACCCACTTTCCCCTCCCCCACCCCCCTCATTAACCCTCAGTTTGTTCTCTGTATTTAAGAGTCTTTTGTGGTTTGCCTCCCTCCCTCTCTGTAGCTATTTTTCCCCCTTCCCTTCCTCCATGGTCTTCTGTTAAGTTTATTAAGATCTACATATGAGTGAAAACATATGATATCTGTCCTTCTCTGACTGACTTATTTCACTCAGCATAATACCTTCCAGTTCCATCCATGTTGCTACAAATGGCATGATTTCATTCTTTCTCATTGCCAAGTAGTATTCCATTGTATATATAAATCACATCTTCTTTATCCATTCATCAGTTGATGGACATTTGGGCTCTTTCCATAATTTGGCTATTGTTGAAAGTGCTGCTATAACCGTAGGGGTACATGTGCCCTTATGAATCAGCACTCCTGTATCCTTTGGATAAATTTCCAGTAGTGCTACTGCTGGGTCATAGTGTAGTTCTGTTTTTAATTTTTTGAGGAACCTCCACACTGTTTTCCAGAGCGGCTGCACCAGTTTGCATTCCCACCAACAGTGCTAAAGAGATCCTTTTTCTCCACATCCTTGCTAACATCTGTTGTTTCTTGACTTGTTCATTTTAGCCACTCTGACCGGAGTGAGGTGGTATCTCAATGTGGTTTTGATTTGTATTTCCTTGATGATGAGTGATGTTGAGCATTTTTTCATGTGTTGGTTGGTCATATGGTTGTCTTCTTTGGAAAAGTGTCTATTCATGTCTTCTGCCCATTTATTCACCGAATTATTTGCTTTTTGTGTGTTGATTCTGGTAAGTTCTTTATAGATTTTGGATGCTAACCCTTTATCTGATACATCATCTGCAAATATCTTCTCCCATTCTGTCAGTTGCCTTTTAGTTTTGTTGATTGTTTCCTTTGTAGTTTTTATCTTGATGAAGTCCCAATAGTTCATTTTTGCTTTTATTTCCCTTGCCTTTGGAGATGTGTTGAGCAAGAAAGTGCTGCGGATGAGGTCAAAGAGGTTGTTGCTTACTTTCTCCTCCAGAGTTTTGATGGCTTCCTGTGTCACATTTAGGTCTTTGATCCATTTTGAGTTTATTTTTGTGTATGGTGTAAGAAAATGGTCTAATTTCATTCTTCTGCATGTTGCTGTCCAGTTCTCTTAGCACCATTTGCTGAAGAGACTGTCTTTTTTTCCATTGGATACTCTTTCCTGCTTTGTCAAAGATTAGTTGGTGATACATTTGTGGGTCCAAGTCTGGGTTCTCTATTCTATTCCATTGGCCGATGTGTCTTGTTTTGTGCCAAAACCATACTGTCTTGATGATTACAGCTTGGTAGTAGAGGCTAAAGTCTGGGATTGTGATGCCTCCTGCTTTGGTTTTCTTTGTCAATATTACTTTGGCTATTTGGGGTCTTCTGTGGTTCCATACAAATTTTAGGATTGTTTGTTCTAGCTTTGAGAAGAATGCCAGTGCAATTTGATTGTGTAGATTGCTTTGGGCAGTGTTGACATTTTAACAATATTTATTTTTCCAATCCATGAGCATGGAATGTTTTTCCATTTCTTTGTATCTTTTTTCCATTTACTTCATAAGTTTTCTATAGTTTTCAGCATACAGATCTTTTACATCTTTGGTTAGGTTTATTCCTAGGCATTTTATGGTTCTTGGTGCAATTGTAAATGGGATCAGTTTCTTGATTTCTCTTTCTGTTGCTTCATCATTGGTGTATAGAAATGCAACTGATTTCTGTACATTGATTTTGTACCCTGAGACTTTGCTGAATTCATGTATCAGTTCTAGAAGCCTGTTGGTGGAGTCTTTTGGGTTTTCCCTGTAGAGTACCATGTCATCTGAAAAGTCAAAGTTTGACTTCTTCTTTGCCAATTTTGATGCCTTTTATTTCATTTTGTTGTCTTGATTGCTGATGCTAGGACTTCCAACACTATGTTACACAACAGTGGTGAGAGTGGACATTCCTGTCGTGTTCCTGATCTCAGGGGGAAAGCTCTTAGTTTTTCCCCATTGAGGATGATATTAGCTGTGGTCTTTTCATATATGGCTTTTATGATGTTTAGATATGTTCCTTCTATCTCAACTTTCTTGAGGGTTTTTATTAAGAAAGGATGCTGTATTTTGTCAAATGCTTTTTCTGCATCTATTGACAGGATCGTATGGTTCTTATCCTTTCTTTAAAAAAATTTTTTTTTCAACGTTTATTTATTTTTGGGACAGAGAGAGACAGAGCATGAACGGGGGAGGGGCAGAGAGAGAGGGAGACACAGAATTGGAAACAGGCTCCAGGCTCTGAGCCATCAGCCCAGAGCCCGACGCGGGGCTCGAACTCACGGACCACGAGATCGTGACCTGGCTGAAGTCGGACGCTTAACCGACTGCACCACCCAGGCACCCCTCCTTTCTTTTATTAATGTGGTATATCACATTGATTGATTTGTGAATATTGAACCAGCCCTGCAGCCCAGGAATGAATCCCACTTGATCATGGTGAATAATTCTTTTTTATATGCTGTTGAATTCAATAAGCTAGTATCTTGTTGAGAATTTTTGCATCCATGTTCATCAGGGCCTGTAATTGGCCCTGTAATTCTCCTTTTTTGTGGGGTCTCTGTCTGGTTTGTGGATCAGGGTAATGCTGGCTTCATAGAATGAGTCCAGAAGCTTTCCTTCCTTTTCTGCTTTTTGGAACAGCTTGAGAAGGATAGGTATTAACTCTGCTTTAAATGTCTAGTCGAATTCCCCTGGGAAGTCATCTGGCCCAGGACTCTTATTTGTTGGGAGATTTTTGTAACTGATACAATTTCTTCACTAGTTGTGGGTCTGTTGAAATTTTCTGTTTCTTCCCGTTTGAGTTTTGGTAGTGTGTGGGTGTTTAGGAATTTGTCCATGTCTTCCAGGTTGTCTAGTTTGTTGGCATATAATTTTTCATAGTATTCTCTGATAATTGTTTGTATTTCTGAGGGATTAGTTGTGATAAGTCCATTTTCATTTGTGATTTTATCTATTTGGGTCCTGTCTCTTTTCTTTTTGAGAAGTCTGGTTAGGGGTTTATCAATTTTATTTTTTCAAAAAACCAGGTCTTAGTTTCATTGATCTGCTCTACTGTTTTGTTTTGTTTGTTTGTTTTGAATTCTATACTGTTTATTTCTGCTTTGATCCCTATTATTTCTCTTCTTCTGCTGGCCTTGGTGTTTCTTTGCTGTTCTGCTTCTAGTTCCTTTAAGTGTGCTGTTAGATTTTTTAGTTGGGATACTTCTTGTTTCTTGAGATAGGCCTGGATTGCAATGTATTTTCCTTTTAGGACTGCCTTTGCTGCATCCCAAAGGGTTTGGACTGTCATGTTTTCATTTTCATTTGTTTTCATATATTTTTAAATTTCTTCTCTAATTGTCTGGTTGATCCATTCATTCTTTAGTAGGATGTTCTTTAATGTCCATGCATTTGGAGGTTTTCCAAACTTTTTCCTGTGGTTGATTTTAAGTTTCACAGCATTGTGATCTGAAAATGTGCATGGTATGATCTCACTTCTTTTATATTTATTGAGGGCTGTTTTGTGACCCAGTATGTGATCTATCTTGGAGAATGTTGCATGTGCACTCAAGAAGAATGTGTATTCTGCTGCTTTAGGATAAAAAGCTCTGAATATATGTCACGTCCATCTGGTCCAGTGTTTCATTCAGGGACATTGTTTCTTTACTGATTTTCTCCCTAGATGATCTGTCCGTTGTTGTAAGCGGAGTATTAAAGTCCCCTGCAATTACCACATTCTTACCAATAATATTGCTTATGTTTATGATTGTTTTATACCTTTGGGTGCTCTCAAATTTGGTGCATAAACATTTATAATTGTTAGCTCTTCTTGATGAATAGACCCCATAATTATGATATAATGCCCTTCTTTATCTCTTGTTACAGCCTTTAGTTTAAAATCTAGTTTGTCTGGTACAAGTATGGCTACTATAGCTTTCTTTTGACTTCCAGTAGCATGATAGATGGTTCTCCATCCCCTCACTTTCAATCTGAAAGTGTCCTCAGGTCTAAAATGGGTCTTCTAGACAGAAAATAGATAGGTCTTGTTTATTCCATTCTGATACCCTATGTCGTTTGGTTGGAGCATTTAGTCCATTTACATTCAGTGTTATTATTGAAATATATGGATTCAGAGTCATTGTGTTATTTTAGGTTTCATGGTTGTAGCTATGTCTCTCGTCCTTTGTGGTCTTTGCAACACTCACAGAGGCCCCTTAGGATTGCTGGTGGGGCTGGTTTAGTGGTGATGAACTCCTTCAGTTTTTGTTTGTCTGGGAAAACCTTTATCTCTCTTTCTATTCTGAATGACAGGCTTGCTAGATAAAGGATTCTTGGCTGCATATTTTTCCTATTCATAACATTGAATATTTCCTGCCACTCCCTTCTGGCCTGCCAAGTTTCAGGAGATAGGCCTGCTACTACCCTTATGTGTTTACCCTTGTAGGTTAAGGCCCGTTTGGTCCCTACCTGCTTTCAGAATTCTCTCTTTATCTTTATATTTTGTCAGTTTCACTATAATATGTCATGCAGAAGATTGATTCCTGTTATGTTTGAAGGGAGTTCTCTGTGCTTCCTGGATTTCAGTGTTAGTTTCCTTCCCCAGATTGGGGAAGTTCTCAGATATGATTTATTCAAGTACACCGTCTGCCCCTTTCTCTCTCTCTTCTTCTTCTGGAATTTCTATGATATGGATATTATTCCGTTTCATTGAATCACTTAGTTCTCTATCTCCTCGTGATCTAGGATTTTTTTTTTTAATTTTTTTTCAACGTTTATTTATTTTTGGGACAGAGAGAGACAGAGCATGAACGGGGGAGGGCCAGAGAGAGGGAGACACAGAATCGGAAACAGGCTCCAGGCTCTGAGCCATCAGCCCAGAGCCTGACGCGGGGCTCGAACCCACGGACCGCGAGATCGTGACCTGGCTGAAGTCGGACGCTTAACCGACTGCGCCACCCAGGCGCCCCTCTAGGATTTTTTTTATCTCTCTTTTTCTCAGCTTCATCTTTTCCCATAATTTTATCTTCTATCTCACCTATCTCCCCTCTGCCTCTTCAGTTCTGGCTGTCACCACCTGTAGTTTATTTTGCACCTCATTGACAGCATTTTTAAATTCATCATGACTAATTTTTAGTTCCTTGATCTCTGCAGCAATAGATTCTCTGCTGTCTTCTATGCTTTTTTCAAGCCGAGCTATTAATCTTATGACTATTACTCTAAATTCTTGTTGTTATATTGTTTATATCTGTTTTGATCAGTTCTTTAGCTGTCATTTCTTCCTGGGATTTCTTTTGAGGAGAATTCTTCTGTTTCGTCATTTTGGCTAGTTTTCCGTCCCTTACATGTTTTAAAACCTTGCTATGTGCCCTGTACCTGTGAGCACTACCATATTAAAGAGGGTCATACACTGCCCAGGGCCTTCAGGAGGTGTTTTTTGGCGCGTGTTACTTGCTCTCTGTTGTTGGGACTTCGGTTGCTTTATCTCCCTACTGGTAGTGATGTTTTAGACCCCCCACCAGGTGTGCTTTGATTTGTTTGTTCAAGTAGCCCAGAGGGCAGGCAGGCCTGGCCCAGGAGCTCAGTGAGTGTGCGGCAGGGGGCGGAGGGGGTGGCAGGGGGTGTTGTCTCGGAGTCCAAGGTGGGGCCAGGAGCCGGGGCTGGCCTTGATTCTGCCACCGGGAGGTGTGGGAACCAGTCCACCAGCGTGGGCAGTGGCACTAGGCAGCTGGGGCAGTGATGCCATGGTCTTCCCTTTCTACCCGTGTCCCTGCTCCCCCGTGTCCTCCTCCTCACTGAGTCCCTGCCGCTGCCACTGCCTCAGTCTGGGTGCTTCTTGGGCATCTCCTCTCCATCAAGGCTGGGCCGACCCTCAGGGACCGTGCCGGAAAGTGAGGGGTTCTTGCCATTTCCCGCAGCTGTTGTTGGCCATCATTAATCCTCTTCCTACTGCTTTTTCCACCTCCTGCTGGCTGCCTTGATGTAAGTTTTTTAATTAAAATTATTTCTACAAGCTGTACCCTTACTTCTTATTGGAAATGCAGAACTCTGGGCTCCATGGCAGGTCTAGGGGATCGAATGTATATTTTATCAGGACCCCCAGTTGACTTATATCTACCCTGAAATATGGTAAATACCATGATCTATCATGTGATGATGACAAAATGATTTAAGTCTACTAAGGAGGGTCCTGAGATTATACGACTATCGTAGTGGTCTGTGCATCAAGAATGGCCTGGAAACCAGATAAGTCAATCCAGCACTGCCAACAATCTTGTTTCCTCTTCAAGCCACGCATCTCATATATAATGGAAAGTTTGGCTGTGTCACCCATGTATGCCACCTCTCAGCAATCCTAGTTTTCATGTAGTTCACTTTATCCTGGCCTTCAATGCTGCTCGATCTGGGGCGTGTTCCTGACTCTCCCCACGGGGTTCTCTGAGTTTGCTTCCCCATATCTGTCTCCTGACAAAGTGGCTATTTGCACTCTCAGTATTTGACATTCAAGGCTCCTCATTAGATATTTTCCCAAAGCTTTCCTTTAGCTTTGTATCTATGGAAACAAGCTTAGAAATGCTTTCTTAATCCCAAGAACAATTCAAGAAAATAATGCTTGTTTTGAAGATATTATTCCATCTCAGGAAGTAGAGGACAAAAAACAAAGAACCAGTCAAAAAAGCACTCAGAACACATAGAGTTGAAGCCCATCCAAGTAGTACAGCAAGATGTACGTTGTTCACAACACATTTCCCAACAATTAACTCCTGTACCTTAAAAATAAAACACAGAATTCTGGTAGATATCTTGAATTTGGAACAATTTATTCTTATTTTTAAATATATGCAATGAAGAACTTGAAATCAAGGGAGTTACTCAAGACAAGAATTTAGTTTTTCTTTATTTTTGAAAAATGTCATAGGACTTGATGGTTGGCAGGTCCTGGCTCATGAGCCCCCTTCCAGAACAGGTATGGAGTTCTCTGTGTGCGAGACGCTGATTTTTGTCTTTAAAGTTTACTTATTTACTTTGAGAGAGCATGTGAGTAGGGGAGGAGGAGAGAGAGGGAGAGAGAGAATCCCAAGCAGGCTTTACGCTGGCAACGCAGAGCCCAATACAGGGCTCAAACTCACGAAGCGTGAGATCATGACCTGAGCTGAAACCGAGAGTTGGATGCTTAACCAGCCTCTCAGAGAAGCTGATTTTGTGGATAGGTGGGCCAGCAGGAACTGGCTCAAGATAGTGGCCCCTGCCTCAGACAAGAACTTTGTTTGCAGAAACAAAAGATGTGTGGCAGACCGTGGCCTTTTCAGCCCCTGATGAATGTAGATGTCACCTTCAGGGACAGAGTTAATCAAGCAAAGTTGTGGGGAGCTGGACTAGGGAGGACCAGTTGTCATGACCTGGTGATTTGTGTTGGTCCCCGGAGCCCGCCTCACTGACAGGCACCAGCTTGCCTGTGTTTGTGTGGGTTTCTCGCTGTGTCCCCCGCTGGGAAGGAAGCATGGATGTGGAGGGGCACTGAGCCTGCAGCCACCCTGTCACACAGAATGAGGTGAGAGAAGTTACCCTGAAGGTTTGCATCAGGCAGTGCCTGTGAAGCCTATAGTCGAACAGATTTCAGCTCTCAGTTACTCCTGGGCAGTTGACTGTAAGGCCATAGTGCCCTGGGTAATACACACCAGTTGTGAATGGCTTTGGTCTCAGACCCCCATGTGCTCTTTGGCTCTGGAGACTGTCTTCTTCCTCTCAGTGGGATCACCAGCATCCTGGATTGTGGTTTCTGCACCCAGACAGCACTGGGATGAACATGATGGGTAGAAGCCCTCCTACCCTGAAAGCCCCAAACCTCTAGATGCTTTGGGAGGGACATCACAGTGCCGCCTTCCTGTTCCCTTCTCATTCCCTCTCCCTCCTCCTCCCCACCTTCCCTTCCTCTCCCCCTCCTCTCTCTTTCTCTTTTGTCTTTGGAATCAGGACCACAGCTTTAATCTGGGATCTTGGGGGAAGGAGACAAGATATTGTGACTTCAGTGCAGGTTGCTGAGATGAGGGGTGTCTGAGCGCTGGTTTCAGGGCTGCTTCCTGCTCCCAGAAGTGCACAGTTCCTAGAAGTGCATAGCATCCCAGCCTCTGGTCTGAGGCTTTTTATTCTCTTGCTTGTTGTTCAGAGTCTATTCCAAAAGAAGCAGTTCTTAATGTGGAAAAGGTTTTCTATCCATGCTTGGATACTCCATCTGATTAAATGCATTTTTGCTTTTGATGTGATAGAAATGTTCAGGAAAACTACCGTGGGAGTAGGGAATTTGTGGTTATGTGGGTCTGTGCCCATGGCATGGCGATGTTGGGAGCAGTGACAACAGGACCCTGTGCCAGGGACTATGGGCACTTTATCTTCACACCTGCTGGGTGCAGGGAACTCCCCGCCCCCCCCCCCCCCCCATTCACAGCTGAGACAACTGAGCCAGAGAGGCTTTGTCAAGGCTGTGCGTCCACCATGGGGTAGAGCCAGGCCAATACTTCCTCACTCTGGATGGATGTTAAAAATGAGGATGACTTTTAAAAAGAATATTTCTTCAAATCTCACACCTTACTTTTCTTTGCTAATGCCGTTTCTAAAAGAGTATAATTTAATGTAATTCCCCAGAACCTCATGTTTTCACAGTCCTTACTGTTTTCTACCTGGGAGAGACTGATAAAATGGCTTTGGTGAGAATCACTGTTTTGATAAATTCTGGCACTGAAATGAAATTGATTAAGATTATTGAAAGGCTCCACTAGACACAGTGACTGGGGGCTCATGGGGCTCAAGGCACAGTTGCTCTTTTCTAAAGGCCTGGACAAGCCAGGACAGGTACACAAAGTCAGGAACAAAAAACAGAGCACGTGGGGTTCTGTGGGGGATGCGGGCAGTGAGCCCTGCAGCACATTGGGCACAGTGGTCAGTGTGGGTGTCTGGTGAGGCTTCTAGTGCAAGTTAGCCGGGAAAGGAAAGTAAGGTTTATATTATTTAACTTTGCTATTATAAATGTATATTTAAATTCTACCCCTAACATGAGGCTCGAACTCGTGACCCAGAGATCAACAGTTGAATGCTCCACTGACTTAGTCCCTGCCTTATATTTTCGAAGTTATGAAGTCTGTGTATGTTTCTTGCAAAAAGGTGGTACTGAAGTATGAAACACCTTCCCAGAGGCAGCTGTGAGGACTCGAGTGTCTTTCCTGAGACTGCTTCTTGGCATTTACATGACTCAGGCTGTTGCTGTGCCGACCGGGGTGTGAGTGGGAAACCTAAAGAAGGCTGTTTCTACTGATGGTTTACCTGCTGCCGGCCGTAAAATAGGGGCCTCTGACGAATAACTGCTCAGTGACTACAGTGAGTGAGTGAGTGCAGTCAGTGGCTGGTGGGTTTCAAAGAAGACACATGCTTGGTAGAGACAGCAGGTGACGGCTTAGACCCTGGGTCCCGGTGTCCAGGTGACCTTTATCTCAGACTTTGCCTGGCACCAGCTGATACTCCGTTTCACACTGTCAGGTGCCAGCTCACATCACCTGGGCTTTATAGGCTTCTGTGAAATTGGTTTGACACCTTATTCAGAACTTCCTTTCTCCCCTGCAGCTGTCAGGGGCAGGGGTGAGGCTGCCCTCAGCCTCCACCTGCAGCTCACCGGAGCCTGTGCTTCCCCTGCCTCAGCAGAGACCAACCCAGCACCTGTTCCTGTTGCTTTTGGAAGGGCTGCCCTTCTGACCTGGAGATTCCGGAGGTCACGGTGGAGGAGAGAGAACTGCCACCGTATGTGTGCACCCAACTGACACTCCCCTGGACCTCTGTCTGCTCGTGGGAGGACACCTCCTGCTGCCTAGCGAGTGGGCCAGGCCCGCCAAGCCCTGGTCCAGGACAGGGCACAGTACCTCCCTGCATGCTCTCGGGGCGCTCTGCCTTCACTTAATGAGGGTGAATATATTGATTACCAAATACCTGTAGCCGTTCACTGTGTTTTCATGCCACTTTTCCAGTACGAGGAGTATTTGAACCAAGAGAATGTTGCTGAGGTGTGGACTCCTCACATTTGGGAGCTGGGGCAGTGGAGAGTTCTTATTCGGTTTCTCAGCCCTGCACGCCCCGAAGTGATTCTTCATGCATTAAATCACCCAATTTACTGAGTGCTGTGCTCCAGGGACTCTTGGGGGAGCTGGGGACTCCTGGCAGAGGACGAACAGGAACAGAAAGAATAGAAACTGTGAAAGTCCACCTGTGGGGAGTGAAATGGAGCTGAAAAAGGGTGTTTGTGCCCACCTCCAGGTCTGAGGTTTTACTGGGGACCACTGTGAACCGAGAGCTGTCCTCCCTCACCTGGCATCTGCTGTGGTGGAGACTGCAGCCCAGAACCTGCCACAAAGGGTCACCCAATATCCTTCCGGTGCTGCAGCTGGGAAGGCTTTCCCGCTGCACTGAGATAGTCAGATCTGTTCATTACCTGGTTCCAACGGCTCACCTTGGCTTAAACATGAGCCTTCCTGTACAAATCACCACACACACACACCGTCTTGCAGCTTTTAGATTATTGCTATTTAGATGTCTGAGAGCCAAGAATCAGCTCCCAGAGAAAATGGGCTGGGTTAGTGGAGAACAAACAATGTATACACCAAATCAAGACCAAAATCAAAAACCAACAAAATAAATGATGTCTGTCCACTCCTGGGAACCCCTGAGGTGCAGCCAGGGGGTGTGCCCTGTGCCTGGACCTGTCTGCCACTGTTTATCTACTTCAGTGTCTGCTCTGAGACACGCCTCAGGTTGACTACCTCTGGGGTGGTGCTCCTGGTGATTGTTGGCAGGATGGGCCCCGGGACAGACACGCTTTGCCCATACCCTTCATTTCTGCATGTGGCTGAAGGCACCTGAGTCCAGGAGTCACCATCTGCCTGCTCTGTGAGGCCTCCCATCGCTTCCTGCCGGGGAGGGAGCTGCTCTGCAAAGCTCCAGGGAGCTGAGACAGGGTGTGGAGGCCAGGAGCAGAGCCACGGGCAAGCAGGAGCCCAGTGGTACTGTCTTAGGAGGAGCTATACGGTAAAAGGAGAAGTAGTGAGCAGGAGCAGGGGCTCTCCTTCCCGCCAAGGGTGCACGTGTGTGCGGTCACTGGCCAGATACTGGCAAAGATTTGCCTTTTTCTTTCCTTGGGTGTGTTCCAGGCCCACAGAAGAGCAAAGGTTGCAGGTGGAGGTAGGAGAAGGAATGAGAGTTGCGGGCTGGGATCTGGACAGAGGGCTCCGCCAAGTAAGGTCCCAGTGGTGTGATGTGCCTGTGTCTGCCCTGGTGAACGCTTGTGTGGACACAAACCCACCCCTCTTACTTGGAACAGCTCGCAGTAGTGGAGAAAGCACGTGTGTGTGGGGGGACAGACCAGGCTTTGAGTCAGACTGTGGGCATATTCTTAACCTTCTCGAGTCCAGGTTTCCTTTTTTTGCAAAATGGGAGTAGGCATTGCAGTAGGCAACTGGGAGAGTCATTACATTGTATTGTCGTTTGCTTTGGGAGTGCTCAGTGAGAAGGGGGAGTGATCAAGTAAGAGAACTATGTATGAGAAGACTTCGTTATCTGTGAAAGATTGCCTTTGCGAAGAGATAACGTACTTGTTATACTAGTTATTAACGTGCATTTGAGTAGAATTCGCATGCCAGCTGGAGTTTGTCATCATTTTATTTGGCTGTCATACTAAATCTTTCTTGGCTTAGTAGCATTATCAGCTCTCAGTTAAAAAAAAATTTTTTTTTAATGTTTATTTATTTTTGAGAGAGAGAGAGACAGAGAGACAGAGTGCGAGCAGGGAGGGGTAGAGAGAGAAGGAGACACAGGATCTGAAGCAGGCTCCAGGCTCTGAGCTGTCAGCACAGAGCCTGATGTGGGGCTCGAACTCACAAACCGTGAGATCATGACCTGAGCCAAAGTTGGACGCTTAACCAACTGAGCCACCCAGGCTCCCCATCAGCTCTCAGTGTTAAGATTTCCTGAGAATACTTGGGTTCTAAGCATGTTCCAGTGGCTTTGTACAAGATACAGTCACTGCTCCTGTTCATATGGTCCATCTGAGAGAGAACCTGTTTTATTGTTTGGTGAGAGAATTCGTTTTACTTTTTTCTTTTTCTTACATTCGGTCACAGAACCTCTCCTATTCTGCTAGTGTGCACTGGCATCCATCTCAGTGCCTCTGCAAACACCTGTGGGAGGGAGGGAGCTTGGGAAAGAGCAGACCCTGGAGGGTAGTCAGCTTGCCTGTGGATGGGCGGAATACTGGTGATGCGGATTGCTGGGCTGGGGCCTTCGATTTTCAGGCCACTCTCCCCTCTACAGCAGCATCCCAGTCTGGAGGGGACACCCTCCGAGTGGAAGGGCTGCACTGGGGATTCGTGCAGCTGTGGGTCGGCAGTTAACCGGCCAGGGCGTGGGAATCCTGCTCGTGTGGGCTCTTTCCACCACAAAATACAAAACCCTTTCTAAATGTCTCAGGAATGAGGGGAGGCAGAGCTGGCCTGGCTCTGCAGAATTGCTGGATCTTTTTCTGTTTGAATAGGCAAAGAAAGAGAGGCCTCAAGGTGGTGACGCAATCTTGCGCAGTATTCTGAGAAAATAAAGGGGAAGCAGAATTAGGACTAGAAAGATTTGGTATGCACATCTGTGAGTGTATTGTGAGTGTGTGTGATGTGTCTGCCTGTGTGTATCTGTCAGCGTGCGTGTGTGTCCTGAAGCTGGAGGGAAATCTGTGGATAGATGCATAAGGGGTGTTCCCACCTTCACAGCTGGTCTCTGGGTGGTCAGCCAAGGGAGCAGTTTGAGCATTTTGGAAATGCCGCCTTTGTTTTCATGGAGAGGGGGGGATACCACCATCAAAGCTGAGCAATTCTGGCTGTAAGCTCTGGGCACCAAGATGGACTGCTTCACGGGCCTGCTTCGCAGGTTTAACTGCCTGGCTTTGGAGTCGCACCTGGTCTTGAGGCCATTTACGAGCTCGGCTGTGAGATTGCTGTGTGAACAAATCGACTTTGGAGCCGTGCCCAGCCTGCCAAGGGAGAGGGAGGTGGGTGCCGCTGGAGAAGGAAGTGTGTCGGATGGAGAGCACGGGGCGGGGCCAAGTGTCTCACACAGATGTCTTTTTCTTTCTATGATTTATGGTCGTAATTAGTGTTAGTAGGTGGCTGACACTTAAAATGAAATATGGCCTTTCTTAATTTTAGAGCAGATAACAACACAAATAAATTAGCACATTGCATGGTGGGGTGGAGTATGCGTAACGCTTGCAGCTCTGCTGATAAACAACTTGAAATACTGCTGGTAGAAGTCTCTCTGCTGCATTTTTTAACCAGTTCCCTGTAAAGGATGGAATGAGGCACACGCAGATAGCAGGTTGTTGAGGGTCAAGATTCAAGTGTTAATTGCGGTGTGTTTCTCCTTCCAATTGAGTCTAATTGTCAGCTGTGATTGGAGCAGCACAGGAAGTGGGGAAAGGCTTCTTCCTGCTGCCTTTCCTCACAGTCTGTCATCTGCAAGTTCCACGTGACAAACAGGGTTGTTAATGTGAGTGAGTGGTGGGTCTGAGCAGGAGGCTGCTCCTCCACGGTCTTCTGTGGCACTGGCAATGCACTGGGATGGTCCTGGGCACAGAGAAGGGAGCATGTGGCCCTCTGAGCATCTGGGGCAGTGGGAGGGGCGACCAGACTGCCCGGGCTCCTTGAGAGACCCTGGGTGGTTTGCATCTGTTCTTCCGGCAGAGACCATCTCCTGGGTGGCTGGACTTGGGTCTTAAAGATCAGGCAGCCTGATTGTCCTGCTCATGAGACCGAGACTGGATGGGCCCGTTGCCTTTCTCAGGGTCACTACTTCTGGGGCAACAAGATTGGATGCAGGTCTCGCTAACTCTCAGTGCTGGCTAACCGTGTTTTGGATGGTTCTTGGCAGTTTTCCTTCCAGGCTGTTGTACCTTTCCCACCTCAAAGGGCCTGCTGCGGGTACTCAGTGGGGAGGGCCTGTGAACGAGAGGCCCCAGGGGGCAGAGCCAGGGGGAGTGGGGAACAGGGGCGCAGTAACAGATAGACAGCAGCACGCGGTCAGTTCGTGGATGAAGTGGGCAGCGATGTGTGTTCCAACCAGACAAAGACAGGATGTGGTATTTGTCATGAGATTATATGTTGCTTCAGGAAAACAGACCCTTTGCTTTGAGTTGAGGCCCAGGTGGCTGACTGAGGGGCATCTCCCTGGGTTTGTGCTCCGGGCCTGCCTGTGGGCTTCGCCCAGGGAGTGCGGGGACTGTAATATCTCTCTCTTGAATTGTTGTAAGGGCACAGTGAAACTGCTTATTCTTGTGACTTCATGGCAGCGCTGTCCCCTGTTAGATGCTGCTCCTCTGCTTCTAGAACAGAAGCTGCTTTCGTAGCTTCTCCAGTCCTGTTTTTGTGCCTTCCTCAACCCGTATTTGTTTCAGGGAGTGCTTCAACTCTGTGGGTTTTACAGCAGTTCCCCAGTGAGCAAATTAACAATCAGAGACTGTACAGTGACCCAGGGGGTGGATCCCCTCATAGTTAATAACCTCTTCCTAACCTGCCGTTCTCCTTTGTGTATCCTGCTGCTTTCCAGCATCTGCATTATCTCAGCAAAGTCAGATCCAAAGAGCCTGCGTGTGTCCGCGTCGTTTCTTCGAGACTCGGGAGTCGGTGGATGTAATGGCCCTGGATAGCCGCACTGTTCTTTGTAGCGCTGACTCATTTCTCTTTTGTCTTTCCTCCCCAGGCTGTTTGTTCGAGGATGGCCTCTGCAGACCGTCTGAGACCTGCGTGAATGGTAAGTGTGTGAGTCCCAGCCGACATGCAGCTGTGGGTGTGGGCTTGCCTCTACCCTGCTAACCGCGGATGGGGCTCACCATGTGGAGGGAACATTCTGGGCGAGGTTCATTTTCTTTGATGCTCGCGAAGAGAGTTGTGGAGCTGAAACTTCTCTGGGCGTGATTAAAAAGTTAATGGAAACCTAACGGAAGTGGAACACATTGTTTATATGCACGTGTGTGTGTCTGCGTCTACATCTGCATCTGTACCCAGGATTTACGGCTGCTCACCAGCAGCTTTACAAGAGTAGGTGATGGAATCGGGTGCCCCGACTCCGGCTGGAACGGCCACATCCCTCAGCCTAGTTTTGCTCCATCAGCAGGAAGCCGTTGATCCTTTAGACCACCTGTTTTGTTCTCATCAGGGAGAGAAGAGATGTCTGGTGCTTTGTGTTTTCGGGTAGAGCTCTGAGCCCTGCCAGTGGCTGGGTCTGGAGGGGTGGGAACGTGAGCTTCCCTCCACCACATCTGCCCTGCTCAGGAGAGACCTGTGTGCTGTGTGGTGGCAGCAGATCTGGGGCAGTGTGCCATTGGGTCGTGGCCTTCAAACGCTAAGGGAGGGGTTAGGGTACAACACCTGCACAGGGGCTTTGCCCTGTACTGCTTCTCCTGAAGCCACACGGAGTCTGCAGGTGGGCCCGGGTAGCTGTGGGAGGACCCATGTGAGGGGCGCGCCTGTTTTCCTACTGCTCCTGGTCTCTCCAGGTAGTTCAGGGAGTGTGTTTTGGGTGTGGATTTTGTTCTTGCCTGGAGCCTGCCACAGACGTCTCTGACTGCCCCTGTTCTCTGTGCAAACGCGGGTGTCTGCGGGTGGAACCTGGCTCACAGAGGACCTAGACCCTGGAAGCCCTCCACGAGTAAAAGGTGCCTTGTGCCTGACCACCCCTGAGCTCAGTTGGTCCTTGCTGGGCCCACACGGGACACATTTGAGGGTCTGAAAGTCAAAAACCAGGTGCTTTGAGTGTCCCTTGGAGTGAACGGTGCTGTGGACCAGACCTGGGATTTCAGGGCTGGGAACAATCATACTTGTGTCCTGCTAGCTCATGTGCCATGGGGACAAATTGCTGACAACCCCGGATAGTTTGTTTTGTGTGTGTGTGTTTTCGGGGATTGGGGGAAGTTCTGTGCAGACTGTGATAATGGTGACTTAGGCTGGGGGAGAGTACATTAGAACCTCCATGATGGCAGGATGTAGAGTGTTCAGCCGTGTGGCCCTGCCAGCTTGAGTGCCTCCAACTCTTATACACAGTCAGGCCTCTCCCTTGCCCTCCCCTCCCAGGCTGCTTGTGATTGTACCCCGTGAAGCTTTTATTTGGAAGCAGGTTTTTTTTTTTTTTTTTTTAATATTTACGTATTTTTGAGAGAGAGAGTCAGAGCATGAGCGGGAGAAGGGCAGAGGAAGAGGGAGACACAGAAGCCAAAGCAGGCTCCAGGTTCTGAGCTGTCAGCACAGAGCCCAACGCAGGGCTCAAACTCACAAGCTGTGAGATCATGACCTGCGCTGAAGTCGGACGCTTAACCAACTGAGCCACGCGGGTGCCCCAGGAAGCAGATTTTAAAAAATAATCTTACTTGTAAAAATGTGTCACCTGCCTTCAGTGAAGTTTGACTGTAAAGAAAATAGCTATGTGCGTGTTTAATTAAATTGGGGATGTAAGCGGCAGCAGCACAATGGAAACTATAGTTTTGTTCACTCTCCTTTGTCCTTGACAAAAAGCAGGCCTGGAATCATAACTGTCGTGGGGGTTTTCCTTCCCTAACCTCAACTTGCCTTCCTGGCAGGGACTCATATTAACGTTATGTAAGATAACAGCTTTGAGTTCTTTGGAAAAAGAAAGCAATTTAAATGTAAATATATATGCAGGCTTTGATTTATGGAGACAGACAATATTTGATATTTTTTCTAATACAGCTAAAGTCTACGAAATAGCAAAGCAGGCATCATCCAATCTCACAAAATTGTGCGCTATGAGTAGCTGATGGGGAGTTAGTAAAGAAAACATACTGTCTGGGTCTGCGGTTGCCACTTCATTCACCCTACAGGCGAGTGGGGCAAGGAGGCGTGGCCCAGCAGCCCTGTAAGGATACAGAGGGCAGGCCCCTTTGGGGAGTCTAGAATGTTCTGTGGTCAGACACAGGTTTCTTCTCTTTTCTTTCCCCTCCCTTTCCTTTTCTTAGAATGGAGAGAGAAATATATATACCTATTAACCTTACATATATTTTCAAAGTGTCCAATAGGTCTTTGAAATCACAATTAAAATTAAAATTTTTGCGTGGGATAATGTACTTTATAAAGAAAGTCAATGGGGCTCCTGGGTGGCTCAGTCGGTTGAGAGTCCGACCTCAGCTCGGGTCATGATCTCATGGTCCGTGAGTTCGAGCCCCGCATCTGGCTCTGTGCTGGCAGCTCAGAGCCTGGAGCCTGCTTCGGATTCTGTGTCTCCCTCTCTCTCTCTGCCCCTCCCCTGCTCATGCTCTCTCTCTCTCTCTCTCTGTCAAAAATAAATAAACATTAAAAAAAATGTCAAAAGATAAACATACTTACCAGCTCACACATCTGAAGATGGCTACTGTAAAAAAACAAAAACAGAAAATATCAAGTGTTGGTGAGGATGTGGGGAAATGGACCCCTAGGGCATCATTGGTGGGAATGTACAATGGTGCAGCTGCCAGGTTCCTCAAAAAATTAAACACAGACTTACCATATGATCTAGCAATCTCAAAAGAATACCCCAAAGAATGGAAAGCAGGGACTCAAACAGATATTTGCACACCCATGTTCACGGCAGCCTCATTTCACAGAAGTCAGGTGGTAGAAACGACCCAAATGTCCATCGCCAGATGGATGGATGAACAAATGTAGTATAGATGTACAACAGAGAATCATTCCGCCTTGGAAAGGAGGGAAATCCCGACACCTGCTACAGGATGGCCGAACCCGAAGGACATGATGCTCATTATGTGAGCAAAGCCAGTCACAGAAGGAGAACTGCCCTGTGATTCTACTTCTATGAGGTCCCTGGAGCCGCCAGATCCATAGAGACAGAGAGGAGAGGGTAGGCGCTGGGCGCTGGGGAAGGGGGATGGGGAGTTAGGGTCTAATGGGGACAGAGTTTCAGTTTGGGAAGATGGAAAGTTCTGGAGATGATAGTGGTGATGGTTGCACAACAGTGTCAACATGCTCAGTGTTGCGGAACTGTGCACTTAGAAATGGTTTCGATGCCACATTTTATGTTATTAGTCATGTTATTTAACATCACAATTAAAAACAAGATAACCAAACTGGGAGAACCATTTAGCAACATGTCAGTGGACCGGAGGTTCTTATTCTGAATTATGAAGAGCCCCTACACCCTATAAGAAAAAGGCAAAGATTGAATAGGAAAACAGGCAAAGATGTGAATAGTAGTTTGCAGAGGAGGAAGGAAAATGGCCCACTTACTGTATGAAAATGTGTTTACCCTCAGTACTACTTAGGGGAAATGTGAATATAAAGCTTACCTGCAGATTGCCAAACATTCACATGATGAATGATACCCGGCACTGGTGAGGGCTCAGGGAGATGGGCCCAGATGCACTTTGCTAGTAAGCACATGAGTTGGTTACAGTCTTTTGGAATGTAATCTGGCAATATCTATTATATGAAAAATGTACTGATAACTTGATTTGTTTTGGGGATTCACGTATATAAAAGCGAGGGTATGCCACAGTATTTATACTGGCAAAACCTGTAACACCTGTAAATCCACTGATATGGGAAGTTTCATAACTTATGCTGGGTCTATTGTATGGAATATTACATAGATACTTAAAAAATGAGTTAAGTGTCTGTCTGTTTCCTGACCAGGAAAAATGTCCCTTGTGTGATAAATAGAAAAAGTAAGTTGCAGGGTAGTGGTTATAATACGATTCTGTTTTCTGGGAGTGCTCCCCCCCTCCCACCCCCAGCAGATGACCAGAAGGAAGAATGTGTCTTTTGGGGAAACTAGGGGCAATTTGGGGAGGGTATATATGGGGGAGATTAACTTGTGTTTCAAGATCTTTGTATTGCTTTATGTATTAAAGCAATCTTTAAAAAAAGCAATCTTCTGTTACTTTTGTAATAAAACTTACGTAATAAAGACATTTCAGAGTCTGCTGAGCTGATTTTGAAAGGCAGACCTTTCAAAGGTTCAGGCCTGCTGAGTCAGGTGCTGGCCCTCAGCTCCCACGGGGGTATCCCTGATGATGCATGAGACCCCTGTTCTGGCTTCATGTGGAAGCTTCGAGGTAGGAATGTCAGGTGTCTCAGGTGGGGTGGGGTAGTACTGAGCAGGGACCTGGACAAGAACCGGCACACAGAATAGCCCCACAAATCCAGAGATTGATGCTTGGTGGGGGGGCCCTGCGGGGAGGGGGCAGCACCCCGCGTCTCCAGGACGGTGTTCCAGCTCCAGTAAACAGTATCTGTCAGTGGACAAAGAGCCTCAGTGGGCCCCACTGTGTGTAGAGCGGGGCTGAGGCCGAATCTGGGGGAGAGGTCAGCTGGGGTCAGTTCTCAGGCCGCATACCCCCGCTTCTTTCTCGTGTTGGCCCTTCCTGGGGTGCTGCTGCTGGCCCTCAGTGGGCCAGGGCTCTGAGCCACGAGCACGTGAAGGAACCTCCCTCCCTCCCTCTTCTCTTTCCCTCCATCTTCTCTTCCCCTCCTTCCTTCCGTCCTTCTTTTCCTTCCGAGACTTTCTTGAGGTGTGAAGGGAGCAGACCAGATAAATGTTTTTGTTGGAAGTGCTCAGAACAGTTTTTTATTTTCATTTTCGTGTTTAGTGATCACAAGCTGGGCCTGTCAACTGCAGGTCGTGATCTACTGGGGTGCCCAGCATGCTGTGGAAAATCTGATAGACTGAGCTCTTCTGTTTTATTGCTCTAAAAAAAAAAAAGAAAAGAAAAAGAAGAAGCTTTAATTTGACAAGTGGGGGATGATGAAAAAGTACAGTGTATTTGAAAAGAGATGAGGTAGTAGCAGTGAAACCTATGCCATATGAGTTGTGACCACCCGGAGAGCCTGGGAAAGCCTGTGGGATCCGGACACGCTGGGGCTCCTGGCCCCTGTGGGATCTGGACACCCTGGGGCCCCTGGCCTCTGTGGGAACCGGACAGCCGAGGCCTCCGGCCAAGGAGGTTTTCTGGCTGAGGAGACCTGGCTGCCTCTGGCTCTGTGGGGAAGGCGCTGCGTCACTGGGAAGACACGCTTGGTGTTTAGGATCTCCCAGCTCCTAAGGCTCATTTCAGGGAGCTTAACAGGGTTTCCATATAATTTTTTTTTTAAAAATCAGCTTCATGATAACCCTTTTCACTACTTTTTTTGTTTTTTTATGTTTATTTTGAGAGAGAGACAGAGTGAGTGAGCAGGGGAGGGGCAGAGAGAGAGAGAGAGAGAGAGAGAGAGAGAGAGAGAGAATATCCCAAGCAGGTTCTGCACTGTCAGCACAGAGTCTGACGCAGGGACCAAACTCAGGAACAGTGAGGTCATGACCTGAGCCGACGTTGGACACTCAACCAACTGAGCCCCCCAGGCGCCCCTTCACTACTTGTTCTGGGAGGTGGTGCTCCTGTTTTGACCATGCTATCTGGGTGACGAGGCAGCCCTGTGGGGTTACTGAAGTAGTGGTTCTTTGCTCATCCTGACTGGGCTTCCAGACTCCGAGGAGGCAGACTTGATGATAGTTCTGTCTGGATAAATCACAACTTCATGGTGTTAGAAATTCCGGATAAAGATGTTGAGGAATGTGGCCTTTTAAAGGTCATTTTGGGGCGCCTGGGTGGCTCAGGCAGTTGAGCGTCTGACTTCGGCTCAGGGCATGATCTCGCGGTCTGTGAGTTCGAGCCCCGCATCGGGCTCTGTGCCCACAGCTCAGAGCCTGGAGCCTGCTTCGGATTCTGTGTCTCCCCCTCTCTGACCCTCCCCACTCATGCTCTGTCTCTCTCTGTCAAAAATAAACATTAAAAAAATTGAAAAAAAAAGATCATTTATAGAGGCCACATTTGTGGGTTTTGATCTTCACCGATGACATTCACTTGCTTTCCTTGGACAATTCTGGAAGCACACTTTTGGGAGTTAGTGTGTGAGAGTTGTGTGCCAGCACCTGTGTTCAAGGCTGTGGCTGACATCTCTTGTGAAGACTCCCGGTGTTGTGGGAATGACAACTGGTGGCCATTCATGTTTTCTTTTATCCATTCACTTGTCAGGTATGTTTCCACTGTGGGCCCTCACTGAGCTAGCTGGCCAGGAAGGCAAATGAGGCAAATCAGGAGACTTCAAGAAACTAGGAAGAAATTTAGGATTTGAATATTCTAAAACTCTTCACTTTTGGGTAACCCTCTAATTGCAGAGGACAGCTTTCAGTGACCCAGGCTGCACTGGACCCACTGGGAGACGCTTGTTGCCTTGACAAATTTCTGAAGCTCAGGGGGAAAGTTATACTAATTTGTTGTGTGCCCACATAGTGGGGCATTTGTAATCCGTGTTGTGTTTTAAGTATTCTGGGAGCCCATTTGCCTGGGGTCAGCGAAGTATTTTCTTTCAGGAAGCGTGGTTCTCCTGCTGTGTCCTCAGTTCTTAATGACGATCTGCTCCTTCCACGGAGAAGGGACCTGGGGAAGCTGGTGTGTTCCCGCCACGGTAGAGCTTCGGCTGGGGGGAGGAGCACCCTTCCGTGGTCCCCTCTAGGGAGGAGCGCCCTTCCGTGGTCCCCTCTAGGGAGGAGCGCCCTTCCGTGGTCCCCTCTAGGGAGGAGCGCCCTTCCGTGGTCCCCTCTAGGGAGGAGCGCCCTTCCGTGGTCCCCTCTAGGGAGGAGCGCCCTTCCGTGGTCCCCTCTAGGGAGGAGCGCCCTCCCGTGGTTCCCTCTAGGGAGGAGCGCCCTTCCGTGGTTCCCTGTAGGGAGTGAACAGTGAGTGCTGGTGGTGCAGCCACTACACACATGGCTGTTACTTTTGCTACAACCTGTGATGTCTCAGGAGACTCGTCTCTTCCCTCGTCCCAGAGGGAAGGCTCCATCCCTTGCAGCAGACCTGCAGGAAAATCCGGTGTTGGCACGGGTTGACTGAGCCGTCATCACAGTGTGATTTAGCCTTAGCCGACTGGCCAGAGAGCAGAACAGGCAGAGTGACTTTGCTGCTGTTTTACCGCCTCTTTCTGTTTTTCTACCTTCTCTAAGCAGAGGACGTGAACTTGCACTTCTTCCCCCGTGTGCTCTCAGTTGGTGGGCCCCAGCTCTGACAGGCTCAGCTTCCGGTGCCTCTCCTGAGGCTCACCCCACACTTTTGTGCCTCTCCTGGACTCGTGTCCTCCCCTTCCTCCTTTTGGGCCTTGTTAGTCTCCCTCTCTCACTTCTCATCCTTTAATGGGCATCTGCTCATGTCAGAGATGTGAAAAATGGAAAATAGCCGGAAAATAGCAGGCACCGCTCACGGTGGTCTCTGTTAATGGTGTAGCAGTGCTGCCTGTGGCTTTCTCCTCTCCCCATTTTGTGCAAATGTCTTCGTAGTCTACCTGCAGCTATGTGTCTTGAGTTTTCAGGTAGCATTCAACCGCCTGCATTTTCTGACGCTCCTAAAACCATTTGCAAACTTCCTCTTTAACCTCTCCCTAATGTTCAAAACGTGAGTATAACATAACCTTATAAAAGCATTTCTATCTTTTTTTAAATATTTAAGTTATGGTCACTATTGTTTAAGTTAATATAAATATCATAACAGAAAAGAGCTTTGTGCTTGAAGTTTTATTTAGTATTTTGTATCACTTTCCTATAAAATATTCTTACAAATCAGATTAGTGGAGCTTGGGCTGTGGGACTTTTGAGGCATGTGACGTGCTGGAAAACCAATTTCTGCAACGTGGCCTTAATTCGCGCCCCCATGGCATGCATGAAAGTGAACATCTCACTTCCCGACATAAGCATCATCTTTAAAAAATCTTTATAATTCTGCTTTCGTTTTTTCTTTACATATGTAAAGAGTAGTTGATTATTACACCTTTGGAACTTATTTTTAGGACAGAATATCTGATATTGGTTGTTTTCCACTTAGGAAAACACTTGACCACTGAGAAAAGAATCCACAAATCCACTGAAAACAGAATTTAGAAATCTGTTTTCCTGATAGTTAGGCTACTTGTATGGCTGCACATACACTCTCTTTTCTATTACCTGTTCTAGATTGATGTAATATCTTTCCCTTAAGATGGCGCTTCTGGAACACTTACCAGTTTTTTCTTGAATGGCCAGAATTATTTGAGTTTGCTTTTCTAAGTCATCCTTCTTGTTTGTGCGCCCCAGTCTTGGGGGACCTTGTGCATAGAAACCCCTGTTCCTGCCAGCTCTCCTCTGCAGTGTCTTCTGTTGGTCTGGTCCATTCCCACTGTGGCCTGTGCCCCTCGTTTGCCTCATTCTCGTCTGACTGGGTGGCCTGCCTTGCTCTCCTTTCTACTCTCACCCTGCAGCTGTCATCTCCTAGCCTGAGACCTTCAACTGCCCCTCTTCCCATGGAATGAGGTTAGACTCCTGAAGCCAGCATGAGCGTTTGAGGTCACTTGCCAGGTGGCTCCAGCCTCAGGGTTACTTTAAGGTGACCTCCCTTTGTCTTGTTCATTTCTCTGTCGTCTCTGCACTGCTCCGATCCCATCCCCTCCCCTAGTTACCCACCTCTCCACTCATTCGTGCTCTGGTCTTGCCTTCTTTCCACTGCTCACCAAAAATGGTTTGTCCTATTCACGGCACTCCATGTTTCAGTATTTTTCAAGGTTTGTGTTTTATATTTTTTATTTAATTTTTCAATTTTTTAATGCTTATTTTTGAGAGAGAGAGACAGAGTGTGAGAGGGGGAGGGGCAGAGAGAGGGAGACACAGAATCAGAAGCAGGCTCCAGGCCCTGAGCTGTCAACACAGAGCCCCACGTGGGGCTTGAGCCCAGGGACTGGGAGATCATGACCTAAGCCCAAGTCAGACGCTTAACTGACTGAAACACCCAGGCGCCCTGAGGTTTGTGTTTTAACTTCTCTTCTGGATTGAAGATTTTTGAGGAGTCTTCAAGTACTACCTTTCTTCTGCTAGTTATAATGTGCATGTAGGAAGTATTTACTGATTTCCTGACAATCTGCAATCTGACGTGGAAGTCGACATCTTGGAGATGAGTGGTAACCATTGAATGAGTGATCCTTTCCTGCTGTTCCCTGTGCCTTTCCCTGAGTCAGCCCAGCTCATTGTCTTCAGGAAAGTGCCCTGGATTTGTGAGAGCGTTGCTGGTGGAATGGGGACCATTTATGGAACCAGACCACTCTTTGCCTGGCCACCCTCCTTCTTGCCTCTGCCATTAGGTTCCCACCCACAAAGTACTCTTGGACACTCACCTGTCCTGTTCCCTGTCGGCCTGGCCTCACTCACTCGCTGCCTTCCGGTACTTCTTCTGTCTTGCCCAAGGATTGGCACACAGGAGGTTGTGAACCCTCACTCACACTCCCTCCCTGTTGGGGTAGCTGATCTTGGTCAGGGCTAGGGCTGACCTGGCAGGACTTGGAACTGACTGTTTTTCACAGAAAGGCACTTCTATAACCTGCTTAGGGACCCTACCTACATCTTGTAACCAGATTGTAAACTGGTGTAAGCATGGATTCTGGTAGTTACAGTTTGGGGAGTCACAGGAAGGGGGAATGCCCAAGAAGGCGTGTGATGAGTGTGCTTCACTTATTGGGGGAGGGGGGCAGCGTGGGAGCAGTGTGTAAATAGGTAGAAGTGACTCTTCTTGCCCATTACAGGGCCAGCCTGTGCCTCCTGGCAGCCCTCCCGTATTCTATACCTGAGCTGGAGTCTGTTTTGAGTCCTGAGGAGTGGAGGTGGGAAGGGGAAGAGTAGGGTTGCCTGTCCAAGCTCATGTTTTTTTTCCCCGGGGAGCTTTCATTTGATGTGCGACCCGAAGGCGAGTCCTTGTCCAAAACGGTTTCTGTGCTGCGGCTGCGGCCGTATCTGCCCCTGTTTTCTGTGGGTCAAGGTGCTACAAGTCTGTGATCTGGGAGGGACAGTGCCACACGCTGAAACCTATTCTATCCTCCCTTTCTGATACAGCGTCAAGTGTATGTGGACAGTAAGTGCCCTTTCTGCGGTTCACAGTACCAGAGCTATTAAATCTATTTACATTTTGAGAAACGTGTAGAAAGGACACTTTGAGATTTCAAAGATTTTTGCGTGGGAAAAAAAAAAGATTTTGTTTGTTTCGTTTTGCTTAATAGAAAATTTGGCACATTTAACAACTCAGACACTTATGTGTGTTGGTGTAAAGCTGAATAGCTGTTTGGAGAGTAGAAAATTAGAATCAAATGTTTTAGGAGCCACCGTACACATATTATCCATAAAATGTAAAGCAAAATTATCTCTCAGGCTACATGGTGATGGTCTCCGGAACTTTCTAGTGCCCTGGTTTTCCAGAGACATGCCGCCAGGTTAAAGCACTCCTGGGGGCTTGACAAGGATGTCATGGTGTGAAGCTCCTGTAAAAATTAAACTTATTAGAAATAAAAGATGTGTCCTCTATTTGTAATTTTCTAGCTGACACATATCGTTTCATGAATGTTGCAGTGGTGACACCCAGAATCTCCTCTGTCAGAAGTCCTGGTTGGTTTGGAATCGGCTCCTCCTCTCTTCTTAAACAGCAGTGTGTGCGCCCTTGCTCACCCACTCCTCATAAGCTCCTGAGGTTGGGGAATGTCCTTGTATTCTGGGGCTAGGATGTTAACCTGATATGCAGAAATCATCAGTAATAGTTGGCAGAATGAAGGAAATTGTTAGAGATCAAGGAAGGAACAGGAAGGCATAATTTTGTACTAAGTCATAGTGTATAAGTTCTCACTGCTTCTACTCACATCTATTAAATGGATTTTTAAAATAAAAAGTTTTATTTTTCCTAACTATAACCTATAAGATCTGGAAATAAATAATAAAGTACGCACAAAAAATTACCCCAAAGATAACACCATAGCTCATTCTAAAATTCTTCCATTTGAGCACATTGTCTTTCTTGTTCTAAAATCTTTCTACATAATGTTCAATATGCTCAAATAATGTGAGTGTAAGAAAGTACACACCAGTGAGCCCACCACGTAGTGTGAGAAATAGAGCATTATTGTTACTCTAGCCCACTTTGGAATTATTTTGATAAAAGAAGATGGTACCAAGTCTAATTGTATAAAAAACTAAAGTGTTAATCACGAGACTCTTAAATAAAGAGAACAAACTGAGGGTTGAAGGGGGTGGGGGTTTGGGGAGGTTGGGAAAGGAGTGATGGGCATTAAGGTGATGGGCACTGGGTGTTATATGTATGTGATGAATCACAGGAATCTACTGAAGCCAAGACTACGTTGTATGTTAGCTAACTTGAGAATATGTAAATTAAAAAAAAAAAAAGGAATAGGATATGGTAAAAAAGAGAAAGTGTTAGTCACTGGGGTCTTCCTCTGCTTTTCTTGTTCATCATGTGTTGCTTCGAAAATAAATTCTACAAATAGTGCACGGACATATTCGCATTAAAATCGAACACTTTGGAAACATAGAATCAAAGGCAAAGAACTTCCTCCACATCCCTTCACTCTGCCGCCATCACCACACCCAGAGGCACTGGTGCTTACCAGTGGTGTGCCCTGCCAGACCATTTGCCATGCCCATAGGCACAGAATGTGCCAGGCGCTTCCTCATGAGAAAGATCCGGCAAGTCGCACACTCGCCCCCTTTGTATTGTGCTCAGTGAATTAATTGTTGAAACAATTTTTATTGTCCAGGGCTGCTCTCTGAGCAGGATCATGCCCCCTTGTCCTCACAGAGGGGCAGCGAGCACCCCACACGCAGACCCACAGCCCAGAGATGTGGGATTACATCACTTGGCGTGACCAGGAGGCTTGTTGCGCTCTAAATTCCAATTAATCAAACTTAAGAGGGAATGGAAATTAATTACTGAGTTAAACAGTGTGAAGCAAAGTTTAATTTGGCATATTAACAGGAAATAAATGCACTTTTGAGCCTTCACTTTAATGATGAATTAAAACTGATTCAGCTCCATTTGTGCACATGCACACACTCACGGACATGTGTGTGCATACCCGTGCACACCCACATATACAACATCACTGATGTGATCCCAATTTAGTCATATTGGGTGTGACTTTATAACCAAAACAATTGATGATGGGGAAACAACATGAGTATATTTGTTCCGAATAAACGGTAATACAAATTCAGGGGTGATAAAGGTAGGTTCAGAACCTAGGCATGCTGCCTCTCCCCTCAAGTCAGGATGGTAAGGAAGTGGACTCTTATAGGTTGTATTTCTGCATGTTATGGTTCTGAGGTCTCTGATCCCCAGACTTCTTCTCCGCCAGACCGCCTCGTGACCCTCACTTAGACTGTATTTTAGTTCTCACTGCTGGAGTCAATTAACAGTGAACCAAGATAAGCCCTGCTGAGTGTACCTTGGAATTGCACGTTAATATTAGAATGGCTCCTTGGCCCCGTTCCCAGGGGCACAGAGGTGGCCTGCTGCAGCTTCGTGTTGCACTCACCATTGCCCTGCTGTGAAGCCCTCAGGATGCTGCCCATCCACAGGGTCCAGTTTATTTTTTATTTTATTAAAAAAATTTTTTTTAATGCTTATTTTTTATTTTTGAGACAGAGAGAGACAGAGCATGAATGGGGGAGGGTCAGGGAGAGAGGGAGACACAGAATCCGAAGCAGGCTCCAGGCTTCGAGCTGTCAGCACAGAGCCCGATGCGGGGCTCGAACCCACAGACGGTGAGATCGTGACCTGAGCCAAAGTCGGAGGCTCAACCGACTGAGCCACCCAGGCGCCTGCATAGGGTACAGTTTAAATATCCTACCTGGTTGGCCTTTGCTCAGCCGGCCTCTCTCTAGGACCGTTCTCTGACAGGACACTTCCTCCAGCCAAGCAGCTCATTTTCCCCAGAGCCCCGGCACCCTGCTTTCCTAACTGTTCTTAGATGTCGTCCTGCCCAGTGGATTTGCCTTTTTACCTCCATCTTGAAGGTCCACCTCTCCTCACAGTGGAAGTGAATGCAAGAGGAATTGCCCCATTTCCCAGATGGATTCCTGACTCTGAGGACAGTGGATGTGCACATTTGCTGAGACACTCTTAAAATAATGTTTTTCCTTTAGTCCCCAGTTTCTGGATTCATATACTAATTCATTGAATTAATTCCAATCTACAATTTTGAAGGTGGGATGGGGCAATTAATTATCTACTCGATGAAACTCATTTGCTGTTTCCCATGGCATATCTAAACCCAGAACCACTCAGCGTGTTTCTTGGGGGAAGGTTAACTAGAAATGCCAGTTGTAGATAGTGTTTTCTGCAGGGTCCAGGATCCATCTTTCCCATCATTGTTCTGAAAGTTTAATCAGTTATTTTTTTAATTTTTAAAAGTTTATTTATTTTTGAGAGAAACAAAGACAGTGTGAGTGGGGTAGGGGCAGAGAGAGAGGAAGAGAGAATCCCAAGCAGGCCCCACACCACCAGCACAGAGCCCAATGCGGGGCTCAAATTCACAAAACTGCGAGATCATGACCTGAGCCAAAACCAAGAGTCGGTCGCCTAACCGACTGAGCCACCCAGGCGCCCCTTTTTGATGGATGAGCAAATTCCATGTATGGAGTCTCTTGGTGCACTGTGCCTCTTCCATTTGGTTCAGGGTTTGCTGTGATGAATGGTCAGCTGTAAGTGGGTGACACTGCCGTGTTCTGTGCAGACGGTGACCGAGGAGCTGTGTCTGCCTCCCATACCTACCCTGGCCTTTCTTCCTGGCCCGAGTCTTGGCTGATTTGTCTATGCTCTGATGTCACTTTGGTGTTACACATTCTAGATCCTGGTGTCTAAGAATGCCACCAGCATAGAAGGAAGGAGATGTTCTATTGTACGGGATCGTCCAGTGCTTCATTGAGACAAACCAAGCAGATTTGATTATATCAAACCAAGAAATGCTAATAGGTTTGTATTGGAATAGTTTTTGCTTTGCAGTTTTTTCTTTTTCTTTCAAATGCTAAAAACAGTTTGTTTTTATGATACTTGCAGCCAACCTGATTTTAAAAATTGATATTTAAAGCAATAGCTCATTCTTTTCCCACATCGAAACTGTCAGCTGTTAGACGGTCGGATGGCTCGGGCTATCTCTTGAAGCCAAGATGGCAATTTCATTAGCTGCTTTCAAGCCAGCCTGAATATCTGAGTATATAACCGTGCTCTTCTCAGATGCCCATGTCTGGGGAATGTGCTTTGCAGTTTATGAAACCATCACTGCACAGAGCTGGGAGGCCTTTCCTCCTCTTCTTCCTCTCCCAGAGCCCAGTTGCCATGGTGATCAGAAAGCCATCCAGAATGTCCTGCCTTTTCCCATTCTGCAGCAGCACTTGCGGGAGTAGAGATGACATGGGTGTGTGCATCTGTATCTGATTGCGGGGCCCCTGCCTGCTCTCCCATGGGCCAGCTCAGTTCCAGGGTGCCATTCCAGTGGTGGGCTCATGCATGCCAGCCACGGGGGTGACCACACATGGAAGCAGCTTGTTCCAGGGAGGGTCTATTCAGAGAATGGGCACTGGTTTGTGGCAGGAATGGTTTTAAGGTTTTAACATATTTTCACAGTTGCTTCTCGCTTACTAAGACTCGGAGTCAAGAATTGCTGCAATATTTAGAGAAATCTGCTAAATCCCGATTTAATTTTGATTCATTTCGCTGGAAGCATTGGTGGAGACAGGAAGTTGGTGTTGGGGATCAGAAGCTATTGATATTTTCAGCCACAACCAAGAACCTGGATGAATAATGTGTATCAGTGGTTGTGCCACTTTGAAAAGCACAAAAACTATCATTAAAGCAAAATTTTATACTAAACTTGAGTCCTAAAGATCATATTTTTAAAAAAAAAACTTACTTTTTTTTAGCGTATGGGAGACTGTTAGGCCGAACTGCAGTGGTTAAGCCAGCGGTGTTGTTGGCAAGTGTCCAACATGCTGCTCTGAGGAGGGCAGGGGGGCTGATTTCCGGGCAGCTTGATGCCACTACAGGTGGACATTCATCTCTCAGGGCCCTGGCATGCCTCTGGGGTGAGCTTTTGGTACTTCTGGGATGCCGTCTCCTGCTGGAGCATTGACCTGTGAATACTTTTGAAGCACAGGTTCCACGGAGGCAGGTCTGTGTGTCAAGCATCAGTTAACGGGTGGGTGACCAGCGGCCTCTGTCACACTCTGACTCTGGTGGTTTTCACTGCAGCCGACTTCATGCGATTAGGCTTGGTTGGGGGTTGTTTTGGAAACTGCCTTACTTTGTTACCAGGGCTTGAGCTGGTGAGATGTTCCTGCTGGATTAATAAATACCCTGCTTGTCTCTTTTGTAACTGAAATAGCATTAAATAATAGGAGTTTGCATTGGGTTTTATACTTCTGAGTGTTTTCACATATGTTATCTCATTAGATTTTTGTAACATCTTTGAGCAATTTTTTTTCTCCCTGAGGTATTTTTGTTCTCATTTAACAGATGGCAAAGTCGGTCTCTTAGATGTTAAATGTAGTGGCACAGGGACAGAATCCCATCTAGAACCCACAGCTGACCCAGCCCTCTCTTCCTCTGACTGAACTTACCATTTGGTTCTCAAAACTGCATGGAATCATGGTGGCCCACCATCGTGTGCCTTTAAGATGCCTATTAACACCCATGGTAACCATTATGTGCCTCTTGTGAACTCTTTATGAAGCCGGCAGAAGAGGAGATGGTCATTTATGGGTTAGATGAGCACTGAAGCGTGAATAACTATGTTCCAGGCAACCCCCGCTGGAGACTTGGGCTGTCTTGTAACTGAGTGTCCCTGTTTGCCTGAAAATGAATTTCAGTGATAGAATGAATCAGGAGTCTCATACATACACCCAAACCTCAGAGAAATCCTGTGGTCAGAGTATCCCTCAATTTGGGGAGGTTCTTGGTTTTACTTTTACATTCAGAAATAAGAGAAAACAATTTGTAGAGGGTCTCCTCCCCTCTTTATTCATTTGGCTCGAAATCTGTGTTGTTAGTGGGGGTTCAGACTTATTCTCAGAATTGGAAGAAATTTCAGAGACTGAAAAGCAGGTAAATGTGCACGTGTGAGACCCTGTAAGGATCACCGTGATGGCAGATCCAGGAGCTTTGTGGGTAGGAGCAGGGGGAGAGAGTGAAGGCCCAGTCCTATAGAGACTTTCTTCACCTGCAAGGACAAGGCGTGGGCTGCTGTGCAGGCCTCCAGCTTTATCTTTCAAAGTGGAGAGTAGCTGTTCCTTGGCTTCCCTCTGATTAAAGGGCCCTGTGAGGTGTGACAGGAGGATAGTTTGCTTTCCTGTTCTTTCCTCCATTTTGGGAAACAAACAAACTCTCAGATCTCTGCTTAAAAAAGACTGATCCTCTGAAAGAAGAGGAGAGAATGAGGAGGGAAACTCGGTGATCCAAGGGGCTCTCGGCATTAGCGTCTTGTCTGGATAGGCCTCCAGCTCCCCGAAGTAGGCAGTCTGCTCTTGCAGAGGCCAGGTCAGTTCAAGGCCAAGGGTTGAGTGCTTGAGCGGTTGACATGGTGAAGAGATTGGAACTAGCACAAGATTAATGGATGTGTTCAGGTAGCAGTCACCCAAAGCTGTGGTCCAGACAAGCACTGGCCTTATCAGAACTGAAGACAAGTAGGGTTTTAAAATCCTTCAGGGTTCACTCCAACAAAGATGAACAAGGGTAGGAGAGGTGATGCTCTGGTCACCAGGTGGGTCCTGCGGCTGCTGGTGCTCCACCCTCACAAAGTCCCTGGGGTGGGGTGGTGCTTACTGGGGAAAGAGCTGACTCACTGCCCCCCTGCGTACCCCCCCCAACCTTCTATGCTGACTCACTGCCCCCCCTGTGCACCCCCCCTCCCAGCCAGCCTTCTGTGTTCTCTCACCAAGATGCATGTCAGCTCACTCCTTGAATTCCCTGAGATGTGCACTCAAGGTTGTGTATGTCCCTACAGCATCGCGGGGTGGTGGTGGCACAGTAATTGAGTTTGCTCTCCACCTCAGTGACTGGCGTTATCCTTTACCTCCCATGGCGTATGTTTGTTCATTTGCTCCTGAGTACTGTTCCATGGAGAAATGGGCTGTGCTTAGGTTGTTCCCAGTGTCTGGCTGTTGTAAGGAAGGCTGCCATGAATACCCTCTTGTGGGCCTTTGGGGGACCCTGCCTGCTTCCTCGTAGAGTGGAGGGTAGGGCTTATCCCAGACACCCACCCGGAAAGTTTCCTCAGTCAGGTTATTTGAGATTCTGGAAAGCTGCAGAAATGTAAGAAATAAAAGTAAATACATAAAAAGCAGATTATCTTATAAGCCACTAGGAAAACACATAGTTGTCTTTTTAGTGGTCTGATCTTATTGGTCAGTCTTAGTTTTCTGGCAAAACAGAATACATATTCTTTTTTTCCAGTTGTTGGAATGGAATTCCTCCTTTCACTCTACTATTTGCCAGCAAGTCAGATCCCATTATGATGGTAGGAAAAATCCCCATTCCTTATGTTTTGCTTTGGCTAGGTTTCTCTCACACTTGCTATGTGGCACGAACAAATGTTGTTTGGCTACTCTGATGACTTTGGTAGGATTTTGTTTTTTCTTATTTGTTTCAAGGAACAGAAATTCACCCCAGCATTAGTAAGACCACTGTGGGTGATGGGGGAGAGTGGTGAGGGCCAGTTGCCATTTTCATATGCCCAGTTGCCTGAGTTGTCAACTCCATCTGTTAATTTGATTGGCTCAGGCCAAGCTTCAGACTTAACCCACTGAGTCACATGTCTCCTTCTGACCCAATTGGGTCAAAGTTAGTGGGGGTGGGGGTGGGGGTAGAGGTGGTCTTGAGCTGCTTGTGCTCACTGTTTCAGCAGGACTGGTAGGCTCCTCTCTATCAGAAATGAAGATGTATCAGTAGTTAGTGTTTTGTTTCTTCATTCTCTGAAAAGAAACAGAAACAAAACAACTAGGCCCAAACTGTATACATTTTTGTCTGTTTATTTTGGATTAATGGTTTCATTTTCTTAATCTGGAAGCCTGATGCCATTGATTCATCTGTTGTGTGCGTATGTCTGTGTGTGTACATGTGTGCATGTGTGTGTGTGCACATGTGTGCATGTGTACCTTTGTATACACACTGTGGTCATGACCTCTGTGACTGGAAGTCAGGACTCTTGGGGCCAGCCTGGGCCACCAGCCATTTTCTTGACCTTCTCTGTTCAAGTTGCTTTTCCATTGAAGATGCTGGATTTCTCACTTGTAAAATGAGGAGTTTGGCTAGATCAGTGGTTATCAGCTTTGGTTGCCCATTAGAAATACCTGGAAGCTTTTAAATAATACTGGTGTTCAGGCATTGGCTGGCAGACTTGAATCAGACTCTTTGGGGAGTGGGGCCTGGGCATCAGCCTTCTTTCTTTTCTTCCTTCTTGTTTTAAGCTCTGTGAAGTGACTCTGATATGCAGTCAGAGTTGAGAAACACTGGGCCATGTGATCTTTAAGAAACCTTCCGGCCCTAAAATTTCCATGATCTCTGCACTAAAATGCCAGCTGTGCTTTGTGCAACGAAGACAAAGGTATAGAGGAGGAGTTCAGTTTCCTCATTATTACTTCTGTGGTTTGTTAGCGGGAGGATCATTAGCATAAAAGGTATTTCTCTGTGGACACACAAATCAATGCAGATGACTAACTTGCCATTTAACAAATTGTAGATTATAATGTAAAACTGTTTTAGGTAAATAACCCTAGTCTAATTGAATGATAGTATCCTGTTTTTCATTAGTAAGGATATTAGCTCAAGATACAGGAAGACTATAAGAAAGCTACCAGTTGTTACTAATACCTGCATGGTGTTTTACAACTTATAGAGGATTTCATATGCTTTATTTCACTTGAGCCACAAAATTCCAGTTGTATCTTAAACTATCTACTTATAAGCCTGTTATTTTGTCAACTAGAAATAGGATAGGGTAGCAGGGAAAGCAGGAATATGAACAGTTGGCCAGAACATGGCCCAATACAGCATAACAAGGCCAGATCTGGGACCTACAAGGTCTTTGGCAGTAGAATTACCCAAATTATGAGAGGCCAGTGACTTAAACGTATGCTATTGAATGTGAGGAGATGAGTTCTATATTTGCTTTGTGGAGGTCCTTTTATCACTACACAGATGTATCAAGCAATGGGGCAACAACTGGGCAACAAGGGAGAGGATCTAAGTTCGAGGCCTGGAAATGTGTTCCCTGGCTGAGCAGTTCAGTGCACATGACCAGTGGGCTATCTGTGCTCTAGACTCAGGAGATCAGAGATCTTCTGCCCAAGTCTAGCACATGCCTGGCATGTAGTCAGCTCTTAATGAGCATCTTCCGGAGGCTGTTGGACACATATGTTTAGGGTAGTGTCTGTGGCAGAGACATATAATGGACATGGTAATGAGCATGAGAACCAAGTCTCCTGGGGACTCATAAGGACTGACTCTTTCTATGCCCAAATTTGCTTGTGTGTAGAGTGAGTATAATAATATCTTCTTGGCATGAAGGTGAGATGAGGTACTGCAAGTAAGATGTTGGGTACATATGCAGCAAATATTGGACACTCAGTGAATGTTAGGTAAAACTGTTACAACAAAAAATGCCTGCAGTGAGCATCAGTCTAATGGGGGATAAAGCAGCACAAAAAGGACTTATATGTGAGATGCAGGAAGGGAAGTTACATGAAAGAAGAACCAAGAAGAGATGTAAGGAGTAAGGAGGGGAGGGACAGAAGTGACATCAGTGAGAATCAAGACAGGCTCAGGGAAGAGGAGGAAATCATGGAGGCCGTTGAGATGCCACTGTGTCCCTTCATAAATTTTTTTGAGATGGGAACTCTTAGTGTCATCACATGATAGGCGAGGAGGCCCAAGGCTGTTTAGGAACTGCTCATGATCATACAACTAGTTAGTGCTGGAATCGAGGTCTTTACCTGTCTTTAATAGCCTTTCTAAGTAGCTATGTTATCCTAAGCAAGTTACTTAACCTCTTGGAACTTCAACTTCCTTATGTCTAAAATGAAGATAACACTATTTGTCTCAAGGTTGGTGATAATGAGCGTAAATGGTCTAGCATAGAATCTGGCACCCAGGTGATATTTAATAAATCACATAGTAACTGATTATGATGGTAATGATGACGACAATGACAATGATGATGGCCGTCTTGATGGTGATGATGGTGGATGATGACCATGCTGATGATCGCGACAATGATGATGGCTATGATCGTGGTAGTGATGGTGATGATGACAGTGATATGAGCATGATGATGATGTGATGATGATGATAAGGATGGTGATAATGATAGTGGTGATGGTGGTGGTGATGATGATAATGATGATGGTGACGATAATGATGGCCATGATAGTGGTGATGATGGTGATGATTATGATAAGGATGGTGATGGTGAAATTAGTGATAGTGGTGATGATGATAGTGATGGTGGTGGTGATGATGATGATGGCAATGATGATGGTGACAACCATGATGGCCATGATGATGGTGGTGATGGTGATAACGTTGATGCTGATGATGGTAATGATGGCGATGCTGATGACAGGGGTGGGAGTAAGAAAACAGGAAAAGGTGGAGGTAGGAGATGATAGGTTCACCTGGCCTCTTGGGCTTCCAGTTATCTAATTGTCTGTTGAGGGGCATGGTCTGGTAATGCCTTCAGTGACAGTATCAGGTCGAGGGCATCAGCTGCCATGTATGAGGGTCTGCACCACTTTTGAGAGTGATAAACAGGCTCACCCAAGCACCTGTAGCAAAAGCCTAACAATTTGCTTTACGTTTGAAGAAATAAGGGTGGGGGTTGTGATTTAGGCTTGGGGGATGGTGGTCCTGGTCAGAGATCCTACTGTGTGGACGTAGAAAGGAGAGCAGCAAAAGGTATGAATGAATCCAGCAGGGGGAGCACAGATGATCCATGAATTTGAGAGGAAATGCACATTGAAACACTGAAGCTGTTTCACCAAGTTAGGAAAGGTTTTCACTCAGATGCTTGGTATCCCAGTAAGTTAAAACTTTCATATGCTACTAAAGAGAGAATTGGTTGTTTCTCTTGAAAGTCCTACTATGCTGCCACTCCTTAGACTCAGTAGATTGTGATGCCTCCAGCTTTGGTTTTCTTTTTCAAGATTGCTTTGACTATTCGGGGTCTCTTCTGGTTCCATATAAATTTTAGGCTTGTTTGTTCTAGCTCTGTGAAGAATGCTGGTGTTATTTTGATAGGGATTGCAAAAATGAAACATTTAAAAATGTTTATTTATTTTGAGAGAGAGAGAGAGAGAGAGAGAGAGAGAGAGAGAGAGAGAGAGAGAGAGAGAGAATGAATGCCTGTCTGGACTTGAATCCCAAGTGTGCCATCCAGTTAGCCTCTCTGCATCTCAGTCCACTCATGTGGAAGGTGGGAGTGTTGTGGGGTTGTTGGGAGCATAGGATGGGACAATGAGCTGGCAGGTACCACTGAGGCTCCCACATTCACTCTTGGGACAAATGCGGACATGACACATGGATTGTGAGAACTGTCAGAAGCTTTTGGAAATCCTAGCACTGAGGCCACACCCCTGTCAATTAAACCAGAATTTGGGGATGAGGCACCACAGATTTCCCAAGTGACCCACTTCTGGCCTAAGAGTCGTTCCTGAGCACTGCTGGGCCTCGGGAGAAGTTCTCTGTGCTGCTGGGCAGCAGATGGGGAATGTGCAGGCTGACGTGCCTGGGTGAGACTTTGCTGGAAGGATATACACTACGGTTTGTTTGCTTTGTTCTGTGTTTATAGAGGGCGTCACAGCCAAAGGAAAGTACCTTCCCTTGGAGCCCACTCACCTCACTTTCCGACCACTTCTTCAGACTCCCGGTTTCTGAAGCTAAAGAAAAGAATTGAAAATCCACCTATGCAGACTTGGAGGGGAATTAGAATATCTCCAAATGGACAAAATTTAGTACTACACATGTGAGGTTTTGACCTTGCCAAGAGAATTCAGGATGTGGATAATAACACTGCAAAGGATTAAAGACATGATTCTTTCTGTTTTTATCATACTTTCCTGGGAGGCCGGATAGAACCCCTTGGAGAAGGAGGTTTTGGAGTGGATGCCCATCTTTGTGTGTTAACTGTGGTGCTGTGTGTGGGCCCCCACCCTCCCCACCTGTTGTAGATCTTTATTTTTAGGGCCAGCCCTGTTTGTCTAGGCTGATGTGGGTACGAGATCCTGTAGGGAGTCCAGCATATCATGCCAGAGCTGCTAAGGAGGCAAGGGTTTCTTTCATTGGTGATTCCAGAGGTGCTCTGCCAGTTAAGTGGGAACCAGAATTAGGAAAAAAATGACAGAGGCTGGCCTTTTTGTAGTCAGATAAGGAGGCCTTTACCAAGTGAATATTCTGAGAAAGGATCAGAAAAATCATCAACCAGTTCATCTAGTTCATATGAAGACAATAAATATTAATGAGTCCATCCAATATATGAGATGTGTGCACCTCGTTTGGTTCCTGAGTCAAATAATTCAAATATAAGATGATGTTAAATTTTTTTGTTGTTTAGTTATTTATTTTGAGAGAGAGAGAGAGAGAGAGAGCGCATGTGGGAGTGAGTGCAAGTAGGGAGGGGGGCATAAAGGGAGAGAGAGAGACAGAGAATCCCAAGCCAGGTCACTCGGTCAATGCAGAGTGCCGGGCTTGATCTCACAAACCTGGAGATCATGACGGGAGCTGACATCAAGAGTCTGACGCTTAACCAACTGAGCCCCCAAGGCACCCCCTAAGATGACATTTTTAAAAGTCAGTTGGGGAAGATTTAACACTGACTGGATATTAGAAATTTATATATTAAGGAACAATTGTTAATTTTGCTAGATGTGATCATGGCTTTGTAATTACATCTTGTACAAGTCCTCATGTGTTAGAGATATATACAGTATTAGGTTTTCTCAAACTTACTCCAAGCCCTCCTAGAAGGGGTGGGAGGCACAAGGGGTGATTATTGCACCAGGTCAGTGCAGGATACAGGAACATGGATTGTGTTGTCCACTTTACTTTTGTGTGTGTTTGGAAATGTCCACAGTAAAAACTTACAGTTTGCTGTGCACACCATCAGACTAGTTGCCCCAGTCATGGTGTCATGTGTTTTGTTTTTCTAGAACAGAGTGGATCTCTACAAGGTAGCTGCTGGAGGTGGCAGTGAGGGGGACATAGAAGGGAATGGAGATTAACCAGCGTCTTCTGTGTTTTTCCAAAGAGGACTGTGAACACAGCTGTTAATAAAGGAGTGGGGACCGCATTCATTACCCTCTGCAGATAGGGCTGGGTTAGGGTAACATGATCAAATATGGGAAGGGGGTGTGTTGGCAAAGGTGTCTCCTGCCTCCCCCACAAGTGTGAGCATGCACCTTGTGGGGAGACCTATGTAATATATTCATTGCATGCAGTATCTGTGCTTTTTGGTTTTTAATACATTGACAGTACAGGCTCTGTTCATGCATTTCAGGATGATGATCTAACATGTAGCCGTCCTTCTCCTGTGGCTAAAGATAAAGATACACAGAATTGTCATCTTTGACATTTGGTTCACACATTTTCCCCTGTTCATTTGCTACTCACCAAATACTTCTTGACTGAACAATGGTCCAGGTGTTACTGAGGGTAAGTGAGGGTGCCAGGTTACCACAGGCCTGCCTCTGGGACTCAGCTGCCCTGGTCTGTGAGCTAGAGGACGGCCAGCTGGTTTGTCTCATGGGTGGGGGCAAGGGCACGCAGGCAGGAGGCTGGGGCATCACGTTGTCTTATTCATGTGGGTCCTCTTTCCCCAGGAGGTTCTGCACCCCCTGAGCTGAGGGCAGGCCCGTGCTGGCCTGTCCTCTGCTCTCCACGCAGCACCCAGCAAGCTGGAGGAAATGTGTCAATATTTTGTGGCTGAAGAAGAGGAGAAATTTTAAAGACGGCGATACCATCAGGTGGATATGTTGTGCTCTTCCCACCCACGTGGTTTGCGGGGGCAGCTGCAATTGTGATTTTGTGTCCGGACTGTCACCAGCTGGCTGGTCCGGGCCGGGCTCTGGGTAGTGGGTGCCTGAGAGTGTGCTGAGCCGTGCTGGGAGGTGTGGTACGCAGGGTAGTGCTCCCTCACGGTTCCCTTGGGAACCAGCAAAGAGAGAGAAAGATGATGCAGGTTTGGGAGGGGCAGTGAGGACCCGAGGATGGAGGGGGAGAGCATCCTGCAGTGTGAGAATCGGGGTCTCAGGACTTTTCACTGTGAGGGTGGAGAGCCAGGGTCCTGAGCCTTGACATCAAGGGAGTTCTAGTTAGTACTTTTCATGCTGAGTCGTTTGATCTTTATCCTTTAGGCTGGTGTGAGAGGTGTCCACAAAGTGCTGCTCACTGGCTGTGTTTGTAAATAAAGGTTTATTGGCACACTGTTGGTCACACTATAGTGCAGCTCTCTGGGCTCAAGGGCTCAGAGACTGCATGGCCCACACAGCCCAAAACATTTATTCCCTGGTCCTTCACAGAAAAACCTTGCTGATTCCTGGGTTTATGTCAGATATTTTCAGCCTTTGACAGGCTGAAGAATCTTTTTATTTGTTATCAAATTTAAATGAGTTTGAAAAAAAATACACATGGATTCATTACTTCCAGTACTCTGTAAAGGTTGGGACCCTTCCTTCCTTCCTTCCTTCCTTCCTTCCTTCCTTCCTTCCTTCCTTCCTTCCTTCCTTCCTTCCTTCCTTCCTTCCTTCCTATTTTTGAGAGAGATAGAACATGAGCAGGGAAGGGGCAGAGAGAGGGGGAAACACAGAATCCAAAGCAGATTCCTGGCTCTGAGCTGTCAGCCCAGAGCCTGACGTGGAGCTCAAACTCATGAACCATGAGATCATGACCTGAGCCAAAGCTGGACGCTCAACTGACTGAGCCACCCAGGTGCCCCAAGGTTGGGAACCTTCAAAGATCTGGTTGGTGCTGAAATGTGTCGCAGAATCGGGAAGAAAGCACTTCCTGGGGTCTGAGCTGACTCTGGGCAGGGGCTGGTGAGGAGGCAGGGGCACCAGAGAGGGCACGTTTCATGGAGATGGTGAGCTTCCTTGGCACATGTTGACTTCAAGCGTCCACAATGTGTCTGGGTAAATAGGCAGGTGGCTGTAAAGACATAGATACAAATGAATAAAAGTATTCCTTAGCAAATTGTGGCTCAATAAACAAAATTATTTATTCCTAACATATCAACCTAAGGTATATATTAAACCATTCTAGTCACAGAGACAAACAACTTTAAGAATGTTCCTCAGTTTCTGTTTTCTTTCAAATTCTTACCAGATGTGCATGTGCATTTCCTTAGAGTTTTATCTTAAGCAGAGGCAGGGCTTTACCATAAGCTTCACTGCACCCTCAGGTCCATCACGTAAGTGATCATGGTTCTGTTGGCCAGGACTTTTTAGTGGTTTATTACAGTTTTACATGTTTGCACATTTAGAGACTGTTTTTGGCCCTTACCTATGGTTCTCGACTGTAATCTCGTTACCGCACTCCTACTCCACGCTGTATTCCCTCTGATTCTCCTCGAGCACTTGCAGTGCCTCAGGAGCAGCATGCGAGGGCTGGATCTGTCAGTTGTTGTAGCACGTGGTTCTCCATCTGATCTTTGTTCCACTTGTGGACAGCTTCTACTGAACCCTGTCAGTCTGCTGGTTGCTTCACATGTACCCAGCTGGAACTTGAGTGGCTTCTACAAACTCTAGGGTGCAAGGATGTCCTGGCTACCGTGGGGTGCAGGGTCTCTAACAGACTATGCAGTTCATGGTTTTAATGTCTCTCTGCCTCGTGGAAACACAGTACACATTGTTCCTGATCCATGAATGCAGTGCATTTAATTAATGCTTTCCATACATTCAGGTGTTACTGTAACCAGAACATGAGTCCCCTGAGGCCCATTTATGATCCACCTTCCCTTGGAACAGCCTTTTTTTTTTTTTTTAAGTTTATTTATTTATTTTTGAAAGAGAGAGAAAGAGAGGGAGCACGTGTGCGAGTGCAAGTTGGGGGAGGGGCAGAGAGCGAGAGAATATCCCAAGTTGTCTCCACGCTGTCCGCACAGAGCCCAACACAGGCCTCGATCCCATGATCCATAAGATCATGACCTGAGCCAAAATCAAGAGTCAGACGCTTAACTGACTGAGCTACCCAGGTGCCCCTCAAATAGTCTCTATTTTGACTTCACAGTTGCCCTAGTCATGCCACTTTGGATTTGTGTATTTTGGCCCCTTCTTAGTTTTTATTTGTTTCCTAAGCTCCTGGTTGCTTTTTCCCAGATGTCTCTTTTCTCATCCCCTCTGGACCTCACTAATACCATCTGTTTATCAAGTCCCACTCCTAGGGGATTTCTTCCCAGAATGCAGGCTGTCAGGCCCCAGACATGGGGCAACCTCGGGCCCTCCTCCCACAATGGATGTTGGGTGGCTCCTGTTACAGCCTGTGAGTGGGCAGGAGCTTCTGCTGTAGTGCAGGGGGCTGTGGCCAGGACTAGGCTGCAAAGGGCAAGGACCCCAGCATCCTTGTCCTGCACATGGAGCTGACCACAGGGCTTGGGTTGGGCAGTGCCAGAGTGGGATCTGTGCAGCTAGCCAGGAAGTAGACCGGGAGGAATGGGCTGGCTAGGGATGTGCTTGGAAGGCAAGTCTTCTCTGGGGAGTGAGGCTCTAACCTCCCATGCTTCGCCCCAGGACCTTGCTGTGGGCTTTTGGAATCTCAGAGAGGAGCAGCGAGTGTGGCAGCCCCAGGACTCTGCACCTTAAAACACTGCAGTCTTGTAAGGGTTTGCAGCAAGCTAAGTCCTTTCTGACCCCTCTGGCTACTGCAGGGGCATAGACACGTGCCATGGGAATTCCTGGAGGGAGAGCTTCCTCTGGCTGGTGTCAGTGGGTGCTAGACAGGAGCAGGGCCTTTGACCTGGGGCTTGGGAGGGTGGTGGAGAGCACAGGTGTTGTCAGGGGCTAGCAGGAGCTGCCAGTAATTCCAGAGAGGTGGAGACAAGTCTGGAAGAGAAAATTGTATCTTGCCTGAGAATGTGGCAAATTCCAGTTTTAATTCCTTCGATTCTTAGTGGCTTGTGGATGGAGCTTCTTGTTGTCGCCAGATAAAAGGGCAGGTTTGGAGACAGGTGGCCAGGCTGGAATCAGACTGAGCTACTGTGGAGTGGGAGACCAAGGGTAGAGTTTCCAGTGGTGCTGTGTCCTGGTTTCATGAGTGTGAGGAAACACACACAGAGCTGGCCACCTGTGTCTTCCTTGTTCCTTTGCAGAGGAATGGATTTGCACTGCACACAGTAGGAATCGCTTTGGGTCTGACACCTAACCATTTCTCGTGCCTACCTCCCCGTGTCTGCTGGGAGTACCTGCATTCCTAGAAGTGGGCAAAGTGCCCTTGACCCTTGGGCCAGTCTGCTCGCCCATTGTCTCTCATTGAGCCCTGCTCCCAAATTTCGTAGCTGCTTTTCTGGAGAAACAAAGCAACTATCACTGCTTCGTGCAGCCCGCAGAGGACAAAAGTATTGCGGACCGCCCACATGTAGGGGCCACGCTGTGCAGCGTCTGCCCTTGAGTCCTGCTAACATGCAGCTACACCTTCACCTACGCCAATGCCTGGGCTCAGTGGAGGTGAAGAAGCACCCCTGCACAGGCCTGCATGAACGTCCTGTGAAAGATGGTTGAACCAGTTCATTCACCAGTCCACGTAGACTCCTGAGAATATTAACTGTAAGTGCACGTAATTTTTGGTTATCCACCTTGATGCGGAGGACCCACAAGTCAAAATGCAGCATTAGCTGAGATTAAGAGTATTTATATAAGTGCTTGATCTCTTGTGAAAATTAAGTTTATTTCCTGAACGTTGTCTTTGACAGTGAGGATGGCCTGGGAGAAGGCTGGGTACTTGAGTAGAGATGGTATGCAAACAAACAATTGAAAATCCCCACAGATATTCCTGTTTGCAGAAGGAGGTAGAAAAGTGTAATACAGATTAATAATTATTAAAAGTCATTCAAGAGTGATTTTTTTCCTACATAACCCTGTTCTCAAATTATAACTGATTTTTTAAAATCAAAGATCAAAAAGCCCAAACCATTGTTACTTGACCTCTTTTTTCCTAGTATTTTTCCCACACTTAGACATGTTTTATGCATTTCTAAACATATTGTTTTAAGCATTTTCCCATGTTATTTCATGCTATTTCTAAATATAACCTTTAACAGTCATTTGGGGCCCTAAAATTAATGTGAAAATCACAATCCCCTTTAGTCCTAGAAAATGTATTCATCCATTCCTTCACTGTTCTGTGAGGAGACTTTTGTTGAACAAGTGTCAGTGCCAGTCTTCTGAATAATACTAATGGTAAAGCACTCTGCTCACCCCACCTTCTGGGGGAAGAGGAAAGCTCAGGCTCAGAGTTCAGGATGGGTGGGAGGAGAGTGAAGTTCTAGGCAACACTTAACTCAGTTTTTATAGTCTAGTTTAAATGTCACTTTTTCACTGAATCTTCCCTGATCTTATTATGGTGGTTGTTTGTATCTGTTTCCCTCCCCCAGGGCAAGGAAATTTCCTATCACCTATGACCCAGTGCTAGAACAGGGGAGGGGTTGGTGTTTTATTCAGTCTATTCAGCTGCCCTGTATCTTCCTCACTTAGGCAGTGTGAGGAAGATGGCGGCCTTCAAGAGTCCTCACCTGCCATGTCCAGACAAACCTTCATTGTCAGTAGGGCTGTGTTTGGTAGGCTCTCTGCCCATTGGCATTCATTTTAGAAGAAATGAAATGTGTAGAGCAAGTTAATTATGGGGATACGGTTTATAAAAATATCACCTTCCAATCTAACTTCCAAAGAATTGATTAATCCAATGGTAATTAGACAGCCTTGGAGCATAAACACGCACGTGTGCACACACAGACACACACACACACACACACACACACACACACACCCCTTTCCAATTCTCTATTGCAAAGATAGCATTGATATGCAAGCTATAAAATTAGCATACAGTCAGAAAACACAGCACAGTGCCAGTCAGATATTCTTGTATAGTTCCTACATAAAATATTAATGTAATTCAGTAGCACATTAAAAGAATACTGTGTCAGAACCAACTGGGGGCTCATTCCAAGAATAAAGACTGATTCAATAGTAGGAAGTTAATACAATATACCATATTAATGGGTTAAAAAAGAAATACAGGTAGTTATTTATAAAAAGATCTGAGAAAATTCAGCATCTATTTGTTGATAAAGTTTCTTAATAAAATAGGAATAGATGGGGGCACCTGGGTGGCTCATGAGGTTGGGTGTCTGACTCTTGATTTCTGCTCAGGTCATGATCTCACGGTTGGTGGGATTGAGCCCTGCATCAGGCTCTGTGCTGTCTGCACAGAGCCTGCTTGGGATTCTCTCTCTCACTCTTTCTCTGCCCCTCCTCCCACTCATGTGCTTGTTCTCTCTCTCTCTCTCTCTCTCTCTCTCTCTCTCTCTCAAAATAAATAAATAAACCTAAAAAATATCGGAAGAAAAGGAAAGTTCCTTAATGTGAGAAGTCATTTAGGTAGGTAGATAAATTGATAGAGCAAGTGTTAGAACTCAGCATAATGGCATGGATTTCAGTGTTCATCTGTGCATACGTGTGTTGACATATAACTATTAGCTATCAACTGTCATCTAGCACAGCTTTGGTGGTACCAACCTAGGAGTTCTCACCCTTGCTGCTGGGAGCTTTTGTTGCTGGGCGCCACCTGGGAACTTTTAATAGCTTCTGTTGTCTCCATTCTTCTTTAGGTCATTCGAATCAGAATCTCTGGGATTGAGACCACTGTATTAGAAAATCAAAAAATCTGAAAAATATAAGAGGTGTAAAACCAAAAGGAAGAGACAGTATGATAATTATTAATAGATGATATGGTTCTATGCCTGGAAAACCTAAATCCATTGAATAACTACTGACAATATCTGGTGGGGTGACTGGTTACACATTTAATGTAGAAATGAAGAGCTTTCCTATGTAGCAGCAACCAACGGAAAACACAATGGGAGGTGCTTAAACCGTCTGGAAATAATCTGAAGGATGTTCGGGTCATGTATGAAAACCCCTCAAATTCTGCAGAGGGACTTCTGCTTCTGAGTATGGTGACTGGTTTGCATAGGCCAGTTTTACCCCAAGGCTAATAGAAAAGCTAGATAAACGGCAGAAAACTACCATTGGAAGATACCAAAGAGTTATAAAAGTAACCGAGATCGCAGTTCAGGTGACTCAGCATCATTGTATTTGCCAATCAATAATCAATGCTGGCATAGGGAGGGCAAGAGAGAAAGCAGCTGCTGGGGGTTTAAGAGTGGTCATTCAGGGTCTGCCAACATGTGAACATGCTGGGAGACACCCTGGGCTTTTAGTCAGGCCCTCTGGAAGGCTGGGACTATGGCAGGAGAAAGGATGGATAGGAATAACCCCATCTGTGTTGAGCCTGGCCACTGTACTGCTGGCTGTCAGAAGTTGAAGAAAAGACCTTTATGGGCTAAGATATCAGCTTGAGCCTCTCCCATTCTTCACACACGATATCAGCCTGTGGTAAAAATTGCCATGCCTTTTAAGTGATAGGACCAAGAGAAAACAGGCAGACAGCAGAGACAGATGCAGAGGTGATCCAGGTATTGATGTCATCAGGCTTTGACACTGAAAGAAATGGTGATTAATATCTTCAAAACAACAGTTGATACGTGGAGAATTTCAGAGAGGTATAACTATAGAAAAGAACCACATGGAAATTCTAGCACTGGAAAATGCACTCCCTAGATTTAGGAAAGCAGCCTATGGGTTTAACAGTGGAGTGGACACAGTGGAAGTGAATGGGAAATATGTCAGAAGACCATATCCAGAGAAAGGAAAGGATGTAAAAATTGAGAAAGACATATATGGACATTATAAAGAGGTAACGTACTGTAGACTGAAGTCCACAAAGGGAGAGGAGACAGAATGGACGGAAGCAGTGTTTGAAAGGGTAAAAATTAATAGGTTTCCAAAACGTATGAGAGACATCAGGCAAAAATTCAAAAAACATTATGAATCCGAAGAGGAACACACACACACACACACACACACACACACACACACACACACACACACCTGGGAACAGTATAGTAAAATTGTTGAAAATGAAAATTTAAAAATATGGCCTAAACACAGAGACAAGGCATGTAATGTCATAGGTTGTGGTAAGACTGTGTGGGAGACGGAATTACTGTCCTCCTACACCTTCCTTTCTACCTGCATACTTGCCTGTTGCTGAGTGTTTGTGTTATAGATGGTGCTGCATCCCCTTGTCTTATCTGGGTTCAGCTGCTGGCTTACATTGGCCAGTCTGATGAGGAGGGAATAAGAGAGGTGCTGATCTTGACACTAGGGACCTCTCCAGCTCACATGATGATTGTTTTAAGTCAGTGGGTTTTGGGGGTGGTTCCTTATGCAGTTGACAGATGACTTCAACAGTTGGGGGCAACTAGAAGATGATGGAATGATAGCTTTAAAGAACTGAAACAAAGTAACTGCCAACCTAAAATTCTATTCCCAGAGAAATGATCTTTAAAAAGGAGGTGAAACAAATGACATTTTAAAACCATCAAAAAATAGAGAGGCTGTATTATTAGCTGTTGTGACTAAACAAGTACTAAGTAGAGATCTTTGGGTAGAAAGTTTGTGGCCCTAGAGGAAGCGCAGTGGTGAAGGGCCTGAAAGGCCGTGTAGAGGAGGTAGACTCACAGAAAGTCCAGAATCTCCTCTAAGAAGCATGAAGACAGCGGGATAATTGGCAAGACAGCATTTCTGGGTAGGGAGGTTTAATGTTGTATTATGTCAGTTCTTTCTGAATTACTTTTATGTTTAAGCAGTCACAGTACAACATTAAAAGAAATTCTGTTGGAATTAAGCAAACTCATGTTCAAGTTCATGTTGAGAAGTATGTGTGCAGCTGAACAAGGAAGTATGGAACAGAGCTGTTGTTTGTTGGGTGTTGACTGACCATCCCACGCTGCAGTGCTTTATGATGACGGGGCGTTCAGCCCTGAGTGGTGGTGACCACAAATAGATAGACAGATTGAAGGAAAAGAATAGAAAGTCTAGAAATAGACTCAAATGCATATGGATATTTAGTATATGATAATGATGACATTTTAAATCGGTGGGGAAAAGATGTATTATTCACTAATGATTTGGGGACAACTGGCCAGACATTTGGAAAATACAGAGCTGGGTCCCTCCCAAACTCCTTACCCCAAAATAAAATCCAGATGGTTCAAAGATTTAAAGTATAATGGGATTTTGTAAGTACTAGAAGAGAACTTAGGGAAATTTTTAATAATTTTCAGAAAGAATAAATATTTTAAGACAGAAAACCCATTATCTATGAAAATTTAAACTTTTTTTCAAATTTATTTTTATTTTAAAAATATTTTTGAGAGAGACAGAATGTGCACACACGTGTGTGTGAGCAGGACAAGAGGGAGACGAAGAGAGAATCCCACGCAGGCTCCATGCTCAGCACACAGCCCAACTTGGGACTCGATCCCACAACCATGAGATCATGACCTGAGCCAAAATCAAGAGTCAGATGCCTAACCAACTGAACCACTCAGGCGCCCCTAAAAGACACATACTTTTAAATTCACCAGCCCCACTCACTCCTACGAAATTACACGATGAACATGTTAAGCATATGTGTAAAGAATCAAATGTAAGAAAATGATTCTCTGAAACACTAATAGACAAACCATGAACATCTTAAATATACTTCCAGTTAATGGTTCATCTTGAAGATGGAACTGCATCTGTGCTGATGTAGAAAGACCTCAAGACGTTTTGAATGAGAAACAAAGATGCAGCTGATTCCATATTAGAAAAAAAATGAAATTGGACTTAATTTCTTTTAGAAAAATCAAGTCCCATACACTTACATGTGAAAGGCAAAACAACAAAGATTTTTAGATGCAAATATAATGATGTTGTGACCTTAGTAGACAAAGATTTTGAAAAAGGACATAAAAAGCACTAACCACAAAGGGAAAGATTGATAATTTCAAATATGTTAAAATCAAGAACATTTCTTAATTAAAAAGACATGAAAAGGAGAGTTAAAAGACAAGTAACAGAATGGGAGATTTTTAACACACATCACTAGCAAAGGTCTCATATTCAAAATATATAGAAAATCCCCCCAAAAATCATTAAGACAGAAACAATCAAGAAAAATTGGCATAATGTTTTAACTGGACCTTCTAAGGTCTTGTTAAATGACAGAGAAATATACAAGATGGTGTTGACCCTAATTACCAAATTAGAGAAATGAAATTGAGCCACATGAAATGCAGGAGATCAGCTACTCAGCTGGGCAAAACTCCAAGTTCACAAAGTTTGGATGTCGCTGAGAATTCAGAGCATGAGAACTCAGGTCTGGTGGTGGAATAAACAAGGACTTAAAAGCAAGATCAGCCCCTGTTTGTGTGACCAGTATGTGTGTGTCCCTGTGGGAAGACATTCTGAAGGATGCCAGGAATCACCTGGCAGCAATGTGTACACTGGGTGACTGGAATAGGAAGAAAACTTGCATTTTATCATAAATTCTTTTTTTGCTGTTTTTTAAAATCTTTATTTTTGAGAGAGAGAGACAGAGGGCAAACGGGGGAGGGGCAGAGAGAGAGAGAGAGAGAGAGAGAGAGAGAGAGAGAGATACAGAATCTGAAGCAGGTTTCAGGCTCCGAGCTGTCAGCATAGAGCCTGACGCAGGGCTCAAATTCACAAACTGTGAGATCATGACCTGAACTGAAGTTGGATGCTTAACCCACTGAGCCGCCCAGGCATTACCCCCCCCCCCTTTTATTTTTAATGGGAAGTCACCTTACACTTCTACAATGCGTATGAAAATCATATAACTTCAAACATTTAAATGAAATGCAGCCTTCCCTGCAGTGTATTTCATTAGTACAGTGTTGTGTCTTGCCTTTATGTGGTAGAGGAGAGAGAATTCAGGGGAACATTCATTCCTCTACAGGGAGGTGGGGGTCTGCATGGTTTCAGGACTATTTCAGGACATTCTTCTGCATGCTGCTGAGGTTGGACGCAAAGGGACAATCTACTGAAGTTATTTCTGGAAGCCAAAGTAATTTTTCTTGTGTTGTTAATCTTGGCAAGTGTCCTGAAGGCAGTACTTTGCAGGTGTGATAAGATTGACATAGATCAAAGTGTGTGCTGGGGGTGGCCGTAAGTGCCTGAATGGACTGCAGGCCCCCTGCTTCCTGGGAGAGAGGAAGCTTCTGCCCGGTGCACATCTACCATGTTCGTTGCAGTGCTTATTAGCATATTGTGGAGTGGATCCGTCTATTGCTGTAAGTTCTGCGGTGATCTAGAGTAGTTGTTTTTCTTGTTTTAATCAAGTGAAACAATTTGTTAACTTACTGTTTCTGTGTGTTCAGCAGACAATAATTAATATTTTTACAACCAAGAAGTAGTTTATATGTAAGTTTCCCTTTTAAGGAAGAAAAAATAAAATTCAAAGAAATGCATGTGATTTCATTGTGAATTCACATAGGAGCCACACTTGTTTCTCCAGGGGTCAGATGCGGTACTGAGAAAAGAGGGGTTCTCTGAAACCAGTGTCTTGGTTCCTTCTCTGCCTTTCAACAGCCTTTGGTAACACAAGAAGAAAACTCTTTGCTGAGTCATTAGTGTAGCACATGTTTACTGAGCACCTACTATTCCTGGCATTTTGTAGGCAGTAGAATTTTAACGTAAGCAATGCTCTAGCCTTTCTCTGTGATGTCCACTCCAAAGAAGGGAGCAGAGAAGAAGAAGGACATCTGTATGTCTGTCTCCTCCCTCCTTCCTCCCCAAGCTTTGCAATGCCCACAGCCATGTCCTGGGATCACCTGTATGCTCCTGAGTCCGGAGGGTGACACAGGTGAGGACCAGTGGCCAGGGAGGTTCTCAGTGCCACAGGGCAACAGCTGTATCACAGCCATCTGTGCAACAACCTTCTAGAGAAACTGCCCTGAGCTGACTTTTCGGTGTTTCACACCTGCCACCACCTCTGTTACCTCCCAGCCATCCTCTAAATCATACACGTTTGAGGTTTTTTAAAGAACATTTTGAAGCTGGAGATCAGGTAACATAAGAACACATCATTTGGTCACAACTCTATTGGCCTCATGTTATTAAGCATGTGGGACATGCTTAAAAGGTCTACTATGCAAGACATGTGGTCCTGTGGATGAATTATAGGGATAAGCTGGGGCCAGGACATGAAGGGGAGAGGGCCTGCCGGGCAAGCTCTTTGTCACACAGAACCTCCTCCCTGCTGCATGATCAGTGATTTTCCAGGTAAAACCTGCTGCTTTTCAAAGTGAGCAGTGAGCACAAATCAGGTTGGTCGGTAGGTGTGCAGTGAGTAAGAGGAAGAAGGTGGCAGATAGTTGCTGCACTCGCTGTAAAGGCTATTGGAAATTGGGTCTTTCTGGTTACATGTTTGGAGAAGGAAGTAAGGGATGCGTGTGGTGATGATAATATACCGGCACCACCATCTCTTTAGTCTATCTCCACTAACACAGCGTTTGAGGTTGTTCCTAGCTCTGCCATCTTTAGTTTACTTATTTGTTTTTAAAATGTTTATTTATTTATTTTGAGAGAGAGAGAGAGAAAGAGAAAGAAAAAAAGAAAGAACAGGGAGGGGCAGAGAGAGGGAGAGAGAGAACCCACAAACTGTAAGATCATGACCCAAGCCAAAGTCAAATGCTTAACTCATTGAGCCACTCAGACACCCCCGAAATTAGAATTCCTAAAAAAGAGGGGTCGGAGCCCACATCCCAGGTCTTAGCTGAGACACCTGATGAGTTACACCTTAGGTGTGTGGATAAACCAGAGATAGAACCACTCTTTCAACGATGGCAAGGGCCAGGCCTTGGTTGGATTAAGCAGTCTGGCCCCAATCTGGCTGCCTATTCAAGGAGGAAGGTAAGAAGGTAAAGCCAACCAGGGCCTCTGAAGTTTCATACATGATATCTGGTGTTCAGTTTTCAAGGATGAATGGCAAAGACCAAGGCACAAAAACAGATAACAAAAATGTTTATAGTTATTATACTTACCACATTAAAGCTTTAAAATAATTGTGTTGCTATGTCCAAGAAAATAGATGACAAGACAGAATATTTTTTAGGGAAATGGATTCTATGAATAAAATAATCAGATAGAAATACTAGCACTGGATTTAAAGACTTGGTGATGGATGTAACAAAAGATTAAACGTGGCAGAAGAGCAGATCAGTGAGGTGGAAGTAGGTCAGTAGGAAATAACCAGGCAGAAGAGCAGAGCAGGGGCACCTGGCTGGTCTCAGTTGAAAGAGTGTGCAACTTTTGATCTCAGGGTCATGAGTTTGAGTCCCATGTTGGGTGTAGAGATTAGTTAAATAAATGAATAAATAAAGACTTGAAAAAAAATAACAGAGCAAAGCTGATAAAAACTGTATATGAATGTGGGACATGCTTAAAAGGACATGCTTATGCATGTCATGTAACTGGAGTCCAACAATAGGAGAGAAGATGGTGCAGAAACCATATTGGAAGAGATAATGTGTGAGATTTCTTTTTAAAACTTAAGAAAAATATCAAACCTTGGATATTAAAAGATCTAAATAGCCATTCTATAGGCATAAACAGGTTGAATATTGGCAGTTTTATATGATTCAACATGATAGAATGAATTCAAATCAAACCATACCTTTAATATTATAGTAAGATTAGTAAAAACCAAAGTTGAAGAGAAAATCTGGAAAGCATCCAGAGAAAATATCTGTCAATGTAGAAATATAATGCTCACTGAAATTATTTTTCAAATATAAAGGTGAAATACACATGCTCAGACAAAACTTAAGATACTCCATCAAGAGAAGACTCTTACTGAAATACTAAGGGTTCTTCTGACCAGGAAAATCTCCCCTCATGGAAGCAAGGAGATGCAGGAAGAAATGGAGAGCGGTGGGAGAGGCAAGTAGGTGGTGACACATACAGGTGCTGGCTGTGTGGGAGGGATGTGTTCTCAGGTTCTGGCACCATGTGGGATGTAATGACTGTGTTACACTGTGATAAGTCAGGGATCCTGTTGTAAAAGAATAGCTAGCTGGCTAAGGGAGAAAAAGAAAAGGAAATAATTAAAATACTCAATCCAGAATAAGGCAATCAGGAGAGAAAAAGAGGAAATGCAAAACAGGCCAGACAGATAAGAAGCCAGTGAGTGATAGGATGGTAGGTGCAAACCCCAATACACCAGTCACTGTGCTGAAAATAAATGGGCTAAATATTTCCACTAAAAATGAAAGATTACCATTAAAAACTAACCCATATTATGTGCTGCTTGCAAGAGACCATCTTAAATGTTGGGCTATAGAGGACAGGAAAATAAAATGGAAGAGGATACCATAAAAACACCTAAAGAGCATTGGCATAAGTGTACTAGTATACAAAGTCGATTTTAAGATGGAAGCATGTTCAGAGGTAAAAAGAATCATAATAAAACATAAGAGTCAATTGACCAGGGATGCACAGTATTATAGATTTAATGCTCCTGATGTAACTTCAAAATATATAAATCAAAAAGGTAGAAAAAAATGCACAATCACAGTTCGACTTTAGCATATTGCTCTAAATAATTGATGCAACAAACAGACAAATAACAACAATAACTCAGTAAATGTACAGAAGATCTGGAGAACAGGATGAGCAAAGTTCACCTCAGCGACACACACAGAACACTGAATCCCTCCAAACAGAATATGCATTCTTTTCGAACGTGCATGGAATATTTACTCAAATTGACCGTATGTTGGGCAAAAAAGATTCTAAAGATTTAAATCACTAAAAATGTTTTTATGACTTGAGGAGTTAAGATAGAAACCAATAAAGGAAAGTTAATAGAAAATTCCTAAATGTTTGGAAATTAAATACTCTTCTAAATACCCTATATCTCGAAGAAGAAATCTCAATAGAAATCGGAAAATAGTTTGAACTGAATGATAATGAAAGTACAACATTAAACTTTGTGAGATGCAGCTAAAGCTACGGTTGGAAGGAAATAATGATCTTAAGTGCTTTATTAGTAAAGAAGAAAAGTTGAAAATAATATACATATCCATCACAAGAATTTAGAAATACAGTAGGAAATTGAACTTTAAATAATAAAGAGCAAAAAATAATGTAGTAGTAGAAAATAAATATACAGCAGAGAGAATGAACAAAGCCAATCATTGGTTCTTTAAAAAGATTTTCATGTAGATTTCTGACAAGACTGATCAATAAAAAAGGGAAGGACCAAACTACTTATACCAGAAATGAAAAGTGAACATCACTATAAATCCTACAGACATTAATAAGACAATAAAAGAATATTATGAACAATTTTGCCTATAAATTCAGATAAAGTGGCAAACTTAGGTATATATGTTTTTTTATTTCACTCTATGATTCAGCAGTTTTACTCCCAAGTATATGTTCCTGACAGAAATGCATACTTATTAGATATACAAAGGATGTGGACAAGAGTGTTCCTGGTTAGGGCGCCTGGGTGGCTCAGTCAGTTAAGTGTCTGTCTTCAGCTCAGGTCATGATCTCATGGTTTGTGGCTTTGAGCCCTGTGTCAGGCTCTGCACTGACAGTGCGGAGCCTGCTTGGGATTTTCTCTCTCCCTCTCCCTCTGCCCCTCCTCCCTCCTCCCTCTCTGTCAAAATAAATAAATAAATTTAAAAAAGGAAGAGTGTTCCTGGCAGTCTCATTTCTAACAGCCCCAAACTGGAAATATGTCTTATGTGTCTATCATTTATGTACAGAGGAATGTGTAAATAACTGTGGCATGTTCACACAATGAAATTTAAAACACCAACTACTGTTACACAAAGCAGTGTAGATAAATCTCACAAACACAATGTTGAGCAAAGGAGCCAGATGGAAAAGAGTATACACAGTGTGATTCCATTTATATAAAGTTCAAATAGTCAAAGCAAAGCTTCAGTGCTGGAATTTAGAATGATGGTGGCTGGGGGCGCCTGGGTGGTGCAGTCGGTTAAGCGTCCGACTTCAGCCAGGTCACGATCTCGCGGTCCGGGAGTTCGAGCCCCGCGTCGGGCTCTGGGCTGATGGCTCAGAGCCTGGAGCCTGTTTCTGATTCTGTGTCTCCCTCTCTCTCTGCCCTCCCCCGTTCATGCTCTCTCTCTGTCCCAAAAATAAATAAACGTTGAAAAAAAAAATTAAAAAAAAAAAAAAAAAAAAGAATGATGGTGGCTGAATGGGGCGGGGCGTGCTTCTGGGTTATGGATCCATGTTTCAGTGGGCGTGTTCATTCCATAAGAATTCATCAGGCTGGACACTTCTCAGAATGTGTGAATTTTTTTGAATTGCATGTTACATTTTAATAAAAGATTTATGAAAATATTTCTGTAGCTGTGGTTTGCTTTCATAACACTTTAAACATATTCCAGGGGCCAGAAAAAGTATTTTTATAGCTGATACTCACAGAAAAGCTTTGCAGAAGGAGACTCCAAGCATAAAGTGACCTTTACCCTCCAGTTAGAGATGGAGCCTGAGCCAGTGTCAGCACCCCTGCTGCAACTCAGCCTCTGTCCTCTGCTCCCAACTCCCTTCAACAACGGCTTGTCCCAGAGGTTTGTTTTCCCCAGCTGGATAAGTTTAGGTGCTTATTTAGGGAACATACCTATACTTTCTGAGTGCCTGTCATGTGTTAGGCACTGTGCAGGCACTTCCATACATCACTGCCTTTACTCTGCAAGATATTACTGGAGAGCATACATTGACCATGTCTCCTGAGTTGCACCTTTCTCTTCTCCTTCCTGTTCAATGAGAGGTACGCATAGTCTGGGGAATCTGAAAAATGTACCTCAGTAAGTGAAGGAGAACATTCCAAGGCCCTGGCTATAGCAGTTGATTCAGGAAGGGTCATGTGATCCATGCTGATCCATTCAAAGTGAAGTGTAGGACTTTCAGAGAATTCTGAGGAAAGACCCCTTTTTCTACTCAGGTAGACAGG